>NC_044402.1:20146552-20771552 GCF_006542625.1 Nomascus leucogenys
GAGCTATGATCGTGCTACTGCATCCTAGCCTGGATGACAGGGTAAGACCTTGTCTCTTAAAAAAAGAAAATAAAAATAAAATTTTAATAATGATTGCAAAGAATATAGCTAGCTAACACTATTCAGCATGTATAGAGAATATGAACCAATAAGAGAAAAAATGTAGAAAATCATGAACAGATAATAAATAAATAAAAAAGAAACAAACACAACAAGAACTGGGGAAGTATAAATTAAAATCAAAATGAGACTCCATTTTTATCACAAACATAAATACTTAAATGTTTTGCAATAGGAAATGGCAAGCATGTGAAAATGGAAACTCATATTTTACCAGTGGTAAAGAAAATTGATACACTTTAGAGAACAATTTTACAATATTTAGTAAAGTTAAACATGAAAATTGAATGTTCAATTTTAGCAATTCAAATTCTAGATATACTGTGTGTGCTTAGGAACTCTCATACCTGACACCAGACAACATTACAAGTGTGTTCATTGAAGGATAGTTTATGATACTAAAAAATGTAAAACAGTGGAAATGTTCATCAATATAATACAGTAAAATTAAAATATCTATATATTTTAAATATATATGTATCTATACAATAACATATTATATTGCATTGCAAATGAATGAATTAAAGGAACATGGAAATGTTTCAACAACAGGATATTGAACATAAAATAGCAAAATGTAGAATGATTCATAGAGTTTGAAATTGTTTATGTATAAATTTAAAACATGTAAAATAAGGCTATACTGTACATCAATACATATGAACGTAGTGAGTATTTGACAAAGCAAAGAGGATAGTGTGACAGGTGAGGGGCTCAAGGGCTTCAATTGTATTTGTAATTTTTAATGAATAAAAGCAATGAAGCAAATTTAGGACGATATTAAGTTCAGACAAGCTGGTTGATGTGTACAAGAGTGTTCCTTTTATTACTTTCTTTACTTTCTTGTGTTATTAAAATATTTTCTAATAAAAAATGATGAAATGATATAGCAACAAACGTTATAATCATCTAGGACAGAAATGTTTCATTCTTCTTCAGAATATGAAAAAGTATTTTATGTGTATAAGATGTACATTAAAAAATAAAAGTAATTTATTGCCTTTACCCAAAACCCTCTCTCTCCTTTGAAACTGTTGACACAACTCAGGTAAAGAAAAAAGAAGAACTCACCATTGACACAAAAATATTAATGATATAAGGTTCATTAAATTTTATAGTGAGGAAAAATGTGGATAGTGTCACAAATTCCAATATGAAAGAATTTATCTTAAAATCCTTTGCCTAAAACCAGTATGATCAAAACAACATTCTGGTTTTGATTCTGAGCTTTGTGTTTGTTACGATCAGTCTGGCATCATCTTTGCACATCATTCAAAAACTTAATCCAATATATTGTGTGCTACTGATAACAAATGTGGTTAAGGAGTTCATCTGACAAAACACTGAACAATTTTGAATTAAGTTCTGCCTCGAGACACACATATCCATCTTGGTTCCTGATTATCTTCTTGTTTTTCAAATTATTAAAGCACATAAACCAAAAGACCAATGGATGCAAATAAGAGTTACAGCAGCTGCAACAGATTTGATCTGCTTCAGGCTAGTTCTTTCAATGAGCTATTAAATCATCAATATTTGAGTCAAGTGATTTCTACTCAAGTCAATTGTTACCCAGAATAAATACATAGGGGCTTTATGGAGGAAACTGTAAAAAAGAAAATTAATAGTTCGTAAATTTCCAGATTCTAAAATCATTTCTAAAAGGTATATTTTTACATATATGCTTATGCAATCAGACTACAGAATACTGATGCTCTCCCTGTCAATCTTAAATTATATTGAGGTAATAGGCATATTGACAGGGAGATATCAAAATTGGAGCACTCCCTGCAGCCAAAATATTTTGCATGGGTGCTAGGATGCAAAGGAATTGGTAAATTATAATAGATCAGTGAATTCTGTGACTGCTCACACATGGTTTAAAATCTATTCATTCAGAAAAATGTTATTTAATTCCTCTTATGTGCCAAGCATTGTGTTAAGTCCTTATCAAAATAAATTATTAAATTCCTGGATCTTAAAACTTAATGGGAGGCAGGCATTAAAAACACAATCACAGAGGTAAATGACCACTTAGAGTTGGCATCCTTGGTGGAGTCCTGTGGGCAGTTAGGGTGGCAGACAGGACACCTCATCTGTGTTTGGTAAGAGGTCCAGTTCAGGAAATAAAACCTACCTAGGTATTTAGAGAAAATGGGTAATTATATACTTAGAAAATTATAGGAAGAACTAAAAGAGCAAAGAAAAGGGACTGCCAATGGAAGTATTAAGTTCGAGAGCACATCTGAGTGATTGCTCTCTGGGAATCAGGAAAACACAGCTGCACCGTATAGCCACCATCTCTGCCTCAACTTCCCTTGACACTCATGTCTTAGTAAACTTGCTAACCAAACCAGCAACACAAAGATGGCCTCTGCCTCATTTTTGCCTTTCAGAATGTATAAGTATATTTAATAGTGAAACCTCATTCGCATTCAGCCCCCTAGCAACAAGAGACTCTGGGAAATGCACGTGTGGGCTTACAGCTTCTTTAGTACAAGATGACTCCTAGAAGGATGTGAAAATAGATGCCAAATACTAAATCCAGTACAGTGTACACTTTGTACCTACAACTTAGACTTGAAAAAAGTAGCAATAACAACATGCACCTGCCTAACATACAGTAACTATTCCTTATGCAATTAGAATGAGGCTTACACTGTCCCCAAATTTTGTTAGTCACCGAATCTATAGCAGGGTTTTCTTTAACCTTCAATTCCAATCATAGTTTCAAGCTGATAGTCTGTAATTTGAAGGACAAACTACAAATGTATCACCATTTTTATAAAATTGTAGGTAAAAAGAAAGAGGTAAAAAAGTCAGTACATGCATAACAAGGCAAGGAAGAGAACAGGAGTAGTTATTAATTTCTTATTCTGCAACTGGCCATAAGATCACAGTTGTTTATGACACTGTTTATCCTCTTCCCATTTCATATTACTTTTGACCTCAGCTAGCACTGTGACCAATTAGGGCTCTGCCAAGCAGGGTGACCCGAATCCTAATTTGGGTGTGGTTGTGATAATTGTCCATTTAACTTTTGACAAAAAAGCATGGAAGTTCTTAGAGATGCTTCTGTAAAATTCCCTGGGTCCCATACATACATCTCCTCGTCTGTAGGAAAAACTTACTCTCCTTAATAATCAGGACCAATTGTTCCAGTTAATACAGGTAACTTCTTTGCTTATAGGCATGGAAAGACCAAATTATTCAGTGGTAACCATAGAGTTCAAATGAATCACTGTTGTGCCCTCTTGGAAGAGAAACATTCTTCCTTTGACTAATAAGACTTCTAAGCCATCATATCCCAACATCATGTGGATGGAGAGCTAAATATTGTGAGTGATGCATAGGTGAAAAATGAGTGTTATCTCTCCCCGTTCCATCCCTTGAGTTTTAAACACATATAATTTGGTATGATTTACGTATATTATATTGCTGGGCAACATTCAATTCTGCTACAGAAAACAAGAAAACAAAACTCATATGTTAAGTAAGTTAGTAAACTATAAGGCATATTAAGAAAAGGTAAAATAAGCATGTCTTGTGCATACTAAACATAGCTAGAAAGGAAAGACCAAAAGATGCCTAACATTCATAATATACTATATATACATGGGGTACCTCAGGCACCTTCATACACGACATGTACACAAAGCATATGAGATACTAAAATTGTATGAGGTTGTGGATCAGTTGCACATTGGTGGCATCCATCTTGAATAGATATGCACTTTGTTTAAGGAAAAAGAAACAACATTCATAGCTGTTCATCAAGTAATTGGGAAGCTATAGCTTTGGTCAGCTGTGCATGTTTGTGTCACTGTGTTTCTTGGACACAGTATGTTGGTCCCAGGCAACTTCCATATCTTAAGCCCCTTCCTTAAACTTCAGTTCTGGTCCACATAACCATACCGTCAGAGAGGAAGGATGATAAAGTCAAGAGGCAGAACCAGCCTGGTCAACATGGTGAAACCCCATCTCTACCAAAAATACAAAAATTAGCTGGTCGTAGTGGTCGGCACCTGCAATCTCAGCTACTCGAGAGGCTAAGGCAGGATAATTTCTTGAACCTGGGAGACGGAGGTTGCAGTGAGCCAAGATTGTGCCACTGCACTCCAACATGGGCAATAGAGCAAGACTCCATCTCAAAAAAGAAATAAAAGAAAAAAAATCCGAGAAACCCTGAAACAGAAGAGGCCAAGGAGGAAGAATATCTGATTCTGAACTCAAGATTCAAGTACTATGGTCCATTCTACCCACTTTTACCTTCTTCTAAGAGGACTGTAAACCTACCTCATCCTTTCCTCCCTTCCTTCTCATGATTTGTTTTAAATTGATTCATAAGCCATCTGATTTCAGCATCTTAATTTGGTCTGCGAGCTTCTCTTTCCAATGACATCTGAGATTACCATGAGCTTTGGTAACTCCTCACATCATATTTAGCTACAGACAAAAAAGGCCAGATATTGGCCACTAATTCAGATCATACATCTTATTCTGAATGACAGTGTCCTCAATTTCCAATGACAGCTTCATCCAAGTGACACTCTAACTGATTTTTCCAGTCCATTATAGTATTTTTAAAGGCTGGTTGCTTCAGGCAACTTATGGTGAATGATAACAGTGACTCTTACTGGCTTGAGTTCATTTTCTTGACCTCTGTGCCATAAACAAATCTGCTGTTTAAAAGTGATGTTGTATGGGTCACCATAATAATGTCCCATTAAGTAAGTAAACAGATGCAAAGGCATGGTTACAAGGCAGGCAAATCTATACACAGAGTAGTTGTCTATTTCAATATGGATAGCTGTCCTTTCCATAAGAGAAGAAGTCCACTGTCGTCACCTGCCATTAAATAGATTTCTGAACCTCCTAGTGAATGGTGCAATATGAGGGTATCAGACTTTGGCTCTTAGGTACTCAGTATTGACTCTACCAAATGAACTATGTTATTGAATGTATGTGTTACCAACGTCTTTGCTATCGTCAACTTTTCATTCATGAAGTCACTGAGCAAGACTTGGGTAGGGTGGCTGGAAAAAGAGACAGCTTGACACCCATAGAATAGATATAATAGATCACCTTATCTACTGAATCACTGAAGGATTCCTCAACTAGGAAGGTCTTCTGAAAAGAAATTACATGTGGCATGAATATTCTCATAGGTTCTGCCACTTACGCACAGTCCTTAACAGGTATTTCTTCCCTAAGTCTCCTTATTGCCAATCATCCAAATTGTATCCATGCTTAGTGAAACCTTTGTTTCCAAGCAGAGTGAATAAATAGATGTACCACTCAAAGACCTGCTCACTTGGAAGTTTCCTCTTCTCTACAGTTTCTCTGAGAAGCAGGTATAGGTTGAAGAAAAAGTGGCAATTCAGCAGGATAAATTTATGTGGGAGGGTGAACACCTACTCAAGCAACAAATGGAGCACTCAGCCAATCATATATATATACACACACACATATATATGTGTATATATATGTATATATACATATATGTATATACATATATACATACGTATACATATATACATATGTATACATATACATTTATACATATGTGTATATATACATAATTTTTACTTGATGTAGGAGTTCTGCTGCCCAAGCTCAACTTTATGGTTGGTTGATCAAAACACATGATTATAGTTCAGTTGCATTACTACTCAGGATCCAATGGCCAACAGTTTAGCCTCTTTTGGCATCTATCTCTATTAGCAAGACAAGAACTGTCCTACACAAGGAGATTAATAATCTAAGAAAGAAGGCATGATTTTGCTTCAGAACCACAGAGGTCTATGCTATGAATCTCCTACCAGATTGGCAAGGTTTTACAAACTGCATGACCATCTGCCTGAAACACTTCATGCACTGTTGAATTTGCTGAATCATTGTAACCAAGTAGCAAAGACGGCAGCTTGGACCACAGCCTGGAAAAGCTAGAGTCTACTCTTCCTCAGGAACAAACTCCAAATTCATAGCTTTAGGGATTACTAAGTATTCCATCCAAAGTATCGAACCAGCACATCTAAAACTAGTATATGTTGCCTTCAAACATCCTGGGAGCCCATCAAGTACAGGCCCAGCTTCTTTGGAAAGGATTTCCAGACATGCCGGACTAAACTCCCAGAAATTTGCAAAAGATGGCACGTCCCTGAGTTTTAGTGAGAATTTTCTCCTACCTTCTTGAATGCATGTGAATTACTGAGCTTTCTAGGATATCTTTTCCTTCCAATTCTTCCACTTCAGTTACATGATATTATTGAGCTATAGACCTGTGTGACATCCTCTGGTATGATAAGATAATCAAGGGCCCTGGGAGTAATTCATGATATCTCCATGGGGCATGTTAATGAAAGTGAAAGCAGACTACTTTAGTATTCTTTGCCTATTGAGATAAAAAGAAAGAAATTTCTAAATTGATAGTTGCATGGGAGATGCCATAGCTCAGTTGAATTTGTTTCAGTAGAGACCATATCTTCCACAACCATAGCAACTGGAATTACCACCTGAGTAAACTTACATTAATTGTATATTCTCCAAAACTACTTCATAGATAGCCAACTACTTCATAGATTAAAAAAAAAAAAAAAGCAAGTTAAATGAGGACATCTTAGAAATATCCACTGCTGCACCTTGAATCTGGGAATCGTGTGAGTGTTAATGATACTACATTGTGATAATTAGTCTGGCTTCAATTTGCCAAACCTGCGTCTTTCCTTCATTTGCACAATTCAGGTACAACTTAAGTTGGCTGAACATCTATATTATTCGTGAAGCTATAATGAGCAATTATCCATTCTTGAAAACAGGTTAAACCCAGTTTCCTACTACTATACCTTTGATGCTTATAATAAAAACCACATCCACTCTGCTGCAACTGGAGTAAATGTTGTCTTTTGTTCTCTGTCACTCCAGGATTCCACCATCCCCACTTAAACAGGGAGCACATTTTGTGGGCAGCACCTACACTTTCATGTCTGTCTAAGAGAGGAGAGTCCTCATCAATGCATTAATAAATGCCTGAGTTAAAGAAACACCCTCTGGCCAGGTGTGATGGCTCATGCCTATAAACCCAGCAATTTGGGAAACTGAAGTGTGTGGATCACCTGAGGTCAGGAGTTCAAGAGCAGCCTGGCCAATATGGTGAAACCCTGTTTCTACTAAAAACACAAAAATTAGCCAGGTGTGGTGGTGCACACCTGTAGTCCCAGCTACTTGGGACACTGAGGTAGGAGAATCGCTTGAACCCAGGAGGCGGAGGTTGCAGTGAGCTGAGATCATGCCACTGCACGTGATTTCACACCTGGGTGACAGAGAGAGACCCTGTCTCAAAACAAAAAAAAAAAAAAAAAGAAAAAGGAGAAGGAGAAAAAAAAAACAAAAAGAAAAAAAGGAAGGAAGAAAGGAGAAAGAAAGAAAGAAAGAAAGAAAGAAAGAAAGAAAAGAATTACCCTCCGAACTCTCTTATGAGATGTTTTTAGACATTAAAGTGAATCATATGATGGGTTACTCCAATGTTCCTATCTCCCTGTTACGGACTGTATGTTTATGTGCCCCTAAATTTCATATGTTGACATCCTAGCCCCGAGTGGAACAGTGTTTGAAGATGAGGCCTTTGGGAGGCAATTAATCCGTAAGGGTGGAGCCCTCATGATGAGATTAATGACCTAATAAAAAGAGACAGGAGAGAGCCTTCTGAAGGCAGTTGTTTACAACTCAAGAAGGGGAGCATCACCAGACACCAGATCTGCAGGCACCTTGATCTTGGACTTCACAGCCTCAAGAATTGGAAGTAATAAATGTTTATTGTTTAAGCCACTCAGTCTATGGTATTTTTGTTACAGCAGTCCAAACTGACTAATATACACCCTATATTTCAGATTCTACAATATGCCAAGGAATTTCTTCCATCTCAGCTTCAATTAGTGTGACTCACCATTGAGTCCAGATTTCAGTCAACCAATCCAGAAAGCGAAACAATTATAATCACTCTGAGCTGGTTGGGTAAGCTCATTGCATGCAGGCTCTAGTATATGTACCCATATTGGCTAATATGGCCCAATCTATTTATGGTTTTCCTACCTGATTTACCTCCCTTTGAGTCTGTTGCCATACATAGTCCACAGATTTCTCCTGATAAAAAATAACAAACTATTGCCGTTTTTTGTTGTTATTTTAGCCTTTTCTTCCCAGTTTATACTTCATGTTTAAGCCCTACTGAGACACTGGGAACCAACTCTAACTCTAGACTTGGAGGCAGTGAGGTGATCAGAACAAGCTATTTTACATTAGTTACCTCAGGTGAGTTAGTTCTCCCCACAAAGGCAGAATCAACCTTATATAACAGAAATGAAGGAGTTCTACCGGCAAAGAAGGCTCATCGGACTTGGGGATTCAGTATAGTCAGAATAATTTAAACCTACCTAACATTCCCATTATAATGCTCTGGGTTGCTGATATTTCTCACTCAATGCCCTAATTTTCACAGAGAAGACCTGGTGAGGGTGTGATTCAACTGAAATTATATTTCAGCAATAAACAGGATCAGACACGGTGTGCCATTTTTTTTTCTTTCTTTCTTTTTTTTTTTTTTTTTTCTGTCAACAGCACCCTTGAAACTATAAGAAATAAAATGGTGTCAGAGATAATCATAGATGCTCCTTGGACCTCTGACTTGCCTTGAGCCAAGTATTTAAAACTCTGAATTTGTTGTTTTCTTTCTATACATGCTTCAGCCTACCTCAAAATTATTATATTTACATTCTCATCATAAAATTCTGAAGCAATCACATTGGTCACCAAAGCCTTGGCTTTAATAGGCTCTTCATTCCAGGTGATCTCAGGTAATAATTTCAGCTGCTGAGTTTTTTTCTCATTGCAAGCCAAAAATTATCAGTGATCCATTATGCATGAATAGGATTGTCTCTACTTTCAAATTCAGACAGTTTAGGTAACCAATATCAAATTTATACCCTTAGGTAAGTAGACCTACAATCAGTTTTAGTATCAAATACTTAATCCAACAAGATAAAATGCAAGAAACAGAAATTATTCCAGTTATTCAAAGCAGGAGAGGTATTTAATATAAGTATTAGGTGTGCAAAAAATCAGTGAATGAATTGGACAGGGGAGGGGGATAAATCAGGAACTACCTCTTAAACTGCTGCGTCCAAGGACCTACTACTCTAGCCCTTATCCAGAAATCAGGTCTCTCCTGCTACTGAGAGGTGACAGTCTCCTGGCAGTCCTCACAGCCCTTGCTTGCTCTCGGCACCTCCTCTGCCTGGGCTCCCACTTTGGCGGCACTTGAGGAGCCCTTCAGCCCACCGCTACACTGTGGGAGCCCCTTTCTGGGTTGGCCAAGGCAGGAGCCGGCTCCCTCGGCTTGCGGGGAGGTGTGGAGGGAGAGGCGCCAGCAGGAACCGGGGCTGCGCGCGGCGCTTGCGGGCCGGCTGGAGTTCCGGGTGGGCGTGGGCTTGGCGGGCCCCCCCACTCCGAGCAGCCGGCCGGCCCTGCCGGCCCTGGGCAGTAAGGGGCTTAGCACCCAGGCCAGCGGCTGCAGAGGGTGTACTGGGTCCCCCAGCAGTGCCGACCCACCGGCACTACGCTCAATTTCTCACCGGACCTTAGCTGCCTTCCCGCGGGGCAGGCCTCCGGACTGCAGCCCGCCATTCCTGAGCCTCCCACCCCCTCCATGGGCTCCTGTGCGGCCCGAGCCTCCCCGACGAGCGCCACCCCCTGCTCCACGGCACCCAGTCCCATCAACCACCCAAGGGCTGAGGAGTGCGAGCGCATGGTGTGGGACTGGCAGGCAGCTCCACCTGCAGCCCCGGTGCGGGATCCACCGGGTGAAGCCAGCTGGGCTCCTGAGTCTGGTGGAGATGTGAACCTTTATGTCTAGTTCAGGGATTGTGAACACACCAATCAGCACCCTGTGTCTAGCTCGAGGTTTGTGGATGCACCAATCGACACTCTGTGTCTGGCCGCTCTGGTGGGGCCTTGGAGAACCTTTGCGTCGATACTCTGTATCTGACTGATCTGATGGGGACATGGAGGACTTTTATGTCTAGCTCAGGGATGGTAAACGCACCAATCAGCGCCCTGTCAAAACAGACCACTGGGCTCTACCCATCAGCAGGACGTGGGTGGGGCCAGATAAGAGAATAAACGCAGGCTGCCCGAGCCAGCAGTGGCAACCCGCTCGGGTCCCCTTCCACACTGTGGAAGTTTTCTTCTTTCGCTCTTTGCAATAAATCTTGCTACTGCTCACTCTTTGGGTCCACACTGCTTTTATGAGCTGTAACACTCACCACAAAGGTCTGCAGCTTCACTCCTGAAGCCAGCGAGACCACGAGCCCACCGGGAGGAACGAACAACTCCAGACGCGCCGCCTTAAGAGCTGTAACACTCACTGCGAAGGTCTGCAGCTTCACTCCTGAAGCCAGCGAGACCACGAGCCCACCGGGAGGAACGAACAACTCCAGACGCGCCGCCTTAAGAGCTGAAACACTCACTGCGAAGGTCTGCAGCTTCGCTCCTGAGCCAGCAAGACCATGAACCCACCAGAAGGAAGAAACTCCAAACACATCCGAACATCTGAAGGAACGAACAACTCCAGACGCGCCACCTTAAGAGCTGTAACACTCACCGCGAGCTTCTGCGGCTTCATTCTTGAAGTCAGTGAGACCAAGAACCCACCAATTCCGGACACAGTACTATTAACATCACCTGACTCCACTGAAGATAGTGATTATGGGCACCATGCCTGATGGCCTCTTGGGCCCAAGACTGACATTAGTAAGAAGAGAGCTTCCACTTCACTTCTACCTTGAAAATTTTGCACACGTGGCTGTAATTGGTAGAAACTAATTTACACGTAAAATCCAAACATAAAGGAGTCCAGCAAATGTGATCGATTCTGTCCAGAAAGGAAGGTATATAGAAGGAATTGGGAATAATGAACACCAATAAGCCATATCCAGGGGAAAAAGCTGACTCTCACAGCTTTCCACCCTGGCATTAAATACCATGCTCTCTTCTTTAGTCTTTGGAGGCCGTTAAGTTTTTAAAAGCCTTCTCTATTGTTAGTTTTCACTTTTGTGGGTTTTCGCAGAAATAAGTCATAGACTAAATACTTTGTGGAAGGGATTAGAATAATTGCCACCCACATTATGGGGAACTGCACTAGATGTAGTACGTGCGTTCTATGCATTTTAACTCATTTAGTACTTACACCAAATCTACGAGGAAATTATGGCTACAGTTTAAGCAACTTGCCCAAGGTCACAGGGAAGAAAAGCCAGAAGAAAGCGAGGTCAGGATTTTCATATAGGTGATTCATCTGTGCTGCCGAAAAGTCCAAGGTAGGATCTGTATTTTAGAAATGTTTGTGTACAACAATTCTCTCAAGCTATTTAAGAGAGTGAACAGGAGGCAGTTTCTAATGATGTGTTTGCCACACTATGTGGCCTATGTTCTACTCAAGGGGCTCAAATCTCTTTGCAGAGATGCCCGACTCTAATAGCAAAGACTGAACCTGACCAGTGAGAATTTAGCAAATGTATGGAATACTCACAAAGCATATTTATTCAATAGTAAAAAATTTATGGCAGCAAGTAGTTCAATCATGGCACAGACCTTGATGAGAGAACTTAGTCATTCTTACTATTATTATTAAATAATTCTGTGTCTCCTAATTTGCTTCTGGCTCTCAGAAGGCCCCCAGTGGCTTTCCTATGAATTAAACAATTAAAGAAAACCCCTCAAGATATTTAATACTTGCTATGTATATTGTGATGACCAAAGTTTACTCCCCAAGGAAAGCTTGATCATGATCGGCATTAAAAAATAATAATTGCATGATTCTAAATGTAGTCAGCAGTTTGGAAGGGTCATTACTTCACTGATTGCTTTACTGTCCTGATAAAATATACAGTTTTGGAAGTAAAGTATTCAGGTTGGCCATTTCCAGATTTCCTTTGCTTTATCTGCAGAAGAAACCACCACAAGCTCACAGCAGAATCCACACTAGTCAAGTAGTTAGATAACAGCAACTGTTAAGAATTTCTGCTAGTGAAGCACTATGGTGTGGTGAGGCAAAACAGCCTGATTTGAAATCCTAAGCCCTGTGTTTTCAAAGCTCACTCCATCACTTATTGTAAGAGCTTAGCCAGTCCTTTCTGGGGGCTTCAGTGTTTCCATCTTTAAAATGGGTAATGCATATAATAATATCAATAGTCTATAAATATAAATTCTACTAACACACACTCTAATTTTAGCCAAACTCATGAGAGAAAATTCAGCAGCTATCCAAGAAGATTGAGACAAATCAATCATTGCTACCATCATTTGGGCTCATTAAAAAGTAGCAGAAAATGGAAACAAGTCTCTGAATGACTGGGGGGGGCCCTTCTTCTACTTGCATTGTAGAAAGTAAATGTGGTGCCTTGAATGCCTAATGGCCTTTAATACTTATCCTCTTTTTGCCCATTCCGGTAAACTACTTTCAAGAACAGCTGCTTATTTTAAAACCATAAATCACTTCACAAAGAGAATTCAATTCTCCTTTACTCCTGTCAAGATTTTGTCAACTTAACGAGAAGGCATGCTCATAAACAACTTGCCATCTGGTTAACTGAATTTGTCAAGGAGAAGGAAACAGGGCAACAGTGAATGAGAGTCATCACTTTCCCAGCTTCCAGCCAATCACTGAGAAAACCTGTGGGATCCTGCAGGTATCCTTAAAATAACTGGATCATGAGAAAACATTGTTACAGAATAGAGACTGCCTGCTCTGGAAATTCTTTTGGTTTCAGTTTAGTTTTTATCTATCTACAAGAGATGACACTTATCCTAATGCAGCAATCGTTTTGATTGTCATTTTCTTGAACATTTTTATTTTCAGATAGTTGATAAACTGTTTCACTGGGCTTTATTCAAAGAATTGTTTGTTAGCTAAATTTGTTTGCTTTTTTGCACTCTATGTTTTTTAATCTTTTATTTTTAGCATATACCAAAGTTATTTGACAATCATAAGAGAAGGGGAAAAATTCAGTACTGGTTAATCAAAATAGGTTTGCAGACATGCAGCAAAATCTGGGGCTCTTATATGTTCAGGTGCGTCATTTAAATTGAAGGAATTAGAACAGTCAGTGGTTATAACATGAATTAATGTTACTTCGCTCTGCTCAATAAGTAAAGAAATCCCTTGGGCCCAGCCTTACACCTTCACATAATTATAGTTCTATTGTTGGAGGAATTCAAGACAGCCTTGGGAAGAAGTGTGAAGTAGGCTGTAACAGGTTGGGTTCCCAAGGAAACGGACTCTGAGACAGAGTAGCATACAAGAGGCTTACTTGGGAGGGTTTTTACAACTGACACCTGTGGAAGGCTAGGAAGAACCAGGACTTGTAGAGGGAGAAGTAAAGCCATGATGAAATCTCAAGGGAAGACTAAACAGCCTGCAGCCCATCAGAGCTGATCTGAGCTGGAGTAAGATGTCTAAGACTTCCTACCCCAATATCTATCAGTCATCAGGAAGTGTTGCCTGGAGAAAAAGACAGAACCATGGGAAAGCACTCTTTCTTCAGCCTGGGCGACAGGCAAGGGCCTAACAGCAAGGCTGTCTGCCAATAGAACCAGAGCACTTCCAAGAACGCCAACCACACAGGCAAACCTTGCTCTCCGCAGTGGCGTCTGTCGATCGTAATGGCCCATGCTCCAGACTCTTCCATTTCTCCTCTCTCTATCCACACTCAGTTGTCCTTTATCCCATTCTCTACCAGTAATTGTTACATTTAGGATAAGCCACCTAGTCCCAGCTTCCATCATAATGGTTACTTAACATTTCACTTCTTGAAAATCTAGCTAATGTGTATACATTTTGTAGTGATGCCTGGTATCAAAAGAATAAGGATAATGGTAGGCATTTCAAGCACAGTGGAGGATGGTGGGGCAGAGTAAGGACAAGAGAGAATTTAAATTCCCTTTAAATGACACTACTATATGGGTTCATATAATTAACCCTATCATTACCACTGGTGGGTGATTACAACATCAAAAATTTGCAAGAGTGTGTGTCCTGCCAGCTTTTCAAAAGACATCCACAGAAGCTCCAAAGGAAACTATTATGTTTCAAATCTTCCTTTAAGACAAGTGATAGATGAGCCTACCCAAGGAATATGGCAGGAATGGTGGATCCACCCTCAAAGCTACATCACTCCTGATCACATGAGAAGGCACCCTTCTCTGTCTGAGATATTCACAGAAGAGCAGACTGGGGGGTGTTTGCTGTCATTGCAGGATCATGGAAAATCACTTAGTTCTACCAGGAGTGACAGACAATTGTGGAAAGAAAGAATATTGAATGGAGTTAACGTAACAAGGCAACTGTATATACTAGACACTGTGCTAGTAACTTTAAATGAGTCCTCATGCCAACACTATGGTAGGTGTTTTTGTTATACATTTTAAAAAATATGAAACCAAACATTAAAGAGGTGAAGTTATTTGACTGGAGAACACAGCTGGTAAGTGAATGAGTCAATATTTGAATGCCAAAGCTAATGCTTTTCCTACCACGTCTATGCCATGGTGATTCATAAATGACTTTCAATTACTGCAGTTTAACTTTCTAATACTTAGAGGGATAATATTTTCACCTACTTGTTAATGCTTTTAATAACTTCTTGGTCTAGATGAAAATTTTGTATAGTTCATAAATTACCCTTGATTAGTTAAATTTGTACCCATGCCAGAAATGATTTGTATGTGTAAAATCTGTTTACATTTATCTCCACAAAACATGTTGCTTATTTTTCCCTAAAAATGTATGTCACACCACTATTTACTTGCCCACTTTGATTATTGTTTTGTAAAATGTGTTTTTTTTGTTTTTTGGTTTTTGTTTGGTTTTGCCTATTAGAATGTTAGTCTCCTTTTTTTTTTTCTTTTTAAGACGGAGTCTTGCTCTGTCGCCCAGGCTGGAATGCAGTGGCGCGATCTCAGCTCACTGCAACCTCCGCCTCCCAGGTTCAAGCAATTCTGCTGCCTCAGCCTCCCGAGTAGCTGGGATTACAGGCGCCTGCCACCATGCCCTGCTAATTTTTTGTATTTTTAGTAAAGGCAGGCTTTCACCATGTTGGCCAAGCTAGTCTCAAACTCCTGACCTCAAATAATTCACCCACCTCAGCCTCCAAAAGTGCTGGGATTACAGGCATGAGCCACCGCACCTGGCCCAGAATGTTCGTAATTTCGTAAAAACATTTTTTTTGCCTTTCTTTTTCTTTTCCTGAAGACGGTTTGTTGCCTACTTTTCAGTTTATACTGGCTTTTTAAAACAGATTTCCTTTAGAGTAATTCTTTCAATAGTGACAGCTATATTTACTGAAATAAAATGTTTCAAACATGTCTCGAAGTTTGAATTTCTGTCACTATAGAAAATTAGTTAAGATTAATAAGAATGTGGGTTTTTTTTCTGCAGGTGACTTCGCCTTTGATTTTCCTACATTTAGGCAATGTTAGTGATGTTCTTTAAACTGCCAGCTAGAATTTCAATGTTTGCAATACAAATACCATTAAATACTTCTATTATAGTTACTTTGATAAATTCTTTTAAAAATACTATTTTGGTCCTTTATAGAGGTAGCATAATATTTAAAACTAACTTTAAAAAAATAATTATTTTACTAATCTGGTTGCATTTTATTAAATTCCCTTTACAGAATTAATGAACTATTAAAGATTTCATAACAAAGAACTAATTAATGAGAAGCATAAATAACAGCTTATGAAATAATAGATAATGATACCTTAATCTGAGTCCCAAGGACCACTTTCCAATTACACAATTACAAGCCATTAATTTAAAATATCAATCATTAGACTATTATCAATTATTGGAAATGTGTATTATATAAACATTATATAAACATCTTTGATAAAGCAATGTTGATTATATTCAGGTGTATGATGTGATGAAATAAAGCTAGTGTTCACTGGCAGATATTCTTAGGTAACCGCTTTAAAGACTAAACATTTTGAAATGAACATTTCATTGTTACCTGCTACGTAGTGGTTTTATAAAAGTATTGAAGGTCCGGGAAAGAAGAATTTCCTAATTATTCCAAAAAGTTGTCATCTTTCTTTTTTTTAAACCATAATTGTACATTTGTTCAAGATTCAGATAAAAGTGGCAGGGATCAGGGTTAAAATCTGTTCTATTCCATTAAAAATAAACCACATTTATTATTTAATATTTTCTAGCTATTCTCATAATTCTTTTTCTGGCAAATATTAGGGTTTAATAGCTGTTATATAAAGGCTTGAAAACATAAAATATTTACTATTTTAAGAAACAATTTTTTATACAATTTTTATTGTAGGACACTATCTTTGATAATTTTTACTTAAAGTGTTTTATTAACAGTCTATTTAGTAATATAGATTGCGTTTCCTTGTTTTGAGGGAGAAGTGATTGAACTAATGAATTTTGTTTTCACTTGCTTCTCTTTCTATTCATTTGTATTTTTTCAGCCATAATGGGTTTGAATATATGCCAACCACTGAAGTGAAGATGATATAAATTATCTCATCAAATCCTTAAAAGTATTAGTACCTCATTTCGTATATGAGGAAACTGAGGCTTAGGGACATTAAATAATATCACACAGATACAAAGTCACAGTTCTTTGTGATTCTGTACCTCCTGATTTTAGTGGTTATGCGTGTTGCTTCC
Organism: Nomascus leucogenys; assembly: GCF_006542625.1. NCBI lineage: Eukaryota > Metazoa > Chordata > Mammalia > Primates > Hylobatidae > Nomascus > Nomascus leucogenys. The sequence continues at coordinate 20,163,417 of NC_044402.1, forward strand.
CAAACATATCAAGTTTAAGGTTATCATAACTAATGAGAAACATGTTAGTCTTTATACTTAAGTCAATGAAACTGAGTGTTTATATGTTTGCTCTATCTATCCTATTCACATCTTCCTGAATTTTAAAAGCACACAGAACACAAATCAGTCCAATGAACCAAATCTAAACTACATAGAAAATGAACAAGCATAAAACAGAATTTAAGGTCCAAAATAACTTGGGAGATCAACTAAATTCCTGTGCTTTTGACTATAAGAAACAAGCCAGAGAGAGAAATGGTCTTATCCAAGATATAAAGGAGATTTGAGTTATATAGCCCAACTTTTTGCACACTAATTCCATATATTTTCAGAAAGTAGCTGACATTGATTGAGCATTTTATATGTGTCAGGCACCGTGCAGTATGGTTACTGTTGGTGAGTATTGTTATTAACCCATGTACAGATGAGAAAATTGAAGCATAAACATGCCCAAGGACCAAAGTTAGTATGAGCCAGGATTTGAATTTAGATGTAGACAGCGTTGGACTCAGAATTTAAAAGATTCATCCTGTTTTCATAATATAGCTTCCCATCCAATAGGCTACAGTCTTATAGACACTGTTGCTGTTAGATATAATTGGCCTCCATTACAAAACAACTCACTTCCTGTGCTTCCTCCTTATTTCAGATACACTAGTAAAGCATGCTGTATTCCAGCTAATGAGGGCAGTTATGTAAAATACTTAGCAATAGGATAACTGAGGCCTACCAATCAAAACAGACACTAGTCCAAACAGAATAAAGATTGGCAGTAGACCACAGGAATGCCAGTACCCATAGATACTTGCTAAATAACTGTCCGGAAACCAATTAAATCATGCAGTCAAGGACTGAAAAAGTATATTTCCCCCATCATCAAATATCTGAACTTCTGCATTTATTAAGCAAGGAAAGACATAAATAGAAAGCAAAATAATGCTAATACAGGCCATAGTGAGTGAATTGCTTTGAGACTATTAACTACCACAAAGTGTACAGAAAGAAAACAGCATGACCCTGCTGAAGAGGATGCATGCCTGTTAATAACAACCAGGTTACAAACTTAATAATGATATGGATTGCAAAAAGTAACTGCATGACAGGTGGTAGACTATTGCATCTGCATTGCAGAGACGTTAAAATGTTCTTCCATTTGACTGCTACCATCCCCACTATCAGCAAACCAAGTGTGGATTTAGATGCCATAATAGGTGGTGTACTAGAATCAAATAAAACTGTGTCTTACTAGAAATTATAGATTTCTGAAACAGAATATCAGAAATTTCTTACTTTTTTTTTGAGACAGGGTCTTGCTCAGTTGCCTAAGCTGGAGTGCAGTGGCACAATCAGAGCTCAATGTAATCCTGATCTCCTGGGCTCAAGTGACCCTCCTGCTTCAGCCTCCCAAGTAGCTGGAACTATAGGCACATGCCACCATACCTGGCTAATTTTTTTTTTTTTTTTTTTTTTTTTTTTTTTTTTTTTTTTTTTTTTTTTTAGAGATAGGGTCTCACTGCATTGCCCAGGCTGGTCTGGAAATCCTGACCTCAAGCAATCCTCCCACCTTGGCCTCCCAAAGTGCTGCGATTATAGGCATGAGCCACTGTGCTCAGCTTATCTTGATTTTGTTTTTAGCATTTTGATTTCCAATGCCTTCTGAATGCTCATTCCTGAGGCTTTTTTGACACCCACATATTCTGAATTGATTTTCAGCAATAACCACAGCTACGTGTACTCTACCAACCAGATAGAATGCGTGCTACATTATAAAGAAGTCTGTTCTCTTTCTGTTCAACAATGTTGCTCAATGATCCCACTCACCATGAGAAAAAAGGCCTGCCATGGTTGTGCGTTATCCCATGGCACCTCATCTTCCCAACTTTTTCCCCCAGAAAGAATAGAGAATAATGAAAACCTTTCTGACAGACTCGTCTTGATAATGGCTGTGCAAATTATTGAGTGTTATGGGGAATTCTGTATGCTAATTACCTTTAAATAGATCATCTCTACATGTAATTCTTACCCCAATACACAAGAAATTTGATTTTCATCATATAAAGGTGGCAATTTGTCACCATGTGCTTGTGAATTACATCTGCATGAAAAATACATGGTGCTTCATGTCATTTATTCAATGTATACTCAGTACCAGATACTCTGTCAACTACTATACATGCCTTTAATTCTGAAAACCACCATATGTGTTAGACATCATTGTCCCCATTTTAGGAAAAGTACACTGATAACCATAAAGTGCAAGTTATTGTCAAGGCCAGTTGGCAGATCAGTGGTTGAAGCAGGATTCCAAAGTAAGTCAGCTTGATTTCAAACTGATTTCTTAATAACTACCACTCTCCACTCCCTTCTTTACAAGCATATCATTTCTAGGAAAGACTATTCTCATGGCAATAACCAAGATAACACAACGTGAACCTTTAAATGAAATATGCTCTATTTTTATATGGAATATGACATAGTGAATAATGACTGTCTTTTTTGATTTTGCTGATGAAAATGAAAAAAAAAATCTCTGCTTTTCACATGCAAAGAATTCATTTTGACTAGCAGACCGTCAACATGTTTAACTTTGTGTCTACTTGTGTTTTGTGGACTTTTCATGATGGCAATATTTTGTTGCAAGGTGATTTTTTTTGAGTCTCACTCTGTCACCAGGCTGGAGTGCAATGGCATGATCTCGGCTCACTGCAACCTCCGCCTCCTGGATTCAAGCGATTCTCCTGCCTCAGCCTCCTGAGTAGCTGGGACTACAGGCGCCCGCACCACCAAGCCCGGCTAATTTTTTATATTTTTAGTAGAGACAGGGTTTCACCATGTTGGCCAGGATGGTCTTGATTTCTTGACCTCAAGATCTGCCCACCTCAGCCTCCCAAAGTGCTGGGATTACAGGCCTGAGCCACCACGCCTGGCCTTAAGGTGATTTTTAAAGATACCTCTTTGTATGCTTTTCTGCAAGCTGGTTCAGTTTTGAGTTTGTCTGTAATATATCAAAAGGATGTTCTTGGCCAGGTGCAGTGGCTCATGCCTGTAATCCCAGCACTTTGGGAGGCCTAGGATCACCTGAGGTCAGGAGTTTGAGACCAGCCTGACCAACGTGGCAAAACCCGTCTCTACTAAAAATACAAAAACTTAGCCAGGCATGGTGGTGCACGCCTGTAGTCCCAGCTACGCAGGAGGCTGAGGCAGGAGAATTGCTTGAACCCAGGAGGCGGAGGTTGCAGTGAGCGGAGCTTGTGCCACTGCACTCCAACCTGGTGACAGAGCGAGACTCCAACTCAAAAAAAAAAAAAAAAAGATGTTCTTCAGGTCATTTTAATTGTTCTCTCAGCATACCCTGTGAATGTAGACATACTGATTCCATCTAAACTTACAAATCAGATGCATGGCCACCAAATAATCATAAAAACAAAATTTCTTTTAAAAATGTTAATGAGTAATCAAGAGATTTTAATGAAAATATATATGTTTGTTTTTTCTTGTAAAATGCATACTGTGGTGTTTCAGCAAGGCTAATTTTGCACAAGTCAGAACTCCACAGCTCTTTCTGAGGCTAGTAAAAAAAGAGCCATCTGGCCATAAGCGACTGACAGAGTGGCTCTTCCCCTGCAGCTGGGCACCTACCAGGGCCTGGGCATGGCTCTCAACACTGGACGGGGTACAACAATTTACAGAATATGTTTTCTGTTTCCAGGGGCCCCATTGTATAGGCATGAAGCAGACTCACAAAAAATTACCATATATAGGTGCTAAAAATAAAAGCATTTTAAAGTTATATTAACTGCACAAAGGGTTCAGATAATTGGCAGGTGTGATTCCAGCAGCTTTGGAAGAGAGGCCTTTGACTTGCATCTTAAAGGACAAATATGTCATCAGGCAAAGGGGAATGTCATAGGATGAAAGACCTTGAGCACATATACAGTGGTTTGAAGGAGCTTGAGATCCCAGGAAGATAAACGGAAAGCATTTTGTTTGCTCATTTCATATATATATATCATATATATATCTCATATATATCATATATAATCTATATATAAGATATATCTCATATATAATCTATATATAATTATATATATATAATCTAGAGCACGTAATGAAGGAGGAGGCAATATTGGTAAGGAATGTAAGGGAGCAACACGTAGTAGGATACATATGTCACAGAAAGAGTTTGAATTCTATCTTGCAAGCAATAAAAATGCATGTTTTGCAAGCACTACAGTATCATACTCAGGCATTCCTTATAGATTATGATTACCCTTTGTCCTTCAATGTGTTGGAAAGGCTAAATTAGAAAAAGACTAAAGGAAGGGTCTTAACCAAGTAAGAGTCAGAGAACCGAGAGAAGAAAACACATTTGAGACACCATTCTAGTGCTGGAACTAGCAGAATCCTAGGCTGATTATTTAAATGCAGCAGTGTGGTTCATGCCTGTAATCCCAGCACTTTGGGAGGCCTAGGTGGGTGGATCACCTGAGGTCAGGAGTTCGAGACCAGCCTGGCCATATTCTGTTCAAAGAAAGCAAAGAGGCAGAAAGAGCCCAGGCCGACTATTAAAAACCAGCAGCTTCCAAGAAAAATTTTTGATGAGCAAAATTTGGCTGTCCTGGAAAACATTCTTATTCTGCACCAGAACTTACCAGGCCTCAGTAAATATTTGCTGAATGAAATCAAAACTAAACCAACAAAGGCCCATCCTATCCCATCTAGGGAGTTTAGAAGACTTTCTGAGCCAGCATAGTTTTATATTAGGAAAAGAGTGACCCAATACTGAGGTTTATTATGTCACTGAAGTAATAAGAGTTCTCCTAAGGATATATTGAGGTTTTCGTCTAGTTTAGACTTCATACCAAAAAAAAAATAAAATACACAGATATGATCACCCGTTGGTATGTGTGTGCTAAAATGACATATAGTTTGGGGTATTATCATTAAAAACTTTTGTATTCTTAACTTTCAGTAGAGCCAATGAAAATAAAGCTTATATAATATCCCCTAAAGCACACATTTTCATCTATGTTATGGAAAAAAATAATATCACAAATTCAGAAGCCAGTTTACTAATGCCCTAATAGATTGTGACATATGTGCTTTTTCAGCAGAATCTACAAAATACTTAGAGCAACATCTCAAGTATGAAACAAATGCATTACTAAAAATAACCCAACTCAAGACCTTTTAGTAGCTCTTTCAGCTCACCCTATGGGTACAGACATATCTTGATTCCATCTGAAACTTTCAAATCAGATAAATGTGTGGCCATCAAATAATCACAAACAGAATTTTTATAAAAAAATAGGAATGGATGACCAAGGGCTTTAAAAGACAGGAATTTTGAGGCTTCTAAAATGTTCCCTTGATTTGCCATAAATGATAATATATGCATCCACTGAGAAGTTACGATAGCTCCATCATGAAAAATCTGAAGGCTAGTCAGTCTCAAGGATGGTCAATTTATTAAGAGGCAGGAAAACAATCAAGAGTCCATGGAGTCATGCTCAGGGGTAATTCCTGACTCTGCCATTTACAGGATTTGTAGCTATAGACTAATCACTTAATTTCTCTTGAAGCTAAGTTTTAAAATCTGAAAATCAAAATAATGCACCTTACAGGGTTATTTTAAAGACAAAATGCAAACATACGTTATCACACAGTTTGCACAAAGTCTTACATAAACAAAGGTTGTTAGTAATTGTCAGGTGCCATTATTACTCCTTCAGATTGATTTCCACTGTGGTGCTTAATAAAAATTTAAACGGCTGCATGTGTAATTACCAAATACAATTTCTAAGTTTTCAAATACTTGGTGGAAACTTGAAAATTTAATTCAAATTAAGTTCTGACTTTAACAATGTACTCTCTCATTGCTGCATCTATTAAAAACCAAGAACATCTAATACATGACAGTTGCATCAACCTTACCAACAGGTAGAAACATCTCTTTTGTCACCTTAGATGTCCTGTCAATTTAATGAAGTAGTATAAAGTGATTACACAGTCTCTGAGACACTGGAATGCATTAGAAAAAGTGTTTATTACCTGATCTGCGAGTCTCTTGATGGCTCACAAACATTTTTCTCTGAATCCCCAGAAGACCCTAACATAGTGCTGTAGAAAGTAGATGAATAGTAAATATATCGGATGAAGAGATTTCTTCAGGGACATAGTGAGGGAGAAGATTTGCCTGATTTGGCTAAGAACGCATTTCATTATTTTGTGAGGCCTCTGAACTCAGCCTAGTGTTTGGAACAGAGTAGGAGGACATTAATGAATTATTTTGAATGAATGGTATTTTTTGACTAATGGTTTAGTCTGCATAGAATGAGGTCTGTAACTCCTGGCAAAAGTACCCAAGAATAGCATGGATGTTACTTTACATAAAATCCCCAAACGTAATATGAATTACTTGTTAGCACTGTCTTTCAATGTTCCAACAGAGATTCTACAAACAGGTAATACTAGTTAACTGAAATGTCATAAATTTGTTTCCTGATTCAATCTCTGTCAAATACATTATTAATGAAATGGCCAAGAGGAGTTAGCAAAAGGGGTTCTGAAAAATCATGAGACTAATCAGAATTGAAGTTGAGCAAATGAATAGATACATTTCCTTGAGTGCCTATTGAAAGGACGGACGGATGTGCTATAAATTCTGAAGCAGAAAAGTACTATGAGAATTCTCAAAGAAATCTGACATCTAAAAACCAATAGTGTGGCTGGGCATGGTGTCCTATGCCTGTAATCCCAGCACTTTGGGCGATCGAGGCGGGATGACTGCTTGCATCCAGGCGTTTGAGACCAGTCTGGGCAACATGGTGAGACCATGTTTAAAAAAATGTAAAAAATAAAAAATAAAGCCAATAGCATCTATTTTGAAATAGGGGAAAAGAGTATTCTGATAGGATAAATACAATGACATTATCTATATCCTAAACAACATAGATTTCACCAGTATAAAATAAGATGCTCTGTGTATGTGTGCATACCTAAAAGGTATTCATAGGAACACACAATTTAGTTGGGAAATTTAAAAGAACATGAGGATTTCATATAAACTCCTCACACAAAAAGGATCAAATGGCCTTTAGAAATGCAAGTCATGTTCATGATAGGAGAATACGAAAATCCTATTACCTCTTTTATTCGTGCCCTCCCGTGTCATTTTTTCTACATTAACGGCACAAGTATTGACTGTATCCCAATGAACTTACTCAGATAAACACAATGTGGTTTTCTTTTAAAATAAGACTTTACTGAATATATCAACAAGGTACTGTATAGTGTAGAGTGAAGTTTGTCATTAACAAAGTGTGTGACATGGTAGGTCTCAGAGGATGTGTGATGCAGAATCTTCCAGCCCCTTATCAGAAAGAACACACTAAACAGAAACCAGAAGCAAAGCAGCATATGGTTCAAACAATAACAAATCATCAGGTTAACTTTCAGTGAATATATACTAGTCCTATGAGGGACACACACTTGGCAATGCCTTCACCTTGCCTTAAACGGTTATAAATCTTACATTCCAGGGACACCTTTACAAATGCCCCCGTGTGTGTGTGTGTGTGTGTGTGTGTGTGTGTGTGTACAAGCATGTGCATGTTTGATATTAATTTTAAAATGCCTGTTGCAATGGCCTTGCTTTGTGCTCTTCTGGTGGGTGTGCAGGTAGAAAACAAAAAACTATAATAAAAAAATTTGTTTTGTTATAACAACGGTATCAGACATATACAAAACTCTTTCTCCAGTGACAAGCATTCCCCATTGCTAGTAACTTGTCTTTTGACCCTGCTGAAGAAATCAGAGAAGGATGTAGGTTATGCCTTCTTAGCATTCGTATTTTGACTTTAGAAAGAGCATCAGGCAAGGTTTGACAAGACCAAGAACAAGACCAAGAACTGTTTTGTTCTGTGTGAGTATTTTTTTTCCGTTTGGGGCACTGTTTTCTGCTTTGCTTTCCCATGCAGCTGGAATGGTAAGTCGTGAGCAAAACTGCTATTCTCATGTTCTAAAGTAAAATGTAATGTCTCCTTGTTACAGGTTAGAGAAAAATGCTATAAGCAAAGATGCCAATGGAAATTAACCACTTCACTTTTCAAAAGCTGCGATGGCCTCTGCAGCCGAGGTCCGGTGATCAAGTGAAGCATCCATTCCCTATGGACTACAATATTGCCTCGTGTTCTGAATGGATGCTTCGATCACAGCATGAAGATGTTGTCCTCCCCAGTGGGGAAGGAAGTTCTGATTTGTGTGAAATGACTAAGACCATTATGATAGGTGCTAGTAGAAAATGAAGCTGTAATATTAGCTACTTCATTAATACTTTTTACCAGACTGGTCACATTATACTGTTTTTAACCTCAGGGAGAATGTCTAATATATTTTCAATGAACATCCAGATAATTAGAAATTGCATTATTTCTCACAGGGGAGAATGCTTTCCATTTGTTAAAGGAAAATAGGCAGGGGATACATTCCTCGTATCTGCCTGCGATTGTCCCATGCAGTAGGCTGCTAATGCATCTGACGGTGTTTGACAGTAGCCCAGAGTCTCTCTATAATCAAACATATCTCCCCAAACAAGCAGGTATTAACAACTACCCTGGCTATAGATAACGGTCAATATATCCTTTTGATCATGACTATGCCTCTTCCTTTTCAATGTCTTCTGTACAGTGACAGTTACCAAGCTTTGAATGGGATCAGATTCTATCTGAATCACCTCATTTGGCCAGGCAGCATCAAGCTCTTTACTGGCCAGTGAGCATGGCTTTTTTTCCATGGTCTTGGCCTGTACTCTCAACCTTGACTCTTGACTAATCATCTCAAAATACATCATAATGACAGCAAGAGAGGCCCAAACATAGAGCAGGTATATCAGCAAAAATACATTCCCATGACTAAAAATGCCAGTCAAAGCAGAATCCCCAGGGACAGTTGTTTGGCAATTTTCATAAGACACATTAGACATCACAGATTCCATCATGTGCTTTCTATCCTGGTGCAGGTGAGGCTGTAACAAATGCGAGACGTATTTTAACCTTAGCAGTCTTTGCCATGTTGTACACGGATGAAAATAAAGCCTGTTACTAGGTTCAATCTCTTCAGGAACACCTCCAGCAAAAGGGACCCTGTCAGACCATCTTAAGCATTGCACATGACTGTCTCCATTGTACCATTTAAGCCCCAAATAATTCTGTGAACCCCATAAGAAATGACAGGAACCTCTTCATCCTTGTTCTTCCTGGCCCAAAGCGGTTTCAGCAGCCAGAAATCCCACTGGGGGTTAAACATACAATATACATAAATGAGAATGATTATTTTGTGAATAACAGAAATAAAAACCCTCAAAAGTCAAAGTACCATCATTTGAATGCACAATTTTATCTACACGGCCAAGGGGAAGAGGACAGTGGAAGGGAATTATCCAGCTAAGTACACAAAGCCCCCATGTCATTGTCTTGATTTTAGATGTCTTCCTGCTACACTCATCACCTTCACAGACTCTTTTCCCTTCACTGTGTGGACCTAACTTTAAAAAAAGCAATAGCCAAAACCCTCTAGCTAATAGACTAAAATGGAAACCAGAGTCACTTTAGAATTAATTTAAATTAATTCATAGCTAAGTTCAGCTCTACTGACTGCACAGTTTCAATTCTCGTGTCTACGACATACAGCTGCAGTTATATTTTCTGCTTATTCTGAGGGACAAGGGAGATTAAAACATATAAGTTCGACTATATTATTAAAGAAAATAAAGCTCTTACTATAAAGAAAAAGTTGCATAGCATTTTAAACTTTTACAAAGAAGACACATCACAGTTTTCTTTTGCTGAGAGAGAGAGAGCTAGTAAGATGATTGTGACATTTACTTCATGGGTCCCTATAATAATGGCCAGTGGTAAAAGAAATATGCAGCACAGAGTGAAATGTTTTAATTTGATTTTCAAAAGATATTTTCTCCAAGGGAGTAGTTTTTGTTAATGTATGTGATCCATAGCCCTTCTCTATCTAAGGATGGCAAAGATTAAATTACGTGTTTTCTGAAGATGTTGCCTCAAAAGTATCTAGAATTAAGCATGGACATCCTCTCTTTTCTATGCCCTGCTCTGCCAGGATTAGGGGAACAAGCCTTCACTCTCTGACTTGTTTTTCATGGGTTGTCCTGCTAACATAAGATTGATTAGCCCTCCACAACTGTCAAAGTAGAGGAACATCCACGATGGAAAAGGAACAAATAAGATTTCAAAAGTGGAACAGGATCAAAGTCAGTCCAAGGTGGAAACCAGATATTGCTTTTTAAAAAAATTCGTTATTTTGGCCAGCTTTGATGTGTCCTTACAGAATTATCAGCAGTGAAAATTAGTATGCATTTTAAAATGTATAAGTACATAATGGATATTTTGTGCAGCCAAGACTGGCATCCATAATTTTTCCTTGAAATACTGAGCAGAGGGAGAAAAACAAAGGTATCATAAACAACTAATTATGAAAATATATGGGAGATGATTGGAAGACAAGAATTTGCAAGGGGATAAAAGATATTACTTCAAGCTATTTCAACATGATACTAACAAAGCCAGCTGACATAACAGAACCACTGATCAGTTGTTTTTGTCTAAATAGCAGAAAGGGTAGTTTTTAAATAAGTCGTTGTATTTTCCAAACTTTGATCACCTGTTGGTCTAAATATCATGTTGACATAGCCTCCGTGAATCTACCCAAATAATTCTCATTATCAAAAATAATTCCATTCAATATAATTCTTCCCTTTATTTTATTAGCCTCTTCTAAAAAAGTATTCTAGAATATATCTCTGTTGAATGTGATTCAACCTGACATATGATTTGAACAGTAACACTTTTAAAGGGAGTCTTCTTGCTACAACATCAGACCGGTCCCTGAAGATGACTGAAATCAGACTCAAGTCTCTAACTCTGTTATCACATAGGACCAGGGAAGCATGAAGAGTGATTTTTAAGTTCCCAGTCAGAAAGCCAACCCCTGCATTTTCAGGTCCTTTCAAATCTCAATTTTCTTGATTCTGTCAGGCCGGGTTAACTTATCTCATGGGAACTGGCTTCCTCTTGGTGCTTTCAGCATTTCCCACACAGGGTCAAATTAGGGTAACTACCTCCATTCTTACATTATATAATTTTTTACCTGTCTTCCGGACCTGGAGGTATAGGAATAGTGTGAAACTATCTGGGCCATTTCTTGTTTTACCCATATTATTCCTCTTACCCTGATGAGTCCATTTAATCTGCCCTTTCATCTGACCACCAGGAATTTATTCTGACAGCTTCAACAGCAAAGTGGTTGATGTGTATCCTAAGGAAGAATCACTCGTTCTTTTTGCCTTGGCATTGGGTTCTCATTGTACAACCCTGTACAGTACTTCAGCAACTATTTTTTTTAAGATTTAAAAAGCAAAGAGTTACAAAACTGTTTGTAATTAACTTGAAATAGAAAAGATAGCACTTTTTTTAAATCCCATTATATAGTACACCGTATAAATTACAGAGTATTCAAATGCACAAATGCATCTGTGTAACATTTATCAAATGTAATCTGCGTGTCTTTATGTGCACACACGAGTGTGTTCTCAAGAGTCTAATTGTCCGCCTTGATAACGCTGGGCCTCTGGCTGTCACGTATGGCAGTGCTCCAGGTCTGGCACGCTGCTGTTGCAGTATCGCATGTTGTTGGGGATATGGCAGTCTGTGTAATTAATGCCCCCATTTGGGGTGTAAATGGGCTGCAGTCTGAAATCTCCTTTAAGGAGTTGATCGTTATTTAAGGAGACGATCTGAAAACTGGTTTCTGTCATCTCCAGGATGGAGTTGTCCTTCTTGGTGCCTGCCTCGCAATAATCATCTTTCCGCCGGCCACGGTTGTATTTCCACTTCTGGGAGGTGTAGCGCCCCTTTTTGTGCATGTGCCAGCAAAAGACGCTGAGCAAGACCACCAGCACAAATATCACCGCTCCCCCGATCAAGCCCGCCAGCAGAAAGGGGGAGCCCATGCTGTGGGACGTCGTCTGCTCATGGCTGGACGCTGTGTTGCTGCCGTTGTTCAGATAGGAGGCATGGGTGGTGGCCTCTGAACAAATGGTGTCTTCTACAGCGCGGTAGTTAAAAGCATCCAGTGGCACTAAACAAATCCGATAGGTGGATCGGGGCTCTAGGTTAACCAGGCTCAGGTGTTGCTTCTCACCGCTGACTATGCGCTCCTGAACAATGCCCCCTACTAAACTGTGGCCCATTTTCACCCATGTGAGTTTGTATGCCATCACGGTGAAGAGAGACAGCCAGCTGACTTGAATGGAAGTATCATTCACAAAATGGATAGAGAGCTGGATCCGTTCAGAAATAGGTGGGGTCACTCTTTCTCTGCCATCCCAGTCAGGAATCGCGGGAAGTTTCGATGTGGCAGGAGTCGGAGGCGTGTAGCTTCTGCTAGGGTTTGGAATAGAGAGGGTGGGAGGCTGAGTGGTCGGAGAAGCTGTACTTGGGGCTGGGGTGAAGAGAGGCAGGCCGGGGGTCGTGGTGGGACAGGACAAAAGATTCATATTTAATTCCCTGACCGCCATCCCCCGGACTTGTTCAGGACCTTGGCACATGAAACCCCGCACGTTGAGAGATGAAGGGATATATTTGAGCCATTCCGTGACCCACTTAATACTGCAGTCACAAAACCAAGGGTTATTCCGAGCTGTCAGCTGCTTCAGGTTGGAGAGATTATCAAAAACTCCTTGAGTCAGCATCCGCAGTTGGTTGTTGGATATATCCAGCCGTTCCAGCTTACGCAGATTTGAGAAGGCTGTCAAAGGAATGTGGTTTATCTGGTTGTCCTGCAAATAGAGCCTGATCAGATGCGTACCTGGGAGATCGGGAGGAGGGTGGGACAGCGAATTACGTACGATTGAAAATTCCTTGAGCTTGGTGAGATGGCTGAAGGTGCCCTCGGCGATACCCTTGTTGGTCAGGAGGTTCCCATCCACAATAAGACGCTCCAAGCTCGTGAGATTCTGGAAGGCCATGTCGGATATGACAGCAATTCGATTTTCATCCACTCTTAGCTCTTGCAAGTCCACAGGAAGCCCAACAGGCACACTGCTCAGGTGATTCTTAGATAAAAACAACAATTTGAGGCTAATAGCCTCCCGGAAGGCCCCGTCTTCCACCCCCACTGTGGATATGGAATTGTCATCCAGGTGCAGCTCTTCAAGCTTCAAGAGCTGGGCAAGAGCAGCCCGTGAAATGGTCTGAATATTGTTTTCCTGCAAATGGAGAACTCTGACATTCTTGGGAAGGTTCATGGGGAATTCGTCCAGTTGGTTGCCATACAGGTAGACCGTGTGCACCGACTGTACATTGTGCAGTTCTGCAGGAAATCCAGCATTATTAATTTGGTTGTTGTGGAGGTAGAGCACGGTTACGCCCTCCGGGATCCCAAGAGGCACTGAGGTCAAGCTTCGCTCATTACAGTAGACAAAGTTCCTGTCGCAGCGGCACACACTAGGGCAAGCCAGGAGTTTGGACACCTGTGAGTAGAGCCCCAGGGAAATGATAAGCCAAGACTTCAGGAAAAAAGCCCCATGGCTGGGCCACTTTGTGGTCTGTAGGCCCATTTCTGAAGTACAGAAATAAAATACAATGTGGTGGGAAAAAGAAAAAGAAAAAAAAAATAAACAGATAGCAAAATCAAAATGACTGGATGGCGTTCTGTTGAAGTCCAGAACTCCAGCTAGAGGGAACGTCCTGAGGGCATATGGTAAAATAATCTCCCTGCTGTCTCTGTTCTTATCAGCCTGTGTTGCCCTCTTTGCTGCTGTCCTCCATGTGCAAAAAATTCAACAGGGAGAATTTTTCCACACTGGCAACAGGTGATGGCAAGTTATCAGCCGTGTCAACACAAGCCCAAGTGGGCAGGCAGAACTCTCTTCTTCTTTCGTAGGTCAAGCCAGCCTTGATTAGCCTATGAACTTCTTGGTTAAGTTCAATCTGCAATCTGTTGTAGGAAAGAAAAAAGGAAATGGTCAGTTAAAGGCAGTAATGACAGAAGTGTCAAATATGACCCTGAGCCTTTCAAAAACAATGAGATTGGGATGAAATGTTGAGAGGCCAGCGTTGGCATTAAGTGGAATTTCAAATAACAGTAACTTAGTTGGAAAGGTATTCAAGAAATAATTAATATAGTATCTTCAAAAGGACATCATGCTATTACCTGTCACTATCAACCATCATATTGTGAATTTAACATCCCAATCAGTACCTTCTCTTTTATCTATTCTTTATCTATTTGCATATCCAAACACTTAATTACAACAGGCACACTGCTGAATCCACTCAACCAGTTAATGATAATTATCTACAAATCCTACTGGTCATAGACTAGTTTCAAGGTAGAGGTGATGACTGACAGCTAGCAAAAGTAAAGGGGAAAATGTGAAGCCCTGCAGAGTTATATATTTAAAAATGCAAAATGGAGACTAATAAAGTCACTTAAAAAGATGCATCCTTACAGAAAAGTTATTCCAAATGTATTATATATGGAATATATATGATATTATATGAACTTTCTATATACTATGTTATAGAAAAGCTGTAGCTGAATAAATTGCCATTTCCTTTTAAATGTATTTTAAAACTCTGATACAAAAGCTTATTCATGCTTAATGGAAAATTTTAGAGAATAAAATATAAAGAATACAGTACGAAGCTGATAAAGATTATTCATTATATTATCACTCAGAGATAACTGATCGATTTGCTTACTTTCCTTTTTTCTATACATATACTTAACAAAATTGGAATCATTATTTTTCTTTTTGTTACCTAACATATGTCATGACCACATTACCATGTAATTTAAAAAAAATCATTCAAAGAAAAAAAAGAAATTCAAAGAAAAAATTTTTCAAAGAAAAAAAAAGTAGTATAAACCTAGTGAAAGAAGCATGTATGAAGGCAGAGAGACTTTTTTCTTTCCCACTTCTTGTCTCCCTTCCTCTTTATCTTCCTCCAAAATAGCTTGCACCTCGAGTCACCGAGGAGAATGACTAAGCTCCAGCCCACAAAACATTTCCACTTATCTCCTCCTTCGGGACCTCTAGGTCCAGATGAGATATACCATTGTGATCCCTTGAAGAGTTGCCAAGCTCACTACTAGAGGTAAATTATCTTTCAACAGCACCACCTTCCTTCCGTCTGTGCTTTCCTGCTTTTATAAGAGGTCTTTTAGCAAATTTTGAAATGACAGAAGATACAGTTGAGGAAGTCAAGGCAATCCACAGATAGTAATCATGCCTTCTTGCTCCAGAATGTATTCCATCTGTTTTTAGATTAGAGTGGTAAAGAAGTTAATTGAAAGGTGCCAGATTTGATTTCCCTACAAAATAAGCTAACATGACAGGACATGGCAAACTGAGAGTCTCTTAATTCTCACCAATACATGGAGATTGAAACAACTTACATCTAAAAGCACAGAGGAACTATTTGAAATTGTTCCCTTAGCTATCTTTAGAAATATAATTAAAAAAGAAAAAAAAGAACACTGGAAATGTTATTTAAGTGTTAAGGACGTTGTAAATGTGTTCTATAATTTAAAAGATTGTAAGCCATCTAAAAAAAATGCCTTTGATGACCAGAAATGGTAAAATTCATTTTTTATTGTTTAGGAAATAGAAGGTGGGTGGCAGGGGATCTTTTTTCAGGTAAAAATAGAGAGATATGATGCTTTATTAAAAATCAAGCATGGCTGGACTTGATTTCACGTGGTGGCTTACACCTGTAATCCCAGCACTTTGGGAGGCTGAGGCAGACACATAGCTTGAGCCCAGGAGTTCGAGACCAGCTTGGGCAACATAGTGAAACCCCATTTCTATTAAAAGTTAGAAAAATTAGCCAGGTGTGGTGGTGTGAGCCTGTAGTCTCTGCCACTCTGAAGGCTGAGGTGGGAGGATTGCCAGAGCCTGGGAGGTGGAGGTGAGCCAAGATCATGCTGTTGCAGACCAGCCTGGGTGACAGAGCAAGACCCTGTCTCAAAAAGAAAAAAAAAAAAAAGTCAAGCATTATTTAATTTTTTACAAAACCTAATACACATTTTGTTGCTGAAAAAGGATGCCATTCCTTCCAAAAGAAATCTATCTATAAACTTAAAGAATAATTTATGTAACTGAGGTGGCACAGGAAAAATGAGTTTAATGCTATCAGCCTGATGGCATCCTTAGCTCAGGTTTCAAACCATCTTAATGTTCCCTAACATCTTGGTACTCAAGTGTGGTCCTTCATCCAGCAGCATGAGCCTAACCTGGCAAGATGGTAGAAAAGCTAACCCTCAGGCCCAGAATCTGCATGTTAGTGAGAGCCTGGGGTGGGCGCATTCAAATTTGTGAAGCACCATGAACATCTTATTTAATCATTCATGTTTTAATTTATTAAATGTAAAATAGATGCAAGAGCATGTTACATGACTCTTTTGAGAAGAGTTAAGGCATAAGGCATACTAATCACTTTTGTCCCCGGGAGACAGTTTCAAATAATATCTTATATGTAAATTACATCTTCTGGGTGGAGCAGTGCAATGACTATGTATGACACTTGGCCTTAACAGAAAATGCTTATCTGAATGACAAGTACTAATGCGTAGTAGGACCTTAAAGAGTGACTTGTCATCATAGGAGCCCACTTTTGTAAAACATTTAAGAATAAAAAACTGTTTGGTGCTATTAATAATTACTTCCACAAGAGCTAGGAAAGTGAGACTAAAGAATAAAATGTAATATGTTTAAGTATTCTACTGGAATCTTCAAAGTGTGATGAAGCAACCACTGAAGAGAATGTCCTAAGGGAGAAAAACAGCAGCACCAGGGTCTCTAAGTTCATATGTAAGAAAAAATAGATACTTCTACATTGTCTTATAGGCCAAGTATTAGGGGCTAAGAAACAAATCAATATTTGAGGATGATGGTGTTTGCTTAGACTTCATCAACTAACAGCCTCAAGGACATTAACACTGGGAGTAAACCAAGTACTCAGGGATGGGCCTACAAACTATTATTATGCATCCGAATCGTACATTTTCCATTTCCTGAACTGTGTTCTCTGCAAGGAGAGAATAGGCCCCCATCAGCCAACCCTTTGCCCCCGGGCCTTGCTCTCTTGCAGGCATATTTTACTCATGAGTTGTTCTTTTATAATTATATAAGAAGATGATTTGGTTCTGAAGAAAGCTCCTAATAAGATTACATGGGGCAAACTGTCACTGTTCATACACCTTAACAGGAGAAAAGTCCCGTCGAGACCACAATGTGTTGATCGGCTGTGACAAGTTCAATTTGAACGAAAACAAACTCTCAGAGCTTTCTTTGACCTTCTTGGGAATCCCACAAAATAACAGCATATAGCAGATTTGTTCTGTTCCGTGTATCAACAGCAGCTTACACCTATCAGTGAATGCACTGTATTTTTGTTTCAATCAGTATAAATATTGGTAAAATTACAACCACCTAGGCCATAATGATTTTCTAAATTTAAATTTAAATTTTCTTTGCATTTCCAGCTGTGGTTCCTATTGAATAATGAAGGTAGAGATCCTCTTAGACTTTAAGTTGGGGACCATATTTACAGAGAAAGAAAGTATAATGGTCACCAAGCATAGATCCTGAATTCTCATCCTACTTCTATCACCAAGTAGCAGCAGGATCTTGAGTACACATTTCTCTTTTCAAGTCTTAGCCTCCTTATCTGAAAAATGATAATAATAGTTCCTGACTCACAGCACAGTTGACAGGGTTAAATAAAATAATACTTGTGAAAAGCTTATGTCTGTACATGGCAAGAACATAATAATGCTGATTATTCTCTATGTAATTGTTATTATTAATGATATCCAAAGAGCCGAATTCCACTGTGTAGAACAAAATAAAATCAGCCTTGACCTGCCAAGCTTTATGCACTTCCAACTACCCCAGTTTCTCAGCCTAAGCACTACTGACATTTTGTGCCAGATAATTCTGTGCTGTGGGGCTGTGGTGTGCATCCAAAAATGTCTCCAGATGTGGCCATATATATGTCCCCTGGAGTGGGAAAATCACCACCTGTTGAGAACCGATGATCTACGCACACCTTCTTACAAGTGCTTTCGAAAGTTGGCATTATTGCCATAATTTTCTAGAGAAAATTAAGATAAATTTCTAATAAACATAACCTAAAAATGCTTCTCCCATTGACATCGAAAAGCATGAAAATGTAATATACTTTCCATTCATTTATTGAACCAATACTTATTGAGCACTAGAACGAGGATACAGCTGTATAGAGAGCTGATGTAGTTTTTGGCTCATGAGGCTTAAAAGTTAAGTGAGGGGAGAAAAATGAGTAGGTGGGGAATTAGGGTTCTATGTAAAGAGTTCTTAACCTTAGAGCATCAAGTAATCGTGGTCCTGTGTAAAGAGCTCTACCCTAGCCCACGAGGTATCAGGAAAAACACGGCAGGGAAAGGATGGCTCTGTGAAGATCAGAAGGAGAGAGGGCCCCAAGCCAGGGAAGAAATGTAAGTTCTGCATACAGATCCAAGCTGCTTGTAATGTGAAGCCAGAGATGAATCCCAGCCCAGCTGAGAGAAGGAAAAAAAGGTTAACTGCACAATACTTTCTCCCAACTCTCTGTCCGCTTCTCACTGAGGTATTCGTGCTTCTAGAAGATATTAAACAAACTCATGTTTCAAAATCATTGGGCATTTCACCTATAAGCCTAAATGTTGGTGATAAAAATAATTGCTTTACAAGATGAATTTCAAATATCAGAAGGAAAAGGGTTTTTTTTTTTTTTTTTTTTGTCTTTTAAATGTTTCCCTGTTTGTGTGAATACTGTATTGAATATGTTGCTTCCTCTCCAGGAAACTAGAAATTATAAAGAACGGCTTAATGGCAGGTGCTAGGTAAAAACAGAAATTTTCATTTAAAGGAGACTATAGTTTCAAAAGCCTGAGTATAAATCAACATGCAAAAAAAAAATGCTCTTTGGGGGCAGCAAGAACCCGTCCTTGCCAGTCTCTTAAAGATGACAGTAAAAGCAGCAATTCCAGGCTACTTTATTGTAATTTAACTCTTTTCATAGGAACTGAGACTCAAAGCGCGTAAGTCATGCTATAGCTTTCTGCTCAGTGTTTCTCTCCTAGTGCTGCCTAAGAAGGTTTTTTCTTTTTCTAATTAATTGCAGGAGCCTGTATTCCAGGAGAACTTAATAAACTAAGACTATAAAAATCATAGTACAGAAAATAAGAATTGTCAATAAGCATTGCCAATCGCGTAATAGAATGACAAGGACAAACCTAATAAAATCTTAATGGTTTCAGCACTGGCTGAATTGTGACAAGGCAGCACAGTGCCCGAAGTGATACAAATGAGAAAGCTATACTGAAGAGGAATTCTCTTAGAAAAGTTTCCCAGGGTCATATTTGACTTATAGCTTCTAGAGTTAAGCAGTTCGTGCCGAAAATCAGACACAGGCAGGTACATAATCCACAGGCCTAACTACACTACAAATCTGGAAACACTAAAGCAATCTATAGATTTTATACACATTTCCGCAGTCTTGACTATAGGTTATAAATACTGTTTGCACAATAATCAGGAGAGTCCTATAGTTAGCTGACCAAGGTGTGGGGATTAGCAAAGGAATTTAGGGAAACATATATCAATAGCCACCCCGTAGCCTGAAACCATTTTTCTATCTCATTCACTAAACTTCAACCAAGCCCCCGAAAGTTGATCATTAGGCAGATATTTCTCTTTACTGAGATAAAGAGAAAGAAACAAGGGAAAGGAGAAAGAAGGAGAGAGGGAGGGGGGAGGGAAGAAAAGAAAAGAAATACTTTGTTTAAACACTTGACCATTTCCAGGCTCCAGTCAGTCTAAAATTGAAAACATTAAAATCAGACCAAAAAGGAAAAGCTATGCTCTTGGCAAACACAAAATACTCTAATATATTTGAAGTGTTGTTCTCACATGGTTTCCAATTGGTTGGAGTAATGGGGGTAACTTGAGAACAAATAACCAGTGTTATAGATTCAAATGCATGAACTTGAGGATACTTTCACTACTGCTACCTGCCTCTCTCAGCCTACTAGGAGGGAGATCCCACTGATCATCCCTGGCTCCCTTTAAAAATCTGGAACTGCAGGACTGGGTGGCCTCTTTCCACGTCAACTACTGCCTGCATGGTGGTTGGATCTAGAAGAATAGCCAATTGTCTTGATGCTCTGAAAGCTATTCCTGATAGCAACTGGTTGGGCAGTTGGTCCCCAGTAGTAAAGGGAAGCTGGTAGAGCAGAATTTCAGGAGGCAAATAAATTGAGAGAGTACTAATAAGATATAAAAGTATATGGTCCATAACAGATGTATCTTCTATAGTGAATGTCTATATACTTTCAATCCATTTCAAAGGAATATAATTCAGTTCATTCATAACATTCATTCATTTGCTCAAACAGGTACCAACCATCTTATGTTTCAGAGAAAATAACTGATTTCTTAGACTCTAACCTTTGGGGAAAATTTTTCCCTCTCATCACTTGGTACAGTGGTTCCCCAAACCTGAGGGTTATTAAAAACACTAGGGGAAAGTGACGAGAAATGAAGGTTTCTGGGCCCTACCCCTGCAGATTGTGGTTTAATAGGTCTGCAAGGGAGGTGGGTCAGGTGCAATTTTTCAGCTTTCCCAAGTGGGGCTGATGATCAGTCACTTTAAGGTTTGACCACCCAGCCGCTCCCTATCAGGAATTGCTTTCAGGGAATTGAAACAACTGGTCCTTCTCTCTTCTGGGTCTGATCTGGTGTTGTGGAAAGAGTTGAGGGTTTGGAGTAAGTCAGAATTTAATATCTTATCTCAGCGCTTCCACTCCTTAACAGCATGACAAAGGGCACCTGACTTAATCTCTCTGAATTTTACTTTTTTTTATCTCAAAGGGGATAATCAGCTGTGCTTAGGAAATTGTTGGGAGGATTAGATATAAATCATGTAAAGTGACTAAGAGTACCAATTAGGCACTCAATAAACTGGTTTAAGAGAGGTAGAAAAGGTGTTATGAGCAAGAGCTGGGCTCTGGAGACAGAGGACCTGCACAGCTTTTCCACTTACCAGTTGTGTTAACTTGGGCACACTATGTCACTTCTCTATGTCTCGGTTAATTCATATAAAATGGAGGAAATAATAGTATTACTATTTCACAGTTGTTAGAGGGCTGTAAATCACTTAGAACATTACCTAACATGTGGAAAACACACACTCTTTATGTTGGTCATTCCTAAGATTAGCTTTAAACAACAACAGAAGCTCGAGCATTTGTCCCTAATTTGGTAGAGAGCTGGTTGTACTGAATCCATCAACTTTTACTTTCCTCATTCATTCATGGATCACAGTTCTTTCTTTTGGTAATATACATATACATCTTCCATCCATCAATCCTGAAAATATGTGCAGACATTTATGAAGTTGATCAGTACGTAAGTGACAGGGCTAGGACTTGAACTCAGGGATGGGCTGCAGGGCCTGCTCCTAACCTCTGTCCTGCTTCTCTGTAAGCTCTAGGCAGACAGGCTGTCTGCTTTCACTCACCGTTATTTCCCCAGAGCCTACAGCAGTATGTGGCAGGCATTCAAGATCTGTTTGTAGCACAAATGAATGAGTCAAAGAACGACCTTCAGATGATTACTTTGTTTGAAAAGGCAGTCTGCACAAACTCTTTGACATCTTCAATCTGAGGTCTCATAAGGAATCAGTGAGATAATATTTCAGAATAGCTTTCAAGAGTTTTAAGCTACCTAAAGCTATCTGGAAAGATTGAGGGATAGATAGAGCGATGGATGAATAGTCCCTGGGCATAAAGAAACTAGATGACCTTTGTAAAAGGCGTAGAACATGCAACTAGGAAATAGTTGCAATTACTATAGCACTATATTTGTTTTACCAAATAACATCAAATTCTATGCTCTTATTGACTTATAGTACTGCAGAAATAGGGTCACTCAGAAACATTATAACATACTTGGTTTGTTGAGAGGCATGTATGTACCTAACAGTTCAGTTCTATGATGGTTGTGACCTGAAATCAAGTATTTGTTATCTATCACAAAAAAATATGAATTTTTACTTACATAATAACAATATATTTTAAATATTTATATAAATCCAACGTGACAGTTCAACCGAACTTTAATTGCATACTACTTTACCATTCCACACAGTTAGAATCAACATAAAATAGGCCAATATCTTTGAAAGCTATAAAAAAGCTGATGAAAAAAATAAACTGAATCCAAAAATATAAACATGGCCTACTTTCCTACCCTAATATTGCACATATGTAATATACATAACAAAACAGAAAATCTTATGTATCCTTCACAAGAGGAATACACATTTTGGTCGAAGATATTGATTAGGCCCATTAAATGAAATTACATAGTGTGTATTTCCAGGTGAGTTATCTGGTTTTGAGTCTAAAAAATGAAAAATTCATTGCTTAAGCCTATTTTGGTATCATAGAGATGGTTCTGAATGTAAATGGTATAAAATTTCCTCACTGAATAAATAGGTTTTTACAATGTGCCTTCTCATCTTCAGAACACCTGTCATGCTAAGGTGTCAGGCTATGTTCAAGAGACTATTTCTGGACTTGAGGAACAAGAAAGGATAAGAAACAGAAGAAAAATTAGTATTGCTTATTATCCTTGACCCTCTCCTTCTCTCAAGGACATTTCCCCCACCACCCACCACAAGAACATGACTAGAAATGGGTTAAGATCAAATCAAGTCATTCTAAAACTTAAAATAAAACCCAGATAAGCTGCCTCAGTATCATATCCAGTGTGGTTGCACAATACTCTTAAGGAATAATTCGAAGGAGAATATTGAAAATACACAGCAGGTTTTAAAAGCTACCTTTAAAATAATCTATAATGGTGGCCTTGATCATGTGAATGAATTCTGAGATGTGTTCTCCAAACACAGAAGAATTTAAACATACAGGCAGATCCTTTTACAGGTTTATACACAACCAGAATGCTGCTTTCATTGAAGGCCATGGCAGCTTTCAAACTCTACCCCAAAGGCAAAAAGCTGGTATTTTCGTAGTGTTAATCAATTTCAACCACTTAACTGTTTTGTTTTTTATTTTGAAAGAGCTCCCACCAATAATAATTTTAAAAACTCAGGAGCACACAATGACTTAGTTTTGTTTTTTTTTTTTTTAAAGTAAGTTACATTCTGATTCAGTCCATGTCACCCAGGCCATGTGCATATAATGGCCACCAGAGGGAGGCAACACAGCTGAAAGGTGGTCCCAATACACACACACACACACACACACACACACACACACACACACACACACACACACGCTCTCGCGCTCTCTCTCTCTCTCTCCCCTCACATGAAAAGGTAGTTTTGACTTTTCATCCTTGACTCAACTATGTGATGTTTTTCCAGAAAAAGGTTCCAATCTTCAATGGTCAATAAAAATAACATTCATACAAAAGAGAATAATGTAAAGTCTGTGATGATAAAGAAGATTTAAAACAGTGAGAGTGATGAGAGAATCCTATGCTTGAAATGAAAGTGGGTTATTCATTCCTCGCTTAGCTACACTCCCAAGCTTGACTGGACTGCAGGCCCTGGT
Source organism: Nomascus leucogenys (assembly GCF_006542625.1). Lineage (NCBI taxonomy): Eukaryota > Metazoa > Chordata > Mammalia > Primates > Hylobatidae > Nomascus > Nomascus leucogenys. The sequence goes on from NC_044402.1 coordinate 20,187,135, forward strand.
CCTTGGGAGGATCATACTTGGTACATCTCCAAGACAGGTCAGCTGTCTGAGATAACACATTCTAGAAACAGGTCAAGGAAAAAGATGTGCGTGGGCAACAACTTCACATGTTGTGCTTTCCTGATGAGCCTCCATCTCCTCAAAAATCTTTCCTTGTTGGTTCTCTGACGCTTTTTAAAATTTCATAATTATAAACCAATTTAGCCTGCAACCCTCTCTAGAAAAGCAAAGGTTTTTGGTAAACATTCCAAACCAAGTGAAGTGTATCAGACCTTTTCTTTAAAACTAGTATTTCTCATGCATTTATTCATCAGACAATTGTTGAGTGGCCACTGTGTGTCTGATAAAGCAGGAGGCCCGTGTGATGCACAGGTGAGCAAGACAGATAAAGTCCCTACAGTCAGGAAGGTGCTATGTTTAGAAAGCAAGATGGCCTGTAATCCCAGCAATTTGGGAGGCCAAGGCGGGTGGATCATCTGAGGTCAGGAGTTCGAGACCAGCCTGGCCAACATGGTGAAACCCTGTCTCTACTAAAAATACAAAAACTAGCTGGGTGTGGTGCCAGGTGCCTGTAATCCCAGGAAGCTGAGGCAGGAGATTCACTTGAACCCAGTAGGCAGAAGATGCAGTGAGCCGAGATTGCACCACTGCACTCCAGCCAGGGCAACAAAGTGACACTCTGTCTCAAAAAAAATTAATTAATTAAAACTACAAAACTTGAGATTAGAAATGATAAAATTGTAAGCAATGTCATGAAGGAAATAAAGAAGTGTCATAGAGGATGATAATGGTGTGTGTCAGGTAGATTTAAATATGGCGGTCACAGATGGCAACTTAGAAAATGGGATTCCTAAAGAATGAGGAGTTGCTAAGGATGGGGGATTCAGGGTGCAGAATGATGGTGCTCAGGAGAAGAGAGGCCAGTAAGTCAGTCCAGGTCCAGGCAGGAGCAGGCACAAGGATACAAGGAAGGGAGAGCCTTAGCTCTGGCAGGAACTGAAGGACTGGTGTGTCTCAGAAATTTCATGAGAAATGAGAAGGCAAAGTGCAGAAATAGGACCAAGAGTTTTAACGGACTTAAACAGGCAAATCTTTATGGCTTTGGTAAGCCATTTAGATTCTATTCTCATGGCAATGAAAAGCCTGCAGGGAAGGTATGGTGAGAAGGTAAAGATCAAAGACGCTACCTGGATCTACCCAATAAAGAGCTGAAAGAAGTTCTTGAGAAGTAATGATGAAGTAGAACAGGAAGTTTTATCAAGAACAAGAGCCTGGAGAAGAAAGGTATGCTCTGAACTTCTGTCAGAATTCTCTCTTCAAATGTCCCATTTCAGAGAGTCTCTTCTCGCAAACATCCCCACACATTTTTTTTCCAGCTGTCTCAAATTCTCTTTAGAAAGAAAGGAAGTATAAATAATAAATAAATAAAAGAAATACAGCTTCGACTAAACAAGGGCTTTGATGAGAAAGTGAGGAACCCATGCTGGGTAAAGACAGCCATGTAATTAATTAGAAGGGTCTCTTGACTTCTATCATGAGCACTGAAGCCTGCCACCCTGCTTAGCATAATGTCCTTTCCACTGGGGAAGGCACAGGCCACCCGCTGTTCCCTAGCAAGTAAATTGGTCCCTAACTATAAATTATTCTATGTGTGGTGAAGGAAACCATTGGTTTTTTTCCTTCTTCTGAAGTTCTGTGCACAGCCTGGCAAACAACCTCCGATAATTTGAAAAACTGGCTTTTAGTGACCCTAGCAATAAAAAAGTTACGAGTGCAATAGAGTCTGACACGTTTCTAGAAGGCTGCCCGGGCTGTGTCATTCATGAGAGGTGACCCTGTCTCACCTGAGAATAGAGGTGCAGGGCTGCTCCCCCAGCTCATGGCTCGCTGCAGAGGGTAGGCCCCATTTAAGGTGTGCAGGTGCCCACTCATGCTCTGGTTCTTTCTGAAATCTGCTCATATGTTTCTAGAACCAAGTCTCCTAAAGGGGTTACTTTGTCTTTTGGGGGGACTCACAGTTGCAGAAACTAGGTATTTAGGGTCAAGACTAAATGAAACAAATTCCCAGTGCAAAAGCCACCTCCATTAACTACCTTTGCAGGTGGCTAAGCTCTGACTCTAGTGTTTTCTCCAAATGTTCCCTCTCCCCAACTCTCTTGACCATTCTGCAGGGAATTCAGAATATGAGAATAATCTCAAAACCAGTGAGAAGTCCTGAAAAAGCTGAAATTGACCACAGTACCAACCTTAGACCTACAACCACCACCCCTCCTATCAGGGTAAGGAACACACAGGTTCAAAGGGATATGACCATACAAAGCCTGTATTGCTCCTTCTAGGCTCCATCTTGGGTACCCAAATTCCAGAATTTCCTGGCTCCAACTTTCTCACAGGGCCCTGGAGGACCTCTCCACTGGGTCTGTCCTCCTGAGGTTATGACACCTCTGAGCTTGTTCGGATTGGGGAGGAGGAGTGCAGAGCTGGGTTGTGTGTGTGTAAAGCCTCTTGGGTTTCAGGACAGAACCTCAGTGGGAAAGGAAGATACTTTGGACCAGTTATCCCTGCACTGCCACTTTCTGTTCTGTATTTGGTAGAGTTTGAGAATTCTAAGGTCAAATCTGCCTGGCCTTCCAGGACATTCTGAAAGCCAGATGGGTCATAATAGGCAAGGTGCCTACACTTTTTAAACAACTTGCTAATGAGATTTGTAACTTTTAAACAATTAGATCTAAAGCAGGCCTCTCCCCATGTTCTTGCTCAGGATGCTGGCAAATGTTTGCATGGGCCTGTTGAGGGCAGCGGCTCTTCACATGACGAGCAGACCTGCCTCCAAGAAGAGAAGGGTCGTGCATACTTCCTGAATAAATAGAAACATTGCTGAAGAATGTCTTCTTTTAAGCATATCTTTAGGGTGGAAGAAACACAAAAACTTTAAGAAACATTATGACTTAACTCACGAATATTGTTAGAATTACTAATTCAACAGATTTACCACAATTAAATAAAAATCCACCCATCCATTCATCTGTTCATTCACTCATTCAGTAATCATTTATCAGCTGGGCAAGGTAGCTCACGCCTGTAATCCCAGCACTTTGGGAGGCTGAGGCGGGTGTTTCACTAGAAGTCAGGAGTTCAAGATCAGCCTGGTCAAAATGGCGAAACCCAGTCTCTACTAAAAATACAAAATTTAGCCAGGCATGGTGGCAGGCTCGCTCTTGTAATCCCAGCTGCTTGGAAGGCTGAGGCAGGAGAATTGCTTGAACCCGGGAGGTGGAGGTTGCAGTGAGCCGAGATCATACCACTGCACTGCACTCCAGCCTGGGCAACAGAGCGAGACTCTGTCTCAAAAAAAAAAAAAAAAAAAAAATCATTTATCAGGCAAACACATGAGAGGCAGCGGACTGTTATGGACTAAACTGTTCCCACCCAAAACTCATATGTTGAAGTCCTAACCCCCAGTATCTCAGAATGTGACTATATTTGGAGATAGAGTCTTAAGGAGAGCATTGAGTTAAAATAAAGTAATTAGGGTGGAGCCTAATCCAATATGACTGGAGTCTGTACAGGAAGAGGAGATTAGGACACAGACATACACAGAGGGAAGACCATGTGAGGACCTAAGAGAAGAGAAGATGGCTATCTACTAATACAATCTAAGGAGAAAAGCCTAGGAAGAAACCAGCCCTGTGGAGAGCTTGAACTCCTAGCCACCAGAATTGCGAGAAAATACATTTCTGTTGTTCAAGTCATCCAGTCTGTGCAGTCTGTGGTACTTTGTTCGGGCAGTATGAGCTGACTCATACAGAGATGCTTGATTTCTTAATACAGTAGAAAGCACATAAAATGCATAATACATAAGACAAGCATGCCACAACTAATTACAACAGAAGGTGATTAAGAAATAGCTCACTTACAACCAACTCTCATAGGACTGCAAAGCAAAAACTTGTTTGTAAACTTAAGGCAAGTCCTTCTTCTGGACATTCACACTGAATTCAATCTCAGCTTCCAGGCCTCCCCAAAAGCATTTCTTCTTCTTGGAGCTGAAAACTTTCTTTTCCCAGGTGCTGTGATCCCACCCCTAGCTGTTGCAAGAATCCACTGACTCCCTACTTTTCTGTTCAATGAATAATGACTTTGAATCTTCAATGACAATCCATTAACAAAAATGAAAACTGCTGCTAAGTGGTTATTAAGAAAAGTCATATCGCTTAACTCTAATTGCTTTCCCAGACTCTAAAAATCACTGATGTGCATCAATCCCTTACTGTACCCTCTGCACCAATGGCTCCCAAATCTAAGCTTCCATCTCGGTAGGAAAACTTCCAGGAGAGGAGGGAGCATGACTCTCAGGTCAAAACTTGCTCAATCCCACATTAGAAAGTCAGCCCTCCTCTAACATGGTGCTCTGATGCCTTGGGTTGAGGAAGAACACAATAATCTATAACCCAATAGATCATGCATTCCCAATGAGCATATGGCGTCTTCCCCAGCGGGATAAAAGCTGGTTCTTGGGGAAAAGAGATTTAAAAAAATCTTAGCTATTATGAGAATTTGTGTCCCTCCAGGTGGCTATAGTACATCCACAGATATAAAGCAGATCTGTAGTATTAAAATGTCATGAGGGAAGATAATCTTTAGAAAAAAAAAAAAATCTAGGCAATCTCCTTTGGATGGTGGCAGGGGGTGGGGGAAGGGGGTGCAATAATGCAAGAAGTTTGAGAGACACTATCATAAACTACTAAGCATGGAAATAAGAATAACAGCTAACGGCCGGGTGCAGTGGCTCACGTCTGTAATCCCAGCACTTTGGGAGGCTAAGGCGAGCAGATGACAAGGTCAGGAGATGGAGACCATCCTGACCAACATGGTGAAACCCTGTCTCTACTAAAAATACAAAAATTAGCTGGGCGTGGTGGTGCATGCCTGTAATCCAAGCTACTCGGGAGGCTGAGGCAGGAGAATCGCTTGAACTAGGGAGTTGGAGGCTGCTGTGAGCTGAGATCGCACCACTGCACTCCAGTCTGGCAACAGAGCAAGACTCCCTCTCAAAAAAAAAAAAAAAAGAATAACAGCTAACATGTAACATGTAATGCACCAGGCCATGTGCTTGAGATTTGCTACCTAATTCTGATGGCCACACTGTGTAGTAAATATTACATTGCCATTTTAGGGATGTAGAAACTGGGACATCAAGTGTTTAAGTAACTTTCCCAAGATTACAGGTAGATGGGATATATGTAGCAGAAAATTTCCTACAAATATTTCACTTAATCATAGAAAACACTGTTCTCACACCCTCAGCAAAATATACCAGCCCATGACATACTGAGTGTTAGCAGTTGCTACAATATTATTCTAATATCTCCACACAGTACTCTTAACCATTGAGCTGTGTGCTCACCAAGAGTCCCTAAGTATATGATGCCACTTATACCTTTTAACTGTAATTATATAATATAAAGAAATATTTGGTTGAGCAATATTAGGAGTACAAAAAGAAGTTACTCATGGTATGAAAACTTACTTGAATGGTTCAGAAAAAATCATGAATGCAAGCTAAAGTTGCTGGTGTATGGGGGAGAGGGGAAAGTGGGGAAAAGAGAATCTTACAAATCTTTCATCTCAATATAATAAAGCAAACTAGAAGTCAGAGTTGACATATTTGGGGGAGAAAATAATATGAATTCAATCAGTGCTATGGAAATATGCAGATAAAAACTGAGCTCTACGTCAAAAGATTGGCCAATTAATGTCCAATTTGATGTTTCCGTGTACAAGTTATTTTATTTATTTATTTATTTTTTTTTGAGACAGAGTCTTGCTCTGTTGCCCAGGCTGGATGGAGTGCAGTGGTGTATTCTCGGCTCACTGCAAGCTCCAGTTCATGCCATTCTCCTGCCTCAGCCTCCCAAATAGCTGGGACTACAGGCGCCCGCCACCATGCCCAGCTAATTTTTTTGTATTTTTAGTAGAGACGGGGTTTCACCGTGTTAGCCAGGATGGTCTCGATCTCCTGACCTCGTCATCTGCCTGCCTCGGCCTCCCGAAGTGCTGGGATTACAGGCATGAGCCACCGTGCCCAGCCACAAGTTATTATTAAATATCTTTATGATTTCTTAATTTAACTGAAGTAAATGTCCCAATTATGTCTGATATTAGGTAACTTGCACACTATGTAAGTTTTCAAATGTATATCATGGTTCTATCAGCCTTAAAATCTGGAAAATCTATGACTTTTTGAGGCAAAACTCAAGCGAAAGTGTTGAGCACCATTCACAGGAGAGAGCTGCCAGTACTGGCTTAATGATGTTCCCAGTCTCCAACTAGGTTTCCCAGTTATCGAAAGCACAATGTAGCTGAGAGAAAACAAAACTCTGGGCTCCCTAAATGGTCTTTCTTGACAATAGAAAGACGGGGTGTGGGGAAATGTAGGTTTTAATCATATCAGCTGGAAAGGCCTGAGATGATATTAAAAGAAAAGATAAAAACGCTCAGTTAAAGTCTTCCATACCCAGGCACTTCTGACTGCCTGAATTATTTATCAGGTTCACTGCAGTTAGGCCCCAAAAGGGCTATGAATTCTTACTGGCATCTTCTCTGTGACCTGTGATGATTCTGAACTCTTTGTGTCAAAGAATCTTGTCGGCACTAACAGGAGTGACAGCCAGACTAGGCTGGGAGGACCAAATGTCTTATTTTCCTTCCTAACCCCCACCCACTTCACCCCTTTGCCAACACACACAGCAGGAAAGACTAATTTCTTCCCCATTTTCTAAGCGCTCTTTGAAGGTATTTCTTTAGCACTGCTCTGAACTACAGCTATTTAGAGCAATTTAGTTTATCTGCATCCTTTTATTCCCTCTACCATTAGTCCAATTTCAAAAACAATAAGAACAACAACAACAAAAATCTTCTCAGTTTTAAAAACAGTCCTAGGCTTATTTATTTTAAATGCTTCTGATTTTTTTTTCTTTTTTGATGGAGTTTTCCAACTCTCTCTCAATTTCTTCACCCAGAGCAATTTATGAAAACAAATGCAGCCCACAGCAATCATTAATCCTTAAAGTGAACAATACTACTGTGAATTATAATGTTCAAAGACTTGGGCTAGATGGTGGGAGCTCAAAAGAAGTCAAAGATATGATTCGAGTGCTTAGTAAATTTGTAATCTAGTCACGTAAATAAAATGAGCACACTGGAGATTACCAGGCAATATATAAATGTTGAAAACACAGGAAATAGGTATAAGTAAAGGAATATCTGGATAAGAGTCAGGAAGTCATGATTTTACTCCTGAATGTTCCACTAAGGCAGACACATCACTTACCTTTCCTAGGCGTCATGCCACCCAACAGCATGAAAGGAGACAAAGCAGATTATAGTTAAGCTCCTTTCCAATCTTAAAATATGTGACAATTTCCAACCCATCCCACCCTCAAGACACTCCACAAAAATGTTTTCACTAACTAGTAAGACAGGTTGGGATAGATTTAGGTAGGATGGCTTCCTGAAGTTCTTCAGCGCATCAAAATGATATTGAAGAAAGCAACAGAAATGGGCTTCCATGAAATCGGCCATGTTTTAACACAGTAAAAATGGCACCCTCAAGACGCAAGGAAAAGTTACGTTATGTTATCCAGAAACATGAATACATTTAATTTCGGATCTGTTCTCCATTCTCAATCCAGGTTTTGAGATTGAGTCTCGCTCTGTCGCCCAGGCTGGAGTGCAGTGGCAAAAGACCTTGGCTCACTGCAATCTCCACCGCCCGGGTTCAATCGATTCTTGTGCCTCAGCCTCCCAAGTAGCAGGGACTACAGGTGCATGCTACTATGCCTGGCAGATTTTTGTATTTTTGATAGAGATGGGGTTTCGCCATGTTGGCCAGGCTGGTCTCAAACTCCCGACCTCAGGTGATCTGCCCGCCCCAGCCTCACAAAGTGCTGGGATTACAGGGATGAGCCACCGTGCCTGGTCTCAATCCAGGTCTTAATTAGATGTGACAGAAAAGAAAGAAAGGTAAAAATGAAAAGGATATCCCATCATCTATTATCAGAAGTTATTTATCTGACCTTATCTCGTCCTCCTCAGAAGGCCTCATCAGCAATGAGCAGTGAGACACAGCTATTCTTTATATGCTGGTTTTGAGGCTATCAGTTATTCAGTCAATCCCATTATTCTAGAAAGCATCATGACACATCTTTTTTTTCTCCTTCATAATCGATGCCCAGAACCTCAACTTTCCTCTTTCCCATAGACACAAAGGGACTTCTATCTACTGTTCTCTGTAGATAGCTCTATAGGCATTGTTCTCTGTCGCAGCTTGTACCAAGTACCTTCAGGGAATTCAGAAATAAATCAGTTCAAGTCCTTGCTTGCACATTATTTAGGAGAGAGGAAGACAAGGATGATAGCTCAATTAATAATTTAAGGCAGATGGTCATAAATGCCATAGAGGTATCAACAAAATTATACCCAGACACAAAAGAGAGAGATCCTATTTAGTTGGAATATTTGAAAGACTTGAAGAGAACAGGGCATTTAAGATAAACTTCATTTATACTTTTCACATTCCCCATCAGATGTAAAGAAGGAAGTTATGCTAAAATGCCCCCATTCTCCAAAAGCAAAACAAAACAAAACAAAAAAACCCAAAACCCTAAAACAGAGGTAATCACTATTCTGGGGTTATGGTAGATTTCTCTGCAATACCTCTTCCAAATGGTTTATTTGTTCCATTTTAAACAGAAATGAAGAGTCCCCTACACAAAGAATTCACATGCATCAAAGAAGACACCATCCATTTATGACACTCCAGCAACTTGTTTCCTAATAAGTTGCCAGATCTATTCAGTTAACAGGGCAAAAATCACTGATGTGAAGGTGCAGTTCCTAAAGCAAAATTATGCCCACTCTTTCCATTTCACTCTTCATAATTGGAACTTTTGCCAAATCATAGTTCCCTGTGCTGAGCTTAGAACTCCATTCAGCTACTCTGGCTTTGAAAGCTCAAACTTGGCTTTGAACAAACCCGGAGGAAGACAAAGAGAGCACATAACGTAATCAATCCTGATTTCTCCAATTTGTTCTTTGAGCTCCAGGGTGCTTTAATAAAATCGGAAGTGCCATCTCGCCTTCTAATTGAGAAGCTGAGCAGGGAGCAAAGCCAGTAGTGTACCAGGAATAATTCTGCAGTGATAACTCCAAGTCAGAGCAAAGGGACTATTCTAAGTTTGTGTTAGCAAAATGGTTACTTTGAGAAACTGAATTTGAATAGATTGCTTTGTCAGGGGACAGTAAAGAAAATCAAGTAGTTACATGTGTATTTTTGTGTAATATACATGCATATTTATGTATGCATTTACCGGGTGTACATATGTATAAGAGTGCATATGTAAATACATACGTGCAAATGCATTTATAAGCCACTATATATCTAAGCAGACACTTTGCTACCCTTCATTATAAATAAATAATAACAAATTATATTCACAGGCTTAGATATGGGTAAAAAGCAATTCTCTATTGTGAAAAGGGCTGCTCCTTCATACAGATCAATAATCATTGTTGGTGGTAGACAATGAACACTTCCACCTGACTTCCAGAAGCAACCATTTCTAGAACCTGATATTCAAAATATTCCATGGTGACCTCAAGGGAAAATTTCCCATTTTTGAGCACAGAATGTCAGACACAGGGAAATCCTTCCGCTAGTACTCTTTCCTAGCCATCCACATCTCTGTGACTTTACCAGTAATAATTATAATTATTTAAAAAACTAATATTTGCATAGAATTTACAAAGTTTTCTCTGATGCATCTTGCTTGATCCTCACATCTCTCTAAGGCAAGTATTATCATTGGTCTCATTTCATAAGCGACCAAACTGAGGCTCAGGGAGTAGCAGGACTTTGCTCAAGCTTGTCTAGTTAGCAAGTAGCAAAGATGGGGTTCAAACCCAAGTATTCTGACTCCAGGGTTGTGCTTTTTCCTATGGGCTGGGAAGGTCTTCAGGGCTTTGCTCCCTAAGCCATTAATCCATTGCAGCTTGCCATTCACCAGCTGCTAGGACAGCCTGCTGTCTTCCATTATCCAGAGGCCTGTGGTCTCCCCAGGGAATTGGTGATGTTGGGCATAATTTTAGTCCTGGAAGTCTGGCTGTGTTCCAGAACCTCTTTATTAGGATCATGCTGTGTCATTTAAAGTTCAAAGAGGCTTGTAAGCAATGCTTAAAAAATGGCTCAACAATGGTCCATGAGTCCATGGTGAGTTCAACCTGGCCCTGATGGCTTGGACTGACAGTTTACTGCCTGCCCAGGGCAACATCATTTTACTTGGTTTCTTCCACACTGCATCTCCCTTCTATCTCATCCTACACTACCTACAGCACTTCAGCTTCCATCCCTACATCTTCACTGCTTCCTGTACCTTAGTCCCTACCTGGTCAGCTGAACATTCTCCTTTCTGAGGTCCAGCTTGTGCCCCTCGTCCAATCTCCCTCCCTCCTGTTACTGTAGGACACGACTTCCAATGGCTTATTTATTTCTATTTTTTTACACAATATAAAATGAAAGTCATATCTATCTCCTGGCTTGATAAAGACTAAACTTGTCATTCAACAAACATCTACTAAGCAGTTAGAATGGGTAACACTCTGTGCAGCATAACGCATAAGTCACAGACTCGACCCCCAACCAGGTCTTCTCTGATGAGAAAGAGGATCAGGTCTTCACTATTCCAAAAACTCTTTCCCAGAACTGGAAGTTCTCCCAGCTCCCACTCCATCTTTATTTTTGCTTCCATGTAAATCATATTGTCTCTATTTCTTACTCCCTGGCTCCTTATAATCCAGCTTACACTCTCCTGAAATACTTTTGAAATTGCAAAAAAGTCCACAATATGATTTCATAATACAAAATCTAATGGTCTCTTTCAATTTTCCTTTGCCTTGACTTCTCTGCAAGGATTAATTCTCTTGACCACGTTTCCTTTCCCCAAGCTCTAACCTCCATCAGTTTCTCTGATGTCCTGTCAGAGTCTTCCTTTTTCTGACCATGCCTGTTTGCTTCCCTGCACATAAATGTGGGCAGTCCTCATAGTTCTATTTCCAACCACCTCTTCCTCAGTACATAGATTAAATGTACATGATTAAATGCTACCACTTTAATCTTATAAATCTGGATACCAAATCTTTAACCCAATTAGAACATTCTGATCAGAAATTTAGCCCTGCATTTCCAAACCCATGGATACTAACAGCCACACGTCCATCTGGAACTTCAAACCAAATTTTTCAAGCTCTTTTTCTGACTTCTCCATTTTGACCAATGGCATCAACATCCTTTGTTACAGTAAAGGGGCCTATGCTGCCTCCTACTACTTCCTCTTATCGCCCAAATGAATCATTAGTGAGGTCAATTCTTCTTTTACAACATTGCTCACATGCCTCTCCTCCTTTATTTATAGCTAACCCCATAAATGAGCTGAACTGCACTTGCGTCACATCACTTTGTCTCCAGTCTCTAAACACCATCAATTACTTACAGATAATATTCTGAAGGTATCATTGTGCCCGTCATATACTGTCCTATTAACAACTTTTATTTCTACTGCCTGTGACAATAATATTTAACATTTCCATGGCTGTATGCAGCCTTTTTATTTGGATCTTGGATTTAAATCCCAGATCTAACACTTCCTAGCTATGTGACCTTGGGGAAGTTACTTAATCTTCCTGTGGCCTGGTTTCTTCGCCTGTAAAATATACATATAATTTGTTAATCAACTGATAAAGGGAAGAAAGAAAGAAAAGGAGGAAAGAAGGAAAGACAGAGGGAGGAAAGAAAAGAGAGAGAAGGAGAAAGAGTAATTGAACTGATTAAAGATTAATTAATGGCTAAGGTACAACTTAAGTTTGTTTAGTTGTACATGGCGCTATCAGACTAACTTAAACCTTCTTCCTTCAATCCAATGTGGTATAGAGGGAAACACATTAGAGAAACCAGTGTTCAATCCCTGAATATTCTGAAATTACTGGAAAGTAATTTAACTTCACTAGGTCACAGTTTTCTCCTGGTACATATGAATAACAATACCTACTTTACATGGTTGCTTTAAGAATTAGGAAGAGAAATATGTTGTATCTTTGGTAGCGCCCTACTTATAAGATTGTTCTTCAGAGTGGTTAGAGAGGCAGCAGCCAAAATATGGCCATTTCTGACCTTGCAAATACTTTTAGCCTATTGAGTTAATAGTGTTTCATAGGATCAAAAGCTGTTTGCAATACTTGTCACCTTTAAAAAAAAAAAAAAAAAAAAAGTCCGGGCACAGTGGCTCATACCTGTAATCCCAGCACTTTGGGAGGCCGAGGCAGGCAGATCACGAGGTCAGGAGATCGAGATCATCCTGGCTAACACAGTGAAACCCTGTCTCTACTAAAAATACAAAAAGAAATTAGCCAGGCATGGTGACAGGCGCCTGTAGTCCCAGCTACTTGGGAGGCTGAGGCAGGACAATGGCTTGAACCTGGGAGGCAGAGCTTGCAGTGAGCCAAGATTGTGCCACTGCACTCCAGCCTGGGCGACAGAGTGAGACTCCGTCTCAAAAAAAAAAAAAAAAAAAAAAAAAAAAAAAAACCCATCCCATTTCTCTTATTTCATCTTAATGTATAGCTATATAAAATAAGTTGCACATCATTAAACCTATCACACAACACAGCTTTTTAAAGAGAGGCTGTCTGAATAGAAGGAGGTAAATTGAATTCCAAAGACCTACATCTTTGTCTTAGTTCTGTCACTAACGGGAAGTGTTGTCACTTCATTTATCTAGGATTGCGTATTAAAACCGTAACAGGAAGAAGAGGAATTTTATAACGTCTAAGGTTTTCTTCAGCTTGAAAATCCTATGAGGTCCAACTTAGAAGCAGCTCTATGATCACACAAACTTCTAAAGAACTTCTCAGACCATCAGAACATCACCATCAGAAGCCAAGCCCTACGATGAATTCAGTGGACATAAAGGGCTGATGAGGATGATAGAGAAGACTTGGTTTTCTGAATCTGCTCCCAGTATCTAGTATCACTTGTGCACTGCACCCCAAAACCACTTGAAAATCTAAGTTTAGAATTCCACTATAATGCCTTTATTCAGTTATGAAATCTGTTTAATTCCAGGATGAACGAAACACAGTTCACCCAATCCCACTCCATCATTCCCTTTTCTCTGAAATGCAGTCAGACAGACTTGTATGTCCGAACACTTCCTCTGTCATTAATGAGCACTGGGCAAATATGCAGCAAATCATGTAACTACTCCGGTCCAAAATCTCCTTGCAACAAGGTTATAAGGATTAAATGAGGCTACTTATGCAAAGTTTTTTTTTTTTTTTTTTTTTTTTTTTTTTTTTTTTTTTTTTTTTTTTTTAGTATGCGCTCTCCTCTGCCTCCCTCCCTTCCCTTCTCCTCCTCTCTCTCTCCCCCCCTCCCTTTTTTCTTTTTAGTAACTTTCCCTTCTCTCTCCTCTTCCCCCCCTCCCTCTTTACCTCCCCGCCCCCAAGTTTTTACTTAGTAAATGGCCTGAATAGAGTAAGTGCTCAATAAACGGCAATGATTATTTTCATCATTAGACGTAGGGTGTGTCTATATGAAGTGACTAGATTGACAGTTTTGAGTGAAACAACTGAAGGAAATAGTGACAAGTGTCGGCAAGCCATAAGAAAAAGAGTTTGAAACTGAGATCAGCTCAGATGGCTTCCCAACTGCAGACAATTATGTTTCTGACTGTAAATCAATCACTTTGTGGGTATAAAGGCATGCCAACAGAATATATCATCTCAGCAGTCCCACTCAGCTGTAACATCTATCAGTATACAATTTTAAGGCACACGTTTCCACATAATTCACTCATGTTTTTACATTTCCACAGAAGTAGAAATAATTGTGTCTCTGAACAGACTGGACTCCTCACAAGTTGTTTAAACCAAATAAATATCTTAAAGTTGGCCGCATCCTTAGCGGGGCGAGGTGGCACATGCCTGTAATCCCAGCTACTCAGGAAGCTGAGGCAGGAGAATCCCTTGAACCTGGGAGGCAGAGGTTGCAGTGAGCCGAGATCGTGCCATTGCACTCCAGATTCGGCAACAAGTGCAAAACTCCATCTCAAGTAAATAAATAAATAAATAAATAAATAAATAAATAAAGTTGACCACATCTTGTTACTTCCAGTATCAAGCTTCTAATCAAGAAAATAGAGCAACTTAAGAAAAAAACAAGCTCACAGACTTTGCCATTTAGCTGGTAATGGCAGCCAGCAAAATCAGGTAGAACAAATAAAAAGACAAACTTAACAACGTATGTTTGTAATATGATGTATTTTCTCATAAAGAAATCAATGTTCTCTAAATCGCCCATCTCCTTTTCTCACATACCTGTCTTAGTTAATAAGAGAATATGTACGGAGTATTGTATATATAAATGTAGTTCATGCCCTAACAGCTTATATTTCTCTTCATCTTTCTCTCATGGCCTGATATATATTCTCTCATTTTCCAGCTCCTTGAGCTACATTTTTCCTTATTATATTTTAATTGACTTTTTCATATTAAATTTTGCTTGAAAGGATGATTTGAGTTCAAAAGCGCCAAAGTTGTCATACCTTTTGAGCAAAGCCTTATGTCATATTTAATTTGATCCAAACTTGGATAGCAAACACTGGTGTTCCTCTTTATTTTTTTCATCTCAACGCAATAAAATATAATAAAGGCATAGCTAAAAATAATAAAGAATAAATCGTTTCTGCCATTCAAACACCCAGCTTTCACCTTGACTTTGATGCTCAGAAAACTCTATCATTTTTCAATGTTTGCTTGTTTTCTGAGAATCAAATCGTTAAGGCCATATGCTCTCTCCCAGCTCAGTATTCTCATTACCATTTCAAGTGTGCTTAAAATCAATTGAAAGTCAACACACCCCATAACAAGGCACAACTAGCATGTTCTCATCTGTGCCAGATGCACAGTAACTGCTCACCTGTGAAAAATCTGAATTCTCCCAGGTACCATCATGATAGGCAAAGAGAATTTAAATAATGAAAATGTTTTTTAAAAAAAGTCTTTAGCAAGATGATAGGTTCAATTACTTTAGAATCTCTACCTCTGAAATTATTTTATCTATTTGTACACTGGACAATTCCAGAAAATAAATTCCCACATTAAAATCCTCTTTCCACATTTAAAAAACAACAACAACAACAACAACAACAACAAAGCCTGTCTTACGTTAGTGTCTAATCTCTGGTTTGGTCCATGATTGTAAAAGGCGTAACATGACAAATAGCTAACAAATGTGCTGGAGCTCCTCAGAAAGGAAAACAGAGCGGCATGAAAAGTGTATGTCCAGTTGTTTCAATATTTACAGAAATGCCTGATTCTATTTAAGATTCTTGTGAAGATGAGTATTGGTGGTAATTTAATGGACCACACCTAAATCCGCGAGGACAGTTTCTATGTCAGTCTCCAGATCTGGAAGAGAAGATAACGTGTGAAAACAAACAACGGCAAAGGTTCAGGGGCGCCTGTTTCCTGGCCCCTGGGTGAGATGCTGCCTCCTTGCCCTATGCAGGGAGTCATTGTTTGTTTTTTGGGCATCAGTATTTTAAAAGGCTCTTCCTGGACAGTCAAAAAATGAACTGTAATTTCCTGAGAGATGCAGCCACAGCCCGTCTGAATCGGAATGAAAACCAGTCCAATCCCAATTGCAGAAATCTCAAAGACCTCCAAACCTGCCCCAGGGGACTTGTACAGCTCAACTTCAAGCAACAGACAAAGAAATCCGATCACTTCTTGCCCGCCAACTGAACCCTTCCAAATCTTCTTCACAGAACCAAGAAAATATATATGTGAAGTCAAGAAAACATTGCAAACCAGAAATGGCCTAGTTTTCCCACTGGGTCTGTTACTTGATGTTGAGAACTTATTCCCCTATAGAAATAGCTATGGGTTTTACCTCCAGGTCCTTCTGTATCAGGGCTTCAAAGAAAATTTTGAATATTAATTCTATCGATGCCCTTTGAACATGGTAGGCAGTTACACCTTAGATAAAAGCAGGACATTAATTCCTAAGCCCTTTTCATATAGACTTCAATGGGTTCTTTCTTCCACATTTTCAAAAGGAATCCATGATTTCTCTAGGTTTGTGCATATACCCATACATAACAAACAAGCACCCATATATACTTGAAATGTATGAAAATCAGTTACTGAGCACCTTCTCAATGCCAAGCACCTTGTTGGGCATTTTTTTTTTAACATCTTACTGCTAATTGTCACAAAATTCTTGTAGGTCATTGTTTCTAGCCCATTTGTGAAATTTATCTTAAAACTAAAGTTAAGTAAATTCATTTGCTTAAATTTACACAGACTGTAAACATCAGCACTTGATCCTAGGATTATATGACTCCTAAAGCCAGGGTCTTTCTAACTTATAAAACACATCTCTTATTAGTTAATGACTTTAGGGATTATGGAAGTATAGTTGGCACTAGAACAACATGGGTTTGAACCATGCAGGTCTACTTATATGTGGATTTCTTTGAATAAAAGTAGCATCAAGTGTACCCGCCTCTCCTGCTTCCCCTTCACCCTTCATCTCTTCCACTTCTGCCACCCTGAGACAGCAAGACCAACCCCTCCTCTTCCTCCTCCCCCTCAGCCTATTAATGTGAAGACGATGAGGATAAAGAACTTTATCATGATCCATTTCCACTTAATACATTTACTTAAGTAAATGTATTTTCCTTACAATTTCCTTAATAACATTTTCTTTTCTCTAGTTTATTGTAAGAATACTGTCAATAATACATATAAAATACAAAGTATGTGTTAATCGACTATGTTATCGGTGAGGCTTCCACTCAACAATAGGCTATTAGTAGTTAAATCCTGGGGGAGTCAAAAGGTAAAGGCAGATTTTTTCAACTGTGCAGAGGGTCCGTGTTCCTAACTCCAGCATTTTTCAAGAGTCAACTCCATTAAGTAAACTTTAGTTTTTATGAGGATTATAGGAAAATTGAATAGGAGACGGGTTTAGATTCAAAAGTACCAAAACATGTGTTTCTCAACTGCAAATGAGTGAGATTAAAACAACTCCAAAGACCCTCATTCTTTCAGAGCTCAGGGAGAAAGTTCTCAACTGTTTATTGAGCACCTACTGGGGTAAGAGAGATTGAGAGTTTGTGGTGGAGGGCCAAGGTTTAAATAGTCATGGTCAAGCTAAGCTGCACCTAGGGTATGTGAGTTGAGACTTACAGGCATGAGGGAGCGGCACACTCTGGGAGGAGCTATTCGATGAAGTTTCACTCACTCACACAAAACCAAACTCAAAGACATGTGCACACACATTCCACACACATCACAAATCCCCAGGCCTTCCCAGCCATACTGATCAAGGCCTACACAATGTTTTCCTCCTGTCCCCTAACTGAGAGTGTTTAATATTTAAGCAATAACAGTTAAATATTATATGCTTAGTGTATGTTTAATATTATTAAATAATACTTATTTTAATGAATTTAAAAACAAATTATTAACAAATACTTGGGCCTGAATATTCTAAATAAGTAGACAAATGATGGGATCCACAATATGTAAGGTGACTAGGAATTTTAAATACATATATATATATATATATATATAATTTTTTATTTTTTTGAGACAGAGTCTCACTCTGTCACCTAGACTGCAGTGCAATGGCATGATCTCAGCTCACTGCAACCTCTGCCTCCTGGATTCAAGGGATTCTCCTGCCTCAGCCTCTGGAGTAGCTGGGATTACAGGCATGTACCACCATGCCTGGCTAATTTTTATATTTTTAGTAGAGATGGCGTTTCACCATGTTGGCCAGGCTAGTCTCAAGCTCCTGACCTCAAGTGATCTGCCTGCCTTGGCCTCCCAGAGTTCTGGAATTACACAAAAACATAATTTTTAAATATCAGATGCTAAGTATCTTTAATGCTCAGAGCTAGTTATAAAATTGTTTCAATTAAAGGGGAAAAAATGCCCAGGTAACTAAGAATCACATGAACAATGCTAAATAGACAAAAGAAACAGTAGAAGGTTGGCAATGATGTAAAGAGTCAAGAATTTGTAAAACATTATTCATTGGCTCTGAGGTAGACTATAAATACCCAACAATGCCTTGGTTCTTATCCTCAGAAAGTACATGACATTCAAAACCCTACTGGCACTCAGAGATTTGGGCTCAACACATTTTCAGTCTTACCGAATCAACAGAGCTTCAATCATATATAAGGAAGAGTCGTATGAAAGGTATGAAAAGCTCTAAATTAACCCTACTGGCCCTGCAGCCAGAAGGTGAGGTCTGAGAAAAAGAGTTTGAACATTACGTGCAAGAGATAGTGGTTAATTTCATGGAATTTCAAAAGTCACACAGAACTGGACACATAGACATTGTAGGAAAATTTGAAAATCTTAGGAAAAGCCTAAAATTAACCATTTGAAAGCAACCCATGCTTCAAAAAAAATTAAAAGTTAATCTAGGAAAATTATATAAACATCTAGCAAAATGTCTGTTTCCTGTCCTCTTTTGTAGTTAACCTAAATGTTCTTAAAAAAACAGTATAACCTGGTGGCAATTACTTAGCCTAAGAAGAAAAAGAAATGTTACCCATATCCAAATGTGAATTGAGATTAGTGTACAGTAGATGAAGATATCTTTTCTGCATTTCCAATCCACTGATTTGAAACTATTACTTGAAAATATTGTGTTAAACATGTATGTAATTTGAACACATTAAAGAATGACTACAAAGAAAGCCCCGTGCACATGGAGCCAACAATGTAGAATGTTCTCCAGCTCTGAATATTCCATTATACTCTGCATGGTATCCTGTATGAACACGTACAGAATTCATGTGGTTCCAGGTTTTCTTTTTTTTTTTTCTTTTTTTTTTTGAGATGGAGTTTCCCTCTTGTCACCCAGGCTGGAGTGCAGTGGGACGATCTCGGCTCGCTGCAACCTTCGCCTCCTGGGTTCAGGTGATTCTCCTGCCTCAGCCTCCTGAGTAGCTGGGATTATAGGTGCCCAACCTGATGCCCGACTAATTTTTTGCATTTTTAGTAGAGATAGGGTTTCACCATTTTGGCCAGGGTGGTCTCAAACTCCTGACCTCAGGTGATCTGCTCACCTCGGCCTCCCAAAGTGCTGGGATTACAGCCGTTGAGCCACTGCACCCGGCTGATTCCAGATTTTCACCTGGCAAGTAATGGTGATACTTCTTTGCACATTCCAGACCCCATTTGTTGTTAGAGCTGACGTATATTTATCACCAAACAGGATGGTCTACCAGTTCTAGCTACCTGATAAAAAAAAAGAAAGGAGAGTGGAGGTTCCCATTTACCATGTGTCCCACAATTTGCAGCCCAATTGCTGCCAGATAAGGAGAGGAACCAGGATGTGGTTTTTGGGATGTAATGAGCAGAAGAAAGGGGGAGCTACCACCTTCTTTCCCTGGGGACATTTTCTTTTTTTTATATTTTCTATCATCACAAGAAAACCATGTTTATCCTATCACTTAAAAAAAAAATCTTATAAAATAGTTTTTTGTTTTCTTCCTGTCACATCTGTTTTAACTACCTACTGCAGGCAGGGTAAAATCAGCAACTATGTAAAAAAGTATTTAATGTGACACTTTTAAAGTCAATTTGTAATTTACTTTGTTAATTTCAACTTCATGGAGTTATTCATTTCTTGACTGTTTATGTGTTTAAAACAATGACATAAATGCATATTAAAATTATATAGCATTCTATATAAGCATAATGCCTCTTTATTCCCCACATCCATAAGAGTCAGGGCTTAGCTCATGAAATATTTATTAAGCAATAAAAATGCTATGTATTCACCAGACAAAACACCACATTTCACTCAATAAATCAAGAGCAGTTAAGAAGAAACATTTAGTTGCCTACTGCTCTAGATACATGGAGATTTGTTATATTCTCAGCTGTTTCATGTACTAATTGGCAAAAGCAATTTGATGGCTATTTTGCAGGGTTGAGGTGATGCGATTCCCAGTCACCTAAGGATTCACCTGTTACATTTCAAGTGCTTAATTACAACCTGCTCTGTAACTTCCTCAAGCAAGACGCAGGGCTGTGGTGTGTCCCCTGCCTGTGCATCTTCAGAACTTCAGAGGCCAAATCTTTTTTTCCATTGTCGAATTTCTAATTGGGAAAAGGCATTCCCACAAGACAATGTACTTCAAACATATCTATACTGGAAAAGGGCAAGATGTGTCCTCAGCTTCTATGAAATGAGTGGATGATACCAACATCCAGTCACTACTGATGCGTGTTTTCATTCAGTTTTTCTACAATGGTTTTGTATTTACCCAATCCTCAGTGACTCCAGGCTTGAGAAAGGGCCTATCCCTGAGAAAATGGCTTGGAAAGGGGTTGTGTTACTACCTCCTGGCTTTCTTCTTACTGTATTTTAAATGCTGATGGCTGATAAATGAACTATTTCATCTCCAAAATTAATTCCAATGAACAATGCTTTCTTTTTCCAAAAATTATATTTGCTTTTCAATGAATTGGATGTCTTGGAATTCCTTTCAAAGAGTTTTGCAGTTACTATCATGCTACCCTCCAAAGTCAAAAGTAAAAGGTATTACAGTAGAAGATGGTGTTTGCTTTCCCAAAAAAGATAAAGAAGAAATACAAATGATTTAGTGACTCACTCAAGGCCACACAGAAATTCAGAGGAAATAGTGATTAGAAGTCTGACTCAGTGAACATGTAACTACTGCATATCCCAAGCACACAATTAGGAAAGAGAGGTGAGCAATTTAAAAAATGCTATGGCTCAAGCCTGTAATCCCAGCACTTCAGGAGGCTGAGGTAGGTGGATCACCTGAGGTCAGGAGTTTGAGGCCAGCCTGACCAATATGGTGAAACCCCATCTCTACTAAAAACACAAAAATTAGCCGGGCATGGTGGGTGCCTGTAGTCCCAGCTACTCGGGAGGCTGAGACAGAGAATTGCTTGAACCGGGGAGGCAGAGGTTGCAGTGAGCCAAGACCACACCACCGCACTCCAGCCTGGACAAAAGAGCAAGACTCTGTCTCAAAAAAATGAAATAAAAATAAAAATAAAATAAAATAAAAAATCCTAACTCTGTCTCTTCTCCATATGCATGATACTGTGGAAATGCTACTGCCTTCACAATACGTGGATCTCTATACAAGATTTAATTTACTATATCCACAAAGAGAAAAGGAAGTATTCATCAATGCACTTCACCTATCATTGAGATGAAAAAGCAGACATTAGTGATTTGCTTTTCAAGTTCTAAACTGTTATGCTCAGATGAAAAAACAGAAGGGACAAGAAGACAAGTATTGTACAGCACATGGGTTAAGAGGAAGGAAATTCATCTAGGGCATTCCCAGGCTCTGTCACATGGCTAGCAAAGTCATTCTAATGGGGGCAGTTTTGCCTCACTGCCCCCATCCCAAGGAAATTTGGCAATGTTGGAGACATTTTTGATAGTCTTGACTGGGGATGCTGCTGACATTTGGTGGGTAGAGACCATGAATGCTGCAAAATCCCATACGATGCACAGCTCAGCATCCTACAACAAAGAGCTCAAAAGGTCTATACTGTTAGTTTAAAAAAAAAAAAAAAAAAAAAAACCTGAGCAAAAACAACAAAACTGGAGGAATCACATTACCCTCAAATTATACTACACAGCTATAGTAACCAAAACAGCATGGTACTGGCATAAAAACTGACACACAGACCAATGGAACAGAATAGAGAATCCGCA
This sequence comes from Nomascus leucogenys, assembly GCF_006542625.1. NCBI lineage: Eukaryota > Metazoa > Chordata > Mammalia > Primates > Hylobatidae > Nomascus > Nomascus leucogenys. Next base: position 20,208,982 of record NC_044402.1, read on the forward strand.
CACCTACAGTGCGTCCACTTTCCACAAAAGTGCCAAGAACATATGCTGGGGAAAAGACAGTCTCTTCAATAAATGGTACCGGGAAAACTTGATATCCATACGCAGAAGAGTGAAAATAGACCTGTATCCCTTGCCATATACAAAAATCAAATCAAAATCTATCAAAGACTTAAATCTAAGACCTCAAAGAATTAAACTACTACAAGAAAACCTAGGAGAAAATCTCCAGGACATTCGTATGGGCAAAAATTTCTTGATCAATACCCCACAAGCACAGGCAGCCAAAGCAAAAATGGACAAATGGGATCACAAGTTAAAAAGCTTCTTCACAGCAAAGAAAACAATCCACAAGGTGAAGAGACATACCCACAGAATGGGAGAAAATATTTGCAAACTATCTATCTGACCAGGGCTTAATAACAAGAAGATATAAAGAGATCAAGCGACTATAGGAAAAAAGCTAATAATCAATCAAAACATGGGCAAAAGATTTGGATAGACATTTCTCAAAAGAAGACACACAAATGGCAATCAGGCATATGAAAAGGTGCTCAACACCACTGACTAATAAAGAAATGCAAATTAAAACTACATTGAGATATCATCACACTCCAGTTAAAATATCTTATATGCAGAAGAGAGGCAATAAAAAATGCTGGCAAGTATGCAGAGAAAAGGGAACCTTTGTACCCTGCTGGTGGGAATGTAGATTAGTATAACCACTATGGAGAACAGTTTGGAGGCTCCTCAAAATACTAAAAATTAAGCTACCATATAATCCAGCAATCACATTACTGGATATATACCCCAAAGAAAGAAAATGTTTGCCATTTGTATATCAAAGAGATATCTGCATCCCCATGTTTGTTGCAGCACTGTTCACAATAGCCAAGATTTGGAAAGAACCTAAGTGTCCATCAACAGATGAATGAATAAAGAAAATGGAGCACTATTCAGCCACAAAAAAGCATGAGATCCTATCATCCATCCAACATGAATGGAACTGGAGATCACTATGTTAAGTGAAATAAAGCAGGCACAGAAAGACAAACATCACATGTTCTCATTTGTTTGTGAAATCTAAAAATCAAAACAATTGAATTCATGGACATATAGAATAGAAAGATGGTTACCAGAGGCTGGAAGGGTAGTTGGGGACTGGGGTGGGGGAAAGGTGAGTATGGTTAACGGGTAGAAAAAAAAAAAAAAAGAATGAATAAGACCTATTTGACAGCACAACAGGGTGACTATGACGAATAATAACTTAATTGTACATTTTAAAGTAACTCAAAGAGTATAACTGTATTGTTTGTAACATAAAAGATAAATCCTTAAGAGGATGGATACCCCATTCTCATGATGTGGTTATTTAACATTGCATGCCTGTATCAAAACATCTCAGGTACCTCATAAATATATATGCCTACTATGTACCCAAAAAAAGTAAAAATTTAAAAAAAAAACTGAGCTAGTGATAGGACCTGGATCAAGTCATTTAATTTCTAGAAGACCAAGTCTTATTTGAGTAATACTATCATTAACACAGCATACCTACCTTGAAGGGTAGATGAGGGTACCACAAGAGACAATTCAAGCAAAGCCCTTCATCTAGTTACTGAAATGTGTATTGAATTGGAAGTATTTTTATTATTTTTAGTAATATTAGTGCTCGTCTGTCTTTCACTTAACAAGATATGAGGAGAAGAAAGAAACGATAAGAGGACACAAAAATACGCACTAATTTTAAGTGTATAATAGTATTAAGAAAATAAAACTCAGGACTCAAATAGTCACACTTGTTTCATTCTACAATATTTTTGTCTAATCCCATCATTATCAATAAGAAAGAAGCTCAAATACTACTCGGTAGGCTGAGGCAGGAGAATGGCATGAACTCGGGAAGCGGAGGTTGCAGTGAGCCGAGATTGCACCACTGCACTCCAGCCTGGGAGACAGAGTGAGACTCCATCTCAAAAACAAACAAACAAACAAACAAAAAGAAGCTGAAATAAAAGCAGTCCCCCAGAACATTTCCTCATCATTCACCATGCCAAAGTTCTAGACATCTTACTAACCAGGTGACGAGACAATACAGCATTGTGGCTAATATTTAATCATGAGAAATTTATGCTAAAAGAGGATGTTAAAAAATATTCTCGTCTTAATATCATCTTTGAAATACGAGCTCTTCTTCCAAGGGTGAGTTTTCATGTAAAGTCTTCAGGGTTTTGATTTTGTTCTTTTGAGCTGTCAACGGTGACCACATCTAAAGAGGCCGCTTGCATGTGTCTGCTGAACCTGCGGTAGGGTTTGAGGAATGGCAAAGTGTTCACTTAGAAAAAAAAAAAAATTCATGGTTAAGTCCTTTAATTTGTTGACATAGTTGGAACTTGAAGAGCAAGTTCCAGTTAAAATGACCTAGGAACTGAATATGTTTTTTCTGTTTTAGGTGGTGAGGAGGGCCAAACCACAAGATTATACATCAAATGCACAAACAAAACAAATCAGGAAAATCTCGGACAGCTGAAGTAGCTTTTGCATAGGAATTCTTTGGAGCTATTGGCACACTGGTGTTTGCTGTCGGTGCCAATTACAATGATCAAGATGAGTTCTGCTTTCTTTTTTTTTTTTTTTTTTCCATTCCTTAGCCAGCTACAAACTGGATGACAAAGCAGTTTCAAGGCTAAAACCTACTCATGCCCACTTCCTGAAATACTAAAAGAATGTAAGTGCTGGTGTGTGTATGTGTGTGTGTTTTCAAGTATCATTTTGAAAGCAAAGTAAAACAAAGCTTCGTCGTTTGATGGTAAAATGGGCAATTGCAATACGTTTGTCTTAGATAGAGCCAAGGGCTAAATATCAACTTAGATACTGGCTGTAGAAAGTAATATATAATTGTGTATAAAATAGCATATAATTTCCCTATGGCCAAGCAGGAGAATATATACTGGTCTATAAAGGAAAACCAGCTCCACCTAAGCTCAATGAAAACCAGCTTATCTTCCCACGTCAACCTTTTGGCTGTGAACTTCTTTCTTCTGACTTTGAGAAACAGCATGACCCCACTGTACAAATGACAGGATCACGACTAAACTGATTCCCTATCTGCCATGCCCATGAGAATTTGCCTGATTGGCGTTAAAATTTCAGTTGCTAAAACAAAAACCTAAACAAAGACCTTTTTTATTTCCTTTTTACTTTGAGATACGTTGTGTGTGTGTGTGTACGTATACATTTACTTCATATATCAAAATACCATATTTTCAATTCCTAAACTGTGTAAGAATTGGCACATAAATATGAGTGAGTTTTATCACGATTACAAAACATCAATTTTAAGTATTCTTTTTTAAGTGTTCATTTTATTATAGTAAGAACATTTAATATGCTGTCTACCATCTTAACAAATTAAGTGTTCAATGCAGTACTGTCAACTATAGGCACAATGTCGTACAGCAAATCTCTGGAACGTATTCATTTTCCATAACTGAAACTGTATGTTATTGATTGAGGATTGTTTCTTATATCAGTATTGTCAGTGCAGTAAGCAGAGCACATAAGAAAACTCAGGCTCCAGAGTGCCCTGGGATTGAAGCCTGACTCCAGTGTTTACTGCTGTGTGACTTACGGGCAAGTTACTTCACTAACCTCTCTGTGGCTTCTTTTCCTCTTCTGTAAAATGAAGATAAAATAATTACATATCATGGAGTTGTTAGAATTAATCATATTTATATTAATATGTAATATATACATATGTGTATGTATATATGTATTATATATACACTGACTATATAAAAATATAATAAATATACACTGACTATATAAAAATTGTATATAGCTTATATAACTGAAGTGTAATATATATTTTAATTAAATATACATTTCATTAAAATATATGCTTTTAATGAAATATATATACACATTTAACTAAAAATATATATACTTAATTAGAAGCATGTAGCACCAATATCAAAGAAGTAAATTATCAAAATATATTCTCTCATTATCATCTGGTGCATCATTACTCCCGCAGAACATCAAGAACAGAAAATTCAGCTGCTCATCTTTGGTTCCCCAGCTCTTCACCTAGACAGACCTCATGGCAGGTGCCGCAAGGGCTCTTGTAGCTTTATATCTCCTTTTACCAAATATCCTGTCATTTAGATTTAGTTAAATATGAGAAAAACAAGGTTCATCCATCTTCATTCTCAAAAAAATCATTTATTTTACAGTATCAACAACCCTAAATAATAAATAGAATACAAATAGAAATGCCCTCTATACACACGCACATGCATATAATACACACATGCACACACGATTCTTTCTGTGTGCTGAGATTACAATTAGTAGTAATTTTACCCTTTAACTTTGGATTTTCCAAATTATCAACAATAAACTTACCTTACATTAATAATCAAATAAAAAGGTTTACATTTTTTAAAATGAAGATAATTTTGGTATTATCAGTATAACTGAACACTGCTGGGCCCCGTCAAATGAGGAAGGCGGCCTGAACGCAGTGACAATATAAATACTGCCCTGAAAAATAATAGTCTCGGATGAACTAAACCTGCAAGAGATTTATAAGAGAAATAAAATATTTGAGCAAACCATCTTGCCCTTTCAACCCAGGGGGCAGATTCTCACTTCTGTCAAACCTGAAGATGGATGGCCACGAAAGGAAAAGGCTTATTGAGTGTTGACGACAGATGATTGGACACACATTAGGTCCCTTATTCCTACCTCCAACCTTGTAGGTAGTCATCAGGGCCACCATTTTACAAAGAGGGAAACTGGAGCTCAAGGTCACACAGCAGGTCAGGAGCAGCGTTAGAATTCCACCCCATTTCTTGGTGCCAAGTTAAATATCCTTTCCTCATGCCACAAAAGCCCTCGACTGCATCTGGTCTCTCCTTATCCTTCTTACATCTTTATCCATCATCTCTACCTTCCCCCCGCCCCGCCACCCTCCTCCCACCCCAACTCTATGCCTTTTGGATACGGCCCCATTTGCAATGAAAAGTAAGCAAGAGTACAAAAGCCTCATATAGCTCCCACACAGAAGGCCTGGCTAAGGTAGGGCCAGCGTTGCCTGAACCCACCAGTATTCTCGCAGATGTGCAGCTGCACACATGCACACCGCCTCTGCAAGGCTCATAAAGCAGCTTTCAGCACCACTTAGAACCCTGTGTCAGCCAGCATCTGCAGGGGCAGCCAGCAACTGCACAGGAAGTGATTCTCTGTTCAGCCCGGGCAGGACCTGCCCTGTTTGCAGAGGAGCAGGCATGGAGGCCCAGAGAAGGATGTCTGTCCTCTGTGGCTCTGGGGGGCATACTGTCATGTCCTGAAAGACACCAAGGGGAGAAAGAACTGCAGAATATCTAAGGAAAAACCTCAAAATCTGACTGTATTGAGCCACTCCATCTAGGCATTCAATACCTACTGCTTTACAGAAATACAGAATTAAGACGCAGCATAAGAAAGGCCATTCACAGCTTTGATTGGCCATCACATTTTTCTCTTTATACCTTTCGGCATTTTTTAATGTGATTTCTTTTGCTAATGATTTAAACAAAGAAATAAGTGCAATGTCCTGAGTCAATACTATGCAGCCATATGTGCACATCTCATTCAGAAAAGGCATTTTCTAGTCCTGTGCAAATATTAATCAACTTGTTCATTTTGCGAGGCAAGTAGCTAAGGAGCCCTAGTTCACCACTGCTTAAACAGAGAGGTTAAAACAATAGAGCAATTTAATTGTAGAGCTTTCCTGAGCCTGCAAACTCACTGGTGAGGAAGTGAGGCAGCCCATATTCTCTGAGGGATAAATAAATAAATCCTATTGCAAGAATAAAGACGGTCCACTGCAACTACAGAGGCAGATCAAAACACTAATGCCAATCCCTCCCTATTCTTTTTTTTTTTTAAGAAACAGTGTCTTGCTACATTGCCCAGGCTGGCTTCAAACTCCTGGGCTCAAGGGATCTTCCCAGCTCGGGCTCCCAAGTAGCTGGGATTACAGGTGCACCTTTGCATTCAGCCACCACCTATTCTTAAAACATCCATATATCCATTGTCAGATTCTGATTAGTTTAAGAAAAGTCCATTTTCTCTTCCTTCTGCCTGATTTTCAGGAGGCTCCTGCCTCTGCTCTTTCTAGGGCATGGCAATCAACATGCAGCACTCCACGTTATATAAAGTAAGTTGTATCTCCTTCCATGCACACTGCCTTGAGGGAATATTCTTTAAGCGGACCACGAGCTCTGATCCTGACTTTATCCTGTAGGAGTCCGGGGCTGTGCTAGGAGCGTCTCTCCACAGCATCTACTGCTTAATTCTGGAAGTACTTGGGGCTTAAGTAACTGTTGCCAAAATAGGAGCGTTCTGCTCCTAAAATTCATTGCTTTAATCAACATTTGAATTCTGTTCATGGGACAGAGTGCTCATCAGTTGCTCAATGGATTAACTCCTTGACAGCTACAACTAGGGGAAATCTGGCCACTTCAGCACACCAGCTGCAAGGCTTCTGAATGGGTTAAGAGTGTTTGTTGAATTTCTGATTTAACAAAATGAATGTACTTTACCTATTCTTTTCCATTACCTTTATTTCTCTAAGTATTACAACACAGTATACAAAATGAAGGTGGACATTATAAATAAATAAATCTCCCTTGTATTTCCTATTAGAAGCGCTGGGAGAGACAATTTAACCTTCAGAGTTGATCCCTGCCAATAATTTTCAGCATCCTATAAAGATTATCTTTCAATGATTTTCTGTAGACGGTTCCTAGAGCCCTAACCCTTCACAAGGACAATTTCATTTCTCACATGGGAATTTTCCCTAGGTTCTTTTCTTTCAGATGGCTTTCTATTTTAGATAAGGGCAGGCACAAGAGAGTGGAGAGGCAGCTTAGCTTTAACCTCCAGAGCTGTGAAATCAAACAATGAGGCAGAAAATTATAGAAATATATAGTAAAAACTATATATATATATATATATATATATATATATATATATCCAACATACACAGAATCTTATAAAATGAGACCCTTTTTGCTAGCCATTACTTAACAACTCTCAAAATTAGGTGCTGTCATCCTAAATTAATAATAAAAACAGCTAGACATGTAATCCATAAAGGCCTGTGTTAGTCCAAAAGATGGACTAATTATTATTCCCATTATACATATTATACTAACGATTATAATGGCAATAGTTATGGTTTACTCGGTGCCTAATTACGTACCAGGCACCTTATTTGAGATGTCTTCGTTTAATTCACACAGTAGGATTATAAGGTCGATGCTCCAGTTACTCCCGTTACACAGATGAAGAAACTGATCCCAGAGAGGATAAATAATGCACCCAAAATCTACGCTAATAAATGCTAGGATTTAAGCTCTGACTGGCCTAATTCTAGACTTCTTGACCACTTTGCTACAATGCCTCAAACAAACACTAGGTACAAATCACAATCAATTAGTAGTATTGAAAAAGACCTCTAAGAGTTATTGAACAAGTAATTTCTACCTCTTCCTTAGGGTCTCCATTCAAGCTTTCTGTAACTTTCATAGAGGTTCCTAAATTGAAACAAACCACAACTACACCCTGCATGCATATACAAACACATACATCATATAATCACAAGGTTGTATTTCATAAGTATCAAAATAATGCTCATATGGCTACTCGACAGAATTCTATCAACACTGCATTTGTTTTTGCCTTACCATCAATCTACAGGATCTAAGAGCAGGATCTACATATGGATTCAACCTCCTATATCACACAGATTGTAGAGTGTTAGTTAATATTATGTAAGTACCTCCCATTGTTAGTGGCACTGTTCCATGCCCCTCACTGTTTGGAAAGATAAAAGTTAATACCAAACTGCATCCATGTTTACAGACACAGCTGTCAATCATAGTCAGGATTTCATCCTTTCAAAGGCTAAATAAGACCCAAGTTGAAATGAAATGACATAGAATCACATGTGTCACACTTCCTAACTGGGGGTGGAAAGATCTTAAAAATAACACTACAAAATGATTCCAAACATTACACCAAGTTTTACTCAAATGAAACATGGGTCAAGAACTTTGGGGCACCAATCTCATAGCCCCATAAATAAGTACACATTTTCCCTGAATAAAAATAAATAATTTCATTATATAAAATCCATTTCTATAAATTTAAAATAATACTGTAAAACCAACTTTGTAAGAATGTATATAATGTTACTACTTTATAGAGATAATTTAATCTTTTATTCCAGAAGAAAATGGATGTCTCCATTCTGGAGTCAACTTCTAACATGAATATTCTTTTACTTGTGCTATGAAGGCCCATGAAGACTCAGGCTGTGAACCTAGGGGAAGGGAACAACCGCCATATTGCTCCAAGAAGTGGGAGATGCAGTAGTTTTCTAAACTGTTTGAACTAGGACTCAGTGGTACCATCAAACAATTATTTTCCTTTCTTTGACCACTAAATATAGAGGTCAGTCTTCTCTGGGGGTAAATGGTATCCTGTTATGAGCCACGTGAAGCCACGGGCTTGTCATTCAGAGCACTGCTTGCTCTGTTCTAAAATCTGGAAGACTCAAGGACTGCCTCTGCCCTCGACCATCTCCAAACAAATGGGAAGCTAATTTGCCTAAGCCTCATTTCCATTTTATTCATCCTCTGCCCAAATCTAGATCAGGATGTTTTAATACCATCCCACTGTGGGCGGTCGCGCAAATTTCAAGGGTATCCGTGGTCAACAATTAGAAGGCATGGGTTTCAGAGTTGAATTTATGTTAGAAATTAAAAGCCGAAATAAGAGAATGCCTGTTACAAGATAGAGAATAAGAAAAACAAAAAAGGCCAGCTAATATATAAAACATGAAAGAAACCTGAATCATCACTATGGACTTCTAATCTAATCTCTTCGGATTAGCCAGAATGCCACTATTTTTGGAATGCCTAGGATGTACACCAGGTACTTTACTTGCATTTCCACATTTATTCTTTAAAAGTACCTAGATAAATGAGGGCTTTCTTTTTTTACTCCTTGATATATAAGTAAAATCCCAGAGGAAAAAGAAAATCAAAAGGCAGGCATTTTTCTCAATCTGCTAAATAGCAGAAGCAAGATTGAAATACAGGAATGTCTGGCTCTCCACCCATTTCCTTTACTCACCAGCCCACATGACCTGGCTTCTGCTGACTGAGTGTTTTCTGATGATAGCTCGTCATATAGCAGGAATATGTCCTAATAAGTGTACACAAGAAACTTCAGCAATTCACTCCACTTTTGGGTGTTTTCTTCTCTTTGAACATTAAACAGACTAAGACAAACGGTTAACTTAACTTTAACGAAACTCTATTGAGGTTTATGAACCAGATTTTTAGGTATGTGTGAATATTATTTTCTAAAAATAAATTGGCTCGATGCCATCTTAAAGGTATTATAATAAAGGGGCATGCATGCACTCGCACATATATGAAAACAAACTTCTTTTGCAAATGTAATCCCATTAAAAAGGAAAAGCAAAATTACTTCTGAAAACTTCTGAAAATCCCATTAAAAGGGAGAAACAAAATTACTTCTGAAAAATGCAAAAATCTTGCAACACCAACAGTACCTTCCCTGGCTCATTAATTCTGGCCTAAATTTGCTACTGTCAGGCAAACCAGGCACACTGTCCAGCAGACACCCACCTGCTATTAGGCTGAATGTGCCTGGCATCTTGACATTCTATTGATTCCAATCCAAAGCTTATGTAAAAAAGGCAGCTCAGAGTCCAAAAGGAATTTCAGCCACAAATACTTTGGGAGAAATCCAAGCAACTAAAAACAGAAAGAAAGACAAGATGCAAATCTGAGTGACAAAACTGAGACAACCCAAGCCAGACTGGAGAATGTTCAAGGACAAATCTCCAAATGACCCAGGCATCAACCCCTTTGGATAACCACTTATTTAAAAAAAAAAAAATTCTAGTACCCTGTGCATGGAATGACCACCCCTGACCCAATCTAGAGTATTGGTGGATATATTCACAAAGAAGTATTCACTAGTATCCCAGTGGCATTGCTTTTAAAGAGAGCCCTGTCAGTTTTGCCCTGTAAGCCCTTATTACACATTCAGTAGAAACTTGCCATCTCATAAGTACAGTCTTGATAATGACAAAGAATTCAAATTATTAAGCAGTTAAAATGAACCAGAAACTATGTAAAGTGCTTAAGAATATCAGTCTTTGCATCTTCAAAACAACCCCATGGGCTAAGAATTTTATCTCTATTTTATAGATAAGGAAAATTGGGGTTCTGAGAGGCAAATTAATTTGCTCCAAGTGGCTGGAAAACCAGATACTAGAAAAGAGGGGACAACAGGATTCATTTATAAATTTTCTGACACTTTCCAGCCCTTCCCCACCCCTCCCAAATAACCTAAGCATAAATGAAATGGGTATATGTCCAATTTCCAAATCCTGGTACTCGTGGCTTTGGTGGCAGCTGCTTGTCACAGTCAACTCTGTATGAATAAGCTGGCTCCAGAGGGTTCTTTAAAGCCAGACCAATTCCCCCAGTCTTTATTTTAGCCAAGAGAAGACACACATTTCAAAATAAAAATAAATACATAAAAAGGAAGGAGAAGGAGAAACCCGTAATCCCAGTAAGCAGCATGGATTGCATCTGGTCCTGGTTCCCCCACTCCAGCCTCCCACTCTCACCAGCCCACTGCACAGCTCCCACTGACTTCAAAGGCAGCTCCCGGGGAAAGGAGAAATGAAAGTCCAACAGGGCCGGCAGAAAGGAGGACCTTATCCACAGGGGAGGGTGGGAGAGGAACAGAGATTCACTGCAGATGCCAGTGGCCTCAAAACAAGAATTCAAAGTGTTTTCCCAAAGCTGATTTCTATGAGGGCTGCTGGGGTGGATCAGAAGGTTGAGACTCCAACTGGGAGAGATGTGTTTCTGCTGCTCAAATATTTCCCAGGTTTGCAAGATATCTCCAGCCCTTGGAGTGCCTTGTGGTTTGAGGAGCAGGGATGGCCATCCAGGTCTCAATGAGACTCAATTAACTCCTCCCATGACAAGGCAGCTGTATTTCACCATCTAGTAGAGCTGCCTGTGATTTTTGTGTGTGTGTGCATTGATTCAATTTGAAGCAACACTCTTTCAGTGAAAGAATGCCCCCTGGGTTGAGGTACGTAAAGTAAATATGTGAAAAAATCACTAAGTTCCTTAAAAGAGGTTTATTATATCCCTCAACCCGTACCTCCCCACGATGCTACGATGACTATTTTCTTTGCCTATGTCAGGGTTGAAAGCTTTGTCCTGAAGTCAGGTCTGTCCTCCTTCCCTCTGCTCTGCCTCTGATTTATAAGCTGACTTCTCCGACACAGCACTTAGCCATCCGTCCTCGGTTTATCACCCATCGGTTACCACTGTTATTGCTGCCATTAGTATTCAAAATGATTATAGACTTATAAAGTTGTTCTCTTCTGATAATAATGTTTGCAATATGCTTTTACACTGCCTAGTTAATATAGTGAGCCTGTGATTTTTTGCTCTGGCACAAATCACACAAAACTGTTGCAGGAGAATATTGAGCAGATTTCTAAGTGTCTACATGGAGAACTAGGGGCTAAAACACAGGTGCCAATATATATATACATAAAATATATATAAATATATATGTATTTTAAACAACAAGCTGGGTGTCCTTTTGTGCATAGGTAACAACAAAAAGGTGGCAGTGGATGCAACATTAGAAACACTGGGCCCTTTCCCGCTCAACTCAGTTTGACACAATCTCCAGAGACAGTGATAGCCATTTCCTGAATAAAGCCCAAAGTCTGCTCATGACCTTCTCGCGCAAGTCCTATTGACAATTAAAAAGCTAAAAAAGTAAATCGGGCCCTAGTGCGGTAGCTCACACCTGTAATCCCAGTGCCTTGGGAGACCAAGGCCAGAGGATCGCTTGAGGCCAGGAGTTTGAGGCCAGCCTGGGCAACACTGTGAGACTCCATATCTACAAAAAACCTTAGCCAGGTGCAGTGTTGCACTCCTGTAGTCTTAGCTACTCGAGAGCCTGAGGCAGGAGGACCACTTGTGCCCAGGAGTTCCAGATTACAGCAAGCTATGACTGCACCACTGTACTCTAACCTGAGCAACACAGTTAGACCCTGTCTCAAAAGAAAAAAAAAAAAAATCAGGAAAACACACATGGAAAGTAGGGCATAGTCCTCAGAGGCTAATAGCCAGACTGAAAGAGAGGAGACTGCCTAGAAAATAGTCTTGAAAGGGAGCATGGCTGCAGGGAATTAACAAAAATCCATGCATCTCCTTTTAGAGACAGCAGCAGTGAGCTTGTGACTAGAATTCTCCTCTTCATGCATGTGCTTAACTTGAATGTCAACAGGAATTTTGTAAGAGCACTGCAGGGGAAAATGGATTCATTTGTCATCTAAAATGAATCATTTCACTTCCTCTCCTCCATTTTTATGTATATTGACAAAATATAAAAATACATTTTTGAAAAATCAATCCAGCTTTGTAGTTTTCTACTCAAATGCAAAAGCAGCCACCAGAATTATAAGATTCAAAAGGCTTTTACTATATTATTTAAATAGGGTTCCCCCAAAATGGGATTCCATAGGCCTCAGATTTACCAACGCCAAGCAAAAACTGCAAGTGGTAATGCATTACAAATCGCTCATCGTTTATTTTGAGGTTTGAATTTCCATTTTATTTTTAACAATAGTTTCACAGTTCACTGACAAATGTCCTGAACTATATTTAGAAGAATAACAGTATTTAAGATCAGGAGCACACATGGGCAGAGCTGGCTTTCCACTTTTTCTAAATAGAAATACAAAACGTGTGCACATTTTGTGAATTTCATGTCAAAGATTTGGGGTCTGACAGCAGAATTTCTGCTCCCCTCTGATGGCTGAATGCCAATGCTCTTTCAGGTACATTTGGAATACTTTCAAGGTGTGTCTACAATACCTTTTCTCCAATACAATGGAATATTTCCACCACCAAGCAAGCAACTAGTTTTAATATGGAGAGCTGCAAATCTGAAACGGGTTTGAAAAGAAATAGGACAAACAGCTTGTTAACCTTCCCCTAAAACGTCCAACCAGTGTGTACTGCCATTGCATTTGGAATTAGATTTTCAGAAATTGAAAAACACTGTCTTTGGCTTTCCTTAAAAGAATGCTGAGAGGCAAGCAATATGCTGATTATTTTTCAAAGGAGGAGAAGAAGGTGTTGAAAGCTTTTAATAACATGTAAAGCTCCCAGTTCGCAAGCACCAAACACAAAACAATGGTAATGGTTTAGCACTTCATAAATGTATGTCATTCTGTCTACTGTTTGGAGACAGCAAATACTTTTGGACAAATTATAATGTCTCTGCCTTTATGCCTAAATAAAGGAAAACAGCCAAATACTTTGAGGCATCAGAAGATAACCATGGTGATGGAAATACACAGCTCTTGCCACGAAAGAAAATAAAAATTAAATACTTACAATTAAAACAGCACTAGAGCTGAAAGAAATCCGGATAACTGAGGTCATGAGTTTTTGAGGCTGCCACTGTCAGCCAGAATTTCAAATATAGTGCACATTTTGAGTAAAGGAAGATCATTTTACCTCATGCTTGGTCATGGTGAGCTCCAAAGTAGGTTATTAATCAGAGGAAACACAGCATATAAATAAACACGTCCATGAACAATCTCTTAACGAGTTAGTGCAATAAGTACCCTTTCTAATTCTAGAATATACCCTCACAAATGGAGTTTTAAAGGCAAGAGGGAATTAAGGTTTCCTGAACTCCTTAAAAGCTATACCCCTCCCAGGCATTGTGCTAGGCACTTAACATATATTACTTGCTTTAATCTTCTCCATAGCCCAGCCAAGTAAGTGGCATTATCACTTCTTTACAGATGAATATTTGACACACAGACGTGAAGGCATTTAGCTGTAGACTAGGGCTTCAGGAGCTGGATCAAGGGCAACAAAGCCAGGCTCATTCTGTCTTCCCTCCTAAACACTTTCACTTTCTAGAGGTTTAAATTGCGGCCCATTGTTCTTCATTCATTAGTCCATTTGCCCTATGGGAAAAAAAAGTGCAGTTGAGGGAAGGATTTCCAACGCTCGTTGTACAAAACAGTAGTTTGGGGCCTCAGGGAAGCAAACTGCTCATCTCATTTCCCCACTGACTACCCCTTGCCTGGGATCACCACCGTGCCTGACCCAACACAGACAACTGTTTTATTTCCCCAGGTCCAACCTAACATGTGCTTACCAAAAACGTAAGTACATTTGGGAACACTTTGTTTTTGAGCTGCAGAACTCCTTAATTCCTTCGACAACAATATTTTAAGGTGGAAAATCAGAAGTATTAGCAGATATTTTTGAGTTCGCAAAAAAATGTTTTAAGAACTAATCAAACTGTCCTCACCTGCAGACAGAGAGGAATGTGGTTCTCAGTCGCAGAAGCCATTATTCCATTCACCCACATTCCACCCCAAAGCACCCAGAAGCAGGAGATCCTTGACAATCACAACTCCCATTGCAGGCTCTGTGCTAGTATGTGCCATATTCACAAGATAAGTGTGCCTATTAGGGGCCTAGAAAATTACATTTGAAAACTTATTAAATAAAAGCCAAAGCAAAAATATTTGCTTTTCGAATGACCACAGGCCTTTTTTGCTGAGTCGGTTTGCAATAACTGTGGGTGGTACCCAGAGATCAGTTTCAATAGAAATGAATCCGGCTTTGTTGGCGCTGACCTGGTTTGCTCTTGAACAATGGCCAATGCCTTGGTTTCCTACCTTGTTTGGTATGTCCTGGGTAAGTTTTTTTTTTTTTTTTTTTCCAAAGGAGCCTAAAGAAGTACAATTTAACTACAGTAAGAAATATTGTATTTGAAAGAATAACTATTTGTGAAGACAACAAATTGGCCAGTGGGGAGATCTTAGATTTCTTACACGCCTCACGTCAAGATACTTTGCAATTTAGGAGAAGGTGGCAGTATCCACATGAGAAAGACTGTAAAAAATTTCTGTATGAAATGATGGCTTAATAGGAGCTATGTGGTTAAATTCCTTGACACTCTAAAAAAAATCTTCAATTTATTTAAGAAATAAAAGTGAATGCTGCACTGGCAAAATGCAACAGAAAGAGAAGAAAAGGA
Source organism: Nomascus leucogenys (assembly GCF_006542625.1). Taxonomy (NCBI): domain Eukaryota; kingdom Metazoa; phylum Chordata; class Mammalia; order Primates; family Hylobatidae; genus Nomascus; species Nomascus leucogenys. The sequence continues at coordinate 20,224,180 of NC_044402.1, forward strand.
ACCAAAAATTAAAAAGGCATCTCCAAATTTCCACTATAATGGTTCTCAAAAGGACTCAGAATACATTTTAACGGGCAGTACCAAAGCCTCTACAAACCCTCTGTCTCAAGGTAGTTTGTGACCTCTCAGCATTAGTCTTTGTGAAAGAATTGAGATTTTCCTGGCTCTATGGCATGAAGCATTGCCAAATAAGGTAAAACAAGATTTGAATATTGTGTGGGATATATGTATGCAAGAATATGCATATCAGAAATTCAAATATACCTATTTTTATTTATTATTTATCTTCTGTTCTTATGTATTAAATATACTATTATATAATATATATTTATTTATATATAAAATATTATTATTTATATCCTCTATTTTCTCGTACTAAAACTATCAACTCTAATAACAAAATAATGAAATAGTCATGGAGAAATTTTGAATGAACTATTTTTGAGCTGGTTAATGGTGCAGCCCAGATGCCCTTATCACTAGTATGCTTCACGGTTTCCTGGGAAGAACTCTGAAAATCTGAACTACTGGGACCTTCCCCTGTGGATCCGGCCTCTTACGCGCAAAGCACCACTATGTTTACAAGCTCCCAGGTGAGCCTTGATGCACAGCCATTTGAAAATGATCTGCTAACTCAGACTAATCAAAAGAAATGAGGAAGACACAACAAGCCAGATTTCTCTGATGGCTCAACTCACTCCACTGAGCCTTTAGATGTGGTATAAAAGTCTTAAATCTTAAAGCAGTGTTTACTTGAGAATGTCAAAAGATGGTCATGTAAACCCAAATAATGACTGCAAAAATACTGTCCTGGACTCCTTCATTACCCAGATGAGGACGCTGAGGGGAAAATCATTCTCACCCTAAATTAGCAGTCCAGAAACAAAACCAAGAATAGAACCCCTGACAACTGATGTCAGAATTTACCCCGTGCTGTCACTGTTAAACAATTCCTCCTCGCATCCTGTGTCTTGAACAGCTGAAAGGGTTGGCACACCCAGCAGAAAGAGCTGAGACATTTTTCCAGGCTTAGCTGAAGTGCAAACTCCTTCACTACAAAGCAACTGGCCAATCACGATGGAGCATAAAGAAACCCACATCTGATTCAGAAATTACCTCAACAGGTTTAAACTGCTTCTTCATTTTATCAGAGAAAGCTAATATAATATTAAAAATGAGTAAAGAAAAATCTAATTGCACTGCACTAAAAGTAAAACTCAATTACTTTTTGCTCCCAAAGATGTGTGTGTATGTGAGAGAGAGAGAGAGAGATGTGTGAGTGTGATGTATGTGATATGTGTGATGTGTGAGTGTGATGTGTGGGGTAGGAGTGAAGGGGTGGGAGAGGGAGGGTCTCCCTCTCTTAGCAGAATTTTTTTCTCTGTGATAGATCAGCTTTTAAAATAACTTGCCACCCATCCCTCTGTTTACACTGATAGGAACTTTCCTCTGATAGAGGATATGATAGACAAATCTGGGTTGCTGACTAAGAGTTTCAACCCAGTTCTATGCCCAAAATGATGATTCACAAAGAAATGTATGCACACAAAACTGTGACTAATCGGAGATAGGAATGACTAAAAAACTGAAGCATGGCATGTATGTAGTAAGAATTCATTAGAGTGGAAAGTAGTGAGTGATAAAAACTCTCTCTTGAGAGAGTTACTCAGACTTGTGTTCAAATCCTGGTTCCACAGGCCATGAGACCTGGACAGGCTACTCAAACCCTCTAAGTCCCTCAGCCATCTGTAACATATAAATAACAGCAACTAACTCAAAGGGCTACTGTGAAGAGTAAGTCAATTAATATGTTTGAACTATCTTCCACAAGCAGGGCACAAGGCACACTAAATGTATAGAATGAGAAGCATGAATGTGTGTTTCTGTGGACCCAGTGGGTCAGCCAGTCACCATATACTTACAGCGACTAAAGCACAAAACTTACTCTGCGCCTAGCAACACGCAGGACAAATGAGCTATAAAAGAATAGCGAGGCCTACTGTCTGCACATAACTGTCTTATAATCAGTTAACCAACACATGCTTAATAACAGCCCCTGCCATGAATACGGGATGTGAATAATTATGCAGACAATACAAAAAATTACTGGATATACTGTCCTGCTCCCTATGTCTGGGTTGAGGAGATAACGCATACCTGCTTGAGAAGTTAATGAAAATGACAGTTAAATAACAACTACAAAAGAACATAAAAGTACACATGGCAGTTCCTGATGAATAGCCCAAAGTGGTATAATTGATAATGACTATGAGCTCCGAGAAAAAGGGAACCACCGTGTGTTAAAACAGTCTGGGAATTTTTCGTGGAAGATAAGCCACTTAAGATTGGCCTTGAAAGAGGAGTAGGATTTAGATAAGCAGAGAAGAGGAAATCCTAGGTTTATGATCTAAGTAAAGACACAGAAATGAGAAAACACAGGGCTGAGTGACGACTTCAAGATATAAAGTACATGATTTGTGTTGTTTGTAGCAGTGAATGCCAGACACAACAGTGAGACCATAGCTGTCTAGGCCGGGGGTTCTCAACATTTTATGGTTAGTCTCACCCCTATGCAGCTGTCAGAAAATAATAGTGATCATTCTCAAGGCTCTGGACCCCAAAATATTTGGGGTTGCATAGGTAAGACTGGTTGCAGATTATAGGAAATTGCTAGTAAACTGGCACTATCCCATCCTTCCAAAACACATACACACATACTCACCTTTCTATTTCACTGAATGCAGAACAATGGTGTCTCTTGACAAATGGTTTAGGTCACTGTAATAAGAAACAAGAGCCACTGAGAGCTTTGACGCACCACATCATGAGACACTTGATAAGCAAAAAAGGTCCTAACTGTGTTCTTCGGACATCAAATACACAAGAAATCAGAGAAGCTGTGCCTCCCTTTGGCTCTGTCCCTATGCTGACCCACCATAGCCCACCTAAATAAGATTCCTCCCACTCCACCATAGTAAGCACGTCGAGAAAATATTCAATACTGGACTAACAATGATTACATTTGATTCTAATTCTTGGAATCAATCATTGGTATAGCCAGCCTTTGAGCATGTCAATCGAAGGGAAGAGCAGAGATTATACAAACCATTTCTTCTCCCTATGTCTACATCAACCACCCCATCCACTGGTTACACTCTTCACGCTGCCAATTGTCAACAGTTAAGTGAACATGTCATATTATACATTATTTGACCACCTAAGAATTCAATATTCTCCCCACCCCACGACTTTTTTTATAGTTTGTTAAAATTTCTGAAACTATAAGAGGGTAATAATTTCTATTCTGAAAGAAATTCCAGAATATAAAAACATGATAGCAGACCCTAAGTTAACATGATGGGATTCTTAAGATGACATCATTTTCTACAGAAAAACATTCACAGATATCATCCAGGGCTGAAGTAAAGTATATCCATTGAAACCATCTCAGTCTTGAGCAAAGCAGATGAAGAAAAGCCCTGAGTTCCAAATCTTCAGGATGTTACCAGGACCCTAGATCTACTATCACCACCTACCATCACCCAAATGTAACACTACTGAAAACCATAAATTTTAAGTAACAGGCTTTAAAATCTAAACTCTTGACTCAGTAAAGTGCAAAGAAAAGGCAAGTATAATGGAATACATTAAGCCATCAGAGGTGTTTTTTTAAAAAATAAGGAGAATTTGGCCGGGCACGGTGGCTCACGCCTGTAATCCCAGCACTTTGGGAGGCCGAGGCGGGCAGATCATGAGGTCAGGAGTTCGAGACCATCCTGGCTAACACAGTGAAACCCCATCTCTACTAAAAAAAAAAAAAAATAGAAAAAATTAGCCGGGCATGGTGGCGGGTGCCTGTAGTTCCAGCTACTCGGAAGGCTGAGGCAGGAGAATGGTGTGAACCCAGGAGGCGGAGCTTGCAGTGAGCCAAGATCGTGCCACTGCACCCCAGCCTGGGCAACAGAGTGAAATTCTGTCTCAATAAATAAATAAATAAATAAATAAATAAATAAATAAATAAATGGAGAATTTAAAGGGAAACACAAACCTAAAAAAGTCTGTAAAACTATGCACTTCACTCTTTGCTCTTTCATTAACTGTACAAACTGAAGCACACCTATGCAATGTTTTAAAAAATAATAATTGATAGCTAAATGTAAAGTCATTTGGATACTTCCAATACTGTAATCAGATTAAGGTAAGAAAGTAAGACTACGAATTCTAATTCCTAAAATGAAAATGAAGTTGAATTGTTACATGTTCAATTTTCATATGTGTTTACTGAGTTATTTACAATATCCTCACATAGAATCTAATTTGGAGTTGGAATGTGACACCTATAAAAACCAAGGTCTTCCATCTTTAATATTCAATGCAAACTTGACAAGGAACCAGAGAACATTTTCAAAGGAGCCCAAGGTACAATTTATGTGTCAAAATAACAGCTCTACCCTCTTGGGTTATGGCTGTTAATATCAGAAGCTAGAGAACGGGATGGTGGAGATACACAGTCTTACTTGGTGTGAAAGCTTGTCACTTTCTGTTTTTGATTTCTGTAATGCTGAAAGACGTTATGCCCATTTGGAGAAAGGCTGTTTAAAGAACACTGTGGTAGACAAAATGGCCATACCAACATCTTACAAATACCACTAAGACCCACTGTCACGTTAACATGATCCTACAATTCAATCTGGCCAAAACTTTTAAAAGAATGTTTGGTCATGACAACACTTGTCATCATTTTTTTGGCTAATGCAAAATCCCTCCAAAAGCACAGAAAAAGAAAATGCTTTAATAACGTGATTTCAGGATTGGTATTCTGCTATTGTCTCATCACTGTGTAGCAAGATAAATGTATTTTTCATTAGCTCTGCTAAAACCAAAACAAACCATGGTAACCAAAGGGCTAGGCGACAAAATAAACCTCATCTGAAATTCTTACAGTGCATTCCTCACTGTGACTGTCTGCCGACTTTATGAGAACTCTAAAGTACACGTCCAATGTCCTGGTTCCTAATGGTGCCTTTGTCTCTAACATTTATCTCTAAGGACCGAGTTGAATGCATCCAGTGTGGGTGGTGTTTGCTGCATGAGCTGATCTTTCCTTCCTGCTGTCCTTGCCCCATCCTGGTCCCACAGTCCCAGCACAGAGGACTCCACTAGACTCTGCCCTCCCTGCTGCTCCTGGTACGGTTTCCCGGTCAGCTGAGGGGGCCAGAGGAGGACAAACTTCCCCTTCACTCCATGCTAGGCTGGCAAAAGGAAACCTGCATTGCCCATGGTAGGCTTGACAATCGGTATTCAACTGCCAAGCGTGTGGGGGGATGGCAGAGCTGCTTGAGGCAGATTCATTTCCTCTTTTCTTTCTAGGAGAAATTCAAGAACAATGCTCAAAGGCAAAAATGGTAATCTGGAGTGGCTAAAATGTCTTCCTTTGTCCCCACAGAGCCCTCACGAGTTTGTCACAAAGCCTAAAAACCCACCATCTATGAAGTCTTTTGTTTCAGTTAAGAGTTGCAGTCACTAGGAAACTGCTACTAGGTATCATGCAAGGGTTTACTGATCCATCAGTACCACAGTTGGGATTTCTAAAATAAAAGATAGGTTGGCAGGCGAATCCTTAAGAGAAGGGAGAAGAGGGAAAAGGGGAGACGTAATGAGTGAGAGGCAGAGAGAGGCGGCTGATATACACCATGCACTGTGCTAGATGCTTTACATACCACATATGTTAATTTCTGAAGTCCGTAATGGCATCTGCAGGTTACAGATAGTAAAACTGGGTTTCCAAAAGTTAAGTAGGTAAGAGAAGAAAGGTAAAGATACCAGAAATAGGGGGAGAGAGCAGCCAAAGTTGGGCTCCATAGTGAAGTGGTCTCATTAATTGTGGGGTGAAGACAGGATCAGGCCATTGAGTCCCTGAAGAAGTTCATGGAAACAAAGAAAAAAAGAACAACAAGAACAACAAAAGCAGGAACTGGATTTGAAGCCCAAACACCATCTCTTGTGCAATTTGGTCCAGAGCTGGTCCAGGCTTCTTGAATGTGAGCACGTTTTTTTATTTAAAATCCCCAACTGCAGGATATACCAGAAAAACAATTAAATTCATTCAGAAACATACCTAGCAATGACCACTGACTTGGTACTGATGCTTTACACGTGATCCTTGAGCCTGTCCAATCATTTTATGATTTCCATGTTCACTCTCCTTACAAGAAGCTTTCAACTGCACAAGTAGGAAAGCAAAACTCAGCCCATTCAGCGAGAAACTGAGTGACTTACCTAGGGCAGAACTAGAGCCAAAACTATGTGCTCTGTCTCCAAGGCCCATGATCTTCCCCCAGCAATCATCCCCTGCAGATTAGCAAGGTACTGTGAACAAAGGCAATGCCTACCCCCACTTCCCTATCTCATCTTTATTTGTCCCCTTATAAAACAGGGAAAGGGTCAAATTCTCAAGGAAACTTCCACAAGGAGAACAAAGGCAGCTTTCCAAATAAGTTGTCAGGCCTCTTTCTTGTGGTATTGTACAGGCCTTCTATAACTCACCTGCTGAGAGGCCGGCAAGTCATGCTGTTTCTAGGGGAAGTTAACATTCCCCTGATCTCTATAGAAAAAATAAAAATCAGGACTTGCACGGTGGCTCACGCTTGTAATCCCGCACTTTGGGAGGCCAAGGCGGGAGGATCACGAGGTCAGGAGTTCGAGACCAGCCTGGCCAATATGGTGGAAGCCCGTCTCTACTAAAAATACAAAAAGTAGCCGGCCATGGTGATGCACACCTGTAATCCCAGCTACTCGGGAGGCTGAGGCAGAAGAATCACTTGAAGCCGGAAGGCAGAGGTTGCAGTGAGCAGAGATCATGCCACTGCACTCCAGCCTGGGTGACAGAGTGAGACTCTGTCTCAAAAAAAAAAAAAAAAAAAAAAAAATCATGTAAGTCACTTCCTGTGTGCTAGGCCCTCTTCTAAGGCTTTCACAGATACTAACTCTTTCAATCCTCACAATCACCCTAAGAGTAGGTACTCTAACTATGTGCATTGTACAGAAAGATACTGAGGCAGGGTGATGCAGAAGCTTAAGCTCCTGAAGAAGTGGCAGAGCTAAGATATGAGCCAATGCAGTCCAGCTCCAGAATCCATGCTCTTAACCAGCATAATGTGGCAACTGGGCACACACACACATTGCAAACACAGAGTGTATGCTTTTCTAGAAAGCCTCAAGTTGGTCTAATAAAGGAAGATGCTGAAGGAAGCTTTGAGATTCCAGGTATCTTTGGAGATTCTATTACATGCAGACACCCACCAGGGATGAGGCAACCACAGTGTTCAGGAAACTGTCCAGTGTCCATGGGATTCTGAGGGGACATGTCAAACGTGGCAGCTCAAATATAATGCTTTCACCCACTTTCGTGAAGCCCAAACTTTATGCATGTGTTTGCAGGTAGCTTCCCCAAACCCAGCCCCGCTGATAAAATTACCATGAAGTGAAAGCATAAATACATTTTTCATTTAAATAGTTTCTAACAGATGTGTCCTTCCTCCAACTTTCAATGACACTGTTTCAATCATGAGAAATTTTGTGTGACCCATGGAAACTATATTGATTACTTTTTAGGCACAACAGAAATATTAATACTGCCCCAAAGTTCTGTGCTGTATTACTCTTCATCTGGCAGAAACGGACAGCTTTTTCATCATGACTAATTCACAAATGACCAGACTGAAAAATATTTATGTTTGCTTCATTCCTGGGAAGCTGATACATAGAAGGGATATGTTCCTTTTTTTTTCATGCCGAAGATTTCATAGTACCCAACACAGAGACTATTTTTCAGCCACGAGATGACACTTTCTTCCCCTGCAACTAGGCCAGGAATATAAACCTTGTATATTCTACAATATATATTTGGATCAACTACTGAACAATACTAAATATTGCATTTTCCAAAGTGCTTTCATCAAAATAGCTGCAGATATATATATATATATATATATATATATATTTTTTTTTTTTTTTTTTTTTTTTTTTTTTTTGAGACGGAGTCTCGCTCTGTCGCCCAGGCTGGAGTGCAGTGGCGCAATCTTGGCTCACTGCAAGCTCCGCCTCCCGGGTTCACGCCATTCTCCTGCCTCAGCCTCCCAAGTAGCTGGGACTACAGGCGCCTGCCACCGTGCCAGGCTAATTTTTTGTATTTTTAGTAGAGACGGGGTTTCACCGTGTTAGCCAGGATGGTCTCGATCTCCTGACCTCGTGATCCGCCCATCTCGGCCTCCCAAAGTGCTGGGATTACAGGCGTGAGCCACCGCGCCTGGCAGCTGCAGATATTTCTATCTTGCACACACACACACACACACACACACACACACACAACCATGGAAGTTAAGAGGACTGAGTGTTCCTTTAGGATTCAACTTGAGAATTTCCCTTTGATTATCTTACAGGCTAAGCATCAAGATAATTTTCTTGATTCCTTTATGAAGTCATTTTATTCTCAGAAAACAGTCCCTGATTTCAGTCTAAAGCAGAATAATACTTTGTTACGTTTGCTTCTTTTTTTCCTCAATAAAACCCTCTCTTGAAAGTCTCTACAATCAGACTCAACAGGCATCCAGTGAAAACCATCTTCCCTGACCCACGCATGCGTGGCTCATCAGGGTACAACACTTTGACTCTTTCCCCCAACTCATATGGGCACTATTATTTGTCAGATTGTGTGCATTCTCTAAGGCCCTCAACCAAAATGAATTAGGCCAAGTATCATTGTGAAAGTGGGTCTCTATCCAGGTAGAATCTACTTTGTCTCCTGATCTCCAGTGTATGAATCATCAGATTACTTCATGGAAAAAACTACTGCTGGCATAATAGCACTTGCAAATTTCCCTAATTGTGTCATTTTCCTATACGGGTTTACCTGTTGGCATGGCTTAGATTTGGCAAAGGACAAAGACTCATGTTTCTTATTCTAATGATTGGTGGGAACATTGGGGTGGGAGGGGTGGCAGTTGACAAAAAAATTGGTGTATTTTGCTTATTCGTCCTTTCATCCTCTACTGAAATCATTCCCCAAACAATGAAGTTTCTGTCTGGAGGACTAATAAAGCAGTGTGTTTTCTCCATTAAGATAAGACCTCATGGTGGGTATTTTATCATAAATTCCATTTCAGGTTCCAAGGCCCCATGGATTCAACTGGTATGAAGTTATCAGTGTCACATCAAGCACATTTTCCCTCATGAACTAAAATAGCTTTCAATCTAGGATTCTTTTAATGCTACTTCCAAGTGTCTTTCAAGCATGACAACTTGAAATACCAACTTTTATTTTAAAAGCTAACAATGTGTATTTTAAAACCAATAACCTCACCACAAGAAGCATATATATCTTAATACATCTCCATGCATATGGTTTCTAAAATCATTCAAAAATTTAAATAAATAAATAAATAAATGTGATCACTAACCATGCATGTAATGGAGAAGTAGTAATATCACTATTAATAACATTGGGAAACTATCGGGGTTCCAGGTGCCACATAATATTCTGAATAGCAACATCAAGGTCATTATTTCTACGTCCAGCCCAATAAAACAATTGTAGATTCCACTTGTCACATATCCACACTTTAACTTAAAATGAATGTGACAGATTACTTACGAGACAAATAGCAGCACACAAGTGATGTTATGACAAAAGCTATTTTTGTGACTTCATGCATACTGAGGTTATTAATATCACTCCTCCACAAAAACAATATGTGACACTCTAGGCTGCATGCTATTTGGGTCAGGAAGGCTTTCATTATCTTCATTCAGAAAAAAAATCCAAAAACTGTTTTTTAAAGTAAAGTAGTTCGTTCCCTTTCCCAAGATCCCTGAAAGGAATGGAGGTGACAAAAATGGAAATCTGGTTTAAAATAACACTTTAGGATTTCTGTGGCTTTGTACCACTGACTATTACACATACTATCTTACAAATTGCATACCAAGACTGGCAGAGTTCATAACTTTGCTACTCTTTTCTTGCTATCATAGAAATGGTAAGGCAGAGAGCCAAGATAACTAGTGATCGTATGATGAGTCTCTTATCTCCTTCACTTGATAAAACTAGTGATCACATGGTAAATATCTTATCTATCTCACATCACAACCAAAAACCCCTTTGAGATCAGTGCTATTAGAATTCTCATCGTCCAGATGTAGGAGTTGATTTGCAGAGGATGCAAAGCTGCACAGTTTAAGAACTATTACATTAAATTACATATAGTTTGTTTCAATCATGCTAGGTATAATAGTATTTTTCTGTAATAGTGTTACCCACGTCTTCAAAAGACACAAAAAACGGTGTGCACACAGAAAACGGTGTGCATGACAGAATCTTACTTTCAAATACTGCCTTTTGATGTTATTTGAGAGTCTCATAATCCACCAGAAAACTAGCCCTTTTGCCAATGTCAAAATATCCTTGATTAAATCTTCCACGAATACATTTGGAACGATCTTGGTTGGTCCAATGGAAATGTAATCACTCAGGCTTTTAATTACCTAAATATATTTTTAACCCAGGTTACAGGTGATTGTATTTACTTGTTTAATTTTTGATTACTTTCTATTTCTCTAAGATGATTCATTTGTACTAAGATGAGGGAAACCAGTGTTTCTTTTAATACTCCCAAATTGCTACTCGACATATAGGTTAAACATTGTTAAAGCTTCTAAATTGATATAGGCAATTGAAGCCAATCCAAGCAATACATATTCGAGTAATACGTAGTCACTGGTCAAATCAATTCGTGGGTTATGAGAAAACAATGCCATTTGGCTGAAATATTCCCTACGTACAGGCAGAGAAGAGCAGGTAGCCAAGTGCCACTTTGGTGTTCTGCCATGTCAACATTGAAAACAGGGCCATAGAAAAGCAAAACCCTCTGTCCACCCTCTCCTTCCCTTAATAAGGTCACCTATGTAGGAAGAGGACAAGTATCCTGACTTCTGGCTGTCCATTTAAGTGTCAAATGTAGGGGCCCTTTCACAATAAGGTTTCTACATGAGTGTCTCCCTTTAAACTCTCATGTCTTCCCTGGAATTTAGATCAACTATCATCCATTGAGTTATGTACAAATAGCAGACATACTCATGGTCTCCACCTAAGAGGAAATAGAACGTTTCACTTTTCTTGAGAAAAGTCAACTTTATCTATTTTTTTTGTTTGTCTGTTTTTTCTATTTTAAGATTACATAAAGTACTAGGGTTTGGAGATAAGAGATCTGAGCCAAGTCATGGTTTTGCTGTGTCTGCACCCAAATCTCATGTTGAATTGTAATCCCCACATTGGAGAAGAGGCCTGGAAGGAGGTGACCGAATCATGTAGGTGGACTTCCCCCTTGCTGTTCTCATGATAGTGAATGAGTTCTCGGGAGATCTGGATTTTTAAAAGTATGTGGCACTCGCCTCTTCTCTCTCTTCCTCCTGCTTCACCATGTGAGGGTGCCTGCTTCCCCTTAGCCCTTCTTCCATAACTGTAAGGTTCCTAAGGCCTCCCCAGCCATGCTTTCTGTGCAGCCTGAGGAACTGTGAGTCAATTAAACCTCTTTTATTCATAAATTACCCAGTTTCACGTAGCTCATTACAGCAGTGTGAGAACAAACTAACACAAGGTGTGTGGGACTCAATGTATCTGGCATTTGTTAAACAACATAGACCATGGAGTCAGACACACCCAGTCTCATTCCAATCTCACCATTAGGAAGTGGCTGTAAGGCCCTGGTGACAGGAGTAACTACTGTGACATTACCTGGGAACAACTGTGATAACCCCTACTTCCCTACCCTTCTGTAATGCCAGGCAGCAATGCCCAGAGAACCATAATTCTCAAACTTAGTACGTGTTCCTTTTAAGGAGTGGAGGTCCAACAGATGCTTTTTGATGTCTAACTTTATGTAAGTAAAAAAAAAAAAAATTAAAAATCACACTGCTTTATTATTTATTTACATATACAACACTGTGGAAAGGGCGCTAGATAAGTAGAACAAGAAGCCCAGTTTCTGGTACATCCTGCTTCTCAGTCACCTCTAGGTCTCTGGAACTTGAAAGCTATGTCTCTTCTTGCAGGGTTCTGTTACAATCCATTGATTTTCCCTCACAGTATAAAGTTCCCTTTGCTTAGTTTCACTGGACTATTTCCCCCAGGTCATTCTGACAAATGATATTCTTTGTTGTTTATACTGTTCAATAGATTTCATTTTGAAGAACATGATGCAATCATGTGATGACATTCTTTCCTGTTATTGAACCATGTGGCCTGAATACTGCCCTAAAGGACAGGAAAGAATTGATGCCCATGGGCATAGTCTTTAATATATCTTGAGTCTAGATTCAAAACAAAAAAGAAAGAAAGAAAGGTGAGTTAGGAGATTTGGGAACTAGCTTCAAGTAACTAACATTATAGACCCACCTATTCTTTCTGATCTATTATCTCATCTGATCCTTAGAATGAGTTCATGAGTTGGTATTACTAACCTCAATTCTCAGAGGAGGAGACTGAGTTTCCCAAAAGTCAAATAACCTGTATTTGGTCTTCACAGCCAAAATGTGGCAGAGATTGCATTGAAACGCGGGTCTTCTTGATGCCAAATGCCACACACCCAAGAAACACACAAAGCAATGTAAAAATGTTATGTAACATTTGAGTTACTTTGGATTTAACTGTCAGAAATGTCTATGTCTGTGTGGAAATGAAATATTCTCTTGGAAACGTGAGTGAGTCCCATGGACTAAAGAAGGTGACCAGGTGTGTACTGAACAAGGGATGCCTTTCCTTCCACGGCATTGTTACTTATTTTTTCAGATACCTGCATTTAGTCCAAGGTTTTACTCATAGTTTTAAAGTGTAAAGACTGTCAGAAAACTAACACTAAGCATTGGTATTAGTCACATTCCCTGTAGCGGGAAAGAGTCTTCAACTTAACTTGAGACCAGTTTCATTGGTAAGAAAGCTTAAGGACAGAAAAGAAATGAATGAATGTGTCCATGGAAATGATGGAAGTGTCACATAGATGTGAGGATGAGAAGCTCTGGAATTTTAGGGGCACTAAAACCAAACAACAACCACGACAACAACAAAATACAAAGACAATGACAGCAACAGAATTTCATAATTTTACCAAAGGCTGGGGCTGTCTAAAGAACTAATGATTTTCAAGGTTACTTTAGTATACATTTTTAAAAAAGGGCAATTTGGCATTCTAGTTGGAAAGGCTTCTGGTACGATTCTATTTTATGTCATTCCTACTTTATCATTGTATTCTAGGCAGTCATTCTGTAGCTTTATTGGTTGTCAACAATATTATCTGCTGTAATAACAGAGGGAGAATTTCCATGATGGCAGGAGCCGTGCATCAGGATGCCTTGCCATCTACCTGCCAGGGTGCTATGAGTGTTCTAGTACATTTCCAACATTCGTTCTGTACCATTCATAACCTAACAGATGGCACCATTAAGCAAGTGTCCCCAGTAGTCAGTCTCTTTGAAAATGAGGGCAAAGAAATGCAGAATAAAATTAAGTTGACTAGAATAATACACACACTTATTCCTTATAGTATGTTGACAATGGCTGACAAATTTCTAGCGGATATAATCTCAGGGAACATGCACAGTAACGTTTTACAACAACATAAACTGAGATTGTAAGATACCTTGATAAATGGCTACTTTCTTACCCCAGGCTGGTTCTCCTCTCTCCAGATACATGTACAGCTCCCATTACCATCAAACAGCCAGGGGAGAATTACAAACTGCTCAGGAGATAGCTTCTGAAACTGCGAGATGTTAAAAAGCCATATTCAAATCACGGGGTTGTGCAACACAACATGTTGTACAGAATGTATTATCATTTTCTGAGGCAAAGAAATATAGACTGTGCAATAGAAAGGTAATGGGGGAAAAATTTAGTGCTCTGCATACTGACAGTGAGCCGTTAACAAGGTAAAATTACCAAATATTGGTGCAATTTGGAGCATGCATTTTTCTGTTTGGGGAATTATGATAATGTGACAAGGTTATCGTTATAATTAGGAGAGTAATTAAAGTAACGAAGTAATTGCTTGTCTGCATTTTTTCTTAGTCAAGAAGATCTAATTGTACAAAAAGAAGAAAAGAAAATTCTTCATATTTTTTTTTTTAAGTTTCCCACCAGCATCACAGAGATCCTAAAGCAGGCAGGCTAGCCATACTGGTATATTGTGCCTTCTAATTTTTTTTTTTTTCTTATGAACAACTATGGTTTCTCAGCTGCTACAAATTCCTGGTCACATAGCATGCATTCTGGGTGTGAAGACTGCTTTATGAGGAGCCAGCCCTTTTTTGTGATGTCATTTCTTTTTTCTCTTTATTTTTTATTTCTTTTATTTATTTATTTTTTTATTTTTTTGAGATGGAGTCTTGCTCTGCAGCCCAGGCTGGAGCGCAGTGGTGCGATCTCGGCTCACTGCAACCTCTGCCTCCCGAGTCCCAGTTCAAGTAATTCTCCTCCCTCAGCCTCCCAAGTAGCTGAGATTACAGCTACGGGCCACCATGCCCTGATAATTTTTGTATTTTTAGTAGAGACGGGGTTTCACTATGTTGGCCAGGCTGGTCTTGAACTCCTGACCTCGTGATCCGCCCTCCTCAGCCTCCCAAAGTGCTGGGATTACAGGCATGAGCCACCGTGCCCGGCTGTGATGTCGTTTCTAATTCTGATGCGTTTCTCCTTCTGGCTTCATGATTCTAGACTTAGTTTCAATTAACTGTATGTTCACGTCTTCTCACCTATAGATACAAGGAAAAACAAAACCTCACCCAATAGGATGTAAATCCACATGGAGTTGGAGACATGTAAGAACCAAAAAATAAACAAGTAAACCTACTCAGCCCCGAAGAGTCAGAGCTGGGACAGACAAGGTATGCCTGGCAGAAACACTTTGAAGTACAGAAATGACAAAATAGCATTAAGAGATTTGTTGAAATTCCTGAGGGCAGTGAGACGGAGGACCCGGCAAAGCCTCTAGGAAGTCTGCATTTGCTCAAATTCTATGGCTTCCTGAGAGAGATCATCAACATGAAGTGAGAGTGATCCAGGCAGGCCCAGGAAAGTCACTGACTAAACGCTGCTAATGCCATCAGGAGATCCGGATATCAGAGATCTAACTTGTAACCTGTGATCTAACCTCAGGGAGATAATGGGCAGCACAGACCTGAGTAAGAACAGTGTGTCCCAGAACATCATTGGAGGGAAACTGGGCCATGTATCTCTGTGAGCCTCCCTTTCCTTAGCTGAAAAATAATGATCACATTAAACCGATCTGCTGAGCTGCTGTGAGGTTAAAAAAAAAGTGTAAAGGGGCTTTATAGACAACGTACAATCATGGGTAGATATATTACATACAGATATACATATATGACATAGATACAATCTTTCCTACAAGCATGTATGGTTCAGCTCACTCTCTTTCCTCCGGGCAGTAAGAACAGTGCCTTTAAAGAACATCTGAGCCATTTGGAACCAAAGGAACTAATACTCATTTTGGTGTAAATTTAGTCCCAAAGTGGTTACTTACTGCATCCAGTATTCCTTCTTCTTTTCTGCTCAGCTAATCCATGTTCTTTCACCAAGGACCAGCTCAAAGGTCATCCATCACCTCCTGGAGTCTTCCCAGGGGCCCGCAGGAGAAAGGGCCCCTCTTCTACTCTGTTTTGAGGCTGCAATGTACACAGCCTCCCCCATCATAGCATCTCTGCTCCCAAGTCTGTCCCAACCAGACTGTGAAGAAGTTGAGACTGGGGTCTGAGTCCTCTGTATGCTTGTACCCCTCTGCTGAGCACATTTTCAAAAAGTTTGTGTTGATGGGGCTGAATAGCAAAGTATTCTGCATGAAGAGCTATGACAGTGATGTATGTGTACACATGCACGTGCACCTATCTATGTGTACACATGTGCTTCTATGTGCGTGTATCGGTCTTTGTTAATGTATTTAAATACAAGTTTATTTGATTAGAATACTAAACCTTTAGGACGCCACTAGCCACCTGTACACATTATCCAATCCAGAGAAAACTATGCAAATAACTGGTTCCTTTATTTCAGAATACATTATTTCCTGAAGGTTATTATCTGCTCTGGCAATAGCAGTATCACAGCAATCACTCTAAAGACAAACCATGTCAAATATGCATGATACAAAAGCATTCCAAAAACAAAATGTTGATCTAGAAAAGAATCATGTAGCAGGAACTCCCTGGTGAATAAATACCTCAATGCTCCTGTGATGGCTGCCCTTCATCTGAGCAATTGCATCTTCCCCTCTCTTTTGTGATGTGATTTTAAACTGAAAGCATTAGGTAGCAAGGAGCACTGTAATTAAAGCTTCAAACAAAAAAATGATTGAAGAAACACCGAAAGAGACTTCTCCTTTGAAACTGCATTTCAATTTTCCTCATGTCTCTAGAAGAAAAATGCTTCTGACAGTCTATATTTTACCACTGTTTCATTTAATAATGCATATCGACATTTATCCAGGAACATGCTTTACTTCTCATTTTAAATCAGCTGAACACCTGCCCATTCCCATGACTCCAAATTCCTCCTTCCCTCCCACCTACTCGGTTTTTCTTTTATCCTTATTTACTTTTTTAAAAAGTTTATTTTTGATGCAAAGATAAATGTTGAAGGATTAAAAAAAAAATTCCTGAAAAGCCTGACTATATAACTCTAGGGGCATATGAGAGCCCTTTGCCTCTTGTTCTGCTTACAAATTAAAAACAGGGCATAAACCCAAATGAAAATAAACACACAAGCACATGCACATGCACATATATTCCACAGGCAAACAGAATACATGGAGGGCTTCAATCTCCTTATGGTCTGTTCATACAGCATCATCAGTGCTTTCTACGGAAGTCTATGGATGCTTTCTACAGAAGTCTATGGATGCTTTCCACAGAAGTCTACATTACATGTTTCATTTCCTGAAAAAGACCCCAGTTTGACCGTTTCTACAGTCACCATTTTCCTTCTACCATGAACTAGTGACATAAGCAAAGTAGCTCTGAGAAGTGTCTTTTTAGTTTGCTTTTGTTATTTATTTATTTATTTATTTATTTATTGAAATGGAGTTTTACTCTTGTTGCCCAGGCGGAGTGCAATGGTGCAATCTCGGCTCACTGCAACCTCTGCCTCCCAGCTTCAAGCAATTCTCCTGTCTCAGCCTCCCAAGAAGCTGGGGTTACAGGCACATGCCACCACACCTGGCTAATTTTTGTATTTTTAGTAGAGACGGGGTTTCATCATATTGGTCAGGCTGGTCTCGAACTCCTGACCTCTGGTGATCCACCTGCCTCAGCCTCCCAAAGTGCTGGGATTACAGGCGTGAGCCACCGTGCCCTGCTGTGCTTTTGTTTTTATACTCTATCTGGGCCTAGTGGAGATGCCACCTATTCTATCTCCTTTTTGAAAATCTAGGTGCCCTACTCATAATACTTCATATTCCTAATGTAACCTGAAGAAAAAAGAAATTCCAGAAGATGTATTAATTCAACACTTCAATACTCGGTTAGGTGCGGCAGAGGCATTACAAGATGAATATGATATGAACCTTGCTCTTAAGGCATTTGCAAACTAGTAAGGTAGCTGGCTAATAAAAAAATGATTCAAAAAAAAAAAACACTGGAAATTAGTCATGGTTTTTAAGCTTCTACCTTAGTAGCAGGGTCTCTGTGTTTTGCAGGTTTATTCATAACATCTGATATGGTTTGACTCTGTGTCCCCACCCAAATCTCATCTTGAATTGTATTCCCATAATTCCCATAATTCCCATGTGTTCTGGGAGGGACCCAGTGGAAGACAATTTGAATCATGGGGGCAGTTTCCCCCATACTGTTCTTGTGGTAGTGAATAAGTCTCACGAGCTCTGATAGTTTTATCAGGGGTTTCCGCTTTTGCGTCTTCCTCATTTTCTCTTGCCACTGCCATGTAAGAAGTGCCTTTTGCCTCCCGCCATGATTCTGAGGCCTCCCCAGCCATGTGGAACTGTAAGTCCAATTAAACCTCTTTTTCTTCCCAGTCCTGGGTATGTCTTTATTAGCGGTGTGAAAACAGACTAATACAACGTGGTTTACCAGATCAATCACAAAAGGTACAGAAATTGTGCTAGTAAGGCATTACTTACAACTAATAGCAATAGCTAATACTTATTGTGTATATACCATGTGCCAAGCACTATTCTATGTATTAACTCATTTAATTTCTCAACAACTTTATAAAGTTGGTCTTATCTCCAGGCCCTACATGAGAAAACTACGGTACAGAGAAACAAGTAACTTGTCTACAAGTTAGCCAGTGTGTAGAAAAATGAGACTTTGAACCCAGGGAGTCTGGCTCCACAACCAGCTTAACCACTTTCTCCAACTGCCTCTTGGCATAGGTGCGCCCTGCAGAGTAGCATATACACAGCATTACAGGGTTGAATGTGGCTTCTCTCCCAGAAACATGTGTCCTCCCCAGATCAAGCTCAGGCAAGCTGAAATATTTTTAGCAACAGTATTTTATCACTAACATTATGAAATTAACAGATCACCAGTTGTATGTGAAATGGAGGAAAAGAAAAGAAGGTATTTGGGATGTAGGATAGAGCCAATTAAAGGCAAGCTAAAAATCTAAAAGAAATCTCCTACCAATGAAATTACTGTGCCATGCATATACCCCTATAAGATTATTTTTCAATGACCCAGTGGGCGTTTTCTCACAAAATCTGTATAGTTGTCTCTAGGATACTAAACTTTTTAAAAAAGTTTTAAATGTCCAGACAGCACTGCTTATTATTATTGCATTGATTATATTCCATGTAGTTTTATGCAAGCCTAAAACATCTGTATTCATGGGATAGGATTTCCCAACTTAATGGTAAATTTCTTAATTATATGCCTTCCTTCTGTATTATACTAACATCTCATTGCTAGAAATTAGAAACATGTATACGTCTTAATGCTTATTTCTTCAAGTCCTTAAAAGTGTTTTCTAGTTTTTAATAGTTGGCTTTCTTCCAATTTTCCTCTTTCCTCACCAGATTCATTTTAAGATCTCAGATAGAGGCCAGGCACAGGGCCTCACACCTGTAATCCCAACTACTTGGGAGGCTGAGGCAAGAGGATCACTTGAGGCCAGGAGTTTGAGATCAGCCTGGGCAACAGGGGGAGACCTCATCTCTAAAAAAAAAAAATGAAATACAATACAATAAAAAAGATTTCAGATAAGGGAGAAATAGTTAAACTGCTTGATATGGCTAGGCTGTGTCCCCACCCAAACTTCATCCTGAATTGTAGCTCTCATAATTACCACCGGTTATGGGAGGGACCTGGTGGGAGATAATTGAATCATGGGGTGGTTTCCCCCATACTGTTCTCATGGTAGTGAATAAGTAAGTCTCATGAGATCTGATGGTTTTATAAGGGGAAACCCCTTTTGCTTAGTTCTCATTCTACCTTGTCTGCTGCCACTTAGGATGTGCTTTTCTCCTTCCACTATAATTGTGAGGCTTCCCTAGCCACATGGAACTGAGAGTCCATTAAGCCTCTTTTTCTTTATAAATTACCAAGTCTCAGGTATGTCTTTACCAGCAGCATGAAAATGGACTAATACACTGCTGATCTGCTGATGTGTAACATCTTCTAGGAATCTATGCATATTCTCACATACTGACTAGTTCATTTCTAAATGTACAGCAAGGTTATCAAGACTGCTAACCTTTTTGGCCTCATAAGTCAGGATCCGAATCTACTGTGATATTTAAAGTAAGAAACTAAGCTTTAGTATGCTACCACCTTAGATTTTAGCTCTTTCTCTTCCATTAAAGACAGCTTTTATACAAATAGTACAATCAAATTTCTAACTTGCATACCACATCTCTAAGGCCCAAAGTTATACTATCAAAGTGATGCCTATCTCCAATAGATTGGCATTATTAAATGATGTTACAGATCTTTAATCCACATCAGTGCATTCTGCGGAAGTGGCATGTGACAGATGCCACCACTGACTCTGCAGGACAGCAAACTACCACCTTCAGCCACAGGGAAAAGGGACCTTAGAGTCAACCCTTAATGGGCATCCTGTAATGATACAGATGGAATTGCTCTCCCAACCAAGCTGTTTATTGAAATTCATAGTGCAACCCTCTATTTTTATAATCAGAAAGGAAAAACTAAAGAGAAGTAACCATTCCTCGGATTAGATTAAAACCTAGACTAATATTCACAACCCTAATTATTTAGATCAAAGTCAGTGAATTCAATTTTACAAATAAGGGATCAAGTAGAAACCACAACTTGAGAAGAAAATATTCTCAACCCTATCAGGTGAGCTGAATTTCTAAGCAATTTTAATTGGAGTGTGAGGTTTCAATTCAGGAAAAGACTAGAGGATTCAAAATAGGTACACAAACTACACAGAAGTGATCCGAGGGGATCTGAGAGCCATCTGTAGTCCACTGGCACTTAAAGACAATGAAAATATTGTACATCCTATACAACCTGGACAATATTTCTCAGATTTACTAATATATCAGAAAATGAAGCACATACGTCCACTCTGTTGTAAGAGCACTTGTGGCCTGTGATGACTCACTGATAAATGTTTTATCTTCTACAATGTATTTTGTGACATGACTTTGTTAAATACCTTAGGAAGACCACTTAAACTAGCACTTTGAATTTTCTGGTATATGAGGCTTCAGTAAATACTTGTTGATTGCTGGCTCACTCATGAATCTTTTTTTTTTTTTTTTTTACTTAAATATGGGTAGTCTCCTGCAGAGTGTAACAAAGGCTTCGAATAAGTTATGCTCTTTTAAAAAGAATAAAATAAGATGTTCTCCCCTTTCTTCCAAATGAGAATGAAAAGAGAAGGAAGGCCTTGTTTCATATTTTTGATGAGATTTTTCTTTCCAATGTAAACCCTCAAAACCACATTTGACAAGTATCTACCCTACCCTGTAAGTGAATGAATATAAAACTGAATTTACTGTTTTTAAAGTAGTTTGGACAACTGTGTCCATCTTATAGGCAGAGTTCAGTTTTAAGACACCTGAAAACTCATCTGTTAATGCTATTTCTTCAACAGCACAAAAACACTCTATCCTTCCCCAAAGTGACAATGCAGAATGAAAACTAAAAACAACAACAACAAAATATTTATAGTCATCTATTGGAGGTAGGCTCTAATCTTTTTCCCTTTCTCTTTCTCCCTCAATTTTTCCTTTCCATCCTCACCCTTTCCTTCCACAAATATTTGTTAACTCCTGACTTGATGACTAATCAGTGCTTGGATCTGGGGAAAAAAGTATGAATCTAATGTCTGTAGTCCCCACAGGATTCAACAAAAGAAATAACCCTTAGATCAAGCTTGTCCAACCCATAGTCCATGGGCCATATATGGCCCATGACAGCTTTGAATGAAGGCCCAACAAAATTCATAAATTTTCTTAAAACATAAGAATTTTTGTGATTTTCTTTTCTAGCTCATCAGCTATCATTGTGTTTTATGTGTGGCCCCAGACAATTCTTCTTCCAATATGGCCCCAGGAAGCCAAAAGATTGGACGCCCTTACCTTAGATGGTCCCAGCAGCATAGCCTGACTGAGAGAGCATGTGGATTATTGGGCACAGGAATTTAAAAGTTGGACACTACTAAACTCCCTGTCTGCATTCCAAAATTTTATCATCACAGAGTCTTTATTTGTGTTTCGTGGCCAAGAAACCTTAATGCCGCACTACACTAATTATTTTGCTCTTTCTGAAGGCTACAAAGAAGAGCTGGGTATGCATTTCATAACAATAACTAATGCAGATATTCACAGAATCTTAACCAAATCAAAAGAAAAGGGCCAATGGGTGAAAGGCGGCTGCTCTCTTAGGTATTCCCCGCCTTATTCACTGTATCTATTTTACCTGAAAGTCTTTAATTCACAAAAATCCCATAGTTAAAATTCAATGTAGGAGTTGTATGTTGAGCACCACATGAAAACATGCCGTTACTCCTGCGGTGTTCTACAACTAGATCCTGGGTGTCAGGCTGGCAAATTTTTCAGAGACTTAACACAGTGGCAGAAGCATCAGATACATGAGCAACAAGAGTCATTACTTACAGCAGCTTAGGTGTCTCGGAAGGATTGCAGGAATACCTCCTCACATCAAAGGCGCCACAATCAGCCCTCCAAATCTTGCCATCAACCCAAAGGTCCCCGTGTCTTACCTGTCTACACCAGAAAACCCAATGATGCGATGGAATTATCAACATTATCATCCTCAAACAATTGCTGAGCTCCTAGAGGGGCCATTTTTCTCTTTGAAGAGGCCTGTGGGACATTGTGGGATTAGCTATGATGGCTCTGCCCTTTAGAAAGCTTTAATGATTTGGGCATGAGTCAGGCAGTTGGATCAGTCATATAGGAACCTGTTAATATCAACTGCTTTCTGAAAACATCAGTGATACTCACCTTTTTTCTGAATAAGCCACAGTAGAAGATCTGCTAATCTATTGAGCACTTAATTGCATCAGGCACTATGCAAAATGCCTCCTGTGGATTATTTTATTTAATCCTCATGGCAACTCTTCAAGGGGTTTTATTACTGCTATCCCCACTATGCAGATGAGAAAAGTGAGGATTATATAGGTTAAGTACTTTGCCAAGGTAACAAAGCTATGAAGCAGCGAAGGTACCTACAAACCCAAGTAGACTAAATCCAGAGCCAAATTCTAATCACTAAGACAAGCTCCCTAGATTCTGAGATTCAGAGAATTACTAGAACTGCCTGGTCTTGTACAGATGAAGAAACTGTGCCTCCAAGGTTCAGTAAATTGACAGAAACCACAGATTTTTTTAGGGGCAACATAAAACCTACAATGCTATGCTCCTGCTCACTATCCTATTGATATTTTGAGTATCCCCCATTGCTTGACAGTCCAATTCATGGCAAGAGTTGTTGATAAGGTGTCTATCTGCTACACAGATGCACAAAACAGAAACGGACATGACCTTTGGTAGTTCATTTTCCTCTCTGGAAATCTAGAAACAGGGATAAATACATATGCCTTACTACAGATAATAAAGAAGTGAAACGATAATCAAAATGGAAACTTTAAGCAATAAAAAATATGTGAGTTACAAAAATGTTAAAGATTATGGAAAATGGTTCTCACCTTCAAGTTTCTCACCACATGGTTACCTTTTCTCACTGGCAAGAAGTGAATTAAGTTATCAGTAATGTCAGTCGGGTCCATTGAAATCTAAAATACAATAAATCTTAAAGTATTTCAGGGCGAAACCCCTATATATATTCATCCATGCCATGCATCCATCCATCCCTGTATGCATGCACTCATCCATCCATTTAGTAAAGAACTTAGGTACAATGATAATTAGCCAAAAACTTCATAGCCACAATAATAAACAGGACAAATGGAGGTAACACTGGAGCCATTTTACTTTTTTTGTGAATACTCAATACATATCCCTTGGAGAAAGGTAAGAGCTACTGTAAACAGAAAAGGAGATACTAGAAGGTAATTTCCACCAGTGGCATGCCTGTGCCTTTTTCAAATTTCTCTCCCACCCCTCCCATTTCCTAATTTTTCCAGACAACCCCATTCCTTACATCACACCAGTTATGATCAAATGGTCCCATATACCACCTTGCACAGATACCAACCACTGCTCCTCCATCAGCAAGGTGCTTTTAATTTCAAAAAGGAAAGGAAATGGGATTTGAAGTTTAAATTCCTTCATTTTCTCTTTAGGAGTTCTGGTAAACAGGTGGAATCAGAATCACTTCTAAGCTACTAGCTAAATGAAATTAAAGATTTCTCACTGGATTTCATTATTTACAAATCTCTGTCACTTAAGAATGATGAATTATGTGAATAGTAATTTTTTCAGGAAACTATTTGCTATATATTTTCATAGAAATTCCATTCATGATTTCACAAGACAGAATCATGGAGGAGGATAGGGTAATGACAAGCCAGCTTGTGCGCATGCCTGTCATAAGACCAAATTTAAGCTAAACCAGCAGATTAATTATTCTTGTTATTTTTAAGGGTAGCTAATAAAGGAAATGCTACAATTTTCCCATGAAACACCCTCCAGATTTTCAACGTGTGTTAGACAAGATCAATCCTTCAGCACAAAGAAAAATATAATCAAATATAAGTTCTAATATCCATGTTTTAAGTTAAAAAAAAATGTGTTCTATAGATCCTTATCTTTTAACATTGAGTTTCTAGATTGTGGATAAGCCTTAAACTGAAATGTAGGTAAAGGCTAAAACAACCCTAACTTCTCTCCAAGCATAAGAAAGGAAGTCCACATAATTTTGCATGACTTTAGGGTTTTCATCTGAAAAAAATACCTTCTTAACTTTGGATGATGTTAATATTATGCAGAAAAAGAAAAAAAATACTCATTAGCTGATTGTAATTACATTAGTTACTCATGCTAAATGAAATGTGCTCGTATCACATCACATTTTCCACAACGTGGTCTACAGTGAATTCATTTACTTGATCTGCCTTTTTTTGCTTCCCTGTTTGAAAGGGCTCTCATTTCATTGTTTACCTGATTCCTAATAGCCATTCCCTAGGGTTTTCTAAGAGTAAATGCTCATTCTTAGAACCTCTTACTTGAGAATTCCACCAGTAGAAACACTCACAGCACTGTCCCCATAGAATATATTACGAATGTGGCTATTTTCTCGTTTATAGTGACAAGCTGAAATTTAGTAGAAAAAAATCTCCTTTTTTGCCTGTTGATAAGCCAGCCTCCTCTACATGCAGTTGTTTTTAAGAGCACTTGCTCTGGGTAATTCCCTTCCAATAATCCATGATGCCTGCTGTTTTTGAGGTGAAGAGATGGCCGAAAATATTTATTTATTTTTTCCCAGAAATAAGTGGTTTTAAGAGTTCTTCAACAAGCATATCCAAATGGAGATAGAACAGTGACTACTTCTAAGGTAACTTATCTTCTTGACCACAGAAATAAATATTGTTAAAAAGAAATTAGGCAAGATGTCCTGTGGCCCCACAGGGAGGCCCTTTAGGAGAATGGTAACACAGCCTTACAGAATTGTCTTATCTATGCAGGACCAAAAAAAAAATAGCTATGTGTAAGCCACAGAATTCATATTATTTTACATTGGAGGGCAAAGGGATAGAGATTTTAATGCATGCTAGTACTTGAAGTGTGGCAGATAACACACAATCTATTCAACAATTCACCAGAGTGGTCCTATGAGTATTATTTTTTCTCTACTGAAAAACTGAGGAAGTAGACACAAACACAAGCACCGAGAAACATGCTGAAGTCATCCTAGCTGCTTGAGACAGAACCGGGATTCAAATCTAGTCTGTCTGATTCCAAACTCCATGACCTTCTCTCTATGTTCACTCTATATCTTTATGAAATGAGATATTCCCCTCGGACCCTTTGCAAGACTCGCGAAGGGGTTGGCTCATTTACCCAGCCCACAGCTCTTGACCCCTCATGGGCAGGGTAGCACACAGGTGAGCAGGTGCAGAGGCCAGGACAAGAGCCTCTGGGCAACTGGGCAGAAGCAAAACACCGTGCAGGCCCATGGCAGCATCTAGGGTTTGCCCACAAGCCCCTAGAGTCCCAGAGGGCCTGTGTTACAGTGTGCTCTTTTAGTTTTGCCATCCATGGTTGGCTTAAGTGTTAGACAGCTCAGTGGAGGGTCAGTGTGACAGTCTCTTGCACCCACACCTGGGTCATTGTCTGGCATCCAGGAGGAATCAGGTCACACAAATGAATTGAAGATGGTAAACCTGGAGGATTTTATTGCTGATGGAAGTGGATCTTGGTGGAATGAGGAGCTGAAAACAGGATGGAGTGGGAAGGTGGTCTTCCCCTGGAGTTTGGCCATCCCTGGTCAAACTCTTCTCCAAGGTCCCACTGTCAAGCTGTCCCTCTGAAGTCAAGCTGCTTCTATCCAATGTCCAGCTACTTCTTCTCTTCTGTCTTTCTCAGCTGCTCTGCTGCTCTGCTGGTGGGGCCTGTGGTTTTTATGGGTACAGGATGGGGGACAGGGCAGGCCAGTATGGTTTTGGAAAAGGCAACATTCAGGTGGGGAAAACAGAGATGCATGTTCTCACTTCAGACCACGCGTCCAGGCTTGAGGGTGTGGCTCTCACCAGGGACCACCTTCTTCTACCCAGTATTGCCCTGCCTCCTGTTTGTATCATTTACACAGCTCCTTTTTAAAAAGAATACAATTATGGAGATAATAAAAATCATGTGATTGTTGTATTTTCCAAAGCATCCAGATGTCTTCGAAGATTCCAGCAAGCTAGTCTATGGTTTTGCAATATCACAAGCATCTCTTCAATATAAACTATAGCACAATTAATTTTGGCTATCAAGCCTCATCTTAATAATTCAATTCAACATAATCAAGTTCTAAGGCCTCTGATTATTTCTATTTGTTCTTGCCTAGAGGCTTGGAAAGAGTACAGGTTTTAAAAATATAAACAGAGGACTTATGATGCTGTTGGAATGTTCTACCTTCCTGTTTTCAAAGCAAGAGGCTGCACTGCTTTGGAAAAGATTCCATGGAGGGAACAAAGGAAGCTTCTTCTATGAGATAATTTTAAAATTCATATATATCAGAGTTATTTGTGCAAACTTGGTAAATATTAATTTACCCAATATTTAAATCTAATGGGAAGTTGCATACATGAGGTAGACAGAGTGGTACTCTACGGAAGTTTCACAGAAGTAGGTTGAGGCCACACACCTGAGTTCAATTCAACTTCTCAAACATTTATTCAGCATTATTTTTGCCCTTGTGAAAGGAAAATAAATCCTGGGGCCCCAAAATCACTAAGCTAAAGGGAAAAGTCAAGCTGGGAACTGCTTGGGCAAACCTGGCTCTCATTCTATTCAGTCACCACTCTGCTCACTGAGATAAATGCATATCTGATTGCTTCATTTGGAGAAGCTAATCAGAAACTCAAAAGAATACAACCATTTTTCTCTCATCTACCTATGATCTGAAAGCCCCCTCCCTACTTCAAGTTGTCCCACCTTTCCAGACTGAACCAATGTACATCTTACACATATTGACTGGTTTCTCACGTCTCCCTAATATGTATAAAAACCAAGCTGTGCCCCTACCACCCTGGCACATGTCCTCAAGACCTCCTGAGGCTGTGTCATGGGTGCACATCCTCAACCTTGGCAAAATAAACTTTCTAAATTACTTGAGACCTCTCAGATTTTGGGGGTTCATACCCGAGATGAGCTTACCCTCAGAAAATAAAGACAAAGCGGCCAGGCAAGGTGGCTCAAGCCTATAATCCCAGCACTTTGGGAGGCCAAGGCAGGTGTATCACAAGGTCAGGAGTTCGAGACCAGTCTGGTCAACATGGTGAAACCCCGTCTCTACTAAAAATACAAAAATTAGACGGGTGTAGTGGTGGGCACCTGTAATCCCAGTCACTTGGGAAGCTAAGGCAGGGGAATCGCTGGAAACTGGAAGGCAGAGGATGTAGTGAGCCGAGATTGCACCACTGCACTCCAGCCTGGGCAAAAGAGCGAAACTCCGTCTCAAAAAAAAAGGAAAGAAAGAAAGAGAGAGAAAGAAAAAGAAAGAAAGAAAGAAAGAAAGAAAGAAAGAAAGAAAGAAAGAAAGAAAGAAAGAAAGAAAGAAAGGAAGGAAGGAAGGAAAGAAAGACAAAGTATTTGGTGAAATTTTACATCACTTTGGGGCTACTATGCAGATAAAAATGGGGACACATCCTAAATTTAGGTCAGAAGGGAAGAATAAGTTTCTTTGGAAAGATTAGGGAAAGTTTGAGAATGAGGGACCTTGAAAGTCAAACTGGGGGGTTTAGACTTGATCCTCTAAACAATGGAGAGTAATATTGTCAGCACAAGAATGAGGAAGAGTAATATAATTGGTGTGCAGGTCAAGAAAGGAAAGATGAAAGGGAGGGAGAAATATGGGCTTAATTACAATGACCCCAGTATAACCAAAACAGAAATTCGTCTTAAGTGCCTAAGACTAGTGGCAGAACATGTGAAGATGAATAAAAGACAGTAATCAAAGAAGACTCAAACTACTGATTCTAGGCAGCATATTTTGTTTAATAAAGAAATGTTAATTCAGCACAAGTAGGACTTTATTGGGAATGTTTAGTTCATTCTAAAACACGCTGACACTGAAGTCCAGTGGAAAATCCAAGTGAGTTCAGCACTTGGAGGGAAGAAAGAGGGACACCATGCCATAGGCTGATTCTTGACAGATGCATGTAGTCCAGACAAACCAGGAAGCCATTTCTAGCAGCAGAGACACTGGTATGTCAAGGTTTCGTTTATAGGGCCTGACCATTTTTCAGGAGCAAACTGCAGAGGGCAAGCGTTTTGGTTCCACCCAATTCAGCTAAATTTGCACTTCCATAGACAGAAGAAACACCCCAGAATTCACCAGGAAGCCAAATGATGCTGGTGCTTTCATGTGATAATGGAGCTGGCTGGCTGTGGAGCCATTCACCTAACTGCTACCACAACTAGGTAGTACCTACTTCCCTAAACAGCCCCACCAAGGATTCCATTAGTCTGGCCCAGGGCAGAAATAATTCACAGTCGCCTCTTGACAGATAATGAGCAGATGGCGACAAAAGAACACAGAAGTGACAGAAGCCACAGTCTAGTGGCTTAGAGGGAAGTGAAGGAATTAAGGAATGCATCACATAATTTAGACAGTATTAATAATATTTACATAGAAATGCCATGGACAAATAACTGAAGGGTCTTAATTAAAACCCTAGAATTCAAAAAACACAACTTTCATACATGTAGAGATGAGTGCCATCACAGAAAGTGCAAAAAGCGAGGGATGGTCGAAAATCTAATTCAACAGTGTAAAGATTTGCAAGCATATACTGTGCTTATTTTCCATTCATCAATGTGGAACAAGCCTTTCCCAGCCCATCTCTTGTCATTTTTTCACCCAATAAAAGTCTACCGCCTGAGCAATTACATAGATTTCGAAAACCAGTGAAGCTGACCTATTAATAACACAGTCAATTCTCCATTTTTCCCAGGCCCTCTCAGAGGCCACACACTTTATGCTATTATCTTCCCTCTGGTCATTCCGTTGTCCATTATCACCTCCACAGGGAAAAAGAGGTGAATCTCAAATCAATCCATTTAACTATTTATTATTAGCGCTGGTAAAAGGGTAAGGGGAAAAAATGGAGAGTGCTCTCTACAATAAATATAGCCCCTAATCATTAGGCATGTATCCACAAGCTTTCCTTAGTACTGAAAACGTGCTAGAAGTTGTCATGCTCTGTTTTCAAATTAATGATTCTTCACTATTTCCATGTTACAGAAATACATTGAGAGATTCATGAATCTCACTCAAAAGTGGCAAAGATTAACTAATGATTTCTTAGGCAGTTATCTACTAGAAAAGACAAATATAGGAAGCTGGACCACTGGTTAGCAGTTCATCATTTATACTCACTGGACAGTGAGTAATCACCTCTGAATTTGATTTTTAAGCCATGGACAAATAAATTTCGAGTTGATTTTGGAAATTATCCAGTGTTCACCTATCCTTTTAAGACAATTAATAACTCTAAAGTAAAATAAGCAATCTGAGACAATTCTCTCTACTTCAGTTTTCCTTTGTGTAAAATGGGGTTATTCACAACTTTAATCAACAGAACCTACTTTACAAGATTTAGATGAGATAATATACGTGAACTGCATAAGCAGCACTCTAAATAGACCTTATGATCAATATCATTATTAATATTGTTGTTATTGTTGTTGTTATTACTGGACTTCTGGATAAGAAGTTGGCCCTGGCAATACTCGTTGTAATTCAAGAAATCAGGAGAGCACATTGTTTCTAAACAGTCGCATAAATTAACATGAAAAGATCTGGGGTGGTGTTATAAGCCTCCAGTATTAAGGGGTAGTGTCTGATCAAAAATCATCTCAGGTGTTTTTTCACGTGTTTCCCACTGGCTTGGAAAGTATTCCCAACATGCAGACAGCCCAGATGAAACCAAAGGCTAGGAAGGGGCATATCAAACTATGCTCTATCCTCTTCTACTCTTTTCGGCCACTGAAAAGTTTTGTTGAAAAAAGGGGAGGAGGGGATTGGAGTGTGTTTAATGTGTGTTTGTAAATACATCACTTGTATGCAAGTCAACTTTGTCCATCAAATGAAAACCTACCGTGAAACTTAGCAAAGTATAGTTAGAATTTTCTTTTGGCCAACAAGAAGAACCTAAAGTTCAACTTCCTGTAACCATCAACACATTAAACCTATAAATTTAGAATTTATTGTAACCTTCCCAAGCTTTGTGCTGTACTCAATGTGCAAATCATGAAGACTAAGGGTGGATCCTGTTTTGTGGAGCCAAATTAAGGCGTTGTGTTTTCTAGTGTTCTTTTCCCTTCTCTGGAGAGCCCTAGGTCCTCAGAGGCCTCTATCAGGAAATAATGGGACTAGGATGAACTAAACAAAATAGTAACAAGCAAAAAATAAAGAAGACGGCAAATGCACAAAATTTCACAAGACCTTTGCTTTGCTCTTGTTAATTATGCCAAGACAGATACACAAAGTTAATGCTATGAGTTAAATTTCTCATTCTGTGGAAAACCACATCTGTGTGAACATCTACTTAACCGACAGTTTTACTCAGTGCCAAGAAAGGCATATCATCAAGTGAAATTATTATTCTTTAAACAGACCTATCCAGTGTGGTATATGAATTGCCTCATGTGTGGTTTGGAAAGCTTACTGCTGATCAAGGTTGGGTTAACCAGCCAATATTTGTCTGACAAACCTGCTCAGAGTAAGGCAGAAAGGTGGTGGTTGTATTTCCCCCTCCATTGGGCAATCAATGTATGGGAATAAAAAAGTACTTCTGAGGAAGCAGTCCTTCTCACTGGATTATGAAGATCTTCTTGTGTTCCAGGTCTGGTCAGTGCTATTCCATTTACTAACTCAATTACATTTTTGCAGAATGTGGTACCCTGGGCAACTCTGTGAGCACCACGGACATGAAATGAATGGGCCAACGTTCCTAAAGTCTAATGAGAGAGACAGACATGTAAGCAGACACATTTTATAATACAACATAAACAGGGAACCAATCAAGGTTCAAACAAAACTCTGTAGAAGCGCAGAGAAAGGAGTGACCGGGAGGGAAAGTGTCATCCACGTGCCTCTTAATGGAAGAGTTTGCCAAATGGAGAGTAGGCAATAATGTTCTAGGTAAATGGTAAACAGCATGGGAAAGGCAAAGTATCAAGAGGGCCATGCCTCACCATGTTTGGCATGAGGGTACAGGGAATGGGTGCTGAACAATGAGGTCTGAGGAGTGGTTTGAGATCTCGATTGTCACAGATCTCGCATGGCATGATAAAAAGTTTTGATGGGCTTTATCCAGAGGTATAGGTTTCTAAAGGAATATGATGTGATTTCTTTTTTTTTTTTTAGAAAATTAACTCGGGACACCAAGAACAGTACAATGGATTAGGGGATACTGATGGTGGGGAGAACACACAGGAGACTGCCACTACCAATAGAGTAGCCAGCCCTGATATCTGGCCTCTCTGAAGGAACTTTTCTAGCAGATGGAGTTAAATTGAGCAATATTTTCTATGTGACAAAACACACAGAAAAACTCTCAGAAAGTCACAAGTGACTACAAGTCAGACAACTATAAAAAGCACTGATTCTCCAGGTCAGAAAAAAAATTCTAAAAACTATCTAGCTCAGTAATTTCCAATAATGGGAGCTTTCAAGAACTCGCATTCCCAGGTTTCATTACAGACTTAACACATCAGGATCTCCACCAAAACAGGATCCACCTTAGTCTTCATGATTTGCACACTGAGTACAGCAAAGGGCATGAGAAGGTTACAATAAACTCTAAACTTACAGAGTTAAATGTGTTGTTGGTTACAGGAAGTTGGACTTTAGGTTTTTCTTCTTGGCCCAGGAATCTGCCTTTCTAACCAGCTCCTTCGGTTAATTCAGGTAGATAGGTCAAGTTTAGAAAAGACTGACTATAGGCCAACCTATCAGATTTCTCTGTGAGCAGGGACAAAGTCTTGTCTGAAAGAGTATCCCAAGGGCCTAGCACAAAATTTAGCATGGTGCCTGGCACACAGTGAGGATTCAATCTTTGTCAAATCCTCAGTTACAAGCTCGTGACTCAAACGGATGTCTGCGTGGCATTCCTTCGGGACTCAGAGATTATTAGAATCGAGTTTTAAATTCCATTGCTGTCAGCACCACTGGACTTGTTCTTTACCTATTTGAGTACAAAACTACTTTTTAAAACCATTTCCCAAAGAATTTTAATCTCTCTTACATTTCCTAAAGTAGCAAAACAAGGTCTTTTTGTTTTATGCTGGGTTGAACGTTGGTTCAGAAGCTACTTACTAAGATGTTAACAGCTTACAAAATACACTCGAGTGCCTGCTTCTCTCAGGTCCAATTTGATTAATTGTATGTATATATTACATTATATATTATGTGATCTTAACAGAAAAAGCCTATGTGTTTCCTAGCTTGGAGGTCTGGGGCATGCCTAACATCTTGTTAAATATAGCTTTCCTACATCAATAAATTTACAGATTCATAGTGTTGAAAAAAACAGGGGCAAATCTCAAATGTTGAGTGGAACACAGAAATTATACTATACATACATGCAATTATAATGATAAATGAAAAATAACCCCAGTACCATGTATTTTTACAGGGACATCTGAGCACTGCTATTTGTTCAGAAGTATCTGCAGTAGAAGCAGTAAGAAGTTCCTTTACTTAATTGAAAATTATCTTCTGAAAGAAATAGTTCCACTCTGAACTCATAGTCCGAAAGTATCATTCTGATTCTAATGTCCACAGCAAGGTATAACCATTCTATAAGGATAGAATAAGCCTTAAGCAAGCATAACGATAATTTACATGCTAATCTTCTACAATAAAATATTTTCATGACTCTGCCAAGAGTCGTGTATAAAGTGAACTGTGTGAGGAAAGTTGTTAAAATTTATTTTGATAAAAATCTTTGTACTTTGGCAAAGACACGACCATGGCTCACTGGGCTCAGTGTCATAGTCTAGACGTGGAACTCCTTGGAAGCTGCAGGCACTGGCGTCATTGGTAGAAGGACACATGGCTGTGAGGTAGAAGGCATGGGGGTGGGTATAAACCCGTTAATTGCCACAAAGGATATGCTTTCAATGAACAAATAAAGTCCAAGTTAGGACCCAGTTCATTCCCCAAAGTGAGACAAGTCAGTAGACGGTAATGGTAACACAATGAAATCATTATCATTTTGGAGACAGAAGGACCTACAGTAGGCATTCATTAGGCCTCTACTATGTGCCAGAACAGGTAGACATTTTAAAGAATTATCTCAATTCTAAAATTAATAGCTCTAAGAGTAGAAAGTATTTTCCTCCATTTTCCACTTGAAGAGACAAAGAGAAAAAGACATTTAAAAATTTGGCCAAGTTCACAAAATTAACAAGTCACAGAGCTAGCACTAGAGCCCAGGACAGTCCATCTCCAAATGAAGAGCTCTTTTCACTAACACTATGCGTTTCTGGCACACTTAGTGTTGACTGCACTCCCTTCAATCTTGTATAAAACTGCAATGCAATTAGGTTTTGTGTCTACCTCTCTGCTCACCAGCCTAGCTGGTCTCAAGTGGAGGGATCATGCCTTACCTACTTTTGGCCTGTCCCATCTTACTCTATGCCCAGTTCATGATTAGTGCTAAAAATAATCTCCTGAATGAACGAACAAGCTTTCTTCATTTGGTGAAACCTCCTTCATGAAGATCAAGCCAGTCAGACTTTAATATATTTTCTGATTGCATTTTGTACTTTTCTTCATTTACAGTTTCCCTAAGACTTATTTGGAAAAGAAAATCACCAATTAAAAACTATTTGGGTTACATCATTATTTTTATCATATTAAGGACATATGGGCTAAACTGGCACCACCTAGCTTCAGGGTATAGCCATACTTCCTCCCCATAGTACATAAGCCTTATATTTGTTGGTGCATTTCAGATATATAAACACATACTAACTCCCCATATATATACCTACAGATGATTCTCATTTTATTAGTATACCTCTTTAAAGTAGTAGCAAATATTTTCTCTCTTCAAATATTATATCATTCAACACTACCAGTACAAAAGGTATTCAGATTAATTTTGCCAAACTATGCAAGTAATTTTTCATGTTAAAATACAGTTCTGTGGCCACATACTTTACAATGTACTGCTAAAGTACTAATCAACTTTAAAAAAAAAAAAAAATTAAAAAAGCAAGTGTCAGAACTCCGACAATAGCAAATCATAGATTGAAAAGAATGTTGTTGGATACAGACTTCATACCTCAAATCACTGAAAGAAATATTCATTTTGGCCAAGAATCAGGATCCAACCACATATTTTATAAATATAGATTTCACCAAGGCATTTGTTTTCTGAAGCCTTCAACTATGCAACACAAAAACAATTAAGAATTAACCTTTACAAAGGCCTAAATGTAAACAATTTAGGAAAGAGAAATAAACATGCTCACTCTTGGAACATTTAAAATTAAGTGTCTCAGATTTGACAATAGTAAAAACAGAACTGAACAAAACATGCAGAAATACACTGTAAAGAACTGTTCCACAGGGTTTAATGACACTAACATCAAAATAAAGCCAAGCTTTGGAATACACTTTGGCTTCATAATAAATTGTCTTTCTATTCACTGGTAATGGGTTGAGGAGGTTTGCCAAACTACTAAAATGACTCTTTTGCACTAACTTGCCTTGTTTTGCAAAACAAAATTTTAAAAAATCATTGTATTTCTATTGGTGTGTGTTTGCAAAAGGTAACCTGGATAGTTAAACTGTAAATCCAGTCAAAAAGAGAAACAATCTCCTTTCAGAAAACACTGATGATTTATTTTTCCAAAAAAAATCCTCAAAATTCTCTTTCCAAATTCAAAAGAAAAGTTTGACCCTCGAACTCAACTCACCCTAATTATCCTTTATCCTTAAAATGGATACTTTCATCAAAATAGCGCAAACTCATTAAAGGAGATAATCCATTATTAACTGAATGGAAGAAATGATGCAGGGGCTACCAGACAGTGTATTTGTTAGACAATATCCCTTGAACCCATAAGAGTGAAAGCTCCTGAAAGGCAGGACTCTGTCTTGGTTACCATCTTATTTATATAAAACCTAGTCTATCATAGCACAAGACAGGCATGCAGTGATAAATGTTACCAATTTGAATAATGCCTCTTTATAGGAATATAACACTGTATTGTTATCAAGGTATTTTCACACACATTAATCTTATGTGACCTCTCAACAACTCTGTTGAACTCTGCAGAGAGGAAATTAAGTCTCCAGGAGATTAAGTAGTTCATACAAGGCTGAATATAGAAAGAAGTATGCTGACATGAGAATGTAGATTTTCTTTTCTTTCCCCCAAAGCAATCTCATTTATTTCTCACTCCCCACCACAGTCAAGGTGCCAAATACCTACATCATAGGATGATATTCATTCAGAACAGGCAAACTTGTCATCTAATCTAATGCTGAAGAGTGAAATGCTATTATTTTAAATCTAAATATTTCTAGGCTTGTGTTTTTTTTTACTTTTCTAACTAAAACAAACAACTCTCATCATTTTGTGTGGTTTCATAAAGAATGGAACTTCTCAATTCTATCTGCAGAATTCTACATCTATATGGTAAAATGTAAAATGCCCAGCCTTAGTAGCCCTTAACTTCTTTCTGGCTCCAGTTACCCAGTCAGAAGTGAGGCAGGTAGGACTTTCCTGTATAAATTCAGAGGCAGTTGTTAGAAATAAATGAAATCTTGGATGTGAGAACTGGAAAATGTAAGGGCCCAGGAGTGATGAGGGTGGATACGAATGCGCTCTCAAAATCAATCTTAAAAAGAGATTCCCAGAACCTCTATGGCCCATATGCACGCAAACAAACCTCTTACCTCCACTTTGTCTATTAGATATGATGAATATTACAATTCCTTGCATTATTTCCTTTGTCTAAGTACTTGAGTCCAATTTTGGGAGCAAAGTGGGAGAGGAAATCATTACAGAGGCTGTTTAGATGCTGGATTCTGATGAAAGTGACACGTAGAGGCAGCTGGGGCTAAGAGTGACACCAGCATGTGAACCTATTTCAGGACTGATATGCGTCTAATGTTTTCCATTCAGCCATATGACCTCTGTTGACTTCAATGGACAGTATATTTGTGAACCAATTTTAGGAGCCACTGTTCTTTTGCTCCCTGCTGAAGGTGGTTTCAATAGTTCTGAGGCCTAATATCATCTATAAACTTTGGGACCTGATATTTTTTCAGTGGGTTTAAATCCAAAAGCCCTCAGGTTCTTAAGGGGTTCAGATGGAAGATTCTTTTATCTGTGTCTTGAAAGCTCTAATAAAGAGAACTGAAATATAACAGTATGACATGTGAACTGAAGGGAACAGAAGACCTTTTTCCAAGTTTCTTGCACATTCCCTTAAAAGCAACCTGGGAACAAAGTGGGGGGAAACACTGCTCAGTTCTAATGAGCATCTAATGGTTAGTAGCTCCAAAGAGTTATTTTGTGAATGCTTCAAAAATGGCTGAGGTCTTTAACCATTAAACTGCCAGAAAAAGTATTTCCTTATTAAGTATCAGTAGAATAACTGACTGTTTGATAATCATCAACGTGCCCTTTTGACTTTCCAAATTATGTAAGAATATTTTCTTTGACCTTCCCTGATTAACAGATCCGGATGTAACAATGACACTGCTTTGTTTGGGTGACTCAAGGCACATGGCACTGCACTTTTGAAGGAACACATCCTACATTAAATTAAGTTAGAGGTGGTATTTGAAAAATAAATAAATAACGGAGTTCCAATTCACTGCAAATGGTACAGGAGGCCAGTAAGTGGGAAGCTTGCGAGAGAAGGACTTCTTTTAGAAAGATGTTTTACAGAACTTTTTCTGCATCATTAACTCTTCTGGAATCCTGAACACGACATGATGAATTTCCCTGAAAAAGTAGCTACTGTTTAATTTTGAATCACTTCAAAGAGCCACAGTAGAAGGAATCAAAGAAAACCAAAAACACCAGTAGATGTGAAATTCGCTAAGAAAAAAAAAAACATGAAGGTTCTAACAGATTTTGACCATGTACTCAAAATACCACTGATTATTTTACTAGTACAGTGTTTTACTGTTCCATGAGACTGAAATAAGTCTCTGTATTCATCAGAACACAGGATATTTTTATTACAATATTTGTGTCATAGCCTTTAAAAAAGGAACATACTTAAAACCTTGAAAAGAATCTCTGTCTTAAAATGGTTCTCGATGTGTGCGTGTGTGTGTGTGTGTGTGTGTATGTGTTTTACTATAAACAGATACGTAATTGGAGGTCCTTTATTACTGAAAGGAGTAAAAGTATACTGATACTTCAATTCGTGACATGTAGTTTTAGAAGAAAGATATAATTGCACAAAAGCAATTTGGAGCGTAGAAAAGGTAAGAAAGTTGTCTGAAGTAAGATAATGGTTGTTTAACTCTAATAATAATAATAGCTAGTCTTAAAAAAGTCTTTTGTGTAAAAATTGCCCAAGGGGAAAGAAAGAAAACCTCCTAAAAATTCCATATCCCCAAATACCACTAGATCAAAAACCATCTGGAAAATGTCAGACAATGGTATCCACCCACCTAAGAAATTCAGTAAACTTTGTCTTCAATTAGCGTTTGAAATAATCGGCTAAAATTGAAATTTCTATCTGAAAACCCTCACAAGACAAACCTGGATTAGGAATCAGATTTTTAAAGTCTCCTTAAAAGGACCATCTGTTTATAAATACTCTTCTCACACTCTTTGATCTGTACCATAAGTTCACAGTAGAAGCACAGCAGAATTTAAAGACATATACACACAGCTACCATGAAGTCTAGTTACCACATACATATTCTGAGCTCGTCTGTTATGTAAGCACTTAGGAGCAATAAAATTTCACTTACATTCAGCAGCATTGTGAGTCCCAAAACAACAGTCAGCCTGACTGTACAATCCCTTCATTGGCAGTGGATAGCTCTGGTGTTTTATTTATGTTGATCACATTGTCAGTGCTATATGGAATAACCATTTAGTTGCCTCTCTATTAGACCATAACATTTTTATTACTGTAATTAAATGTCATTATCCATATTGAACTCTGTATTAGAAAAATCAAATTAGGTAAACGGAAATATCCAGAAAGAACTACAGAACTGTTGGGATTCATCCCCAGCACCCCCCGACATCATCTTCAGACTTTGATGAGAAGGAAAAAAAAAACAATGAGTATTCACTTCTCACAGATAGAGGTCACTAATGGACTGAATTTGAATCACTGTAGCAGAAACCACGAAGTTATTAAAGTAATCTAGTGAAAAAGGAACTCGAATTGAAATTAAAGATATCAAAAGATGATTATCCAGAAAAGTCTGACCTAAATACAAATATTACATCACCTTGACCTTTTTTGAATCTTCTAAACAGACAGCAAAACCAAAAGCCGCTCGGCACCCTTGCTGTTTTTTAACTTCAGACGCTTCAGATCCCAGAAGCAGGAATTCTTCCTTGTAAAGTACAAAGCTCAAGAGTCAAACTAGATCAGATGTTCACACTGGGTCTCTACAGAATAAAGCTTCTGGACTTGAACATACTTGAGCCTTTCTTAAAACCACAGCTTCAAACTGGGAAAATATAAAGTTGTCTAAATCCTAAATCAAACTCTCCAGCAGGCCAGAATATAAATGTAACGGGCATCAGAGAAGGTTCAAATTAGATCCAGCCGGTCAAAGTCAAACCCGTATATGATCACATCATCTGCAATCTAACATACAGAAGAAGCCAGGACTGCTTTGGGGACTCCAGGGTAGCCCAGCATGGTGTCATTTGGGAATCTACTTTCTTGTGCTAAAAGCATCCCCCGGAATTTCTAAAACTGCAATGAAACTACTGAAGTGTTAAGACATGGGCTTTAAAAAAAAAACAAAAAAAAACCCAGCATTCCTTCCATGCTAGGTTTGTAATAGGTTCTGCTACAGTACAGCTAGCCCAATTCTTTTTACAATTTCTTGTATCTACTGGCAGAGACATGGAAAATGTTTGAAATTTCATCTTCCAACCTCCTCCAGTCAAAGATACTTGCAACTCAACATGACAGTATGGTGTTGCACTGTCTTCAGTGATTATTAAAAATCCCTAAATGGTTTAACCCTATCCTGTTTCGGGCTTTCAAGGAGGGGAGGAAGAGAAGTAGTATTCTCAGGCGCAATAACGCTGTGGAGAAAGAAGCAACTTTTCATGGTATGCGTATTACCCACAGATTGATTCTCTGCTAATATGGTGGCTGGTGGCCTGCCCGTCATAAGTAGCTGGCCCATGTTGTTCAGTAATGAAAACAAATAAGAACCTAGTTCTAACACTTTAAATACGGACCTAAAATTTTACATTCACACTGAACAACCTAATATATCCCTGGACAAATGCCAATCTGCATTCTATTTACCTCGAAATGTTTTTTTTTGGGGGGGGGGGAGGTGGGGCTTTTCATTGGATATTTATTAAGGTCATACCGGTTAAGTCTACAGACAATATCGGTCCGATATGGAAGCTAGCCTTCATATTAGCTTTTAGTTGTGAGAAGTCAGACATAATAAATTTAGCAGTAAGTCTGTGAGCGAGTGGACATGCTCC
This sequence comes from Nomascus leucogenys, assembly GCF_006542625.1. Taxonomy (NCBI): domain Eukaryota; kingdom Metazoa; phylum Chordata; class Mammalia; order Primates; family Hylobatidae; genus Nomascus; species Nomascus leucogenys. The sequence goes on from NC_044402.1 coordinate 20,264,048, forward strand.
AAAGCGCCCTGAAACCCTGTGTGATTAAAGAGCCTCCCAGCTGAGTGGGGAGCAATAGCTCCCATTTAGAAGAGGCTTTGCATAGCAAATGCAGCATGTAAAGAAATGTAATCAGCACTTGCACTCTTGAGCGAGCGTTTACACGGATTTGTGCCTTGCACTTGGTTAGCTAACTGTAAGCTCTACAAGAAATTCTCTTACTAAAATTAATCAAAAGCTCTTGAAGACTGATTCCCATTCACAGGAGAAGATAGGATGAGTTTCCAGGCGAATAAATAATGATCACAATAAAGACAGCAGCAGCAAACGCTGAGCCTCTTTGAAACTAAAAACGCAGTTGGGGGAAATGGGGCGTCGGGGAGTTGGGGCTGGAATCTTTTTGCTTTTGGAGTGAGCTGCAGCTATTTTCTTAGCCTAAGTAAGGCTGCCGTTCGGGAAACGTGACCGTCTTCTCTCCGCTGCCGCCGCCTCAATGCGCACACGCGGCCACTCACTACCTTAGGACCACTGCGCGTCAGGCCACCGAGAAAAATTCCGCCTCTCTGCAACACCACTAACCCCCTCCCCCAAACACAGGCACACACACAAACACACATACGGACAGTCGTGGCAAATTCACATCACCAATAGCTAACACGTTTCACCTCACCCCCGAATGAAAATGTAACTTCTAAAGTTTCTATTTGATGATGCCAGAAGGTGAAGGGAGGGAAGGAGGATTCCAGGAATGTCAAAAAGGGAAAAGATATTTTTTCCGCTTTGCTTGCAATATTTCACCCCTGAAATTTGCTGTCCAGCTAAACGAAGCAGGCGAATAGGGAGTGGGCTCAAATCATTTTTAAAAAATGCTAAACGGGTAAGAGTGTGAAGGGGGGAGCGTGAGGTAAGTGAAATCCATGAACCACTTCCCTGGACTGAAGAATTTGAATCACTAAAAGCCCCAGGATTCACATTCCAAATTTCCAAAGAGCTACAAGATAGGCACCAGCTGGGGCTGAGGGTTCTCATCCACTCCTGAGGGGATTTGCCTCTCAGCACAGCTGCCCCTCTAACGTGACTAGTGATCCGCCAGCGCTCGGTGCTCATCCCCGGGATCTTAAACTTCGCCTCGTTCTTACTTTCTGCCAGACCCGCGAGGGCCAAGAAAGGCTCTGGGAGGAAGCGGGAGCGCAGCGGCGGGGCATGGAAGAAGAGGATTGGGGGCGCGCGTTACCTGCAAAGGTTCTCGAGGTCTCCTTCCAGCCCTGGTGGTAATCCCGCTCAGCGCCGCGCCCTCCCCCAGATCCAAACTTTTGCTGGGTCCTCCGGGTGGCGGCGGCGGCGGCGGCGGCGGTTGCTGGAGCCAAGCCCTGTCGCCCGCAGCGTCGGGGCGCGGGTGTGCGGAGGCCGGGGCCTCAGAGCGGCGCGCGCCTCCCCGCAGCGGGCCGGGGCCGGGGCGCCCAGCTCGCCTCGCTTGCTCTCGCCTGCGTCCCCTACGGAGCTGCGGCATCGTCTTCCCCCGTCCTCCGCCACCTCCGCCTCCAGGGTTCGGGCATGCCACTTTCTCTTGGCTCCGGCCGCCGCGGCCCCCGCCTTCTCTCCTCCTCCGCCTCCCCCTCTCCGCTTCGCCAAGCCAACGAACCCCAAAAGAAGTACAGTGAGCGAGGAAGGCGGCGGAAAGCTGCCCCGCGGCGCCGGAGCTCCTCGGATTTGGAGGATCCCGGGACTCGGCGGGAGAGCTAGGCGGGCTCTCCTCCGACGCGTGTGTGCGGACAGCTCGGAGACCGGAGTGCGGCGCTGCGCGGGGGCGGGCGCAGGGCTCGCTCCAAGTGCTGCGCCTCCCGGCGTAGGTCTGGAGGCTGCTCAGACCACACTACTGCCTCAATCCGACGCGGCCGGGCTAATGTAGGCGCCGCGGCCCCCACCCCCACCCCTCCTGACACCCCCAGATATGTTTACAGTAATGAATTCGCGGGATCGCCTCCGCAGCTCCCGCGCTCCTCCTCTCCCTCCGTCCCTCGCGCTCTGGCGCGCTCCGCTCCTGGAGCCCTCTTTCTCTCCCTCCCTCATTCCCTCCCTCTCTCCCGGAGTCCCTCCTACTTTTCTGGTTTAAAGAATGCTTGGGAGGCGCGGCTGCTACCCAGCGATTTCCAAGAGGCAAAGTCAGACTTGGCTTTTAACCCTGTCCTCTCTGAAAAGAGTTGCAGAGCGCCTAGCTAACCCGGCAGATGCCACCCTGACCTCTCTATCTACCCGGCACATGCCGTCCCTACCACCAGCCCTTAGGGATAATGTCACCATCTGAACCCTGAAAGGAGATTTTCCCCATACCTGCTTAATGGTGTACTGCCAAGAGGGAGGATCTATTACTTAGACACTGAGAAATGATCGAAATGTGAGATTAGAGGGTAAAATACAGCAAACCTCTCAACCAAAATGGCGTTATTTCAAATGCAGGCAACCTTGGTGATGTGCCCTCCACTCCTCACCCCATCACTAGTTCCCTCATCCTGGACCACCTTAAATGACTTTAACTGGGGGAGTAATCCAAAATTTAATAGCATTAATTTAAACACTCCCACTTTCTTCCTTCACCCTGACTGCTTCTGGCAAGAGCGTTGTTAAATTTCCCCATAGATTGCAGCGGACAAAGAGAGATTCAGCCTAGAGATTAGGAAACGGTCTTGACAGCTAAGAAGCCTGATTTCTGTACAGGCAACGTTTCCACTTTGCAATCTCTTTCCAAAGGTTAAAGGGTAATGTAAAACAAACAAACAAACAACAACAAAAAACTAGGTGCACGTCTCTATTTAGGAAGGAGGAGATGTTTTTGGTTTTCTCATCTTATTTCGTGCTGCTCCTCCTGCCTCCAGTAAGTTGCTGTCATGTTGTAACAAGTCCGGTGAGGCTGAATCTGAACAGAAGAGGGAGAACGAGCCCGCTCCAAGAGCTACGCCGAGACGCGCCGTCGGTGGGGCCACGCGAGATGCAACCGGAGAGTTTAAAACTAGCCCAGGACCAACCCCCCAGGGATCCGCTCAACTCTCCCCGCAGAAGAGTTTAACTGGGGCGGTGGCCGCCACAGGCTGAGGATGATTTCCGGAGGCGCCCCAGGCGCGACCGCTCTCCTCGTCGTCAGTTCAAAGCCTGAGTGACTTGGCACCACTTCCTCAATTGTTTTTTATTTCCTTCGCATCCCTGTTGTGTCTACCGCCTTCACGTATTTGAGAGCCTAAATCATGTTAAGACGACTTAGAGAAACGCCCGATTTGCCTCCCAAGCCACGCAAGGATCCACCCAGACGCACGGCCGCGCGGAGACGCACGCCGGCACACGCGCTCACACACGCGCGCACACACACGCGCACACTACCCGGTTCGTGCGCGCGGGTCGCTGTTCCTGTTGCATTATGCAAAGGTGGCTAGGAAAGCGCGTTGACTTATATTTACATAGCCCATCTCCCCACAGTGTGTGACTAATACGTATCCCGGGGAGGAGGGGGCGCGGCTGGGGGTGCTAATCGGAAGGGAACAGACAGTGAGTGCCATCTTGCTGGGAGGTTCCGAAGCAAAGCGCCAACGACGACAGTAGCGGTGGCCTCAGCTCCACCAGTAACTGCCGCTGGCAGGAGCACCACACGCTCTAGGAGTTTCCCGGGTATCAAGTATGGGTCCAGCCCGTCCCAGTCATCCTCTTCCCCTATGGCTTCATTCCCGTTGTCAGTACCCCGACCTCAACTTGCAACCTTGATCTTGGGCTTGATTACAAATGACGAAAGACCGCGGCAGCCCTCAAAGTGCGGGAGCGAGCCCGGTACTGGTCAGCGCGGCGGAGGGATCTTTCCAGGAGGCCCCAAGCCTGTGCAGAGACTCGGTAACAGCTGGCAAGGCCCTGCTCCAGCCACCCTCGCTGGCTCCTTGCCCCTGCATTCAGCGCCTGGGGGCGTTATTCGCCCTCTCCCTGCGTCCCACGCACGCGGCTCAAGGAACTCGATCCCGATTCCGTCTCCTGTGCTCCCTGAGCCTTCGCCACCTCCGCAGGCGCTCAAGAAAGGCGCGATGGCCCCAGCTCAGTGCCCGCCAGCCCGAAGAGGACAAGCAGGGCTGGAAGGGACTTAGTTTTGGAAAAAGCATCCGCCCCCCCCCCCGCCCCCACCAACTCCAAGGAAAAGGAATTAGTATCCACCGCATCTGTTTAACTGCTAATCGATCCCAGATTACAGGCAGGTAGCAGGCTGGTGTCTTTAGATATAACAGCTTGATAATAACGCTGGTGACATTAACAACAGCTTGTGGAGGGGAGAGGGTTCTTACTGGTGAAAGTTAAGAGATTCAATCTAGGGAAGTAGGAGACTGAACTCTGACAAGGTTAGGGGCACTGAGAACCCCAATTTAGCATCGATGCATCTACCAGGCAAGAAAATTTGCGTTTTGACCCAGAACTCAGTCATGAAGCTCCTTAGAGGAGGTGGATTCGACCAGCAGACAGATGTCCCCAAAGTCGAGAGAGAGCTAAGCTGCCTATTTTCTCTCCAGGTGAAAGACAAAGCCTAGAACACCCCACTTAAGATGACCACCCCCAGCTCTTTCAAAAAAAAAAATCCCCCGAAGAGACAGCGTGGTGCCAGCTTAGCAGCAGCTCGGCAGGTTACTGGAAACTTCACCTGGCACCGCAGCCCCCTTTTACCTGACGGCTGCGTCTTCTCCTCGCAATGGGCTCATCCGAATCCGACAGGGTCAGGGAGGTGGAAAGGGAAGACGCTGGCGCGGCAGCGGCGGGGCTCCCGGGGCATGGTATTGTTTTAGGGGTCGCCGCCGAGGTCCCTCCTGCCCATCGTTGAGAACTGCCACCCTGATCCCAGGGCTCGGTGGACACGGCGGCGGGAGCGGAGATGCCGCCTCGCCGCTGCTGGGCACGCGGGACGAAAGACCAGAGGCGCACCTCGGAAGGGAGTAGCGCAGCGCCTTGGCGCGGAGATTTGCGGGCACTGATGTTATCTCGAGCGCTCGTTCCTCCGCGGTGACAATGGATAACACCAAACGCCCAAGTGACGGCGACAGGTTTCGAACGTACAACTAACTACAAGGTACCCAGCCTGAGACAGTATGCTGCTTTTCCCCTCCTCCTCCTCTCCCTCCTACCAGGGAGGGAACTAACTTAACCCTGTGTGCGCCTGACACTCCCTAGAGAAGTTGGGATCGACTAGGAAACCGCAGGCAGCGGCTCCCGGGGGCGAGAGCTTTGTTCACGTGCGTTTCCAGTGGGTGTGTTGCTGTCTAGGGGCACTCGCGTGGCAAGACGCCCGTGGCTGGCTTCCAGCGCCCAGATTCAAGGATGGGAAGGAGCCCTAGCGTTTCATCCGGACAAGACCCAGCCCTCGGAGTCTATTTTTTGCCTCCAGTTACCGGATTTATTGAAGTTGCCAGTGAAGTTGGTTTTATTCCTTTACTTCTCTGCTCTCCGCCCCCGTCCACATCCCCCAACCCTGTATTATTTCCTGTCCTAGCTGCGCTTTAAAGATTCGCAATTCTTCACTCGTTCTAGCTACAGATTTTTACTGTGTTCCGTATGCGAGACGAATTGTGGAGGGCACCCACCCACCCATGCCGAGTGTAAATGAAACCGCAAGAAAAGCTGCCTCCCACTCACCCATCCAGTGTCCAAGTAAGCCTAATGACACACATTCACATAACTAAGAAGACACCGGAAGATAAGGGTGCGGAGGACGGAGTTTGTTGTGTGAATGGGAAATGGAGAGGGAGGGGAGAGCGCGCGCGAGAGAGACAGCGCGAGCCTGAGCCTTAGAATGGAATAAACGGGAAACACACACAAGAATGACGATGCGAAAATGTATCTAAGTCCCAACATTGACAGCAGCGGGTCAGCTTTAAGCGCCTACGTTTTGATCCGCGAAATTTCCCAGCTTTTTTGGAGGCGGTTAGATAGAGAATACAGGAGCCTCTGCTTTGGCCGCCCAGATGCTTTGCGTTTTGTAAACAGCTTTGACTAAGTGCTCTGGACTTCCAAGAAGTTAACTGGAGTGGAAGGCGAGTCATATTGTGAATGCGGAATGGAAGCTCAGACAAGAAAAAACTGTCAGCAGAGCGCCTCTGCTGTCACCGTTACGCCCAAATGAGCCAGGACGTCGCTCAGAGCGCAAACTGAGATCCACACACGGACATCTTCAACTGAATCCTTCTTCTGTCTCCATTCCGGACTGAGGAAAGAAAGAAAGAAATATGGAGCCTTTATAGAGCATTCAGAGGCTACACACATGGATCTTGCTGAAACGGAGTTATTTAAAAACGGAGAAAGTGTGTTTTCCCATGAGATAGATGTTATAATTTCTCTCTGAAACATACCCAAGTCTATGGGTGTCAATAATAGCCATTTCAAATGCCTCTCTGAGCCTTGCCAGCCCCAGAAGAGGCTGTGGGGATGCTGCTTCCAGCTTCCCCTGTGCAGAACTCTGTTGTAAATCCTTCTGAGTTTCCAAGGTGGCAGCAGAGCATAGGGATAGCTCCTCAAGCTCCAGCATCAACAAGGAAGATCACATTTTAGAACAAATACTCATCTACCTGCATTTAAACATCCATTTTCGTATGTAAGTGTACATAAGTATCCGCAGGAGGTTCTTCCTTTGAAATCTTGATCCAAGAAAGCAGCATAATTATTTCATCTTTAAGAACACATTTTAAAAAGGCAAAGCAGGATCTTTAAAGCAACAAAGGTTTTGCTTTCTGATTTATGCTGCTAGAAAATGAATGAGATTGAAAATGGGGGAGGGGGTTGTTGCAGATGTACAGAATTCATATTTTAAATTATTGCTGTTTCTAAACCATGAGCAAACCATGTTATGAGTATGTGCCACCTATTAAAAGCTATTGGTTGCAGCTATTGTAATCAGGACAAGGAAAATTAAGTAAGGAAAAATATCACGCCAAAGTACAAGCAGAATCGTTGTAACCAATTTCTTATGCACATGACCTATGAGTCAGCTTTAGAAATGTGTGATGATGGGGCCAGAGGAAGCAAACGAATAGGAAATGTGGCTCAGGGACTCCAAAGAGCAATAATTTTGCAGACTTACAAAACTATAACAATTAGGTTACTTTATTTTTATTAGGAAACACTGATCTATAAGAGAAGTGGGTGAAAGAAAAACAAAAAGTAAATCTGCAAGCTTCAAAAAACAGAGGGTCAGCCCACTATTCTTAAGACTTCAGTCCTCAATAGTTTTCCTTTCAATTGAAATTGATTGTCATCTCAAATTCTTTAATCCCCCACCCCCATGTTTCTTATATCATTCCCCATCTATACACACATATGTACATTGGCCTTTCTTTTCTAATACTTTGTGAAAGTAAAAATAAAACAGTATAATAAGATCATGATTTCAGCTCAGTTTTGATCTTGGGTAAATTCAACTCTGAGGTGCCTCTTCATTTATAAAATGGACACTAAAAAAATCCCTCTTCTGCCAGCCTTATAACATTGTCCCACCATGAGTCAGCATATGTGAAAGTGCTTTAGAAATTTGACTTGTTGTTACTACTGATGATATTATCATTACATCACACCATATCAGCCTTCAAAATATTGACAAATTATATTAGTGTAAACATTGTCAGTTTCCCCGATGTTATCATCTTACATTACCTTAGAACATTTATCAAAACTAAGAAACCAGCTACATTGCTATTAACTAAACCTTAAACTTTATTCATATTTCATCAGTTTTTCCACTAAGTCTTTTTCCTATTTCAGGATCTCACCTAGGATACCACAATGCCTTTAAATATCCTATCTCTTGTATTCTGTATAGTTCTTCAGTCTTTTCTTGTTTTGTATGATCCTGTAAGTTTTGAGAAGTGATTGTCAGGTATTTTGTAGGATATCTATCACTTTTCGTTCATCTAAAGTTTTCTCATGATTAGACTCTAGCTATAGTTCTTGGTAAAAAGTATCAGAGGTGGAATGCCTTACTGGTCACATCTTGTCAGCTGGCACATGATATCAGCATGATGCCACTGATGACATTAACATTCTCCACGATATTTCATACCAGGGTTCTCTACTATAAAGTTATTTGCCCTTTCAATACTCTGTTCTTTGAAAGTGAGTCACTAAATCTGGCCCACCCTCATGAATTTAGAATTTTTAAATGAGCAAAATAAGCATTTATGACTTGTAAACATCTCAAATATCGAATTTACTCAGGAATAATCTCTCACGAAATTTTTCCTGTATGCAGTTTAGAGAAGTCCTCCTGTATTTCCTTAGGAAAGTGCTGAACAGGCCGAGTGCGGTGGCTCATGCCTGTAATCCCAGCACTTTGGAAGGCCGGGGTGGGTGGATCACGAAGTCAGGAGTTTGAGACCAGCCTGGTGAAATCCTGTCTCTACTAAAGATACAAAAAATTAGCCGGGCATGATTATGTGCACCTGTAATCCCAGCTACTCTGGAGGCTGAGGCAGGATAATTGCTTGAACCCAGGAGGCAGAGGTTGCAGTGAGCTGAGATCGTGCCATTGCACTCTCTCCTGGGCAACAGGGCGAGACTCTGTCTCAAAAAAAAAAGAAAAGAAAAAGGAAAAAGGAAAGTGCTCAACAATCTCCTCTGGCTACATATTTTGAAGCAACTTTCAGTTAGTCTGTGTTTTACAATTCCCAAACCCAGTCATTCTCCAAATCTTGGTAAAGTTTTTTTTTTTTTTAATTCTCCCTTTCTTCCAGTCCCATTGCCACATTTCTGGATGGTTCAAAACTCCAACTTCTCTATGAAAAGATAATATCTATTACATCCTAAACTTCCCTCTTACATTTTTCCACCATTATGGTACTCATTTCATTCTCCCTTAAAGTAATATTAGCAATCTACATATTTAATCTCGTGTCTAGATCTTATTGACTCCAAGAATTAAGTTGGTTTCACTTTTCTATTCTCTTAGTTTCCAGTATAGAACTTTCACCTGATTGATGTTAAAAACATGGTTGCTGAGTTCACAAATAAGCTCCTCTGTCAGGTAGAGAGCATCTTTTTCTCCAAGGCGTGGACCAGTGTAAGGAAACCCATGTCTACCACACTATGGAGAAGTGGATTTTCTTTTCTCTTATGAGTATAAAATACTCAATCTATGACATCCTTTAGTGAGTGTGACTTGATTCACGTGAATCTGTGACATTGAAATGCATACCCTTCTGATTTTGAAACACTACTCTATAGTAAATGGCTCATCCATTTATCCAACAACACATCTATAGAAAACACAAAACATGTAGCAGGCCCTGGATGAATAGATTCAGTCCCTATCTGTTAAACCTCAAAGTCTAGAGGAGACCCATAGAAAAATAATTATCCTCTCTTTAGGGAAATATAACAATTTAGATATATGCAAAGTACTTTTGTGCCCTGAAACAGGTTCTCTCTAGAGAAAAGTCCTCATTCAAATGATGATGAGGCTCTTTTGACAATGTACTGATTTTACCAGGGACTTCGTAGCATTATTTTATATCCAGCCTTCTGCATACAGCAGCCCCAGCTACTGGAGTCCCCAGTCTCAAGGAAAGTCCTTTGAGCCAAGAATTGGAAAATCAGAGTGGAAGTAATCGCTTGAATATCCATTTCCTCAAGCCGTGGTTTCTTTGCCTTTCTGTGCAGGTTACAAGATGATTATGCGTGAACAAAAACAGAAGGTACATACTAGCAGGAAACAAAAGCACGTTAAACCATGGAGATTTCCTCTTACATAAACCTGCCATTTGTTAAGCAGTTGCTCTCTGTTCCACAGGGAAGCTGGCAAAAACTTGATACAGACATTCTCCAACTGCACTGGGAGGAATAAGTGAAGGTAACACCTTTTTAAGAAGGGCATACAAAGAGATAAAAGATATACCTAGGGGCTTATTCAAACCTAGATGCTACCATTGTACGAAATGTTACCGAGTCTACCTATAACTAACTAGAGTTCTGATAAACAGGGAAGTGATGTTTTAATCCGGGAAAACACACTTAATCAAACATGTAAATGAGAATCTGAATTAAAATTAATGTGTACTTTCTCTCATTATCTATCAACATGCTAGAAATAAAATTGCCTTCTTTGGAAGGACAGGGGCAATTTTCAAGAGTGCTTATTCACAGAAAAAAATGAATATTTGCACTCAACTTTATGCAGTTAGAAAGAGCTCTAAGCTTGGTCTTGGAAGATCTTACTTCATGTCTCCATCTTACCAGGGAAATCACGTAACTGCTCTGAGCCTCAGCATCCCTTCTATCAAATAAAAAAAGTATAATAAAGATCATCTTTCAGGGTAGGCATGAAAAGATCAAGTAAAGTGAGGTGTTTCAAAGCTCAAAATAAGAATAAGCTGTCATTATTTATATAATTAATGTGTTTATATAATATATATATATATAATTTATATAATTAGATAATATAAATTATATAACCCTAATTTATATACTTAATGTGAACACAATTTAGTGTGAGATATATTTTAGTCCATCTAACCTTCAGCCGCTTCATGGAGTTTTAATTGCATTGCTACTTCCTGCTTTGTTGGTACCCTTGTTCAATATAACCTCTGAGAGCTTCAAAGGTGTAGAGCTGCTTAGTTCCTGCACACTTAATTCTGCAGTGCTTTCAGGTGCCACCATTTGCTACCCTAGAAATAAACTTGACCTACCCTAGAAATAAATTTCCTCAAACCAGAGAATTCTGAGCTTGCCTTTTCACTACATGTATTATTTAAAAATTCATATAATTGCTCAGCCAATTTTCTTTCACCCTTCTTTTTCTTAGCTAATAGAGGTAACTGTAAAGTTTTTCAAGTAAGTCTTTTATTTTGCTTTTTAATTTTATTCTTGAATCATTTTAGTGCTTGAGTTTTCTGGATTTAGTCATCTCATTTACTCACATGGTTGGAACACTTGGATTTTATGTTTCCTTTTTCTCCACATAAAACATCTTTGAAAAATAAAATTAACACTAAAACTTGATAAGAAAGTTAAAGAAACAGTTCCTCACAAATAGTGCCTGTTTCTCTGTCTCTGTCTTACCTTTGAAAGTTTCCTTTAGTACAATACTTTATAAATAGGCTGGACAATCACTTACCATGAATACAAGTGAGTTTATTAGTATTAGATGTTTGCTTTTTATTAATCATATAGAGAAAGGAGTTAAATTCTTCCTAAACACAGAAGAGCTAGTCTGGACCAACCACCTGTTTTGTAGGTCGACAATGGCTTAGGGGCTCTTTTCTATGACAAAGAGCTTGATTTTGAAAGTCCTTCTCATTTTCCTTGATATTTTGAAGAGATGTCTGTCTAGTCAATCCCAAGCACAATATCAAACCACAGAAAGGTCAGCATTGTTCAGTTTTTGAATTATTTTTTTATTTTTCCTTCTAGTGATTCTGCTGCATTTTCATGTTTATATACTGGAATTCCTTCTTCCTTTTCCTTTAATGCCTTATAAATAATATAGTGTTAGATTATTATTAAATTCAGTAGATACAAGAACATGGATTGTAGATCAGGGTTGATAGAAAGTTAAGCAGTAGGCATTAAAATGCCTCTATTTGTAGAGCCTTTATCCCTCAGAGCATTCCTAAATGAATCATTTTATCTGAAGGCCTGCCACCCCACACCCTCCATGACATGCTATTATGAGTTAAGTGTCAGCTCCTTATCCAAGGTTACAGTGAGGTAGCTAGTAGTGAATGCTAGGTCTTGAGAAACCTGTCCGGAGTTCAGCCCAGTGACCTACTGTGCATCTTATTCTCTCATCAGCAAGAAAATTTGTTCTTGTCATTATGGATAAAACCAAAAGTACTTTCAAAACATTTTAAATATCTCTGAACTAAAAGCCAGATCCCATAAAGTGACAATGTCTTCTTCATAGGTCTGTCTTAAGCATGAGGCTTTAAAAATTACAGAAGTAAGCCTATAATAGCTAAAGGGGCTTCAGCATCATTAAAGAAATGCAAACCAAAACCACAATGAGATGCCACTCCTACCCATTAGAAAGGATATAATAAGAAAGACAATAAACAAGACCTGGCAAGAAAGTAGAGAAATTGGACCCCTCAATCATTCCTGATGGGAATGTCAAACAGTGCAGCTATTTTGGAAAAAAGTTTGACATGATAGTTTCTTTAAAAGTTAAAACATAAATTTACCATATAACCCAGCAATTCCACTCTTAGATGTCTACTCAAGAGAAATGAAAACAGGTTCACACAAATAGTTTCACATGAATGTTCCTAGTATCGTTATTCATAATAGTCAAGAATTGGAAACTACCTAAATGTTCTTCAACTGGTGTATAGATAAACAAAATGTGGCGTATCCTATGATGGAATACTATTTGGCAAACAAAACGAACAAACTCTGCATACATGCTGTAACGTGGAAGGACCTCAAAAACATTATGTTGGATGAAAGAAGATGTACACAAGAGATCACATATTATATGATTTAATTTATAGAAATCCATAGAAAAGTCAAAGCTATGGAGACAGGAGGCAGATTATTGGTTGCCAGAGGAGAGGGATTTGGGGGAGAGAAGAGGGAATAGGGGTTAACAGTAAATACGCATGTGGGATCATAATGCTGTGATGAAAAGGTTCTAAAATTGATTCATGATGATGGATGCATAACTTAGTAAATTTACTAAGAAGAGGCTGGGCACGATGGCTCACTTCTGTAATCCCAGCACTTTGGGAGGCCAAGGTGGGTGGATCACCTGAGGTCAGGAGTTCGAGACCAGCCTGGCCTACATGGTGAGACCCCTTCCTACTAAAAATACAAAAATTATCTGGGCATGGTGGCATGTATCTGTAATCCCAGCTACTCAGGAGGCTGAGGCAGGAGAATCACTTGAACCCACGAGGTGGAGGCTACAGTGAGCTGAGATTGTGCCACTGCACTCCAGCCTAGGTGACAGAGTGAGACTCCATCAAAAAAAAATTACTAAAAAGATGTATGGAGAGATGCACGCACAAAAAGAACAAATTATATGATATGCAAAATATATCTAAATAAAAGTGTTTTTTAAAAAGCTAGGAAGGAAGAGGTCAATACCTATATCTTGGTCAAATTCTTGTTAGATCCTCATACATCATCAATAAATAGGACTTGAATTATCTTAAGAGGATAAATAAAGAATATGAAATGTATCAGAAATAGTAAACAAATACGCAAGTCTAAACAATTTTTCCTGTAGCTCCCTAACTTTTCAAAACAGCAGGTAATTTCCAATCTAATTAAATACACTTTTTGATCTGTAAAATTTAGATATAAAATAAGCAAAATACAAAGTGACATATCTCTTTTACTCTATTTTCTTTTTTAAAAAAGTTAACATTTTTTAAAAGTTTATGAATCACCAAGAGTAAATAAATTTTCTGTATTTGTATTAGTTCTCTGCTCACCAGGCTCTTCTGCCAAAAGATTCTTCTATTTTTACAACCCATGGTATGTTTGTTTACTATGGCCCAAGTTAACATGATTGTTTATTAATAAAAATCTATCTTTCATAATATAGTTAAGAAGCATTTTAACATATTCAGGAATGGTTTAATTCCTTCAGATATTCATCAGTCATGTGTTTTTTACTCTGTCCAGTTAGGGCAATATAAATACCATTTTGTGAGGACGTCAAATTTTTCTTTTCTCTGGCAAAATAAGAAAGCATAAGACAGATGGGTTAAGAAGAAAGTCAGACACAGTATCAGTTGCCAAAGGGGGGAAACAAGTAAAGACAACATCTTGTCCATCAAGGAACTCAGATAAAGGCTCTTTCTTCTCTCAAATGATGACAGCTCCAGAGCTGTGAGCGACGAGAAAATAAATAAGCACAACCACCAAAAGTGTTTCTCCATGGTTTCCACTGTAATATCTGGAATAGACAAACATGTCATTTTACTGGGAAGATTACCTGAAAAAAAGTAACCAAAATAGAAAAGGAAAAAAGAAGAAAACTGAATAGGGTCATATCATGTCTATTACATTTGGGTTGACGGTTATCATGCTTTTCTAGCATGAATAATCCACATCTCTTTCAACAATATAAAGGGAACCAAAGCACTGATGTGTGATTCTGACACGAGAAGCTTCAGGACAACTGACATAGTTGCTCTCAGTTGAAAACGGACCCTAGCTGGTATTCTGAGTTTATTTTTCTCAAATGGAAGTTTGCCCACAAGATGTTGTAAAATTGAGTTTGTATGCTCTTAAATAGACTTTTTACAGGCAGGAAGATCTTGTTTGTCAGGCCTCAGGAAACTGTTGATAGAATGAAGGAGGTTAGAATTGTTACTGGATCTACTGAACCTGTGAGCCATCCATCACCCATTTACAACGGTATCCCGAATGGAAGAGAGATGAGGGTGAGCACGTTTAATGAGGTGTGAGCTTTGAATGGACAGAAAAACACAATGCTGAAGGTTTTGAGATCAACTCCTTGAATTAACACAATGGAAAATACTTTATTGTGGATATAAATTATCTTTTTAAAAATCCTTTACATTACTCAGACTTTAGGAAAAGAATAGAAAGTAGATTCAAAGATACTAAGAAAATTTGCTAATTGCCCAGGTTCTTTTGCTAATTTCTTATAGGGTGTGTTTAAGCATAATAGCATGTTGCAGTCTATTTGGAATAGAATCAGGCTGAGTTTTGGTATCAAATATGCTTCAAACTAGCTGGGTATTTAGGAAAGTCACTTAATCTCCTTATGCCCCAGATGTCTCATCTGTCACAGGTGATAATAATTTCTGGCAAACATGCTTTACATCGTTTTGTAAGTATAGCATAAAATGATAAATGTAAAAACATTTAAGGGAAAAGCAAAGGTGCCATTCTTATTAAAAAATGAGAACGTCTCCTCTTTAACCCCTAAGTTTACTTGAGAATAAAAGCCAAGGTAACTCCTTTAGGAAATGATTAGGTTCTGGTTTACATTTCTTATGTTATGGGGTGATAAAGGCTGATCTTTAGACATGACAAGTACAAAGTCCTATGCTTGTGCTAGAGTTTGAAGAGTCTCATTAATCATGCTCCATTGTGTTACAGGTTCTGTAAACATTGCAAAAGCATAAAGTACGGCCCTTCTCTTAGTGACATCTTTCCAGCCTAACTCCAGGAAGCCTTTGAGATTTCTTTAAATGACGGGATTTCATTTCAGTCATTAGTTAACCCTGCCTAGTGGGTGACTATGAATCCCACCAGGCAGAAGTAAGGGGATATGTATTCAAACAGTTCAAACATGGTTTGTCCCCGTCACATAACCACTAAGAACAGTAGGAGGGCTTTCCTTTCTTGGGGTAAGTCAAGTCGTTTATGTGACTCAGATAATATTCCACATTTATTTGCCTTTAGAAACCAATGCTATAAAGTTATAGTTAGAAAAGAATGCTGACAATTCTTTCCATGGATATTTTAAGATTAAAAGGCAAATGTTATTTCTAGGGGATTCATAAATTCTATTGGCAAAGTCTTTTATGTAGGAAGAGGCTACTTTGAGACAAGCCAGAAGCCAGACCACCTTTGGGACCATGGTCAGAGTACACTCTTTATTCACTAGGACGCATTTACATAAGGTTCCTTTTTATATTTTGGTTACACTTAGCTTTCCAAACCCTCTAAAATTCTTTCATTTGTGAATGTTTTATTATTTATTTTCTGATATTCTATTCATATTTTCCTTCCTAGAAATGTTTTAAAGCACATCTATTAGTTGGAGTATACTTTCGTTTTGTAGTTATACAAGCAAAGATTCCAACAGGATTAATGCTAACAAGACCACTTAAAAAATTGTGTGGGTGAAATTTGTACAGAACATATAAAAGTATATTTCAATATAATTACTTTTACAATACTTTTGAAGAAGACTATATTCAGTCCCAATTTCCAAGTTGTTTTGGGAGGGCCAGATACTCTAAGCTGAATTAAAACATTAATTTCCTGGCTGCTTTTCTTGCCTGTGAACCCCTCCATTCATTTTACTTCAGGTAAAGCGATGGTTACAGTGGTTAGGGATTGGTCTAATGAGGCAAATGGAGTTAATGTGATAGGCAAGCTGTCTTCCTTCCATTTAGGTAACATAAAAAACTTCAGGCCAGGCGTGTTGGGTCATACCTGTAAATCCAGCATTTTGGGAGGCTGAGGCGGGTGGATCACCTGAGGTCAGGAGTTCGAGACCAGCCTGACAAATATGGTGAAACCCCATCTCTACTAAAAATACAAAAATTAGTGGATGTGGTGGTGTGAGCCTGTAATCCCAGCTATTCCAGAGGCTGAGGCAGGAGAATCGCTTGAACCCGGGAGGCAGAGGTTTCAGTGAGCCGAGATTGCACCACTGTACTCCAGCCTGGGTGACAGAGCGAGATTCTGTCTCAAGGAAAAAAAAAAAGAAAGAAAACTTCATATGTCTCACAGGATGATATTCATACATATGGAAAAGGCATACAGCTGTATCTGAGACAATTCATTACCAACTACGGATAAACTAGTTAAGATATAGGATATGCTGACAATGGGTCACCATCTGTAAAATGTGTTCATGGAAAATAAAGCATGTATTTCCTATGCCTATACCTGCAACCTTCTTCTGATTCAGCAGCAACCCTAATGTCTCTTCTTCTACCTTCTAGAAGTTTACCACTTTCATGCTACTACTTTTAACATATTTCAAAACAGTGAGATTCAAACTATGCAATTACTTAGAAGAAGAATTAATTAAAATACATATCTAAATAATTGCAGTGGGTAAGTTAGAATCATTAATAACAAGAAAATGTGGATGTGGAGACATCCACATGCTTATAATGATGGACAAAGCAGTGTGAAATATAGTCATGGAATGGTTTCCTCTTCCTTATATATCACAATCCATAAATGTCTAGTTATTACATCATTATCTCTCATAGCTATATCACCACTTTCTCAGATTTCCCTAATGTCCCAACAAAAATTCATGTTCATTCTACCACTCTTGGGCCTTGTGTACTTCTCCTTAACAGTTGTTTTCTTTGCACTTTTCCAGATTAAACTTCATCTTGATATTATAGATTTTTTTCTTTAGTATATGAATGGTGTCTGCATTTTATTACTTACGTTATTAAATATATCTGAAACCCTACTATGTGTCAGGTGCTGTATTTGATTCCATTAAATGTGGCAGCAAGGATGCTAGCTCTGCAGCAGATTATTACAGAGGATTCAGACAAATAAGTAAAATTACAGTGCAATTCTAGTAAGGACTCGATTAGAGGAAACATAACGTTCTATGTAAGAGCATAGAAGAGGCACCTAACATATTCTTTTGGAGCCAGGAGCTTTTTCTGGTATGGCATGGAATACTGCAGAAACTGATTTAATGTCATTTACGCTTTGCATGAAATGTCTATGTGGAGGAAGGGGATAAAAGAAGAGTCAGAGGTAGAAGTAGTCTCTGCAGGTTGAATTTAGAAGGGTGAGCTTTATATTGAGGGAAATAAGGAGCATTGAAAGTTTTTAAGCAGGAGGGTAATAACATCCAATTTGTAATTTTGCTACTTAACTCTGTCATATACAATATGTAAACAAATGAGTGTGTTCCAATAAAACTTTATTTACAAAACTAAGTGGGTGGCTGGAACTGACCCACAGGTCAGAGTTTGCAAAACCTAGAAAGCTGCTAATAAGGGAAATTGCAAGGTTTTGGTCACCTGCTAGAAGTAAGGGAGACAGAGATGGTAAGTTTCTGGCTTAGTCAATGTGAAGCAGATAATTACCAATGAATAATTCTAAGGCATGTGTGTTAATATACCATGTAGAATGTTATAGAAAAAGCCAATGATACAATAATAGAAGTTATTATCATTTGGAGTATATCTTGAAATGCTACACACAAAGTTAGAGTAAGCATTGTAGTGTGAGAGTGTGAGCTAGCCATTCTATCATTTAAAAAATTATGATGTAACTTTACACCTATAAAATGTATAGGCATTTTTTAACACAGTAGTTAGACAATATTTGTTTAAACACCAGGTTCTAAAAATAAAAGGTGCTAGATACAAGAAAAGTATTACAACACAGTAACATGTAATATTTTGAAATGCTTAACAAAGAGTCATACATAAGCTGCAGAGACAGGGGGAAATATGGAAACATTTAAAGAAAGGATGTGACTCACAGGAAGAGAGCCAATCTGAAAATTCAGAGAACACAGGGAGGACACCAAGGAGAAATCCAGAGTGAAATGAAATAACGGTTTGGGGAGCAGATGGTGCAATATCTCATTCTTAAAAGATAAGATGAGTGAAGAATCTGCCTTTTCTCCTTTGAAAGTTACATACCTTCTAGTTTCTATTTCATTTCTTTTTTTTCTTTTTAGCACTGGTTTCATCTGTAATTTATCTTTATCCACAATTGGATTTCTTCCAGTTTCCCAGATAATATCACTGCTGTTGCCTTGATGACCTGGTGTTCTTATGCTATTTTTTCTCATTCGTTCCATCTCCATTTTTGCTTCCCTCCTTCATTTTCTGCAGATGAACATGAAGTCAGTGAGGTTGTGCCATAATGTGCCAAATGTGATGTTAAAATGTTTTGGCAACTCCTAATTACTGGGTTCTGCAAGACATTTGGGAGATATTATACTCTTATAAGGAAGGGAAATTTCTTTGCTCCTCCTTTTTGGCACGCCTCTCTTGTGGGCCATCAGAGCCCATCAAATGGAGAAGATGCAGCTTTTAAATTCCTGGCAAATATAACTTGGAACTTCAAGCTTTCATTGGTTTTAGCATCCAAAATCCGGAGATTCTGCCCATATCCCCACTCCCTGCCACTCTACCAGTTCCTATTCTCTGAAACTTTGGTGTCAATATCTTCGGTGTCTGCAAACTTTTGGCACGGAAACCACTACCAAACAATGAAACATTTCCTTCTCATGTAGATGAGGCACACATCCGTGTGCCTTAGATCTCCGGAACCCCTCCAGGAACTGTCTAAATGCCCCTATTTTAAAGAGAGGACACTGATACAAATGTCAAACCCCAACGACAGCAGGGTCATTGCCATCTTGAGTTCTTAATTTCAACATGACAAGCGCTGAGTATGTCCAGATGTGTGAGAATAAAGTTTCATTTAGTGTGCTCAGAAAATAACGTGGAGGCATAAAGTTGAAGGCTATTTATTTGGAGTGTGTGTGTGTGTGTGTGTCTGTAGTGATATGTGTGTGTATGTGTGTGTGTGTCTGTAGTGATATGTGTGTGTATGTGTGTGTGTGTATATATATATAATGTGTATATATATGTGTATATATATGTGTATATATATGTGTATATATATGTGTGTATATATGTGTATATATATACATATATGTGTGTGTATATACACACATATACGTATATGTGTGTGTGTATACACACATATACGTATATGTGTGTATATACACACACATATATATATATGTAGTGATTTACATTTTCAGAGGGATCCATTGTCCAGAGAGCAAAATGCATGCTTTTCTATGTTCCAAAAGGCAGAACCTAGGGTTCACTACTTTTTAAAAATTGTTTTATCAGCTTTAAAAGATCCTGTTAGTTATACTGTCTGTCATGTAGACACGACTACACAGGTCTAACAACATATCCTTGAGTTTTTTCTTTAATGACGGGGTTCATTTTAATGAAACAGGGCATACATACATACACACACAAAGGAAAGAAAAAGTGCCTGCTTCTTACCAAGTATATTGTTAGAATAAAGCTGGGTCTATCCAGGTTCAAGTCCAAATGTCCCTGTAGATGTTTCACCTTATTCAAAGTATAAGGAATAATCCCATCTATTGCATCTGAAATATAACTATAAAGATTATTAGATGTTTGCTTCAAAAATTATGAAGATTCACATATAATATTGTTTTATTGTCTTAAGTTATACAAATATATACCTACTTTGACTTAGTAATGAGGGGTAATATGGCTTCATTCTCATTTAATTTTCTCATAACTGAGTGTTTGTATAGAGCAGACAAATTACCATATCTTTTTATTAGGTTCATTAAAACCACCGAAAGGTGATATTTACAATTAGTTGAAAAAAAATATTGCTTTGGCTGAAACAAATCCAGAGTAAGTGATCAAGACCGCACCTCTTCAAAATTTCATAGCCACAGTACAAGACTGTACCTCTTCAAAATTTCGTAGCCACAGTGCACAGAATACATTTTAGATAATTCAAAACACAAAATCAATGCTTTAATAAAACCCATTTTAAAAAGTCATATCTCACCAAATAACTACCCAGTTATGTGGAAAATGTTCAGAGATTCACTGCTTAAAATATGCTTATTAATCTGTATTATAATAAACTGGAATTTGTAATTTAGCAAAAATTACCCCATCTTCTTTGTTAATCACATCAACCTATGGATAAAAATGTATTGCTAGTAACTTTTCTAGTCCCATTGCTCAAAAATTGTCAGAAGGCAGAATCTGCACGCTTTCTGGACTTTGCAACTATCTGGGCACAGATTTTATACTCTCAGACATATCTACAAGGCCTCCAAGAAAAGGGCTAGAGTTTTTTATCCACCTTATTGTTTAAGTCTCTTAGAAGTAAGGTAGCTGTTGCACATTGTCTAGATACTCAGAAAACAATAACCTTACATCAGCAAATGATACCTGAGAACCTACTACACGTGTGCTGAGCATGTATGCTAGGTGTTGGAGATGCAAAGCTGAAGAGGAAGCTGTCCTAGCTGTGAACCTTCAGAATTTGTTTGGTTGCAACCAGTAGAAGAGAACATTAAGTTGCTTTACTTGACAAGAATGTATCAGATAAAACCTGTCAATTATTGTCCTACTCCAAATTAATGGTTTGCTTTTGTTCTAGATCTAATCTTTTTTAAAAAACCAGGTATCTGCTAGTTTCATTAGCTATTCAAAGCTTGTCAAAGTGACAAATTACTCTTGTAGTACTTCTTGGTTGATTCCAAGACAAAATATGATTTTAAAACATGTTGAGCCTGTGCTTTGCACTTCACTGTGAGTTTACAAGACAGACGATTAAGTTAAGAAATCATTCTCTAGTAATTAAATACATCTCAAAACCTCTGAGGTTCAGCAAGGGTAATTGCCAGAGAGAGAGAGAGGAGATCACTGACTCTGCTTACCACAGATAACGTCTTCCTCTTAGGGTTTTCCTACTTTCAGTGACTGCAGCCAATCTACTCCTCAACATCACCTGGGTCCCTTAGCTGTACATGCCAATGTTTTATCTTGATGTTCACATGTGAAACCAAAATCCCTCCCTTTAATTGTCTATTGGTAAAACTGAATTACTCTGGAAGTTCCCCAAATCTTTACTGAATATTAATAAAGAACAAATGGGAACTAAATGTCAGAAAAGAAAAGAAAAAAAGAAGTATTTCCCCTGATAAGGTAGAGATGTGTGTGTTCATCCTATCTAGCTTTCCTGAGCATCTGCTAACCTTATCTTTCTCAACTATTTAATTAACTGCAGAAATTATCGAAATTATCGTGAATAGTAATGTCAGTGGGAAGGAAGGTAGAAAGAACTAATAGAGCAGGTGGAGTATCTAGGCGAGACATTACATAGACAGTTTTACTTTTATCTGTTATGTTTACCTTTCAGGTGAAATTTCTTTTTAAGAAAGTTTTCATGAGCTAAGAATGTTTAAAACCACAACACAAACTATCTAAGCTGGGTACCTCTGATCCATATGTGACAAACATATGACAGGAGCAGTACTTGTTATTTTCCTTGCTTCCATGGAAGGTTTCTGATATGGTTTGACTTTGTGTCTCCACCCAAATCTCATCTCGAATTGTGATCTCCAACGTGTCGAGGGAGGGACCTCTAACCCTCACAGGTGGAGAAAAGTAGGCGATTGGATCATGGGGTTCGTTTCCTCCATGCTGTTCTAGTGATTGTGAGTGAGTTCTCACGAGATCTGATGGTTTTATAAGGGGCTTTGCATGCTTCGCTGGCACTTCTCTCTCTCCTGCTGCCTTGTGAAGAAGGCGTCTGCTTCCCCTTCTGCCATGATTGTAAGTTTCCTGAGGCTTCACCAGCCACGGGGAACCGTGAATCAATTAAACCTCTTCCCTTTATAAATTACCCGGTCTGGGGTATTTCTTTATAGCAATGTGAAAACAGACTAATATAGTACAACTAGATTTATGTAAGCTCACATTGATTCCTGGTGAAATCTTAGAATCCTTCTCAACTCAGCATTTCAGACAACTATAATAAGTGGTTAGTATTGGCAAATAGTTTAAGCATCATCCTTCTTCTAACACTTTGTTAGAGTTCCTTACTTCCCACCTCCAGGCCTATCTTGAGGTGACAAGAACATCTTGATCCTTAAGGATTTTCCCTGTGTATCACTGTCTGCTCATTGTCTCAGCTGAAAGTCTAAAAGCTAATTCTGTCATCCCAATAGCTCTTAGATTAATCCATTGCCAACTTTTTTTCCCCCGAAATCTTACCTTACGTTTCTTACGAAGTGTTCTTTGGAACACATTCCTGTAGTATAAGCCATGAACAATTTCTATAGGCAAATATACTTGCAACATGCTCCTTGTGAAGGGTCACAATGTGCAAATAGCTAAGCAAAGATTCTGAGAAGTGCTATAGTAGAGAATTCAGTCTGATTTAGTTTAACTAAGCATTGTTCAAACTTACTTGACCACAGAAGACTTTTATCCAATGACACTTCGTAACAAGTCTGAGAATGCATTTTGGGAAATACTCCAACAACTTTACTCAAGCTTCTTTTTCTTTCAGCTCATTTTATTTTCTGACACCAGGATTATCTTTCTAAAATTATATGGCTGATAACATTGTTCCTGGCTTCAAAAACCCTAAATGGCTTCACATTAGCTATAGAATAAGTCCAACCTCTTGACCATAGCGTTCAAAGTTGGAGGTTCCCTCTGCGATTCATCTTTACCAGTTGCACATATGATATGGTTTAGCTGTGTCCCTACCCATATCTCATCTTTAATTGTAGCTCCTATAATTCCCATGTGTTGTGGGAGGGACCTGGGGGGAGATAACGGAATCATGGGGGCAGATTCCCCCATACTATTCTCGTTGTAGTGAATAAGTCTCACAAGGTCTGATGATTTTATATGGGGTTTCCTCTTTCAGTTGGCTCACATTCTCTCTTGTCTGCTGCCATGAAAGACATGCCTTTTGCCTTCCACCATGATTGTGAGGCCTCCCCAGCCATGTGGAACTGTGAGTACATTAAATCTATTTTTCTTTATAAATTATTCAGTCTCAGTATCAGCAGCGTGAAAACGGACTAATACAACATAGTAAACACTTTATGAATGAATATGTTACATGCTTCCCCCCAGACTCATGTCTTCCTGATTGTTATTTAACAGACATTGACATTCTCACTCACTTCTATGTCTCTCTGCTTTCAGTCTTTTTTCACCTCTATCAACCAGGGAGCTCAAAGATCACTCGCGATCTGAAGTATTTCTCTTGTCTACTCCACATCCCTAAATAAACTAATCACCACCTCAGATATATTCTCATTATACTCTGAATTCTTCTCTTTCTATTTTTCTCAAAGAACATAAACTGATGGCTCCTTAAAGGTCTAGTCTGGGGTTTCTCAGCTTCTGTTCTACTGACATTTTGAGCTGGATGACTCCATTACAGGGAAACTTCCCCAAACATAATAGGATGTTTAGCACCACCCTTGTGTGCCTCTACACACAAGGTACCAGTAACACCCCCACCAGTCATGATAATCAAACATGTGTCTAGATATTGTCAAAAGTCTCCTAGGAAGCAAAATTTCCTGGAGGTCAAGAACCATTATTCCAGATCAAACCTTTTCCTCTTCCTGGCTTTGGTCCTATGACCACCAAATAGTCACTGAATTCAACATAAATATGAATTGCCCTTATTTGCCTCTTGAAGGATTGATTGTAGTTGACAAGGAGAAGGGGGAAAAAAAAGAAAAGAAAGAGGAAATAACATATTCTAAAATGCTGTCATTTGGGAAATCTTGTGAGCATCATCATTTTCTAATTTTAGGCTTATCAAACCTGAGAGAATGCAGGATACTCCCCCGCCCCCCCGCCCCATTGAAAGATTCTCCAGACCTTCGAAGTCTATTACTCATTTCTAGGATTTTGTAATTCCAAAGCCGTCCTTTGTTTTGTGTTCTCTCAAGTTTTCAGATTTGGTGAAGTGAATACACAATTGAGCCATTAAGACTTGCTAACTGCATTGATTTATCTTTTTCTTTCTGTTTCTCTTTCATTAATGACACGTAGCGATTTGTCCCCGGAGATTTTTTCATCCTTTCAGAAAAAAATCTCATATTTTATTTCTTACAAAGCATTGTCTTGTGGCAAGAAGACTCATCAAAGTCATAATTACATTTCATTTGTCCACATTGAACTGTCTGTCATCTGTAAGCATTTGAGCCTGGCCTTTCTGCGCTTGTACTACATTTTGCCTGGTTACTTACCCCTCTGTGATGATTCCTTAGAGTAAGCTACTTTTGGCATTCTCTGTCTTTAATTTTTCTGGTTACATAACAAGGTTGTTTATAATATTCTAGGGGTTCTTAAGCCAAGATGATGATGCCATTTGTATTTTTAGTTATAAAAATTACTGAAAAGTACTCTTTGCCAGCAACCTTGATGTTTATCTATACACTCCATCTCTAAAACAATCTCTAGGCTTTATCCACAAACACCCAACTCCCACGTTAGATGGAGGTGTTGAATTAAAGAGTTTCAAAAGCATCCAAACATTAGGATCTTTATCTGAACCTTATCTAAATGATCCGGGATTCCTGAATCTCACATCTCAAATACTGAGATTGAAATTGGAGAACAAGCTCTCTCACTAGGCTTCATGCTTTGAAGAAAAGTAGCTAATTTAGGGGGAATTTGTGTATGCAGGGAACTTCTGCATGTGAGCCTTTGATATTTAATTAAAATTACAACCTACACTTTGCCACTTGTCTTTGTTTAGCATGACGTGCTATTTTGGACCAAAAAAGAATCCTAATTTAGGATGCATTTGAGGGCCTTCAATCTACAAAAGCAGAAACCTTGGCTGAGGTACTTTAAGTAGTTTCCACTTTTGTTTTGTTTTTTGGAGACGGAGTCTTGCTCTGTCGTCCAGGCTGGAGTGCACTGGAGTGATCTCAGTTCACTGCAACATCGGCCTCCTGTATTCAAGCAACTCTCCTGCCTCAGCCTCCCAAGTAGCTGGGATTACAAGTGCCCCCAACGATGCTCGGCTAATTTTTGTATTTTTAGTAGAGATGGGTTTCGCCATATTGGTGAGGCTGGTCTCAACCTCCTGACTTCAGGTGATTCACCTGCCTTGGCCTCCCAAAGTGCTGGGATTAGAGGCATGAGTCACTGCATTTTTAAAAGAAAGATAATACTCAGGTTAAAAAAGGAAGGCTTTACAATGTTTTCTAATCCTCCAGCTTGACTCTTTAAGTTCAGGCTGAGAGGTGAAGATCAGTGGTTTGTACTTTTCATTTCCTCTGATTTTGATCTGGCCAATGTACAGGTGTTTATTTTTAACCCCAACACAAAATAATGGTAAAAGAATAGTCATAGAGTCCGTCCCCTTCCTCTCATTTCTGCTTTTACCTCAATTTTTATATAGCTCATTAATCCCACATATAAAGGCAATCAAGTATATCTTCACAGGTACACTCAGTCATCTTGACTTTTATAGTCACTGGAAGAAGAAAGCATTAACCATAGTTACCACCTACCTCCACACTTATTACATTTTGGGATAAACTTCATTTATTCTGTATATTTTTCCCTGTCTTAGAATTAAAATGCAATAATTTTTTCAGGATTTTCATTAGCTTTTTCTAGTTTAATTGCATTTCTTCCATGAATGTGTAAAATTTTGAAAACATTAACCCCTGTGTAGAGATCAGTGTTTCTGTGAGGGTGGTTGTGTAGACCGTGTGTGCCAGAATTACCCAACATGCCAGTCAAAAATGCAGATTCCGGAGACAGCTCATCCTGGAGGTACTGAATGAAAATCTCTGAGCACAGATACCAGCAGTCTGCATTGTAACAGGGTCCCTCCAGGGAGTTCTGGTATAAACTAATATTTGAGGTGATTGCTTTAGAAGGTGACTTCTGGATTCCAAGTGTCATGCCTGGTGGCTTATGTGCACTTATCCAGGTATCTCTTTTTCTTTCTCACTCTGCATCTAAATCTGTCAGCCTATTCAAAACAGACCCAGATTCTCACCCTCTATCTCTGCTCTACAAGTCTGGTCTGGTAAAGCCACTATCATCTCTTGATGAGATCACTGCAAATGCCTCCTAGCTTCTGCTTTTTTTCTTTTTTCTTTTTTTGAGACCGGGTCTCACTTTGTCACCCAGGCTGGAGTGCAGTGGTATGATCACAGTTCAGTGCAACCTCGACTTCCTGGGCTCAAGCAATCCTCCTTCCTCAGCCTGCTGGGTAGCTGGGACTACAGGCATACATCATTATGCACAGCTAATTAAAACATTTTTTTTTTTGTAGAGACAAGGTCTCACTTTGCTGCTCAGTCTGGTCTAGAACTCCTGAGCTCAAGCGAACCTCCTGCCTTGGCTTCCCTAAATGCTGGGATTATAGGCGTGAGTCTCCATGCGCAGCCTAGCTTGTTTCTTTCTTCTACTTTGCTCTTCTGCAGTCTAGCTCAACACAGTCACCAGCAAGTTCACTTTTCAAGTAAGGTAAATCCTATGACCTCCATATTTAGATGCCTTCAAGGGCTTCCTGTCTCAGAGCAGAGGTCAAAAGTCATTACAATGGTCCACAAAACCCTTGTGATGTGGATGCTGAGCTCTTGCCCCTCACCCTTACTGCCTTTTCCTTTGCTCCCTCCCCTCCAATTATACTGAGTCCTTATTCTTCTGCAACAGAGCTTCTCCCTCATGGTCACCAAGATTGATTGCCCTTCTCCCTGTTATCTGTATGGCCTACTCACTTACTTTTTCCAGATCTATATTTAAACTTCTCAGCAAGGTTTCTCCCAACAATCCTATTTAAAAAAGAATTGCCCTACTTCTGGGCACTTCCCGTTCTCCTTTCTCCTTTCCTTCTTTTCTGTTTCACCTAAATTTATCATCATCCGCCACTCTGGACATTTTACTTACCTTATTTATTGTAGTCCCTCCCCACTGCCAGCTACAATCCATAAGAGCTAGGAATTTTTTTTAACTTGTTTTGCTCATGCTGTATTCTGGCCCTGAGAATAGTAGAATATGAGAGAGACAATAAATACTTGTAGAATGAAATGAATAAATTATCGCATTGTAACAATGCCACACTGTAAGTGCTATTGCCTCTGTTGACAGATAAGGAAACCAAGGCTTATAAAACAGGAATAAATAACTCACTCAAAGTCACATGGCCTGCCTAGAGCTGGGCAGAGCTTTACTCTGATACCAAAGCAACCGTTCTTTAAACGATTCCTCCATGTGCCTTATGGATTCTCTTAGTTCCATTTCTTTGTTCTCCAAATAAGAATGTGCTTTTAGCCAAAACCATCACATCATCAGAGTGAAAGAGAGAAGGTGGGACTCCATATGGCTGCAGTGAATAGAAGGCAAAGCTCCTCCCTGTTTCTCTCCTCAGACCTAAGAACCCTCCCAGCCCCCTCCCAGGGGTTCCTCATTGCACCAGTCCAGGTGTATTTATCTGAATCTAAAGTATATTTTCCGTTTTTCCTCTTGATCTTCAGGTGCAGATATTTGAGATAATCATACTTTTCCATTTATGTCAAATTATTATTGTGAGTTCAAGCAAAATATCTCTCCTACTTACATACCTTTAGTTTTCTCCCTCCATCCTGAACCTCCCCTCCCATGGTTTTATCCTGTAGACATTTACTATGGTGTGTTGGATATATGTCATTAAATATATATGTAGTTTTGCAAAATAAATTGATGTGGTGTTGTTGTTGGTGTGTGTGTGTTATCCTTACATGAATGGTATTGTGCTACAAATGTTATCATTATCATTTTAATGTTACCAAATCATTATGTCAAACAATGCTGAGAAAAATGTTTATGTACCTGGACCCTTACTGACCCCTAGGAACAAGGCGCTTGAAAGTCATAGGGTACGTGCTGAGTTTATTTCACTAAGTATTAAAAAACTGCTTTCCAGATTGAATGCTGATTTACACAATCAGCAGGTTGTATGGCTAAGTTCATTTCTACATGATCTCACCAAAAAATAGGTTCTACAATACTTGTGAATATAAAATAGCATCTTTATAATATAAATTTATTTGATTACTGATGAGATTGGACCTCTTTTCATAAAATTTGTATTTGAACTTTCCCTTCTGTTAACTGCTTTTAAAGTATTTTTGACCATTGAAAAAACTGGGATTTCTGTCTTTTTTAAAAATTTTGAGGTTTTTTCTGTAATTAAGGAGAGTATTAGTGTGTTTATTTTAGACATTTCAAATATCTTTTTCCAGTCTCTTGTCAATTAACTTCGTCTATATTACCCATTATCAGATAAAAACCCATCTTATTTCAATTTTTTTTCTTCTTCTCTAAGTCACAAATATATTTTGGAACATTTGCTTCTATTAGTTTAATGGTATTACCTCTCGAAATTTTTTAAATAATTTTTATGGAGTATGCTTTTGCATTTTGTATATAGTAGAGATCTGTTTAAATTTTTCCTGTAGAAGGATCTTGTTTTACCAACACCATACATAGAACAAACTATCCTGTCCTCTTCGCTTTGAAGTATCAATGATACATATTTCTTTGAATAACATGTTTCTTTGTCTGAATAGATCTATACATAATATACATAACCTATGCATTCTGTTCCACTGACATTTTTGTTCCTTTACCTATGTCATGCTCTTTGTTTTATTTTAACCTTGTAACATATCTTCTTTTGTTTGTTTGTTTGTTTGTTTGTTTGAGATGGAGTCTTGCTCTGTTGCCCAGGCTGGAGTGCAATGATACAATTTTGGCTCACTGCAACATCCGCCTCCCGGGTTCAGGCAATTCTCCTGCCTCAGCCTCCCGAGTAGCTGGGATTACAGGTGTGTGCCACTATGCCTAGCTAATTTTTGTATTTTAGTAGAGACAGGGTTTCACCATGTTGCCCAGGCTGGCCTCAAACTCCTGACCTCAAGTATCTACCCGTCTCAGCCTCCCAAAGTGTTGGGATTACAGGCATGAGCCACAGTGCCTGGCCAACCATGTAATATATCTTAATATGTAGTAAATTAATTCTGCCTAACTCAACCTTAATTCTCCTTTTTCAAAACCAATATAAATACTTGTAGACCATTATTATTTTATACTAATTTTAGATGGAGTTTTATCAATTTTCTAAAAATATCAGCTGGAATTTTTATTGTGATTGCTTTGAATTTGTAGAACAATTTGGGAAGAAAGACATATTTATTGTAATATATTGCCCTATCCATGTAATTGGTTATCTTCCATTTATTCAAAATTTATCCAATTTCTCTGTAAATATCTTTTTCTTTGTGTAGTTGGTTGCTAAAGTTTTGGTGTGATATTGAAAAGTATTTTATTTTTCTATTGGTTGTTATTAGTAATTACTTGTCCTTTTTTGTTGTTGTTAGTAATTACTACTTCTGAAGGGGTAGGTAGCACTTTGGAAAGGTAAAGATGGGCAAAGAACATTCCAGACAGAGGAATAAACATAAGTAAAAATCCACAGCCTGCAAAGATTAAAAGATAAATTGGCAATGGAAGAGTTAAATTTGTTTGGAACGAAAGATAGTTGAGGAAAGATGTTGAAGAATAAGGATAAAACACATGGTGGAAAGACATAAATGGAATGTTACAGAGTTTAGGTTTCAAAGGTAACCTGGATGAAAGCATGAATTCTGGAGTCAGGCTGTGCATATACTCTCTCTGTTACTTATTAGCTAGGGGATTCTCAGCTCTCTGGGCTTGTTTCCTAATAGTGAATGGAGATTGTGACAGTACCTACTGCATTAGAGAAGAGTGAAGATTAAATGAGTTAAATCATGTAGCACCTGGTGTATAATAAAGCATTCAATAAATGTTAATATTTATTGTTATTGTTGCTATTGTTATTAGGAAATCGGAAATCATTAAAGATTTTGATGTGACCCAAGGTCAGAACGCAGCTTAGCAATATAGCAGAGAGAAAGACTTAAGACTCCTGATTCCCAGCATAGAACTCTGCTTCTAAGATTTTGTGGAAACATAAATGGATTAAAAAATATTTTGAAGAAATGGCCACTTAGTACAGTATTTTACAGAGCCCACTAATATCAAAGTATGAATGCTATAGTGTTCTCAGTAAATAAACTGGCATAATATACCCAAATGCTGTCTGCATACATTTTAGAACACAAATGATGCTTGTGTACCCAAGTGCCAAATTTACATAAAACACTATACAAATAATTTAAAGCTGCCATGTTCTGGCAAGTAAAGATGATATAGAAATACTTTAAAAAAATCAATTCAAATATTTCATCATGTATTATACTGTGAAGAAAAGGAAACCCTTAATCAAATATTTAAACCATAGAAAAGATTTTATTGGCACCTTTGGTAGTGGCCTCTTGGAAACAGAGAATGGAGCAATAAAGAAGGCTTCAAAGGTGGAGTTTAGTCACCCTAAGCAACATAACCAGGTCATGAAAATTAAACGAATTATTAGAGACATTTGCGGAAGGTGGCATATCAAGAAAAACTGGCTAACACTTACTAGCTATGAAACATAGTTTTCAAATTTAAATAAGTTCTTTTAGCTTTCTCTTTTTTTCTTTTTTTTTTGAGACAGAGTCTTGCTCTGTCGCTCAGGCTGGAGTGCAGTGGTGTGATCTCGGCTCACTGCAACCTCCATCTCCCAGGTTCAAGCAATTCTCCTGCCTCAGCCTCCCAAGTAGCTGGAACTACAGGCAAGCGTCATCACACCAGGGTAATTTTTGTACTTTTAGTAGAGACAGTGTTTCACCCCTGACCTCAGGTGATCCTCCCACCTCGGCCTCCCAAAGTACTGGGATTACAGGCGTGAGTCACGGCGCCCGGACTCTTTTAGCTTTTCTAATAAATAGCATAAACATGGACAAAATTAGTTTATCCTTTACTGTCATAATACTTCACATTCACTTATACATCAATTATTTTAGGATTGAGGAATTGACAATAAGGTAATTTGTTTTGCTTTGCTTTTTTTTTTTTTTTTTTTTGAGACTGAGTCTTGCTCTGTCGCCTAGGCTGGAGTGCAGTGGCGCGAACTCGGCTCACTGCAAGCTCATCCTCTTGGGTTCATGCCATTCTCCTGTCTCAGCCTCCCGAGTAGCTGGGACTACAGGTGCCCGCCACCACACCTGGCTAATTTTTTGTATTTTTAGTAGAGACAGGGTTTCACCATGTTAGCCAGGATGGTCTTGATTTCTTGACCTCATGATCTGCCCACCTCAGCCTCCCAAAGTGCTGGGATTACAGGCGTGAGCCATCGCGCCCGGCTTCTTTTGCTTTTAAGTCAGACAGTTTGCGCCATTCTATGCCTTTCCTCCTTCCAACTTTGTTATTTCTTATGTGTTAGATCTGCTTCCACCACAGACTTGTAGATTGCAGGTCTCTTTGAGGGCAGGAAATATGTGTTATAAACATGGAATACCCAGAAGGCACTGTACAAGTTAGTCACAGGGTAAGTAGCCAATAAAAATGTAGTGGCTGATGCCAAAAGGGGCTGAATTAATTTGCTTTCAGTGAGAAATTACTAACATTTCTGAGTAAAGAGGTTTTCGTTTCATGTAAGATCTAGAGAGCGTGGGGACTTACTTTTCTACTGGAAATCACAGAAAACGTGTGGGGTAATTATTGGGGGTAGTTACTTTAACCTGCGACTGATTGCTCACTGCAACTGATTTGCAGACGTACCAGATAATGCTTTGTGTTGTATCACCTAGATACTGCAACATCCCACTGGGTTTAACATTTCCCAAGACACCACTGAATAGAAATTCCACCAATTCCTCTTCCAGTTTTGTGTTTAGAACACTCAAATCCCAAGTACCCCACCCTCGCCCACCCTCATGGACACACAATATTCATTCTTTTTTTGTTGTTCCCCCTAAAACATTGATAAAAATAACGTTATTGAAAGCCTGAATGGCTTTCTTTAAACAGAACAGCACAAATTCATACACAAAGGCTGCTGCCCTTGAATTCCCTCTGGGCCTGATTCTAGGACCTCTATTCTTTGGGTAATAACTCTAATTTGGTTAATAACTAGGATAGGAATAGGAAAAAAAAAAAAAAGAAAAACAATTCAGATAAAGCAACCACCTCTCTAAAACCTATCTTTTAATGGATTTGAAATCTGAAAGCCAAAGACAACTATTTTTTTCTTTCTTTTGCATATTTTACTTCCTCTGTTAACTCTCAACAGGAAATGTAAACCATGTGTACACAAAAATATATACCAATCTGGCCTTTACATAAAGCTTCTTTCTTCTGGTTTAATGTTTACTGAAATTTTACCTCAAGGTAACAACAAACGTTTAGAATTTTCCAAACAGCATATCACGCTGTTTTAAATATATATGGAATAAATGCTACTGATCACATTTCTAAGATTTTCTACTTGCAGATTCATACTGAAGATGAGGGATTTTAGTTATCAAAGTTTTAAGAATGATTTATTTCGAATCTTAAACTAACAAAAATTTTTTTTTAAGAAATGAATATAGTTCATTGATAAATGCTTTTGTTGCCAAGGGAGAAAATAGACCCTTTGTCTGTCTTGGCTCCACTATTTAGGAGTTGGCATCTAAGTAATTAGTTATCAGGGTTGGAATCACACAGCGAAGCAATTCCCTTTTCTCCTGATTATGGATTGCATTTTGATGGTAAAATTGTTGGTTGTGTCCCTCCTTAGTGACAGATTTTGTGTGATTAATGTCTCTGGGGTCTATTTTTCTCTGTCACCTTCACACAATAGATGCCACAAAATCAGCATCACCAAATCAAAATGTGCCTTCTATCCCCTTAGAAATGATCACTCTCCATCTTTTCTTGTTGTGGTTGATCTTTAGCTTCATATATTTGAAAATAAAGAATGAAATGAAAGACTGTACCTTTGCTACACCTACCTCTGTCAGGTGAATTTAAATCACAGCTATATAGTTCTAAGCTTCACTAGATTTTCACAGGGACAAAAATCATTTGCAAGTAGCTCATTAAATGTATTTGTTTTAAGAAAATGCCATTCAGAGAGATACTATTGTCTGCAGTTGCCCTAAACATTTAGTTGTTTAACTGTGATTCTGTACATTTGTGTTTGTTGATACCCTTAGGCAAACACACCCGACTTCACAAACATTTGCTCAAATGCTTGAGTAAGATACATTTTTTATATCGTTAATATAAATATAACCTCCCAGTGCACTTAGCTGGTGAATTTGTTACACTAGCTTGTTTGCAAGGAAAAAATAACAATCTATTCAAGTTACCTTAAAACAGTGGTTTACAGACATATTGCTAAATTTAGGAAGCAAGTCTTCTCTTGAGACTGTGCTTTATTATCACAGCTTTTATGCTCTTTTCTTGGTCCAGTTTTGTTCCCCTATAAACTAACTTCATCTGCATTCATTTTGTTCCCCGCTGCTCCGCCTTCTTATCTTTGCTGTCCACATGGTCCTTCATTGCCATTCCTGGATCATTCTCTGTCCTAAGCCTGTCCAGGGGCTCAATCTCTCAGCATTCCCAAACCAAATGCTGGATAGAGGACTCTTACTGTGTCATCTCGCTTCTTTGAATGAGGCTATAAAGATGATAGATTAGTTTACAGGACTGTGTATTTCAGTGTCCTTCTGTTGTGGCTCATTCCTGGTCTCATCGGTTAGGCCCAGGAGAAGCATCATCACATGGAATAAAACATGGCTTTCTAAGCCAATTCATTAATGTTGTGTGGCTGGAGATTCCTCCTTAGAAAGGGAGGCTTATATGGATGGTGTCTTAGCCCATTTTGTGCTGTTGTAACAGAATACCTGAAACTGAGTGACTTATAAACAACTGAAATTTATTTCCTCACAGTTCTGGAGACTTGGAAGTCCAAGACCAAGGTGCTGGCATCCGTTGAGGGCCTGCTTGCTGCGTCGTCCCATGGCAGAAGGGCATAACAGGGTGATAGAAGACAAGAGAGTGAACTCACAGCCTCAAGTCCTTCGGCATTAACCCATTTATGAGGGTGGAGTCCTTATGACGTAAACATCTCCCATTAGGCCCCACTTCCCAACACTATTGCATTGAGAATTAAGTTTCCGACATACGAACTTTAGGAGACACACTCAAACAATTGCATATGGGTAACCTAAACTGTGTGTGGCGTAATTAATGGGTTATTTGTTCCTTCCTAACTAAATTTACCTTCATTTTTGTAAACGAGTTCCATGATATATTTGAAGGCACAGCCAACAGATTTGCTGATAGACAGGATCTGGATGTGAGTAAAACACAATTGTTTTGCCTGGGGCAAAGTTGAGATTTTATTAACTGAGATTTAAAACCTGTAGGAGGCATAGGTGAGTTGGAGGTGATGGCAAATTTTTAGTTTACAATATGTTAATTTTGAGATATCTGATAGACATCCAAGTGTTAGTGTTTTGCAGAAAGTTGGATATTTTGGTCTGGAGATCAGAAGAGAGATTCAGGTAGGAGACATAAATTTGATAGTCATCATCATGCAAGTGGTAACTAAAGCCAGGAACCAGAAGAGATCATCTAGGGACAAAGCATAATTAGTAAAGAGGATGAGTTCACTGACTGAAGCCTACTAACATTTAGAATTAGATAATTGAAAAGGAGTGGAAAAAGGAGATGAGAAAGAGTGGGTAGGAGAATAAGAGGAGAACAAATTAGTTGTGGTATCCTGAGTGAATGTTTAACTGTATCAGATACTGCTGATAGGTAAAGTAAAACTGGACAATGAAAAAAACTATCCTTGAATTTGGTAATGTGGAGGTTGTATTAGTCTGCTAAGGCTGCCATAACAAAATTCAATGACTGGGTGGCTTAAACAACACAAATTTATTTTCCTACAGTTCTAGAGGCTGAAAGTTCAAGGGGCTGGCAGGGTTGGTTTCTCCTGAAGTCTCTCTCTGTGGTTTGCAGACAATGCCTTCTTACTGTGTTCTCACATGGACTTTTCTCTGTGCAAGTGTATCCCAGCTTTTTGTCTTTCTTATAAGGACACCAGTCATATTGGATTAGAATCCCACCCTACGATCTCATTTAACCTTAATTACCTCTGAAAAGGTCCTATCTCCAAACAGTCACGTTGAGGGTTAGGGCTTCAACATGTGAATTTGAGAGGGACACAATTCTGTCCATGACAAAGGTCACTGATGAACTTGAAAACAATAATGTTCTTGTCATGGAGTTCTGCTGGAGAGAACCTGACTCTAGTGACTTCAAGCAAGAAGGGAAAGTGATATGGTTTGGCCGTGTCCTTACCCAAGTCTCACCTTGAATTGTAATAATCCCCACATGTCAAGAGTGGGGCCAGGTGGAGACAATTGAATCTTGGGGCCAGTTTTCCCCATAGTGTTCTTATGATAGTGGATAAGTCTCAGGAGATGTGATGGCTTTATAAATGGGAGTTCCCCTGCACAAGCTTTCTTGCCTGTTGCCATATAAGATGTGTCTTGCTTCCCCTTCGCTTTCCAACATGATTGTGAGGCCTCTCCATCCATGTGGAACTTTGAGCTCATTAAATCTCTCTCCTTAATAGATTACCCAGTCCCAGGCATGTCTTTATTAGCAGCCTGAGAACAAACTACTACAGAAGGGGAGACATGGAGACAGTGAGTGGATGCAGGCCATAACTATAAGGAATTTTGCCATTAAGGGAAGGCAAGAAGTGAGCAAGTCCTTGAGCAGAGAAATAGAAGAGTTTTGTAATATATATATTTTTATTCGGTGAGAAAGATGCTATTAGATGTTTGGTTATTTCAAGATTCAGCTGCCTCTTGTGTTGAACAATTTTCTGCTTTTGTGTATGTTGACATTGGAGTGACCAGCAGGGCTTCAGGAGGCTACAGAGAAGTGGAAATGGAGGTTGAGAGGGAGGTGAGCAGAGGATACTTGAGGGATTTTATAATTCATTTCAGTATTTCAAAGTTGAGTTATTTGTAGGATACTTTAACATGTTATTATGGTATAAAATTATTTATTTGTACAAACATAACATTATTTATCTATATAAACGTGTTCCTTTTTTATTATAGTCTCTGAGGGTCCTAAAGAACAAACATTTTAAAAATGTTTGAATAGTTTGTTACCTATAGTCACCTCAACTCAAATGTAAATAATTGCCATTTCTTTAGGTGCTTAAATAGCACTCATTTATGATGGGTAATGAATAAGTCAATACTTGGTTAATTGTATATCCACTAGCAATTCTGAACTTTCATTGGTGTGTGTTTCTGTACTAGGAAGAGAAAGGAAGTGTCTCTGGCCTTGCACTGGGTACTGACTGTTCTAAGTACTTGCCTATCCATGATTGCTTCTCTCTAGAATTCAAGTGCGTTTACAGCATAGTATGTTAAGAAAGGGCACTGAGTGTGCAGTCAGCAATCCCAGATCTGCATTTTAATAGCCTTGTGGGCTAGCTTACTGTATCTGTAGTCCTAGGTTCTGTGTCTGTTCAATAGAGATAATGGTACACGGTTTTATGAAATTTATTTTAGGTTACACTTAGGCTCACACTCAGACCAACTTTTATCTGAAATGAAACCAACCTTGACATATATTGGTCTTAGTATTGCAGATCCATTTGTCAATAGTATGGTTTGGGATTTTCTGTCAACTACTGGTCATTCTGGGAATATAAACCAGCATCCTCAAGGTAGAAACTGCCATTGAAAAGAAAAAAGAAAAGCTGAAAGCTCAATGCTTACTTCAGGAACAAGGATCTAATGGGCTCAGCGATTTTAGCTGTGGAACGCCAATAAAGAAATATAGACATAGAAAAGCAAGTCCTGAAATTTATGGTATATCTATAAAGACAAAGCGAACCAGAGACTTCAGCTAATTCTACTACTACAGGCAGCAAATCTGGATGGTTTTGCCCTTGGTTTTCCTATCTTATAAAACTACAGTAGCAGGTTTAGAAGAAATTGAATGGAATCAATTTTTTTTCTTTGCCTTTATAGACAAAAGGGTGCTTGGCAGGGGGAAAGGTAGCTGGGAAAATGTTCTATAACAGAGAGAACTCCTGTATTGTGATATATCCTTCCTTTAGTTTTTGGATACAGAAAAAGGTAACTATAGAAAAAAGGCAGAACGTAAATTAAAGTTGTTTTAGAAAATGCAAGTATTCAGGTTTTTCTATTATTCCATCATTATTTTTGGCTAGTTGCAATATATCAAGTTTCTTAATAATTGAGGTAGCTCTAATATACACTTTATTCTCAGAGACAGAATAAACGCATTCCTACAAATAATAGGCAAAGCTAATTAGCAACTTAGCACTCTTATTTTGGCCAGAAGCCACCTTGACTGAGTTCTCTAATTCGTGAATATAACCTAGCTCTTAGAGTGTTAATTAATCTGTTCTTTCAATAGCCACATTTTCAAAAGGTAAGGTTAGGGTATTGTTAAAGCCTAAAGCTCCTTGTTCCCCCTTTCTCAAAAAGGGTTAGAAATATGGCATCGAATTTCTTTATAGGGTTCTGTTAGAGAAAAACAGCGTCCTTGAAAGCTGAAAATTTTGAATTTTTTTTTTTTAAATTGTGGGAAATGTACACATTTCTGGCTCATATGTGAATGACAAGGAAGGAAAATGTCACATTTTAATGAGAGTTAGAATCGTGATATAATTAGATCTGCAAATCATCTAAATTCAATTTATTGAATATGACTGAACACAGGTTGTATCAGCCACATGAAGATGCAGAGGTGAATACAGTTCATACTGTGACTATAGAGACGTTTAGTAGAGCAATAGTTTTCACACTGGGCTACATGTACTTTGCAGATGTGTACAGACTTTCAGGGTAGTAACAGCAGCCAAAGAATTCTACAGACATCACTGTCTAGACAGTCGACTCCATTGTTACATGTTCCTAAAGTCAATCTATCTGAGATGGAACTTTCCTACCTCCCTTTCAGGGTAGCTCTTCTTCCAGTTACAAGAAAAAAGCAGGTCTCTGAGGTTCTACTTAGATGTGTAAGAACTTTTAACTAACAGAGCAATGGTGATAAGAAAACAAATCGCTAAGGACTGTGTAACTAATCCCTTTGTGAATCTAAATGATTTCCAATTATTTGCTTAGAAAAAAAAGAATGGGAACCTAATAGAGTGGAAGAGTGAGGAAACATAAAAAATATTTTTAGATGTTAGATTACAAGTTAATTTCTATGGTGAAACTCCAAGGTGGGCTATGAATCGAGTCTCCCCAAACTCATCTATTCCGAACTACTTATTTATGATAACACATTTTCTCAGTTCTACATCTATAAACAAAGGCAATAATGAAAAATGGGGAGAAAAAACCTTGATGCTGAGTCCTGTGCTATTCTATCAGTAATTAATATTCATTCAAGACATACGAACCTAGAAAAATAATAGATTAAAATAACGCAGTTTATCTTGTTACAGATGCTTACATAATAACATTTCCCTTTTTATGTTTAATAATTGTAATCAAATCTACAAAATAATTCCATTGTCTAGTCAATTGAACATTATTAATCATTGTAATGACAACTTACTCTATGAGAAAAAAATGTAATATTTAAAGATTTATAGTTATAGAAAATTTTAAAATAAGTCTTAATTTATCTGCATATTTTTGTTGTAGGCTATATGATTGAGCAACAATAATAAATATTGGTGCAGAGGTGGGAGGGGGAAAATGTTCCAATCAGGTGACAGCATAAACAAAAACTCAAAGTAGAAGGACGTCAGGTTTTAAGTTCTAAAAATAATGTCTAACCAGGATTGAAAATATGGGATGTAAAAGGGAAAACATAGATGTGGGAGTAGAGACCAGAGGGGTTTTCTCGAGCAATCTTTTTATTTTATTTTATTTTTTTGAGACGGAGTCTCTCTCTGTTGCCCAGGCTGGAGTGCAGTGATGCAATCTTGGATCACTGAAAACTCCACCTCCTGGGTTCAAGTGATTCTCCTGTCTCAGCCTCCGGAGTAGCTAGGATTACAGGCACCCGCCACCATGCTGGCTAATTTTTGTATTTTTAGTAGACATGGGGTTTTGCCATGTTGACCAGGTTGGCCTCGAACTCCTGACCTCAGGTGATCTGCCTGCTTTGGCCTCCCAAAGTGCTGGTGTTACAGGCGTGAGCCACCACGCCCGACTCTCCACCAATCTTATCAATGAAATTTATTCATTTACCACAGGGATCTACCTTTTCAGGAGTTATGAATGATTGGCTTGAAAAAGATGTTTTTTCATTTTTCGTTTAGAGCAGAGGTCAGGAAACATTTTTTTGTGTGTGTGAAGGGCAAGATAGTGAGACTTTGTGGTCTCTGTTGCAAACACTGCACTCTGCTGTTGTAGCGAGAAAGCAGCCACAGGCTATATGTCAATAAATAAATGTGGCAGTGTGTTGATAAACTTTAGTTATGGACACCAAATATTGAATTTTATATCATTTTCACATGTCGTGAAATATTATATTTTGTATGTGTTTATTTTTCATTCTAACTATTGAAAAACGTAAAAACCATTCTTAGTTTACAGGTTGTTCAAAAACAGGCAGTTGGCAGAATTTGGTCCAAGGCTGCAGTTTGTCCACCCCGACCTAGAATTTTTCAATGATGTTGTCATCTTCTATATCTGAGCTTAGACCCCCATGAAGCCTCATGAATCTAATTTGTTTCTTTCCTCTTAATACCTGAATTGCATGAAAACCAGGACTCCTTGACACATAGGTGTGTTTCGCATTTTGGAAAAGTTGAGGCTTATTTACTTACTGATGATCTGTACGGGAAAGCTTTAACAATTCTGAAGTTGTTCTTCATTTTAGCAAAGATCTATCAAGAGGATTATTCTCCTTAACGACTTGAATTTTGAACTTAACAGCTTTTTATTTATTACCAGCATCAAAAATTTCATCTGAGAGTTTAAAAATGTGTGTTTTGTTTTGTTTTGTTTTGTTTTTTGAAACAGAGTCTCACTCTGTCGCCCAGGCTAGAGTGCAGTGGCATTGTGTCGGCTCACTGCAACCTCCATCTCCTGGGTTCAAGC
Organism: Nomascus leucogenys; assembly: GCF_006542625.1. NCBI lineage: Eukaryota > Metazoa > Chordata > Mammalia > Primates > Hylobatidae > Nomascus > Nomascus leucogenys. Next base: position 20,304,318 of record NC_044402.1, read on the forward strand.
AATTCTCCTGCCTCAGCCTCCCAAGTAGCTGGGATTACAGGCACCCACCACCACATCCAGCTACTTTTTATATTTTTAGTAGAGACGGGGTTTCACCATGTTGGCCAGGCTGGTCTAGAACTCCTGACCTCAGGTGATCCGCCTGCCTAGGCCTCCCAATGTGCTGGGATTACAGGCATGAGCCACTGCACCCGGCCCTATTTATTTATTTATTTATTTATTTATTTATTTATTTATTTGAGATGGAGTCTTGATCTATCGCCCAGGCTGGAGTGCAATGGTGCAATCTCGGCTCACTGCAACCTCTGCCTCCCGGGTTCAAGCAATTCTCTGCCTCAGCCTCCCTACTAGCTGGGATTACAAGCGCCCGCCACCAGGCCTGGCTAATTTTTTTTGTATTTTTAGTAGAGACGGGGTTTCACCATCTTGGCCAGGCTTGGTCTTTAACAGAATAACATAGTGGAAAGACGACAGGCTTCATGGTCAATGACCTTGTGTTTGATTCTTGTCTCTATTATCTAGTTCTTGGGCAAATTACATCACATCACTGAACCTCAGTTTCCTTGTATATAGCAATAGATATGGTAATAATAGGCTTTCTTCATTGTGTTATCTGGAGAGTTTAGTTAGTAGATGTGGAATATACAGCATGGGGTACATGATAAGCAGACATTATATTTCAGTTATTAATATTAATAGTATTCTTTTTTTATTGTTTGTTTTTTGGGACAAGGTCTCCTTCTGTCATTAAGGCTGGAGTGCAGTGACACAATTACAGCTCGCTACAGTTTTGGCCTCCCAGACTCAAGCCATCCTTCCACCTCAGTCTCCCGAGTAGCTGAGGCCACAGGCATGTGCCATCGTGCCCGGCTAATTTTTATATTTTTTTTGTAGAGATGGATTTTGCCACGTTGCCCAGGCTGGATATTAACAGTATTCTTATAAATATTTTTACTTTTTGTTTTTAATCTATAGATCTGGCTAAATCACAACACATTTAAAAATTCTTCATGCCTTATTATTATTATGATTAAACTTTTATTTTAGTTTCAGCGGTACATGTGCAGGTTTGATAAATTGATAAATTGCTCGTCGCATGGTATACTTTATTGTTTTTGACCCATAAATTGGAAGGCCAAAAAGTCTAGCTATTTGAAACTATTGGAGATTTCCATCTTCATCACTATTATCTGAAACTGAGTTTTCCTCACAACTGATAACATCAGATAGCCAAGGACTTCCTGAACACTTTTCTTGTTGATTTCAAGTCCTGCTTGATTCTCTAGCCTCTGTAACCTCTCATTTCTCACAACTTTGGCGTCTTCATCTCCCTTTTATAAGCTAGTTCTTTCCCCAGTTCCAGAATCAGTTTGAACTAGAAGTTGACTAAGTTTGAAGCAGTTCTCAAGCCACTTCCTGGTACATACCCCGGAGTCTACCAAGAATTACTCTGTTCCTATCCCCAAAGTTTTTCTCCAAAGGACTCGGTCAGTTCTATCATACCTACCTCTTGGCCCTGCTCCTTATTTCTAATTCTAATGACTTCCCCAAGCACCCCGTTCCCTTCTTGGAACTGAGGTCTTGAGTTATTCTTGGAAGTTTCCTTTCCAGAGTCTTTGTATCTTGTCATGAATTGCGCTGTGTAGCTAGAATTCTGCATTTGCTAACACAATTTATGTCTCCTCTACAAGCTATTGAACCTCCACATCTTGGTACTGACTTTCCGAAATATTTTATGGCTATGCTTTAATCCTGGGAACCATCAGATCATTCTAATTCCTGTTGTGGACTTGCTACTTTGCTAGGACTTAGACTTGATGCTATATCATACGGATGAAGTTTTCTAATCTGTAAAACAAAGTAAATAATAGTACTTACCTCCTGAGATCCTATGAGGTTGAAATTAATACACATGTATACTTAGCTAAGCACCTGCACAGTCAGTGTGCTATATAGTGTGCAATAAATAATTGCGGTTGTTGCCATTGCTGTTATTAAAGCTCTTTAGAGAAGTACTCCCAAATTTGTCACTTGAGTCATGTCATTATTTTTCATCATTACCATACTACCTGCACTACCATATATATATATATATATATTTGAGATTGAGTCTTGCTCTGTTGCCCAAGTTGGAGTGCAATGGCATGATCTCGGCTCTCTGCAACCTCTGCCTCCCAGGTTCAAATGATTCTCCTGCCTCAGCCTCCCAAGTAGCTGGGACTACAGGTGCCCGCCACCACGCCTGGCTAATTTTTTTTTTTTTTGTATTTTTAATAGAGACGGGGTTTCACCATGTTGGCCAGGCTGGTCTTGAACTCCTGACCTTGTGATCCGCCCATCTTGGCCTCCCAAAGTGCTGGGATTATAGGCATGAGCCACCGTGCCTGGCCTACACTACCATTTTTTAATGCATTTTTTTTCATAGACTGCTTCTTTAACTTAAATAAATGTAGCCTTCTCCTTAAGCTATCACTAGATCCAGGCTGCTTTGATGTGCCACATTATTTTATGAATCAAAAATGTCATTGATTATAAGAAACTATTATTTTTCTGATCCTAGGAAAAAAGTACTGTCAACTAAACTATGAACTTCCATTAATTTTAAGAGGCATTTTGATTTAGAGACATTAAAATGTCATAAAAAAGCTTTGAAATCATTGAATTATTAAATTTTTCTTAGAATCACTTCCTAGCAATGTTTTAGGGGGAGGATACTATGCATACTCTATCTAAGAGTTCTAAATCACTCCTGCAATTTCGTAATCACTTGCATACTGATGACTCCCAGCTCCGTATGTTTGGGCAACATCTGTCTTGAACTTCAGTTTGTCTATTGATCAGGCTGCTTGACATCTCCGTCTGGATACACCAAAGGCACACCAGAAATTTATTCCTTACCTTTCGCCTCATGTCTGCTCCTGAGTCTCTATTCCTTATCTTGATGAGTAGCAGCACTAGCCAATAAATGCCCACATCTGGAAACTGGGGCTCCTCTATGACTGCCTTCATGGCTTATCCCTCCATCTAATTAGTCCCAGGTAGTGTTAGTTCTATTTCCCTGATTTGTTTTTAAATCATGCCCTCCACACACCTATGGCAGCTTCAGTTTCACTCCTCCTCCTCCTTTTATTTTTGAGACAGAGTCTTGCTCCATCGCCCAGGCTGGAGTGCTGTGGCAGGATCTCGGCTCTCTGCAAGCTCCGCCTCCTGGGTTCACGCCATTCTCCTGCCTCAGCCTCCCGAGTAGCTGGGACTACAGGCGCCCGCCACCATGCCCGGCTCATTTTTTTTGCATTTTTAATAGAGCCGGGGTTTCACCGTGTTAGCCAGGATGGTCTCGATCTCCTGACCTCATGATCCACCCTTATAAGTGAGGCATTTGATTATCTGCTCCTGCATTGGTTTGCTAAAGATAAAGGCCTCCAGCTCCATCTATGTTCCCACAAAGAACATGATCTCATTCTTTTCTATGGCTGCACAGTATTCCATGGTGTATATGTACCACATTTTCTTCATCCCATCTACCATTGATGGACATTTATGTTGATTCCATGTCTTTGCTGTTGTGAATAGTGCTGAAATGAACATATACATGTATGTGTCTTTATGATAGCATGGTTTATATTCCTTTGAGTATATACCCAGTAATGGGATTGCTGGGTAAAGTGGTAGTTCTGTTTTTAGGTCTTTGAGGAATTGCCACACTGTTTGAAATAGTCTACACTCCCACCAACAATGTTAAGTGTTTCTTTGTCTCCACAACCTTAGCACCTGTTACTTTTGACTTTTTAGTAATAGCCATTTTGGCTGCTGTGAGATCGCATCTCATTGTGGTTTTGATTTACATTTCTCTAGTGATCAGCAGTATTGAGCTTTTTTTTTCATTTGCTTGTGGGCCACATGCATATTTTCTTTTGAAAAGTGCCTGTTCGTGTCCTTTGCCCACTTCTGAATGGGGTTGTTTGTTGAAACCACCTCTTAACAGAATCTCTGGCCTTCCATGTGGCTGCCTTCTCCTATCGTCCATTGCACACTGCTGCCGAATAGGCTTACCTCCCTGCGTTGCAAATATGCTCCATTAGTTCTTCCTTTTACAAAATTTTAGGAATTCTCCATTACCTTCAACATAAAGTCTAACATTCTCAGCAGGTTACCCAAGGCTCTGTAGGATATTACTCAAGCCTACTCTAACCCAGCCTCCTTCTCACTCCACTACCCCAGCCACACTCACACCCACTAAACTCCTTTCTTCAGGTAACCCACTGTACTCACCTGGTCCCAAATAAGCCATTACCTCTCATGTACTCCCCCTTTGCAATAACTTCTCTCCCTTTCCTTCTCTCCAATTCCCTTTCTCCATTCCCCTCTCTGGCACCTTCTCCCTCTTCCTCCCTCTCTACATCCTTCCTTTCTCTTTCGCTGTTCTCTGTCTCATCTGTTGCCACCTCTAATGAGCCTTTCCCATCCCCAAGTCTGAGGAAGTTGTTGCTGCTTTGTGTTCTTAGAATTCCTTATGTTTATTTTAACTATAACTTTTTTTTCTGTACTGAATTTGGTTACCACTTTACTACCTTGCAATAGAGCTTCTTGTGGGTGGGTATTTTAGTTATATGTGGCTATATAACAAATCATCCCCACTTTAATGGCTTAAAACAACAATTATTATTGCTCTTGGTTTGGTGGGTTAACTGCGGAAAGACTCTTTCTTGGGGTCTGTTAGAGAAAAAGTGATTCAATGATATTGTTAGAGCATCATTAAAGATAGCTTATTCAGGACCCTTGCAATAGGTATAGCAATCACTGCAATGGGGTCTCACAACGGAGGAGAGAGATTGGGCCAAACTTGACTACAACATGGGCAAATGGAAATGTATAGTGAAGAAGCAGGGTAAGGGGCAGTGGATGAAAGATTACAAAGAGGAAACATCGGGGCAAGGAAGATTCTAGCTAAATAAGAATTCTAAGTAAGAGAATTCTCACTGGAGAGAGGCCATGGTGATCAAAAATCACCTGGAGGAGGTGGAGAATGAGGAATCTAACTAGATATTGTGGGTGATCAGAGATATCGAGGGTAGACGGTTCCGACTAAATCGACGTAACAGGGTTCTTTCCTAGAATTGGATTTTACAAAGAAGTGCACAGATGGGCCTACAAGAAGGTTCAGGAGCCTCGCTAAAATCTGGTCAAGCAAAGAATTTTTGTCAGGTATTGTTTGAATGTGGTCAGATGGCAGCTGGGACTGGAGTTATCTGAAGGCTGGACTAGGCCAGATGCACAAAATGTTCATTCCTGTATGTGCAGTTGATGCTGGCTGTTGCCTGTGGGCTGGACTGGGTCTGTCTGCTGAGCACCTATGTGAGTCTTGTCCACGTGGCATGGCCTTCTCTCAGGATGGCGGCAGGGTTCTTAGATGTAATACCCCAACAGCAAGAAATCTAAGAAGCCCAGGAAGGAGCTTCTCGTCTTCCTTAAGATGTGAACTCAGAAGTCTCAGAACGTCTGCTGTATTCTATTGGTCAAATAAGTCACAGAACCCACCCAGATTGAGGGGAAAACAGTAGACTTCAAACACCCATGGGAAGATAGGAAGACCATAATGCATCAGAGCTCGTAGGTTGAGAGATGTTCTTGTGATTGTCTTCAGAAACAGTGTCTACCACGACAGGACATTGACAGCAAACTCTACCTTCCCAGAGTCAAGCACTGTGCTGGCACAGAATAAATGCTGATTTATTAACACACTGGTTAAAGGCACAACCTCTGGTGCCAGATCTGCCAATGTTGGTATTTTGGCTGATGCATTTTTCTGGCTGTGGAATGTTTGTTGAGGCGTTCCTCAGTGATCACAGTGAGGAAACGGAGGTGGAATCTACCTCATAGTGTGTTTGTCTATGTATACATGCTAATCTATGTAAAGACCTTAGAACAGTGCCTGGAACATATGCTTCGAAGTTAGCTACAACGACAAGGAAGAGGGAGGGAGAAGGGCCGGCCCTTGAAGTTGATCTCCAATCCCCAGTCCGAGTTTCAAACCTTCCAAATAAATATGTTCTCTCTTATAAACCAGCGGGCAATGTCTGGCTGAGCCCCAAGATAACGTAGCAACTAAGTTCCTACATATGACACCACATATTGGTAATATAAAATGTACTGTATATTCCTTTAGTGACATATATAATAATGCCAAACATCTCGAGATTTGTTAGGTGCATGCCCTTGTTTCAAAAGTTATTCAGAACTCTCAAGCAGTTCTGAATTTCTTCAAGGACAGGTAAGACCGTGCTTTGTGCTGCCTTGCACTGACTGCCATAGAGTCTAGTACAGTGCCAGAGATACACCAAGCATGAAGTAAATACTTGTAATTACTTTATCAGATTATTGACATGCTGATAATTAAAAATTACAAAGCATCTGAAAGGACAATTCCACTTATCACAATTTAATAAGGAGATGATTCTTGGGATTTTCCTTTTTTTTATTAATGTACTTTAAGTTCTAGGGTACATGTGCACAATGTGCAGGTTTGTTACATATGTATACATGTGCCATGTTGGTTTGCTGCACCCATTAACTCGTCATCTACATTACGTATTTCTCCTAATGCTATCCCTCCCCAATCCCCCCACCCCACGACAGGCCCTGGGGTGTGATGTTCCCCGCCCTGTGTCCATGTGTTCTCATTGTTCAGTTCCCACCTATGAGTGAGAACATGCAGTGTTTGGTTTTCTGTCCTTGCGATAGTTTGCTCAGAATGATGTTTTCCAGCTTCATCCATGTCCCTACAAAGGACATGAACTCATCCTTTTTTATGGCTGCATAGTATTCCATGGTGTATATGTGCCACATTTTCGTAATCCAGTCTATCATTGATGGACATTTGGGTAGGTTCCAAGTCTTTGCTATTGTGAATAGTGCCACAATAAACATACGTGTGCATGTGTCTTTATAGTAGCATGATTTGTGATCCTTTGGTATACACCCAATAATGGGATTGCTGGGTCAAATGGTATTTCTAGTTCTAGATTCTTGAGGAATTGCCACACTGTCTTCCACAATGGTTGAGATTCTTGGGATTTTCAAAGAGAAAAGAGGTTATAGGACATCATTCTTAAGAAAAGACTGGAGTCATGCATTCAGCAACATTTCCATAGTTTCTAAGAAAGTAGTGTCCACCCTTGCTGGTACACTTGCTCACATCTGGACTTTATGCTGGCTCTCCCCCAGCTGAGTCACTGAGTGGAAACGTAGCATTTGGCAAGGAAGGGTCATGGCTCTCAACCTCAGCTGGAAACCTTTTAAATAACTAGTATGTGGGCTTTTTCTTAAACTTCGTTTCTCCAGGAGTCGTGAACACCCTGAAACTGTATGCCAGATTTTATGTGCATGTGTAAAAGTGCATTTCTTCAGAGAAAACCAATGGTTTTCATGAGGCTCTCAGAGTAATCCCTAAGAAATGAAAGGTTAAGAACCACTGGTCATGAAAGCTTGGGCAGGTTTCCCTAATCCTTTACACATCCTAGAGGTTGTTTTCATCCGACCAAAGCCTTAACAGTGTATTTGCTTACCACTTCCCTCTCTTTTAGCATAAAACTGAAGGACAGCATTTACAAAAATCCCATTAAATCCATTTATGGTATTTCCCTATCCTAGTGGTCTGGACCGTGGGTAAACAATAATTTTTTTGCAGTGTAATATCTGTCTAAAATTTAAACCACAGGAATTTATGGGCAGAGGGTATGTCTCTGACTTATACATTTAGCTTTAAAAAATTTTTGGTACATTTAAAATAAAGACAGACAACTCTAGGCCTTAGCAATTTTAAAAGTTCTGTTTTTTTCTAATACATACACATATATACCTACTTGTGAGTCTGCATATATATATGTAGTCTTTTTTTCCCTAAAAAACATATAATCTTGTAAAATGCCACAAAATTGTTCATTATGTTTTTTAACTGTTCTCAATATGTGTGATTTATGGGAAGACAGATTTATTTTAAAATGATCAGAGGCTTGTATTCTGCTAACTCGGAGAAAACCCTGTAATTACAACTGAGAATCCTATCCTTATTATCTTCACAGGCAGAGTTCCTGGGGATTTTAATCCTCATTCAGGTTCCATGGCTAAAAAACCCCACATAATTGCAGTTTATTTCCTGAATTTAAAAAAAAAGAACACCCAATGTCTATAATAATAGCAGCAATAATTACAATAGTAGCTGTCCATTGAGCACCCACTATGTGCCAGATTCAATGCTAGACACTTCACGTACATTTCATAGGTAATATTTAGTCCTTTATATGTACCATATCATTCTGAAATTACTTCCTCAGATATTAAAAAAGAATGGCATTTCATTTCCTGCTTTTTAACAGAAGGTGGTTGCTGTTATAAAACATAGACACCTCAATAGTAATGTCTTCTATGGGTGGTTGAAGCCTCCTGTAATTTTCTCTAGGGTCTTTATTTTCCTTTTATTGAATATACACTGTCTTCTAGAGTAGTACTGGGCTCTAAGTTAAAACAGTGAGCAAGATAGGCATTGTCCCTGACCTCAAGCATTTTATGTGCTAATCAGTGTAGAACACAGATGTAACATAAGCATGAGTTTGTGGAAAAATTGGGCATTTTAAACTGTGTGCCTGGATTAAAGTGAACAAAAAACAAGCCTACAAACTCTGGGCGCAGTGGCTCATGCCTGTAATCCCAGCATTTCGGGAGGCTGAGGCGGATGGATCACCTGAGACTGGGAGTTCAAGACAAGCCTGACCAACATGGAGAAGCCGCATCACCACTAAAAATACAAAATTAGCCAGGGGTGCTGGCACATTCCTGTAATCTCAGCTACTTGGGAGGTTGAGGTAGGAGAATCACTTGAACCTGGGAGGTGGAGGTTGCAGTGAACTGAGATCCTGCAATTGCACTCCAGCCTGGGCAACAAGAGCAAAACTCTGTCTCTAAATAAACAAACAAATAAAAAAATAAATAAATAAATTCCACATAGTCAAAGCAATACTAAGCAAAAAGAACAAATCTGAAGGAATTACATTACCCAACTTCAAATTATACTACAAGGCTATAATTACCAAAACAGAATGGTACTGGTATAAAAATAGGCACATAGACCAATGGAACAAGAGTAGAGAACCCAGAAATAAAGCCAAATACTTATAGCCAACGGATCTTCAACAAAGCATATAGAGACTTAAATTAGAGAAAGGACACCCTATTCAATAAATGATTCTGGGAAGACCAGCATGCCACATGTAGAGGAATGAAATCAAATCCCCATCTCTCACCTTATACAAAAATCAACTCAAGATAGATCAATAACTTATATCTAAGACCACAAATCATAAAAATTCTAAAAGATAACATCAAAAATTTATTCTGTGCATTGGTTTAGGTGAACAATTCATGATTAAGACCCCCAAAACAAATGCAGCAAAAACAAAAATCAATAAATGGGACCTAATTAAATGAAAAAGCTTCCGCACACCAGAAGAAATAATCAGTACACAGACGACCCACCGAGTGGAAGAAAATATTTGTAAACTATGCATCTGCCAAAGGACTAATATCCAGAATCTACAAGAAACTCAAATAGGTAAGCAAGAAAAAAGAAATAATCCCATCGAAAAGTGGGCAAAGGACATGAATACACAATTCTCAAAAGAAGATATATAAACAGCCAACAAACATATGAAAAATGGCTCAGTATCACTAATTATCAGGGAAATGCAAACTAAAACCACAATGAGATACCACCTTACTCCTATGAGAGTGACCATAATTAAAAAGTCAAACACAATGGATGTTGGGATGGGTGTGATGGAAAGGGAACACTTTTATACTGCTGGTGGGAATGTAAATTAGTATAATGACTATGGAAAACTGTATGAAGATTCCTTAAAGAACTAAAAGTAGACCTACCATTCGGTCCAGCAATCCCAATACTGAGTATCTACCAAAAGGAAAAGAAGTCATTATATGAAAAAAGACACAGGCACAGGCATGTTTATAGCAGCGCAGTTCGTAATTGCAAAGATATGGAACCAACCTAAGTGCCCATCAACCAATGAGTGGATAAAGAAAATGTGGCATATATACTCCATGTAATACTACTCAGCCATAAAAAGGAATGAGAGTATGTCTTTCGTGAAAACGTGGATGGAGCTGGAGGCCATTTTTCTAAGTGAAGTTACTCAGGAATGGAAAACAAAATATCATATGTTCTCACTTATATGTGGGAGTTAAGCTATGAAGATGCAAAGGCGTAAGAATGATGTAATGGACTTTGAGAGGCTCGGCAGGGTGAGGGATACAGACTACAGAGTGAGTACAGTGTACACTGCTCGGGTGACCAGTGCAATCACCACTAAAAGAACTTATCCATGTAATCAAAAACTTATTATACCCCCAAGACTACTTAAATAAGAATAATTTTAAAATATTTATTGTGTCCTGCTCTTGAAGGGACAATAGCAAGTGGAATTTTTCTTTGAACTCCACTGCTTTTGGAGAATATGTTGCTATTTCTTTTATTAAGTATGTCAGAAATACATTCAAATTTGTGAATCTAATTGGCTGTCACTGCTGACTAAAAGCTTGTAAAGTAGAGAGGATTGTTATACACTGGATCCTGGGGCTCGTTGTGAGTAGGTAGGAGGAATAGGCCTGTGATTTTGTGTTACTCTTGCAGGCATGTGGCTATGGCTGTGGTGGTGGTAGACCAGAGTCACTTTTGCTGCAATAAAATACAGTCTTGTTGATGACATGACTGTTTCCTGAGTATTTCTAAACATTCTTACTCAGCACAGTGCAAATATACTGGAGTTAGGCCTAGGGAAAAAATAGTACAGTAAGTAGAAGATAGCAATAATAATTGATGGTAAGACTAGAGTTGTTTCCCAGATTGTGGTTTTGAAACTATCCGCTTAAAATCACCTTGAGTGCTTGCTAAAAAGGTAGATTCCTGTGTCCCACCTAAAATCAATTTAATTTTAATCTCCTATGGCTTCAGGCTCTAATTGTGATAATAGGGACAGCTTCCTGGGCCAGAGAAAGGGCCAACGTAGCTCAGAAAGATTCAGCATGATGACACAGAAACCTCATCTTACTGTCAGAAGAACTAAATTTGGGGTCTCATATATGTTGTTAACTAACAGGACATCTTTGGGCTGAATCATTTTAATTATCTGGCTTCAATTTCTTAGCTCTCTCCCTCCTCCTCCTCCTCCTCCTCCTCTATCCCCATTAAATTGTATCAAAACATGGCACTCTGATAAAGAAGTATGAGTAATTAGGCAGCAGTATTCTCAAACACAGTGTCAGACGAGGACAAATTCTTTAGCCAACCAATTAGCATTCAGCGAACACATAATGTAGATTTGCGACATTATAAGCCAAGGTCAGTGCTTTCAAGAAAGTACTAGGGCTTTTTGAAAACAAATTTTTCCTTAAGCCAAGACAAATAATATAATGTGGAAATAGTTAATGCAGACAAGTACTATGTGAGATCAGATTCAGTCCTCAGCTAGAGTTCTCAGATAAGATTTCATCAAAGCAGACTCCAAATGACACTTACAGGGTGACTGAATTTAAATTGTTGAAAAGTACTAATTGGATAACCCATATAAAAGTCAAGGAAGCTGTGATTTGGTTCTCAAAGAGTAAAAAAAAAAATGTTGTGTGGGAAGAACAGTCTGAAGTCACGAGACCACAGTGTCAAGTCAATGCTCATCACAGAAATTTTGAAAGATTATGATTCTAACTTGGCTGGTCATTATGTCTGTTAATGGTAAACCATACCTATGACATTTTAACTGAAAGAATCTGTCCTTGGGTGCTGGCTGTGAGAGAGTCAATATTTGCTCCTAGGCAACCAGCAGTATAAGAGAATAGAAAGGTGTATCTACAGACCTCAAAGGACATAGATGTCAGGGTCGGAGGTGTAGGGAGAAACATCCACTCTGGCAAGACTACGAGTGCCAAAATTCATCCCAAAGTGCCCACCTGCTCAAGTGGATTATGCCATGAATTTAGACGCTGAAGGCCACCACCACGGACTACCTTGAATGAGTCCCTTTGAGGCTAATATCACAGTCTGAGAAACTCACATGGGAAGTGATACTCATGCAAAGAAAGGTATAGATCACAGTATAAGCGATCCAGTGTTAAAGGACAAGAGTTTTCCAAAAAGTGGGCAACTGATTTTACAATAGAGGTTAGAAAAAGCCTAGAAGAAACTGGCATTTTCATAGATTGATATGAAAGCTACAAATACCTAAGCAAAGTTAGAAATTAGAGACTTCCACATGAGGAGTAACTGCTTAAGTCCAAAGATGCTTATCTTCTGTATTTGGAGATTCACTTACTCCCCATTTCTCTGGTTTCTAAGGAGAAAAGCATTTTTTTCTAAACATTCCTGGCCTCCTGCCCCACCCACTCACTTACGCTTCTCCCAGAGAAGACGAGGGAATTGTCAGAATGCTGAGTTTGGGTAAGAAACTCATAAGCACAGGGTACCCCTGCTGCCTTTCTTCCCCTTGAGAACTAGTATGCCCACAGAGAGAATGCATTCTGCCTCGTCCTCCCACTCCATGTGTGACAGGGACAACCTCAACATAGGGAAGCCTGTGGTTATTCAGTGCTGCCTGGGCTTAGGGGCATAAAGTTTATTCTGGGGTTCACTAGTAGGAAGTCCACTGTGGTCACACACCTAAGCCACATCCTCAAATCTGATTTTTATTAGTATAAAGCACCGATTTTTATCTCCACTTGCCTAACTTTATTGTTTAAAAATTATTCAGGAAGAATAGTATGTATTGGGCCACAGATAATTTGAACTATAGGAAAAATTGTGTTTCACACAGAGAGTTTCTAATTTGACATGTTTTGTCATCATTCACTGAGGTCAGATATATGCATAACAAGCCATGTCACCTGTCCACTGGCGCCTATGCAGAAAGCAGCTTCCTACCAGGAGTTGGTAGTAGCACTGGCCAAGCTGAGTGAGATAAGAGAAGCAATAATTCATGGTCAATAACTTATAAAGATTGTGAGATAAAGTCCTTCTTTTACCATACATACCAGGGAAAGGGACATTTGAGGAAAAGAGAGGGTAGGAATTTGTGTTTCACTAATGTTTATACCTTTGGAGGTTTTGAATATGTTATGAGAAAAAATAAAATAAACATCTGCACTGGAGGTTTATACTATCTCTAGAGTTTCTCCAGAAACTCAAGAATAAACTTAGTCCTGAGTTTTCAGGACTGGCCAACACTGCAGGGCCTTGCCATCTTTGCCTGCTTTGTTCCCCAACTCCCAAGACAACTTAGAACCACCTTGCTATCATGTAAGAGGATTTTGATGAAGATCAGATCTGAGGTAAGAACTGCAAAAGTTGAGATGGCTGGTCTACTTATCTTCCGGGTGAGGCAGGCCACAGGCCCTCCCAGAGGTTTAAAGGGAAAAAGAGGCCTGAAGATCAAATCATTGAGAACATTCATGAGAGAAAGTTAAGGTGGCTTCACTGAGGTAGGTTGAGTCTTGGATTTGAAGTTATTTTATGCCAAGTTAAAATCCCAACTCAGCCTTCCAAGCTAAGATGGGATCTCAAAGTAGATGCCTTAGCTTCTCTCAGCTTTGGAATTAAAAAATCTATAATATGGGGCTAATAATAACTCTTACAGGGAAATAATCCATGTGAAACTAAGTTTTATACCATAAATGCCCAACATATTTGGTTGGATTAGACGTCAGAAAGGATGAAATCTCATACTTGGAAAAGCCTCTAGTGACCATCCTGCCCCTCATCTCAAAGGAGAAAGAATGGGTAATAGTGAATTGGTTTGAGGTTATACAGCATGGCAGAGATTCAGTGCTGGAAAGTACTTGACAATATTTACGACAATGTCCTATTTTGAGAATCTGTAGACATGAAGCAACTTCTAGTAGTTACACAATTCTGCAAGTCAGAATTGGGCTGATAATCTAGACAATTCCATCCTCATCGAATGGCTTCCCATGGCTTTTTGCCTACACCTTTTATTCCATGGTTCAAACAACAGCAGAGGCACAGACATGTGACATTTCTGCTGAGTGAGGACAAGTCCCAGTATTCTCTCCCCAAATTTCACTACTGCCATAGCCAATGTCAACAGTGTGGAAGCTCTGGGTGTCAGACAGATGAGAAATTTCCCTTAGTATGCTCTTATTTTTAAGGTCAGATCCTTGAAGAAACAGCATTAGAGAGAAGGCAAACTTGAATTTATAGATCCATCCTTAGAATATGGATTACTTTCTTTTATAGGATCATACTAGGGAAAACTATGTAACTCAAAATCACTGGCCCCTCCTTTATCATTTGGAAAATTAAAACCTAATGCATAGATATAAATCAAAGGAGGTATTGCCACTTTCCCTACTACAGGAGTTGACGTTTTCAACATAGAGTTTTAGATGTGCAGCAGAGCGACTAATATATGACTCTTGATGCAAAACTCCTACTATGCTGGCAGTTAGGTACATTTCTTATATTATCTTATATTTTCTGTAACTGTAAGATGTATGATGTACGGGAGCAGCACCCTCACTTATCTCTGGGTGCAAATGACTAATGCATTTCCAAGGACTCTGAGACACTCAACAAAGGGTGCTCTCTATCATTGGAGATGGAAGTAATGATAAATGGGTGACAGCAGCCTAACTCCTACCAGATGCTGCAGGGTGTTAACCCAGTTGTCAGCCACTTCTCTTGTCATCTCTTGGGACTGAAAACCGTCAAGTTCTAAATTCCATCTACCCAGTTTGTGCTGTCTTATCCACGAATCCGATAGAAAAGTCCAGAAGCTAGCAGGAAAGGGCAAGAAACTACACACCCAGGCTAAGTACTACAAACAGTTTTCTCATTCTCCTCTTTGGCCAGCTGCAAAGGAAAATGATGCCTTTGAATCTGGCAGTTTCTATCATGCAGCCCCTTGCATTTGCTTATACACACGATAACTAGACTTAAATTCTCTTCCAGGCTTTGGTCATTTTCACATTATTGTGAATTGTGACTGTAATACCAGATAATCAGGTTTTAAACCTGTCAGTCCATGACATTTTATTTCCAATCTACAACCCTTTTGCCGACTCTTCCCACACTTCTAGGTGTCAGGCTGATGATGCATCTGTTGATGCATGGGTCGCCTGGAGGCACTTTCTAGTTCCTTGTTAAAGCAGGGCTCTCATCTCTTCTGGATTCCGGGGCCACAGTCTCTCTGTACTAGGGGTTTTTGTTGTTTGTTTGTTTGTTTTTGGATTGTATGAATCTGGAAATAATAATTCTTAGAGAGCCTCTTCATGAAAGAGCATCTGCCAAATCATCCTTGCAGAAAAGGTGATCCAAAGAGAAAATTACCCTAGGATTCAGTGGTTATTGAAAATATCTCAAAATTTCAAAGTTGTAGTAGGTCAGAATGTCATACGGGGATCTATGTTTGTACATATGCAGATAATGATTTCTGCTTCTCAAAACACACAATGGAGAACATATATGAGTGTACTTACTATGTTTTCATCCCAAATGTAGGCAAGATAAAGCTCATTTCCTGGTGAATGAAGCCATTCTAAATGATTGTGAGCTCGATGCCTGCAGAATATACTGGAAGGTTTCTGACTTTTAAATTTTGTCAATAAGAAAAAAAAAGGCTTGGCCGGGCGCGGTGGCTCACGCTTGTAATCCCAGCACTTTGGGAGGCCGAGGAGGGCGGATCACGAGGTCAGGAGATCGAGACCACGGTGAAACCGCGTCTCTACTAAAAAATACAAAAAATTAGCCGGGCGTGATGGCGGGCGCCTGTAGTCCCAGCTACTCGGAGAGGCTGAGGCAGGAGAATGGCGTGAACCCGGGAGGCGGAGCTTGCAGTGAGCCGAGATCGCGCGCCACTGCACTCCAGCCTGGGTGTCAGAGCGAGACTCTGTCTCAAAAAAAAGAAAAAAAAAAAAAAAAAAAAGAAAAAGAAAAAAAAGGCTTACAGATTAACATATAGTGGCTTACTTCAAATTTATTCATTAAAGACATTAGGAGTAAACATAACATTTACCATCATCAATATTTCTTAAAGATAGGAAATACATAATGACGGTTCTTTAGATTAGTTAGCTTTATTTATGAACATTATTTTAATTTTTCTCATTTTGCCATAGGTGGCTTAAAATTTAGCCATGGATCAGAACCAGGCTGTTGACTTATGCTTAAAAAATACTATAATATACTCTCTACTCTCTCCATTCACAGCATAATTAATTTCTGTCCTGTGAATTTAAACAGTAGCAAGTGTTCAGAGAATGGCCATTTTCGTCTTTCCTGATTCAAGTGAAAATATGCAAAGGCATTTGTAATTACTAATTAGCTAGTAAAAAAATTTCCTTCAAAAGGTATCATTAAACATCCCTTTTGTAAGTCTAATTTTTTCCCAAATCTTAAATTTGCTTTCCTGATTTCCCTTTACATATATATATATACATACACATATATATATACATAGTACATATATGTATATACATAATACATATATATATGATTTTTTGAAAAATGTACTTGCTTGGCTTAGAAAATTAGAAACCACTTGGTCACTTCTTACTCTTTCCACTTAAAAGCAAATTTAGTTTCTGGGGAGCAGGAACCCTCATATTCCAAATTTGTTTTGCTTTCCTCCTGGGGAATGTAAATCTGGTATCAAAACAACCAGGTCCTGCTAATGGGAAATCTTGCAGCAGAAGCTGGCTGAGTGCTTTGAAAATTTTCTCCTCCATGTTCTCCCAGTGGGTTATCATTTCCTCGGCACCAGCCAGCTTTCTTAGAGACAGAGCACCTGACCTTTCTGGAATTATATGGCTCAAAGGACTGCAGGTAATTTCTTTTGACTAGCAGAAGTAGAAACTCTTAATAGTCTCTTGACTACAACCTGTTGGTAAATTTTTTTTTTAATCATCTTTTACAGTGTTTCATTTGGCAGAATATAGCTATTCCAGATTTGCTACAAATTGCCCATGAAGATGAATATATTGAGGGCATTTGATTTGAAATGCTATCTTTCAAGTTGCTCAACTGGGGCTAGTGCTTGTAGGAGACAAGGTGGCTAAGAAGTAAGCTTTTGGGAAATAGGTATTGCAGGCTAAGACCATAGGAGGTTGAAACAGTTAAACACAACGTTTTTATTATTATCATATCCAATGTGTTAAAACACTGCCATTAGGATCTCAATATTTATGACAGAGTCTCTTAAAATTGCATTAGATAGTGTTAAATTTCAACTTTTTCATTTACAGTAGAACAAAGCCTAAAATAAGGATGGGGAGTTACGTTTATTCACCATGGTTACCTTTTATATATCACATTTGCTCTTTGTTAGAAGGAAACTGTCTTGGCTGATAAAATATTTCATGGTTATCCCTGATATCTGTTTGTTCTTAGCATGATATTTTGAGCAATTTTTGAGACTCTTGAGTGATTTCAGATTTTCACACTTTCTCACAGGTGCACAAATTATCAAAGAATAGAGTCACCCACCAAAGATTTAATACGACCTCATGGTCTTATTACAAACCTGGGGAGAAGGTGGGTGGAGGGATAAAATACAGAATTTCAGTCCTTAGACATCACATCCCAAATTACGTAAATAGATATAAATTAATACATCTTCTTTTTGTAAGTAAATGCTTCATTCCTGCTCTCCATTCACTCTGTTCATGGTGCAAAAAAAGTTGAAGGTAAAATACTGCAAATCGTGAAACAGGCTGCCCAAGGCATCTCTGTTTTGAGGAATAAACTCTGTAAGTATAATATCGACAGCAAGCATGTATTGAGTGCTTTTTTGGTGCCAGGCACTGGACTGAATGCTTTGTATATATTGAAGAAATTAATCTTCCCAACTCCGTTGTCAATATCCCTATTTCACAGGTAAGGAAACTAAGATTCAGAGAGATTACTATCATGGGAGTAATCCCCACCTATGAGGTAGACCAGAAATAAAGTTATGTGCTACCAATTATTTAAATATATACTCTTGACTTTTGTGCTCAAGCTGAGGGCCTGGGAAGTTGCGTGTATAAACGCAAATGTACACTTGGACCACTTTTTCCCGTGCATTTTCCTGAATGCTACTGGCAGCATGGGGGATGGGTGGAAAAATGTAGAGAACTAGGGTAGGAGGAGAGAGTTCTAGCCTTTGTAAACTCAGCATCCATATCCGTTGAACCATCCCTGTACCTCCCTTCCATTACATCCTGCCTATTGTCCATGCTTCCATTTAGATCTGTCTCAGCCAAACAGCTTTCAGGAGATCATCCCGTCTCATAAATCCAACTCTCCCTCTACTCTTTACCTTCTGTGTCTGCAACATAGCCTCAATCTGCACTGACATATGGCTTCAGACACAGGTTCTTATTTAGTGAACGCCACTTCTAGTTTCCCAATCAGAACATGTGCTGTTTAAAAGCAGAGTCAAGATCCTCTGTTTCCATGGCCTTCCCCTCGACCTTGACCACTATCCTGAGTGTTTAGTCCTAGGTTTAGAGCAGTGATTGTGCAATATGTACTTTTGTACTCGTGATTATTCTAAGACTCAGCCAAAGGGAACAGCCTTGAGTTTGGCAACATGGATATAAGCTATAACTTCTCCATTAGAAGTGCAAGGAAATAAAATTTCTTAGAAGAACTTTTAGAAAAGGTAGACAATGTTCCAGACTTATGTGGAAAGTCTGTAATACCAAAAGGCAGAATATTCCCTTCCCCAACAAAAAATGAGGAAGTACTTTTTTCTTTGAATTAGGTTTTCTGATTAAAAACATATTAGAAAACAGCTGGCACAAAGTCATTAAGTCAATTGAAATTCAAAGTTCTGAAAACTTCTGTGCTTAGGCCTATATTTCACTTTATGAATTGAGATAATACTGTCTTTAATCTTGCTGTTTCATGTTAAAAATCCAGGCAAGTTTAACAAAGATTCTTCTCTTATCTCTCCCTTATCCAACTACTAAAAACAAAAAATAATTTTTAAAAAAGGAAAAAACAAAAACCTTTGTGATCAGTTTCTGAGCCAATAGAAAAATATTCAAACAAGAAATAGCAACATCATGAAATATTGAAATACTGAAAGAGGGATTTTGCATTTTGGGATAAGCGTTAAGGCTTATGCTTTACTTTTAAATAAAGTTGAGCCAGGGCTCATGTGATTAATCTGCTGAGTTTCCTGAAGATATCCCCTAATTCCTGGGGAGAAAAAAAGTATTTCCTGTGCAAAAGTATTTTTAATAGCTCTCCCAGTGAACAAAGAATGGTCACCCTTATTTCTCTGTTCAACGTGCCAAAATTTCTGGGAAAGTTGTTTCTCATTGTTTCAGCATTAAGTCAACATTTGAAAAATGGAGCCTTTTTTTTTTTTTAATTGTAGGATTAATATCCAGGTCATGGGTAATAGAAATTTCACCAGCTTTGGTGCACTGGGCTTATGAAATTGAAACAAGTGGCTCTATTCATTATTAATAAGAATATATGGTTGTGTTTAAACTAAATATCAAAGTCCTGGTTGAGTCTTAGGGACCAAGCAACTTCATGATATAAGGTCCCCTTGCTGCCCTTTTATGATTTTCTGCAGACCTCTTCATACAATTTACAGCCTTGTAATCAGTGGGGTCCTATAGATCAAGGTGTAAGCAGGATAAAATATGTGTTGTTAAACAAAAATTGTGAAACACTCCATTGTGGCATATAAATTACTATTTCTTCCCTACTTTTCTGCTTTCAGATTTATAGCATTTATCTGGCACATTTTTTAATATAGAAGAAAATCCAATTACTTACATTTGTTTAAACAAGGTATGATTTTAAAATATCATTGCTGGGATGTTAAACCTTTGAGCCCAATGCTATAGTTGTGCTTGAACAATATGACTATTGGTTGTTACTACATGAAAAAGTAGTTTTCTTATCATGTCTTTGTACGTAATTTGGCAGGAAAATGGGAGTGTCATTTAGTTAGATGTATTACATAGCTAAATAGTTCATTTTATTGAAAATAAAACTGGATACTACATGTCACAAATCTTTTATTTGTGACCTTATTTAAAAATACTACATCATATACATAGAAAGGCAGATAGATAGATAGATGATAGATAGATAGATAGATAGATAGATAGATAGATAGATAGATACCAGGTGTAGAAAAATTCTTGGTCCACTTTTCCCCATATTTGTCAAACTTTGTTTGCATTCATTGAAAATCTGGTAAATTATTTGCCCAGTGTTCTGCACTATCAGATCCAAATGTTTGGAGACATGATTAATTTTAGGCTTTGAGTATATAAATCATTTTAAAAAAGGAGAATTTTCTTGTTAGCCTAACATTCTGGAGCTCACCCTAACATGGGATGCTATATTGACATTAACTTGAATGGATGCCACTGGTTGGAGAGTTACTAGGAAATGAAGAAAGGCAAAGTTGAGAAAGATATTTTTGTCATCATGAATTAATATTTAAGAGATGATTATGGACACAAATTTAGATCCGTGGGAGTGTGAGCACCCTAACACTCTTAAAGCATCACGGCATTCTCAGTAACTTCAGAATCATCTCACACCATAATTAATTAATATTAATACTACTTACACTAAAATATCATTTATTAAATCTGTCTCCTCTGCTATGGTAAGTACTTTACTCACCTTATCTCATTTGATCATAGGAAATAATTTTATGAAACAAGTATTATTATCCCATTTTACAAAAGAGAGAACTAAGTCTAAAGTTTCTGCTGAGTGAAGCCCAGGATCACTCCATCTCAGAGCCCATGTTGTTAATTCCTGTCCGGTAACATCCTTATCCTCAGAGCCTTACCTCATATGATTCTGCTGTTTGGCATCCCCCCAAACATTTTCTAATAAATGAATTTATTGCTTCTACAAATTCACCTAAATTTCTTTCTTTTAGTTGAGCCATACCTGTTAATGTTTAGCATTAGTTTTTTTATTTTTTATTTTTAGAAGATAAGCTACCTCCCAATGAATCAAGCTTTCCAAAACTTGTGTGAGTTAGTTTAAATTATTCTCAAAGTAGCTTGAAGGTAAATTGGACTAAGGTGGAATCTTTAGTCAGTTTTACCAGCAAAGGCAAGAAGGGACTTTCAATGGATCTAGCCTTTGCCTTTTAAAAATTGTAGTCACTGTGCTGGGCAGTTTACATCATTTAGACTTCAGAAGATGGTTAGAAAGGTTTCATTAACCCCATCTGAAAGAAAACTGAGGTTCAGGCTTGCAGCTATGTAGATGAAGCTAAACATAGACCATCTTCTGATGTCAAGGACTCCTTCTCTATCACATTCCCTTTAAAGTACTTCCAAAGACACAAAAACTTTGAGTATTTATCTTGTTGCTGTTCTCAGTAATCTACAATACCTTGTCAATTCACTCAATATTTTATGATTCTGCTGCCTTAATGGACAGAGGAAAGTATCAAGAATTTATTATGAGAGAAGGATAATAATGATTGATAATAACATTAGCATTCAGGAATTGATTTCACAAAACAAGTGTGCTTCTTTTTTTTGGTTGAAACAATTTTAAAGGTCGAAAGACCAGATTAAACAAAGTGTTAGAAAGATAGAAGCAATTTTATAATTTAGCCACAGTGTTTTGATTCTACATTAAATGGTTTGGTGAAAACTAAAATGCAACGTATATCTGAATGGACTATTCTCCCCAGCATTATAGCCTATAATATTTCATGTCTGCTTAAGTTTTTGAGATATTAAAAAAATGAACAGACATTCAAATATACTCCATAAAGATTATACCTTTCTGTTTCTCCATTATTTACTGCCTTTTCATACAGACAATGTAATTTCATTAATTAACCCAAATGGTCATAAGAACTGTTGCTTGCTATTGTGCTATTACTGTTTAACGTTTCTGCAATGTGGTATAATGTGAAATTTTTGCACAGCAAAACTTACCCAGGATGACCAGAAGCTGAATTTCCATGTGTTGGCAGTATGTGTTAAAATTTGACCAGTGTTAAGTCCTGTGAATAAGACTTATGAAACATACTATAAGAGAAAGATGAACTATCTTAGATAAAATACATTTACTCCTCACTTCTGCTATTACTAATAGTATTTAACCTGTCTTATAGTAATTATAAATCAGCGCCCTAAGGCACAGAATAATTAGGTATTTCCCTACATGGTAATAAATGGCCCTGGAATATTTGCCTTTTATTTATTCTGTGTCTTTTCCTATTTTATCATTTTTATTGAACAAAAAGTTACCTTAAAAAAGGATAGAATGAGATGGATTGTTTCATATGAAGCTTATAGAGGCCATTTAACACATCTCAGGTTTATGAAATTACTGTTCCCAGAGTTAGCATGAATCCCATTTAACTCAAAAATCACTATCCTTTTGGCCAGGAACTCTGACAAGCTGAATAAATACATAGAGGAGAATCTTGGAAGTGGGTAGACAGACTGGTGACTCATGACGGGGTCAGAGCCTTTGCTATTTGCTTAGAAACAGATCTCTCTCTCTCTGTCTGCCATGAGGAGGAAGTGATGATGGAGAACAGTTAGTTCCAGAGCGGCATGGTCCAGGCAGCTGGAGGGTCAGGGGTTAAACATGTGCTATCTCAGCTATGCTGGGTGCAATAACAACATTAGGCATCAGGAGAAGGATCTATCAGGGCAATTAGTCAAGCAGGCCTTGTGGTAGCCCAGATAGGCCCGGCTCTGTTTGCATCTGTTTATCGGTTTGAGATAAGAATCTTTGTGAACCTTTTTGTTACCTTGAGAAAGTAGACACCTGGATGGTAAACATATGACAACAATGTCTTTAAAAATTGATTTTGAAAAATGACTATGGCTCCCAGATGGGATTAAGTAATGTTTAATTCTGGTTGTTAAAAAAAAAAAAAAAGACAAAGAAGGGGATGGTGGGAGAGAAAGAACAGAGGGAAGAGGAGAAGTAAGAAGAACAAGAATTTTCTTTTTTTTTTTTTTTTTTTTTACATGCTTCTCAGCCTACTCTCCCAAAAGCAGAAGTTACAGAATTGGACTTATTTTCATCAAATACGAAACTTGGCCCAGATGCCTTGGGAAATGGAGAAGATAATTTAGATTGTTGCGGTTTTTCTTTTATTTTCCCCCAAAGATTTTCCTGCAAATGCCACATTTTGCTGTAATGTGTAAACTGACTCAGACATTCAAAACATTTGTCTTTCTTGGTTCACATTGACATAATATTTCTTTCTTCTCTTCTGATTGTAAACTCCTAGAGGATACCCTTCTTTTCTCCTGATGTTATCAAACTAAGTTACACTAAACTCAGAAACTCATGAAGTGAACTTTTATAAGAACTATCTGTGAACAATTGTAATTGCAGTAAAAACTCCAAATCAGAAGCTTTCAAGATGATAAACATTTATTTATTTTATCATAAATAACAGTGTTACTCTGTCACCCAGGCTGGAGTGCAGTGGTGCAGTGGTGCAATCTTGGCTCACTGCAACCTCTGCCTCTGGGGTCCAAGAGATTCTCCTGCCTCAGCCTCCTGAGTAGCTGGGATTACAGGCACCGCCACCACACCAAGCTAGTATTTGTATTTTTAGTAGAGACAAGGTTTCGCCATGTTAGCCAGGCTGGTCTGGAACTCCTGACTCAGGTGATCCACCCGCCTTACCCTCCTAAAGTGCTGGGATTACAGGCGTGAGCCACCGCGCCTGGTCTAAAAATTTATTTTGAACAATAATTTGCAGTGCCCTGAATACACAGGCTCATGCATCTGTACTTTGTTTAGATGTTTCTCCACGCTTAGAATATTCTTCTGCTTCTACCCACTTTGGCGTGAAATTGGGTAAGCACTAAAACTTACCCAGAAGAGGAGAGTGCTCAGGTCTTCACCAGCAGCAGGAAAACTGATGGGTACATTCTTGTACATCTCTCCTAACCCCGTTAGAGCTTGCTTCATAATCTAATGATCTCATCTGGCATTACAATTTTTAGTTACTTTCAAAACTAGCTTCAAAGACTGTATTTACATTTCACTTTTTTCCAGGAGAGTAAAGAGTAAAGCATATTTGGGTAGAAAGGTATTCTTTCTTACAACCTTATTTATCCACTCCAAAAAAAAAAAAAAAAAAAATCCAAGCAGAAGAATTAGCTACTCAGACATGTGCAAAGTCCATTTTTATCCCTCTGACAGCAACTATCTGTGTGACTTTGGAGTATTTAATGAACCTCTCTGAACCTCGCTTTTTTCCTATTCATAAGTTGATAATAAATGCAGGACCTATTTCCTGAGGTTCTTGTGAGGAATCAATGAAGAAGTGGGCAGTTCGTCATGCGGTGTTTAGAATACAGAAAGCATTGTAGAAATGGCCCACCAATAGAATCACTTAGTACCTGCTAAGCAGATACACTGACCTTGAGATGGATGAATTGCCTTATGTTCCTGATATTCTACATGTAAACTTACATTATTTTAAAAATTATGGTTTCCATAACAATTAAGATTATTTCATCAGATCGCTTTTTAATTTTTTTAAATAAACTTTATTTTTAGAGTAGTTTTAAGTTCACAATAAAATTGAGGGGAAGGTGCATAGATTTCCCATAGAACCTCCTGTCCCCACGTATGGGTAGCCTCCATTATCAAATCCCCCACCAGAGTGATACATTTATTACAATTGAGGAACCTATACTGACACGTCATAATCACCCAAAACTCAAAATCTGCACTGGGGTTCACATCCTAAAATTAAAATTTTAGGATATTGAGTATACTCTCAATGGTATCTAGTCATTAATTCAACTATTAATTACTATTTTTATTTAGCAAATTTACTTTTACGAAACTGTGACATTTTCTGTGCTAATAAGATGTGATCTAGTGTTTATCATTTTTATCCAAAATCTGTTCTAATTCATTTTGTAAAGTGCATATTATTCTACCACCCATGTGGAGCACAATTGTACCAGGCCCATGTCCTATAATTACATACTTAAAAAGATGAAAACATGTAGGTTTCTGTCAAAATATTTAAAAATGCATTCCTGAACCTTACGATTCATTCCTACAGGAAGGAAGAAGAAAACTTAAATTACAACTCTGTTAATTTGCCATTGCAAAGCATTTTAAATACAACCCTTTAAAAGTTTTTCTAGACAGATGCTTGTCTTCATTTTTAAGTTATTATTAGACTCTGAGAACACAGCAAAGGCCAGCTACAATGCAATCTGCTTTAGCACAGAATTTGGAATAATGAAGCTCTGTTCTGGCCCTCAGATTCTCATTTAGAGTTATCTTTCCAGAACAGGCCTCATTATGAAATACTGTGCTGTCAGCTCCACTGTGGGTGACATAAGGACCCTGCAGACACTAAGGAAGTGCGTCCGCACTAGGACAGGGCATCTGCATGGAGGAATGTCAGTTTTCATGTCTGAATCTGAACCAGCCAGGCCAACCTGCCAGTCATACGGGGTAAGTCTTAAACCAACAGGAGATCTGGTATCTGTCTTTTCAGAATGAGCTGCTTTTTGAGCTTTGGGATAGAAGTGAAGCAGATGGAACAGAGAATTGGGCAATACAGGTGATATGGTTTGGCTGTGTCCTTACCCAAATCTCCTCTTGAATTATAATCCCCATAATCCCCAAGTGTCATGGGAGGGACCAAGTAGAGGAAACTGGATCATGGGGGCAGTTTACCGCATGCTGTTCTCTTGCTAGTGAGTGAGTCTCACGAGAGCTGATGGTTGTATTAACATCTGGCAGTTCCTCTGCTTGCACTCACTTCTCTCTCCTGCCACCCTGTGAAGAGGTACCTTCTGCCGTGGTTGTAAGTTTCCTGAGGTCTCCCCAAGCCATGCGTACCTGTGAGTCAATTAAACCTCTTTCCTTTATAAATTACCCAGTCTCAAGTATTTCTTTATAGCAGCATGAGACTGGACTAATACAACAGGATCAACACATTGAGAGCACAGCCTCCCTCACCTTCTTTGCTCCGGTCACTCTGTCCTCCTCAGTGATCCTCAATGTGATATATTTCCTCCTATCCTGGGGTCTTGGACATATAATTATTTTTTGTCTGAACAGCAAGTTTTCCCCTTAACGTGATTAAATAGTTCTCCTTTTCGGTTCTTATTCAAATTCCACTTAATTAAGGAATTCTGATCTCCAGACTATACCTGGTGTTTAAATCTAAATCTGATAAATCTAAATCTAAAGTTAAATCTGGTAGATCTAAATCTAAATCTAAAAACTAAGTCAAAATTTATAAATAAATCTAGTATTTAAACTATTATTGCATGGTTTGTCATAAAATATGCAAGGGATTATTGTGGTTGTTCAATTAATTCTTGTTTTATCTAGTAAACTCTACTGAGTACAGTATAAGTTCACATGGCACAGGTCTTGAGTTTCCTTGGCATTGTGTCACTAATACCTGGCATGTAGAAGATGCTCAAGTGCTTGTTGAATGAATTAAAGAATATATGTTCTAGGAGCATTAAAGGTAAAAAGGAATTAAAAGTTACATAATACTTAGACTTTTCTCTGTATACAAAATGTTGTATTAGCCTGACATTCGAAATTTCAAGAATTCTGATTACAGCATAAAGTAAAATGAAAATGAATAGATGTTACCATGGAAAAGTGACTTTAATTGTGATTACAAAACTATATTTAAATTTTTGTAATTTTTGTAAGGTTAAAGTCAATGTAGACAGTGTCATTTTCTCTTTCTTCGTAAGAACTTAGTTATCTGGCTTTCAAGATGAATGAGGGCATCATAGCAAATTTCCCTGTTGCCCCCTACTTATCTTCTTAAAGAAGCCAACCTGAAATACAAATAAGTGGTGGGAGTTGATGGGATTTGCAAGAAGAACAAGGAAAAGTCAGCAAATATTCAAATACTTTAGTATTTACCTACAAACTGGGCAAAGTACAGATAACATTAATTTTTGATAATAGTTTATGTTGTTACAGCTGTTGAGTAAAGAATCTATTTATCAAACATAGTATGCCTCTTGAAAATACTTACTATTTCCTTGCATGACAGTGATGTGCAAAGACAAATAAAAGTTTAAAAACTCATGAGCATTGGTTACTTTAAGATTTTTTTTTTTTTTTTTGGTTCAGGTTATTGAACTGGTTCATTGAAATGATTTAGAAAAACTGCTGAAAATCAGATTCTAATGCTGCTTGGTAAAAAATGTGTCACTGAGAGATTTGGGATTAATCACATTATTCTGGGTAGACAAGATAAGTTAAACAAATTCTTATCAAAAAATCCTGACCTCTGAAATAATTTAACAGGCAGAAGAATCTAAAATATCTTGTGCTCTTTATAACTGCTGTAGAGCGTACCATAGTTTGAGATGAGTTATTAAGATTTAATATTTGCTAAGCTTTGCCATGCTTTGGATGAATACTACCAGAAAGTGTTGGCTCAACGGAGTATGAACTATTGGTATAGTAGGAGAGGAGGACAGCATCAGATGGTAGATAAAGTCTAGGGAGGTAGAGTGTAATGGAAGAAAAAACCCATGATAACATGGCAAGTCAGCTAGTAACCAGAGAGCCAGTCACAATAGGAAAAACATGGCAGATAACACGGGTCAGTCCACAGATGCCAGGAGATAATCCAGCAAGGGAACTGTCAACACTGCCACAAGCTTCCAGGACAATAGATCAAGAGGCATTGGAAAATAAGTTGCTGCCAAACTAACTCGTTTTCATCTTTCTGCATCTGTGTGCCTTTTCAGAAGAGTATCAACCAAAGTGAATTTTAATTTTTTTATGATTGCTATACTTATATATAAATATATATTCTATATATGTTTATATATTAGGTTAAATAACACAAGTATAGTAAAGAGCATGTTTTTCTTTTTATTTATTTTTTATTTTAAAATTATGCTTTTTTAAATTGACAAACCATAATTATATTCATTTATGGGGTAGTGTGATGCTTTGGTATATGTATACAATATAGAATGATTAAATCAAGCCAATTAATATATTTTTTATCTTGTTTACTTATCTTTTTTTCTGTGATGAGATATTTGGAATTTACTCTCAGTTATTTTAAAATTTACAACACATTTTATTGACTACAGTCACCCTGCTGTGAAACAGATCTCAAAATGTATTCCTTGTGTATAAGTGAAACTTTGTATCCTTTGACCAGCAACTCCTCATTCACTCCCTCCCCCTGCCCCAGCCTCTGGTAACCATTTTTCTACTCTTTACTTGTATGAATTTAACCTTAGATGCCACATGTAAGTGAGGTCAAGGAGCATGTCTATTGATTTTGCTCTAATTAGCCCATGTTGTGTTGATATAAAGAAATACTTGAGACAGAGTAATTTATAAAGAAAAAAGTTTTGTCTTGCTTCTGGAGGCTATACAAGCATGGCACCAGCATCTGTTCAGCTTCTGGCTAGGCCTCAGGAAGCTTTTACTCATGGCAGAAGGCAAAGGGGGAGCAGATGTGTCACATGGTGAGAGAGGAGGCAAGATGGATGCCAGGCTGTTTTAAACAACCAGCTCTCACGTGAACTAATAGAATTCGAACTTAAGCATTCCCATGGGGTTGGCACCAAACCCTTCATGAGAGATCTGCTCCCATGACCCAAACACCTTTCACTAGGTCCCACCTCCAACACTGGGGATCACATTTCATGACATTTGCAAAGGACAAATATTCAAAGCATATCATTCTGCCCCTACATGCCCCCAAATTTCATGTCTTTCTTACATTGCAAAATACAATCATACCTTCCCAATAGGCCTCCGAAAGTCTCAACTCATTCTGTATCAGCTCAAATGTCTTAAGTCTCATCTGAGACTCAAGGCAATTTCCTTTCACCTATGAGCCTGTAAGATCAAAAACAAGTTATTTATTCCCAAGATACAATGGTAGTACAGTCATTGGGTAAACATTTCCATTCTAAAGGGGAGAAATCAGTCAAGAGAAAGGAGCAACAAGCCCCCCTGCCCCAAGTCTGAATCCCAGCAGAGCAGATGTTAACCCTTAAATCTCCAAAACAACCCTTGACTCCTTTTCTTGCATACAAAGCACACTGGTGCAAGGGGTGGATCCCCAGAAGCCTTGGAAATCTCCACTCCCATGGCTTTTCTGGGTGCAGCCCATGTAGCTACTACCATCAAGTGTTAGAGTCAAATACCTGCAGCCTTTTCAAAGCTGAAGATGCTCTACCATCCTCATGTATGTAGGGCAGTGACTTGATTTTCACAGCGCCACTAGGCAGTACTCCAATGGAGACTCTGTGCGGGGGCTTAAACCCCACATTCCCTTTTGGCATTGCCCTAGTAGAGGCTCTCTGTGGGTGCTCCAGTCCTGTGGCAGGCTTTTTTGTGGGTACCCAGACTTTCAGTATTTATCCTCTGAGATCTAGGTGGAAGCTGCCAAATCTCCTTCACCTTTGCATTTTTATGCCTGCAGACTTACCACCACATGGAAGCCACCAAGTCTTAAAGCTTGCACCTTCTGGAGCAGTGGCCTGAGATGTACTTGGGCCCTTTTGATAGCTGGCCAGAGCCAGAGAGGCCCAGATGTGACAAGCAGCATCTGAGGCTAAGCAGGGAAGTGGGGTCCTGGGCTAGGACTGTTTCCAAGGCCCCTGAAACTATTCCTTCCTCCTAGGCTTTAGGGCCTGTAGTGTGAGGCACTGTCTCTAAGATTTCTGAAATGCCTTTGTGACCTTTTGCTGGTAGTCTTGAATTTTAGCACCTGGCTGTCATTCAGTCATGCTAATCTCTCTAGCAAAGTGGTTGCTCTGCAGGCCTCTTGGATTCCTCTTCTGAAAATGTCCTTTTCTTCTGTATCACATTTCCAGGCTTCAAATTTTTTTATACTCTGCTTCCGTTTTAATTATAAGTTCCAATTTTAAGTATTTCCTTTGCTCCCATATCTGACTGTAGGTTGTTAGAAGCCCACATCACCTCTTTTTTTTTTTTTTTTTTTTTTGAGACGGAGTCTTGCTCTGTCGCCCAGGCTGGAGTGCAGTGGCGCAATCTCGGCTCACTGCAAGCTCCACCTCCCTGGTTCACGCCATTCTCCTGCCTCAGCCTCTCCGAGTAGCTGGGACTACAGGCGCCCGCCACCACGCCCCACATCACCTCTTGAATGCTTTGCTCCTTAGAATTTTTTTTCCCAGATAACCTAGGTCATCATCCTTAAATTCAGCCTTCCACAAAGTCTTAGGGCATGGACACAATGCAGCCAAGTTCTTTGATGTGGCATAAAAAGTGTAACCTTGGTTCCATTTCCCAATAAGTTCCTCATTGCCATTTGAGATCTCGTCAGCCTGGCCTTCATTGTCCATATTTCTGTCAGCATCTTGATCACAACCATTAAACCAGTCTCTAAGAAGTTCCAAACATTCCTTCATCTTCCTGTCTTTCTCTGAGCCCTCCAAAGTCTTCTAACCCTGCCCATTACCCAGTTCCAAAGCCATTTTCACATTTTCAGGTATCTTTATAGAAATGCCCAACTCCTTGATATCAATTTTCTGTACTCGTCTGTAGTGCATTGCTGTGAAGGAATATCTGAGACTGCATAATTTATAAGGAAAAGAGGTTTGTTAGGCTCACAGTTCTGCAGGTTGTACTAGCATGAGACAGCATCTACTTGGCCTTTGGCAAGCCAAGTACCAACTACCGGTTCAAATAATCCAACAAGAGATTCCAGGACAGAGTACCTGGATTATTTTTATTCACAGTCCTAGTAGCAGCAGAATGCATGATCATAAGTATGGGAATATCAGGAAGCTTTTACTGACGGCAAAAGGCAAAGGGAGAGCAGGCGTGTCACGTGGTGAAAGTGGAAGTCGGAGAGATGCCAGGCTCTTTTACACAACCAGCTCTCAACATGAACTAACAGAGCAAAACTCACCTGTTACCGTGGAGATGGCACCAAGCACTTCATGAGGGATCCACTCCTTTGATTGAAATTCCTCCCCCTAAGCCCCACCTCCAACATGTAGGATCACATTTCAATAAGAGATTTGGATGGGGCAAATATCCAAACTGTGTCAAATGGGTTGCCTAGATTTTCTTGTAATAGATAATTTCCACTCTAATCTATTTCCATGATTTTCCTTCTAAATTTGATTATCATTATAGCTGTAATCTTCCAACTCTCGCAATACTGTTCATGCATTATATAACCAATATTCAGTAATGCAATTGGCCTTGATAATCCAATATTTATTATGAAGGTGAGTTCCCCAAAAGAGTACTTTTAAATGACCAGTATTTTTAAGTGACTAATATAATTTTTTTTGCATGATAATTTGGTTCCTCAAGTTTCAAAGGGCACATGCTCTTTATGAAACACAGTTAGCTATACATTTGTACAAAGTATCTGGGTTAGGAAAAGAGGCTTATGGTCTCAAAAAGTTTCTAGGGTTAGAAATTTACATAAGTTCATATTTAGATGATCTCATGAGTTTTAAGGAAATCTCTAAGGATTGAAAGTTGAATTTCATTACTTTTTTTTCTAGGCCAGTTGAGAAATGAAAACATTCTTAATTATTTCAAGCCTATATAGTGGTGTACAGTGTAATTAATTGTGATGTGTGTTTCATACCCAATTAGAGGATATTTTAGCACCAGGGTAATTGGACCCAGCAACACCTGGGAAGTGTAATCAAACAAGTTTAGCACCATATGTTATTGTGCTATGCTCTTCTGCACTTTTAAAAAAATGCTGTGCATAAAGAGAATGGTCAAGACATCTGATAAAATGATGCCTATTATTGAAACTTTACTAATATCTGAATCCAGTTCAAAGTATTCCTGTTTATTTAAAAATCTCTAACTTTTTTCTATGGCTTCATAATCCTTTTGCTACTTCTACAAGTGATTTCTTCTTTGCTTATCACGATGATGACACCCATCCACTTGCCTTTGTAGGCAGTGTTTTGTGATATTTTCTTAGCAAAAGGGGGTGGTAACCTGCTAATTTTTTTTTTAGGTTACCTGGGGATCAAGTGCAAAACTGTAGTTGAGGATGTAGTCCATGTCCTGTAATTTTCAGACACCACCAGTACAGGTTCAAATAATCCAACAAGAGGTTTGTATCTAAGAGTGTGGTCTGTGGACCTGCAGACTGGGAGACTGTTAGAAATGCAGATTCTCAGATTCAGCCCAGGGCTGTTGACTCTTCACTTTAATGAGAACCCCAGATCATGCCTATAGATGTTAAAATTTGAAACACGTGGATCTAGCTAGCGTAAGAAACCCTTTGGGACAGAGTACCTGGATTATTTTTCTTCATAGTCCTAGTAGCAGCAGAATGCATGACAATATATATGGGAAGAAAGTAAGGGGGAAGAAAGTAAGGAGGAAGAAAGAAAGGAAAGAGGGAAGCAATGAAGGAAGGAAACAAGAAAGAAAGGAAGGAAGAGGACGAGGGAGGAAAAAAGGAAGAGAGGGTGTGAGGAAGGCAGGAAGGCGGGAAGGCAGGTAGGAAGGCAGGCAGGCAGGCAGGCGGGCAGGCGGGCAGGCGGCGGGCAGGCGGGCGGGCGGCAGGCAGGCAGGCAGGCAGACTATGTCCTGGTAGTCATGGGTCAGATGCTTCAAAATCGATGGAGGAGGCCAGGCGCGGTGGCTCACGCCTGTAATTCCAGCACTTTGGGAGGCCGAGGCGGGCGGATCACCAGGTCAGGAGATCGAGACCATCCTGGCTAACACGGTGAAACCCCATCTCTATTAAAAATGCAAAAAAAATTAGCCGGGCATGGTGGCGGACGCCTGTAGTCCCAGCTACTTGGGAGACTGAGGTAGGAGAATGGCGTGAACCCCAGGGAGTGGAGCCTGCAGTGAGCCGAGATTGTGCCACTGCACTCCAGCCTGGGCAACAGCGAGACTCTGTCTCAAAAAAAAAAAAAAAAAAAAATAGATGGAGGAGACTTCAAGTAGATCTGAACACAATTGGTCTCAAAGTTCACCACTCTTAACCTTGATCCTTGTTCTTTCCAGTCCTGGTGTTTTCATCTTGCTGCTGACTCAATGCTGCCCAAATCCAATATTTAGATGCTTAGCTCAG
The DNA here is from genome assembly GCF_006542625.1 of Nomascus leucogenys. Classification (NCBI taxonomy): domain Eukaryota; kingdom Metazoa; phylum Chordata; class Mammalia; order Primates; family Hylobatidae; genus Nomascus; species Nomascus leucogenys. Next base: position 20,337,434 of record NC_044402.1, read on the forward strand.
GCCTGAGCTGTACCTTGTGAGTCCAGGTCCTCCATTATCGATGTGTAGTGATATGACTTTCTGACTTCAGAAAATGTAAACAAAAACAAGGCCATAGTCATCTTTTTTCTGTATAAATATTCCAAAAAGCAGGAACAATACTCTTAGCCAAGCTTGTCTAGATGAAGACTTTTTTCTCTCCTTGGCTCTTTTTTGTTCCTGGGTTTTGTCTCATCATGAGAAAGTCCTGGCAACTAACACTCACCTTAAGGAAAAAATACAGCTCCCTACCCTGCCTCATGTGGAAAATCCAATTTCCTCATAGCCAATGGCTTTTATACAAGGCAAACACACCAGATTTCTGTAATCCTGGCTTTGTTCCTGTAGGCAAGGAAGATCTTTTTTCTTCTCCAACATGGTTTCTTTTTTTGACTGTGCAATCACTTATAATTACTTTAGAATATTTGCCAGTAAGGTGACTTTTAATAATACATTTTGGCCCAACTTTAAAACATTCACTGAGTCAAAAAATAGTAATACCAAAATGAAAGTGGAAGTGGAAGAACCAATTACTGAGAATTTAATGCCTTGGATTGTTCATTTGTAATTTTAAGTTTTTTTGCTTTACAAGAATCTAATATGTGCTAGTAATCTTTAACACCCAATATATTTTCCAATTCTACCATTTATACATATATATATATATATGGGAAAGAGAGAGAGGGGGTGGAGGAGAGAAGGACGTTGCCTTTGGGAAAATAACAATGTATTTCAGAAAAAAACTGGGGATATAAATTGTACATGTAGTAAATAAGTGTCATGAGAGGCTTTTAGACATCGGAAGAAAGGACCACTGGCAGCTGGATTGATATATGAAGGTTTCATAAAGGGAGGATAGTGGAGCCAAAGATATTAAAGGCAAATACCAGCTAATTGCCTGGAAATTAGATAAAGGACTTGCCGTGGCCGTGTTACACTGGAAAAGTGATCAAGACATGTAAGAACAGTCACTTCTGAGTAGCTAAACCAAGCTACTGCTTTAACCATATTCCATCCCTGGGCACTTAAGATGGACCTATTTCTGGGAGATAGAAAACAAAACAAAAGAAAAGAAAAGAAAACAAAATCTGCAATATGTTTCAACAGACTCACATAGCTTTATGGTCATGGTGACCAGAAAACAAGGCAGCAAGAAATAGATTTAAATCTATGTTTATTTCAACAAAATTTCAGAGTCTACTTAGAAGGAAATAAAGTTTTGTTTCACATGACAATTAGGTGTTCTGTGTGTGCACCTGGGTACACGTTTGTATCTGTATTTTATATGGAGCCCAAATATCTTTTCTGATTAAAATCTTTACTTTTCAATGGGCCCAGACTCTTATAGATATATTTTTAATACGTTTATTGTCTTTACTCTTTACTCAGTAGCTACATGGTTAGCGTTTTGCAAATTCTTTTAGGTGAGCCCAGTTGAAAGAAGGTTCATAAAGAAGTTCACCATTATTTGCCCCCCTGTTGCTCACTGTACTGGAAGCCAAGATGGTGGTTTCTAAGCCCTAAAGTTTTGTTTTCAAGAGCATTTTCCATTTCTCCAAAGAAGAAGAAAGAGAGGGAGAGGAAGAGGAGGAGGAGGAAAAGAAGGAGGAGGAGGAGGAGGATCAGCTGAGGTCAGGAGTTCTAGACCAGCCTGACCAACATGGTGAAACCCTGTCTCTACTAAAAATACAAAAATTAGCTGGGCATGGTGGTGTGTGCCTGTAATCCCAGCTACTCAGGAACCTGAGGCATGAGAATTGCTTGAACCCAGAAGGCGGAGGTTGTAGTGAGCTGAGATCGTGCCACTGCACTACAGCCTGGGTGACAGAGCAAGAAAAAAAATTGATCTTTAATGTAAAATGTTGAACTGTTCATCTTAGTATCCCTATTGGGAGCTTGTATTAATGCCATCCTTTGCACATCTTGGGCAGAATGATTTTATATTTAATAAGCTCTTGAATTTAGCAAAGTGTTTAAATGTTAAAAGCTTCTTGAGAATTTCCCCATTTTCACCACCACTGTGGGTGTACTTCCTCCCACAACTGTAGACTCTCACAGTTGAATTTGCAAAGCCTTTTTCCTTTGACTCTTTGCCTTCCATGTTCTAGCTCTTCATCTCTTGACTTTCCAGATTTGTGAACAGCCAGAGCAGATTTTAAAAACCCAACAGTGGTTGACTAACATAAACTAATTTTCAAGAAATATCAACACACTTGTTATGATCTACAATTTTTCCAGCTCTGACATCTCTGCTCCCCTTCTGTGAATGACTCAGGGCATAGACTTAATGCTCTGAGGCTCCCCGGATGCCATTCTTGGAAACAGATGGGCTAATAAATGTACATGGTATCTCAGAATCCAAACAGAGAAACAGGTTTAAATTTAGAACCCACTCCCCATGAAAATATAAGGTTTAAAAGTATGACTCAGGGACAGGGTTTTTAGAACTTTAGTCATTTAAATATTTCAGTGGGTATATGTACATGTGTGTGTTGGGGGTGGCATTACCAGTAATAGAGTATTCTAGAATAAAACATTTATAGCAGGAAAAGTGCTGGGAGCTCAGGCATTTATCTGAGTGATTATGGTTATTGAACACAAATAGGGAAACATTTTAAACCACTGCAACACAGATAACTTCCTAGGGATTTTCTTTTGCTGGTGTGCAGTAGTAAGTATGAAGTGTGATGGCATTTGGGGACTTGCTCATCATAAGGCTTACTGCTACCAAGGCAAGAGTCTTGGTGCTTCTGTCGTTTGAAATACAGCTGTTTAAATGGAGTAGGCTTAGACAAGTGACCTGAAGGAACATTTGCACTTGAACTTGCTTCCTCAGAGGATAAAATAAAAGCTTTATTTTAACATGGTGGAAAACGGCGCCAGAAATGTTTCTTCAACAAAGGGAAATGAGGAGAAAAAATAATTATATTGAACAGATTTGAGCACAGCCTTCCAAAAGATAATGCATTTCTTCTCTGCAGTAATCCTCTAATATGCCCACCTGATTTCAGCAGGTGCTCTGCTTGCAAAGGTGGAAAACATTTTATCAAGGTTCTTTGAAAATAACCTCTCCCTCTCATAGTAGCACTGATTCCTTTAGATTTTTACCTCCAAGGAAAACCTTGACACTTAACTCTAGGTCCATGAAGTTAGTCTAAATCTGTGCTTTTATACAGGAATTTTGCTTTAAAGAGTTTTCGTGTCAAAATCTTCAGAACGGATGGCCCAACAAATAAGGTAAAATGCAAATGGAAGAGACAGCATTGTACTGAGGTTTCTATTTTTGTATTTTTTCATTACCTATATGTTTGACAGTGAGCAAGCCAGCTCTCTCTTCTGTGTGTCCACAGATTGTAAGATCACACATGGGCCTTCAAGTTTATTCTTTTCCAGTTTTAGGTGCCCAATAAACCATAGGAACATATCTGAAGGAGGTAAATTTCTGTTGTGCTTCTTGCTATGCTGTACTTACGTCTTTAAGTAACTGCTTGTTGCTAAAGTCTTTAATTAATTCCTTCTGTGTCAGTGTTCTTTCCTCTGCCTAGAAATTTTTACAGTTCTCTATGCCACCACAAACAATGTGGCTGTCTATGTTGAATTCCCAGTGATTAGCTGTGTATTAGCTGACTTGTTAACTCCTCTATTCCAATATACTAGGGAGCATATGAACGCTGACATCGTATCCCTTCAAATGAAATATTTATCCTCAGAAGATAGAAGCTTTAATGCCTCTAATGGTGGGATTTGGAAAATCACAGGAGGCTGGCACCTAGTGAAGGTGCTTGAAATCCCAAAGATGGTGTTGGGGACATAGTGTGATGGGTCATCTCATGCACTGTTGGTGGGAATGTACATTGGTATGGCTATTCCTAAACGCAAATAAAACTCAAGATCTCAAAAGGTTCACTAACTTTGGTCTAGTTATTCCACTTCCAGCAGCCCATACTCAGGAAATGATAAAAAGTTCAAAGAATTCTTTATTTAATAGGGATGAAGAAGCGAAAACAAATGTGTTTAATAATACTAAGCACTAATTTTATTAAGTACCTACTATAAACTGTGAAAAACACCCAGCATGCCTTGTCTCATTTAGTATTCCCAGCAAGCCTCTGCACTAAGTTAAATAAACACAGCTAGGGAGCGAAGAAGCTAGGCTGTCTGACTCAGGTCTGAAGCCCTTGTGCAGTGCACAAAATACAAAATTCCACATGAAAGCCCTAGTTTGACTCTAGGGGTCACACTCTTATCCTCTACCTACTTTCATCAAACTGTCTTTTCAAGAATGTTCATCTCACATTTATTAAAGACCCCTCTAAATTGCCCTGGTTAGATACTACTTTAGATCCCATGAAAATAATTCAGAGGAGGTTCTGAAAAGAACAGAGGACTGGGAAATAGAATTCCAGTGTGTGATTCTCTTGGGCACATGGTAGGTTTATATTTCCTTGTCACATTTTGGTTGGTAGAGCTCCCTGTCAATGTAGTCCTGAGTAATGGATTGGGAGTGGACAGGATGTATTTCTTCTCTGAGCTAGAGCATGTAATTTCCATGGGAGGTTCCTCAAAGAGCTCTTTCCTTCAACAGCACACTACAATTTTCTAGGCTGTGGCTACTCTTTTAGTCTTGGTGCCAATGGGAAGAAGACAATGATGTTAGACAGAGCCCCAGTCAATCCACATGAAGAAGAAGTAAACCTTGTTCATTCAAGCCACTAGGATTTGGGATTGTTTTTTCCACAGCATTGCCTAGTGTATTAGGCCATTCTCGTGTTGCTATAAAGAAATACTTGAGATGGGATAATTTATAAAGTGGCTTAATTGGCTCACAGTTCTGCAGGCTGTGCAAGCATGGCACTGGCATTTTCTCAGCTTCTGGGGAAACCTCAGAGAGTTTTCAGTCATGATGGAGTGGGTGCAGGCACATCACATAGCCAGGGCGGGAGCAAGAGAGGTGGGGTTGGGGATAACTCACTCACTATTATGAGGACAGCACCAAGCCACAAGGGACCCAACCCCTGAACAAAACACCTCCCACCAGGTCCCACCTCCAACTTTGGGGATTACATTTCAACATGAGATTGGGGGAACAAATATCTAAACTATATCATCTAGCTTATTCCAATGGAAGAAAGAAACCAACATTCTATTTCACTGTCTGCTACTAATATTCTGATCAAACATTTATGAGCCTGTCATTTTTTGTCTGTAAAATGAGGCCATTAATACCTTCTTATAGGATAGTTGTTGAGATCAAATGAGATGAATTGGTACACAGATGGAAAATATTACTCTATGAGATGCTTTGTTCCTTTGTAGTTTCTGGAATTGTATCCTATAGTAACAATCAAAGATAGAGAATAACTCAGGGAAGTTTTGCAGTTATTAAGTTTAAAGCCTATATTGAACATAATTTTCTAACCTTGAGCACAACGGAATGCTATTTTCTTTTTATAAAATGATACTTGCTTGAGCTGTGGTAAATAAAAAGGTGGGATCTAGTATCTAGATAAGAATCTCAGAAAGTAGTGAGGTGTTGTAAACCGTGAATGCCTTCATGAACATTTGACAAATATCTGAAATAACAGCTTAATATCAATAAAATCATAGTTAAAATTATTATACTCTGAAAATAACACATCTTAAAAAGATAAGCTTTTTTCTTTACAATTTTATTCAGAAAATTAATCAGTTATCTGAGGGTACGTTTTGCATCTTAACCCCATTGATGGCCGCATCAAGAAGTTATCCTGTTTAGTTTTATGTCTAAGATGATTTTTCTATTCCTTGGTACTATGGATGATTAAGAAGTTAAAAGTCATTTTTAAATAAAAAATTAGTTAAATTTAATTCAACAAATGTCTTTTAAATGCCCAATATAGGCCACATCCTTTGCCAGGTACCAGGGATTTTACAGTGGAAAAAAATAGTCAAAATCTCTGCCTTCAGGAAGATTACCTGAAGTTTATGGATACTTATTTAAGTAGTAATTGAAACATATATAATTAGACTGTATGTTACAAAACACTCTGACACCAGAAATTGTATCTATTATAGATAATCTTGGGGTTATTCTACATACTTAGTCTTGTAAATATCCTAATTATACCTTGAATAAAATTAAATCATATAAAATCATACACAGGGACAATGTTAGTGATGCCCCTGATTCTCTTGTTTGTGCTTCAGTATAATAGCCTTGGCCGTTATCAACAATTGATCCTAGAGGCAACCGAATGAGACTCACTTTTGTATTTCCTATGAAGCTAGCATTAGTAATAAACCTATGTTGTTAATGTCGCCTTCTGTTTATAATTCCATATAATAAAATTATTTCCAACAATTTTTTTAAATACAAGGTGTGTATTCCTGGATATTTGTAGTCAGTAGTTGGTGGGTTATTTACATGCATATTTTGAATATACATTAATCTGTGTGTGCATTGGAATTATATGCCTCAGGTTGAGCCCCTGTTTTAGAATATGACAGTCAAAAACATTTCTTTTAAACAAATGCTGTATTAATTTTTATGAGGTAAAAATTAGTACAATCTATTATTTTCTCCAGCTGCCAGGAAGCTCAAATTCAAAAGTCAGGTGGTTGATAATATTACTTCCTTTATCCTCAATAGCTGAAATATTTACATTATTCTTTAATTTATGAATTTAATTTCCTGTTCTTATTCTAATGAGACTTGTCTTATTGAATATGCCTTTTATTGCACACCATCTCTAAACTATTCTGTAGTGAGAAGAGTTATAAGGAAATAAAGATACAATGACCCAAATTCATATTATTTGGCCATTCAGTGGTTTTTATTTTGGTTGTTAACGTCTGAAGGAGCTTTTGAAATATTTTAACTCACTGTGTGGTTTAACATCCCTGTACCTCAAGGTATCTTAACATCCAGTAAACTATTTAATACTCAGTCATTTTGTGAAATAAATAAGGGAAGTCACAACCAATCAGCTTAGATAAAGGTAACCCAGAAACAAAAATTAATTGCTACAATACTGCCTTTCTTTCAATGAGAGAAAGAAAAAGCACCACAGATTTATTAGAAATTGATTTAAAATGACCTTGGGTTGGTTCTATTGAAGAGGTATATTTCACAATTGGAAAAGATGAAAGAAAGCCTTTCAGCTTTGGATTTATAGCTCTTCTCTTGTAACCCAAAGAAAAAGCATCACCGAGTCGCCAGCTGTTTTGTATCTCATGTGGCAATCAATAATTCAGGTAAACATTAACTTGGAGTAAATCTGGTATCTTGGTACCTTCACTTCTGCAGGTCAAAAGAGGCCAATCTTTTCCTAAGAAAGACATACCCGCTTTATTAGAGCTCTTAATAGAGCAAAACTGTTCATCTAAACAGCCTTGCACACTTCTACTGAAAGGTCACCTGTATCTCCTCCCTTCTTGAGCAGAACCTGGATTTACTCTGCCCCCTCTCCAAGACCCACAGACAGTGCAGATCAACTTTCAACTCTTTGGAAACACAAATTACCAACCCTGGAGAATGTGAAGTAGCGTATTTCTGGATTAGATGCCACTAGTAAGGCAACTTACAGGGAGTTACATAGATTGACATTTTATTTTTTAAATAAAATAAAGCCTCAAAATGGAGAGTAAAAACATGAACGAAATCATTGGTTCATCCAAATAAATTCTAAATCTCTGTCTTTTCATATTTCCAAAACCAAAATGACATCTGCCAAGGATTTCTGTAGTTACTGCCCAAACAGAGTGAGATACACTGCTGTTATTGTCTTAATTCAACTCTCATAGTTTCTGCCAGGGCTTCCCATTGGTGTGAACAGGCAGCCACCCACCCTGCTAGCACAAGTTTCAGGGGAGAGAATTCACTGTCTTTTGAATATATCAAGAATTTGCCAAAACGCAAATAGAAATGCCAAATACAAAGGGAATTGGCTGAAATATTTCCTTGTTATTGGTGTTTGAAGTGAAACTTTTAGCACAGTTGAAACCAGAAGCTTATTATTGCTCTGATTAGTCATTGGTTAAGTGACACAACTTATATTTCCTCCTCCTCATCTATTTCTTCCTCTTTCTTTTTCTTTCATAGTGTATAGATTATCACCATCTGGCTTAAAATAAATTCCACCATTCAAAAATAAAGGTTGTGCTAAAATCAACTTTGAATGAGCCTCAAAGCAGATTACATAAGAACCCATTCTGTCTTGTCATTAGAAAGCAAGCCTTTCTAGCTCTTTTGATACACCTATAGTTTTTTCCTTGGCTCTTCTGCTCAGGTAAATGAGGGCAGGTTCCAGATTTCTCAAATCTGCTCCCAGGCACCCTCTTCATTCTTGTTGCTATCAATCCAGAAATATCCTAGTATACATGTCAGAAATACTGCCTGGTTTCTTCCCCTTCCTTCCTTCCTTCCTTCCTTCCTCTCTCTATCTCTCTTTCTTTCTTTCTTTATTTCTTTTTTTTCTTTCTTTCCTTTCTTTCCTTTCTTTCTTTCTTTCTTTCAGATGGAGCCTCACTCTGTCACCAGGCTGGAGTGCAGTGGTGCGATCTTGGCTCACTGCAACCTCTGCCTCCCGGGTTCAAGTGATTCTCCTGCCTCAGCCTCCCAAGTAGCTAGGATTACAGGTGTGTACAACCACACCCAGTTAATTTTTATATTTTTAGTAGAAACAGGTTTCACCATGTTGGCCAGGATGGTCTCGATCTCTTGACCTCGTGATCTGCCCACCTTGGCCTCCCAAAGTGCTGGGATTACAGGCATGAGCCACTGTGCCCGGCCAATACTGCCTGGTTTCTTAAGCCTTAGAGCCTTTGTAGCCAAGAAATGGTGTTATTATTTCTAAAGTAAATAATTGAGCCATCCAAAAAAAGAAGGAAAGAAAAAAGAAAAAATCCCAAATCCCCAGAGAGAAATTGAAAAATGTTGTACTTGCTTCCCACTCTATTTCCGTAGCGGCTGTTTATAGTTCTATGCCTCCTAAAGGATATAATGAGAACATTGTAAAACAATCATTATCTTTTAAAAACATTTTTATTGAAGTATAGTTTACATACCATAAAATTCACAGACTGTAAGTGCACAATTCAACAATTTTTAGTAAATTTACAGAGTGTGCAACCATTGCCACTGTCCAGCCTTAGAACATTTCCATCACCCTCCAAAATTCAATCAAGCCCATTTGTAATCAATTCCCTTGGGTGGCACAAGGCTGAGAGAAAAAGAAGTTGTTCCTGGGCAGTAGGTCAGTGCCTACTGAGTGTCTGATGAGCAGAATGGATGCTTGGACAGTTAACTTACCATAAACTTGCAGCAATTGAAGATACTGAGGTGGAGAATTACTTCTAGTGCCCAGTAAGTGACCATTCAAGGGAAGATGGGAGAGGCTGAAACTTCGTGGGACACACCGATGATAGTAATGTAAGCAAATATTTACATAGTGCAAATGCTCTGACATGTCGTATTCTAAGCACTTTAATATATGTTCACTTATTTAACATAGACAATAACCCTGTGAGATACTACTACTGCCTCCCCCATTCTGCAGATAAGGGAACTGAGGCCCAGACAGTTATAGTAAATAAGCAGAAAAGGGATGAAACATAGATTCAAACCCAGGAAATCTGACTTTAAAATCCACAGTTTCACTGACTACCCTCTGCTCCTTCCCCTCAGTGTTGCCTGGGTTAGCAAACCCCAGTAAATCAATGGCTGACATTGTCTGAGTTGGAGCCAATTGACTAGCAACAGTCAGTTTGGGGACCCAGAATACACAGACCAGGGAAGAGGCATCCTTGTGCCATGGTAAGGCTGTTTCAGCTTGGCTGTTATACTGTAACACAAGCAGAGGTGTTGGTATAAAGGAAAAGTTTTTTGTGAAGGCGGGAGGGGACTGGCTTAATGGGTAGCAACCAGGCAAATACACATGCAGCAATTTTGTGTCTTGTAATGAGTCTTCTCTGGCCAAAGATCATGGTCTCCATTTTGTGAACAAAGCAATATCCACTAATGACTTTGCATCCATGTTAGCTTGATATTTTTTCTATTCTCCCCTTTTTATGATCCACTCCGTTAATATTTCCCTTTTCCTAGGCTCCTCCTCCCTACCTGGCCCTCACTAGACTCTTTTTCCAGATGTGGGTCAACCACTTCATAGTCTCTAAACATATTTTAGGCTAATTTGTTTAATGGCTATGTGTTCTTTTTGCTGATACTGGAGGATTTCAAAAGTCTAAGGAGACTTCCATGGATGCTGTTCCATGGTAACTTGAGTCCCAAGTTTGTGAATATATATCTTGGCAGCATTGTGAATTCAAGTACTTCCTGAAGTTCGGGGCCAAAATGCGAAATACAGCTGGGGCAGATGTTCTGGGATTAAAGTTGCTTTCTTGGTTTTAAAAGTTGAGAAATTCAGATATTTTGAGGGGACTCAGCAAAGCTAAGCCCAGTGAAACAATGAGAGCAGCACCAATGCATACATTTCCATATACTTACTGCCATGGACTGTTAGAATTATTTTGGCAATACTTTGTAAAGTAGCTAGCATATTTGATGCCTAATAAGTAAACGAGGAAGAGGAAATGAAGATGCAGTATTATATGCAATAATAAATGGTACATAAAAGCTATCCCTCTGGAATAATAAGCGGTCTTGGAAGACCTAGTTACAGAAAATTGATTCATCTTTAAGAAATTATCTAAAAACATCATAATAATGCTATGTTTTTAGGAACACACAGAAAATAATATCCATTCTAGTGGTGTTTCTTTTTAAATATGTAAGTTCCAAGTTCTTTTTAACTCTTATCAATCAAACCACATTATCGTAAAATGTTGTGTTTCTGAGATGACTAAATTCCTCCACAGAAAATAGACTCCTACCCATTGAACATCTATACAATTATCTATTCAGCTCAGTGCTTAATTTTTAGCTGTTATTTTCTAAGACAAAATATATCTTCTGAAAGACAAAGACGATAAAAACAGTTTCCAGGGTTTTTGTTCATTCATAGCTTTTAAACATTTTCCTAATTGAATGATTACACTATATCATGTAAAAAAAATCTTCATCAATCATCAATTTAAAATTGTGGCTCTGTAGAAAGCATGTTTTTTTTTTTGCTTTTTTTTAAATTATACTTTGAGTTCTGGGATACATGTGCAGAATGTGCAGGTTTGTTACCTAGGTACACATGTGCCATGGTGGTTTGCTGCACCCATCAACCTGTCATCTACATCACGTATTTCTCCTAATGCTATCCCTCCCCTAGCCCTCCAACCCCCGAGAGGCCCCAGTGTGTGATGTTCTTCTCCCTGTGTCCATGTGTTCTCATTGTTCAATTCCCACTTATGAGTGAGAACATGTAGGTTTGGTCCTCTGTTCCTGTGTTAGTTTGCTGAGAATGATGTTTCCCAGCTTCACCCATGTCCCTGCAAAGGACGTGAACTCATCTTTTTTATGGCTGCGTAGTCTTCCATGGTGTATATGTGCCACATTTTCTTTATCCAGTCTATCATTGATGGGCTTTTGGGTTGGTACCAAGGCTTTGCTATTGTGAATAGTGCTGAAATAAACATACGTGTGCATGTGTCTTTATAGTAGAATGATTTATAATCCTTTGGGTATATACCCAGTAATGGGATTGCTGGGTCAAATGGTATTTCTGGTTCTAGATCCTTGAGGAATCGCCACACTGTATTCCGTAGTGGTTGAACTAATTTACACTCCCACAAACAGTGTTAAAGCATTCCTATTTCTCCACATCCTCTCCAGCACCTGTTGTTTCCTGACTTTTTAATGATCGCCATTCTTACTGGCGTGAGATAGTATCTCATTGTGGTTTTGATTTGCATTTCTCTAATGACCAGTGATGATGACCATTTTTTCATGTGTTTTTTGGCTGCATAAATGTCTTCTTTTGAGAAGTGTCTGTTCATATCCTTTGCCCACTTTTTGATGGGGTTGTTTGTTTTTTTCTTATAAATATGTTTAAGTTCCTCGTAGATTCTGGATATTAGCCCTCTGTCAGATGAATAGATTGCAAAAATTTTCTCCCATTCTGTAGGTTGCCTGTTCACTCTGATGATAGTCTCTTTTGCTGTGCAGAAGCTCTTCAGTTTAACTAGATCCCATTTGTCAATTTTGACTTTTGTTGCCATAAGCATGCTTTGGCATGCACACCCAAAATAGTAAATTAAATGAATACTTATTGGGTATTTTCAGTGTGCTGAGTAGACTGTCAAGTATGAAACTCTCTAGACCAGGAGGAGTGGACCTCATCTCTAGTCTTGAATTTCTAGCTATGTGACTGTAAGCAAGTTATGTAAGTTTCAGTTCCTTGGTCGCTTCATCTGTTAAATTACTTTTCTTTTATTAGGATGCTTCTAGATCAGAATTGTATGCAGCAGAAACCAACTCTGGCCAATTTAAGCAGAAAATAAATTCATTAGTGGTTATTATAGGATAGTTCACAGATCCTTGGAGACAGTCAGAGACATATACTTAGAAGTCAAGGAAGGATACATGATGTGAAAATGAAGCCACAAGTTGGCTCCTGGAGGGCAGCGTTTTCTCATCTTTGTGTATGGACTTTCCCATTTGAACCGTTCAACCAATCAAAGCTTATTGCTAAAGCCACCATCATTTCTGCCTGGGGAAACTGAGTGTAGTCACTATAGTTACCACCACAATTGTATGCAAGGATATGGAGCAGCCTCTGCTTCTGTGTGTCCCTAGTTTGCCCAAAGAATGTCTGATTGGAATGGTCAATGACCTATACCTATGCCTCAGCTGCAGAGGGGCAGCACAACACAAAGATCTTGCACTGCTCCCTCCAAAAGTTGAGATATGCTCTAAATATAAAAAAGAAAGTTCCTATGCGGCACAGTCCAAAATCGTGATGAAACATTTCAAATTCTGGCATCTTCTAAAATACTGATTACAATTTGGGCAATGATTTGCCTGAAAAAGTCTTGACAATTGCCTGTTGTATTTCTAAATAGCACCTCGTTTCTCTCATTCACATCCTGGTTTAAAAGATAAATTATAAAGTCAACCTATTTACGATGAATGTCATCATATCACAAACTAGGAGTACAGGTTTGCAATCCATTACCGTGTTTATATAGATCTCAATAGCTATATAAATCTTTGAGATAAAAACCTTTATCTTGAATTGTGTTTACCTGTAGCATATGTTGTTATCTTGACAATGGTTCCATGGGGTAGCCAGGGGAAGCATTATCCATCCCTTTTATAAGTAAGAAATCTGTTACTTGACAAGGGTATACCAATGCTATTTTGTGAGTGGCAGAGAGGGTATTAGACCCTGTGTCTTCTGATTGTTCTAACCTTTGGATGAAGCATACCAGCTTCAGTTATTAAAGGGTAATCTCAACTTTAATTCATTATACTGCCCCAGGAAGACAGTAAAGATGGTTGAACAAGTAAGAGGTTGAGATTTCAACGTCATATTCTGTACTCTAAACTAGAGCTTCTTAGCTCAGAAGGGGGACCCTCCATGCATGGGTGTGATGAAGAGGTGCTCCTCCAGTTCTCCAGGCTGTCAAGACCTGTGGCATTAGCCTCAGGTGGACAAGCTCCCTCCCCGTCCTTTTCCCTGTTGTACTCTGATTTGCCCTGATTGGAAAATGCTTGGAAAGGATGACTCTAAGCAATCTAGTACAGCTGTTCCAATCCACTTGAAAGATATTTCTCATGCATTTATTCATTCAACACTGATTTACCAAAGGCTCTGATGTTCCAGATATGGTGCCAGATGTGACAAATAAAAAAGTAAGACTCAGCTCCTGCCTGTGTGTGGATAGTTTGTTGTCCAGCAGGGGAGGCATCAGACACAGGGGCAGACTCAGAGCAGTTAACAAAGGTGGTCATAGGAGTAGGTACAGGGCTATAGGAATACTTAGATGGGACTCTTAGAAAGGTTTGGTTGCAAGGGAGTGCATGGGAATCTTCTCAGAGAGGATGACCTTTTACTTGAACCCTAAAGCAGTGGGAGAAATTTTCCAAGCAAAAGAATGATAAGTGAAGGGAGACTGTGTCCTATGCAGAATGAGCCACTGTACAAAGGGTGGAGACTCTAGAAATATCCCTTTTAGGTAATGTGGACGTTTCAGTATAGCTGGAGAGCAGTTGCAAGGTGGGTAGGGCTCAGAGACCAGGTAAAGAAGTGCCAGTTCTTGCAGGGCCTTCTGGATCACAAAGGGTCTTCTATGCAAAAGTTACAGTCTCTGATCTTATAATAATAAAATGCAGAAAAATAAAATGTTTCTTCTCAAAGAGATAATGGCTTAAAAGTCAACTCCAATGTTTCCAATGAGGATGCCAATAATAGCTACTATCTATTAAACATTGTCTATGTGCAACCATTGCTCTAAGCACTTTCTAGCTATTCAATTATCTGATCCTTCCAACAAGCATATGAGGTAAGTAATATTACCCTAGTATTACAAATGAGAAAAATTGAGTCATAGAGATCTTGTTATAGGTAGTGTAGAACTGGGATTTGAATTCGCATAGTCTATTTTCCAATTTTTTCTTAGATACAATAGTACACACTAGCACAAAATTCCACTTTAGATATTTCCATCATGAGAATATGTTTGCTGTAGCAGTTCATGTGAATAATGTTATTTTGAATAATTTGAAATTACAAGCACTAGAGCAATATTACTCATGCTTCAGAATCCTCAGACTTACTAATATTATAATAAATGCACCCAATAAGAAAGCATACTTTCTTGCCTCCCAAAAAATTGTTTCTCTTATGAACATAAAAACTCTGAGCTTTAGTTTTTCATATGGAAAGCAAAGATGATAAATTGGCACAAAAGTAATCGTGGTTTTTGCCATTAAAAGTAATGATTTGAATACATTTGTATTCATTTAATGGTTTTGCCACTAAAAGTAATGGCAAACACTGTGATTACTTTTCCACCAATCTAATAATATCCTGCTATTAAATGAGATGAACAGGGGGCAAGTGACATGTACATAGCTCAAAATATAATATCTGAAGCTGAATCTGATACTACAAAGCTGGACATTTGCAACAATATCACCCTGCAAAGTGATGGGTCATCTAGTGACATATGTTTGTAAAACAATGGAGGTTGTGTTACCTTCTCAACAGATGTCTCATTTAGCTTCAGATAATTTATTTATTCTTTCATTCTTTTTATTTAAAAAACTTGCTTCAAGATACTTTCTGTCTGCCTCTGTCTTGGGTGCTGGGGACATAAATAGTGAACATTAAGTGATCTCTGTCCTCAGAAGTCTCAGTCTTGTGGAAGAGTCCAATGCAGGTGTAAACAGAAATTACAAAGCAATATGCCAAACACACTGATAGTGCAATGTATAAGGTTTAATAGTAGCCCCAGTCAAGGGGACTCAACTCATCCTAGAGCTACAGGGGAAGATTTCACTGTAAAAGGGGTGCCTTCAGCTTTTGCCAGAATAAGAATCAGCATCACTGTAGTTAGAGCAAGATAGAACTGGTTACAAGAAGAGCAAGAGTCTAATCCTTCCCCTCTGCTAATACACGGCATTCACCAGGCAAGTTGAAGACATTTCTATTTTTAATTGTTTCCCTCTCTGGCCACATTTGCCATCTTCATTTTCATACTGTCTAAAAACTGGATCAGGGCCAGGCGCGGTGGCTCACGCCTGTAATCCCAGCCCTTTGGGAGGCCGAGGTGGGTGGATCACGAGGGCAGGAGATCGAGACCATCCTGGCTAACATGGTGAAACCCCGTCTCTACTAAAAATACAAAAAATTAGCCCTGCTTGGTGGCGGGCGCCTGTAGTCCCAGCTACTCAGGAGGCTGAGGCAGGAGAATGGCATGAACCCGGGAGGCAGGGCTTGCAGTGAGCTGAGATCACGCCACTGCAATCCAGCCTGGGCAACAGAGTGAGACTCCATCTCCAACAAACAAACAAACACCAAAAAACAATAACAAAAAATACTAGATCAGGTTCAGTCTGGAATTGTAAAGGTCCCTGTGTACCCTCAACAAAGCAGCCCTACCAGCGGTCATCAGTTCCAGGTATATGCCTCTTCATTTGTTCCCAGCAGCCAGTGCAAAGATATTCAGGCCCCTGAATGGGTGTGGAAAGTTTAACACAAATGCTGTGAGGGTTTCCCTTTGAGAGCTTTTGCTGGATACATGTTAGAATGAGATTCTTTTTTTTTTTTTTTTTTTTTTAAAGCTAGTGTTATCCCATCCAAATAATCCTTCTGAGGGTTGGTAGTCCAATGAGGGCTCCTAATACAGCACATATATTTGGTTTATTTTCAAAAATGGTATTTCAGAAATGCATGTAAATAATTAGATACAAGATTGTAACAACATCTTCTCATCCTGGGCTTTGGGGAGTTACTAGAATTATATAAAATTTCCAACAAGGTTATTATGGCTATAAAAATACACAGTTATCTGCAAGTGGCCCCTTTTGTATAGAAAAGAGATATTTCAACTAAGTTCTCATTTCCCTGTTTCCACACCATAGATCATTATTTCCTAAGCTCCAATTACTTCCTGATGCTTCCCTTGAACTCTTAAGACAGTTTCTTCATGATCCTCCCGAAATGTCAAGTGCATTTAGTTTCTACACTTGGTTTATGTGTAGAATTTCAAATTGCTCTTCTCTAGTCCCAATTATCCCATTCTTGAAGGCCCATATCTTGTCTCAGCTCTCTTATAAAGTTGTATCTGTGCTCCATTGTGGGGGCGGAGTAGATTTTGTGGTCCTCATTTCTCACAGTAGGTGAGGCTGTGCTGTGGAAGCCAACAAACCCCCAATCCCAGATGCTATAAACAACAAAGGTTTTTCCAGTGTTCTAATGCTGCTGCATCATGGCCTGGCTGGAGACTGTTCTGCTTCACCTCACTCTGGCACTCTGGCTTTCAGAGAAGCCACAAGCTGGAAACTTGCCAACTGCAGGGGCAGAAGGAAAGAGAGCTCTGGAGAGTCTTGCGGTAGCACTTACATGCTTTATCCAGAAAGGTGGGCATGTCATTGTGCTTGGAACTGATTGGCTACTGCTAGACCCACGGTCCCTCCCAATCACAGGGGAGACAGGAAGTGCAACCATACCATGTGCCTGGAAGCAGAGATCCATAAATATTTGGTAAACCGCACTAACGACAATTCTTGGGGATTGAATGGGGGATTTGGCACTTACCAATGACTTCGACTCTGAGCAAGTGGTGTAACTGCCGAACTGCTTTCTGCCTCAGCCTCCTCTTTTGTAAAAGAAGAGAATCCTTTATTCTTTGATGATTTCTAGAAAACAATTATTGACTACATACCTCATCTGACAGATCTAATCTGCTGTAACTCTTTGTTCTTGAATAGTGTGATGAATGTGTTTGATATCCCTCATAAGAATGCAAGCTTGTTCTGTTGAATTGAGCTCCTCTAACATTTAAGGAGCATTAGATGGAACCCATTTAGTGTACAGCACTAGGCAAATGAAATTTGACTCTATCATCTTGTTCATTAAGGAAAGAAAGAAAAATTAGAAGGGGCATGAGTTCAGTCCCCAGGGCTGTTAGAAACTTATCTTTTTGTCTCAGAAAAATATAGTCTCACAAGTATCTCATAAAATGTCCCTTACAATTCAATTTTTGAAAGAGTTTTTCATTGAGTTCATTCTTCTCAATGAAGTAATTACGTATAAGTCAATGAATAGTGTTGGGCTCTATGGATTTGGTAATCATGTTCCAATTTCTGCTCGGTCATTTTTAATCGACACCTTTGTTGCATCTGTTGCTAAAGAATAGATTTATGCATGGTTTGTCGTCAGATCAACGAGCATTACAAGCAATCAGGCTAAAGAGTTACAAAGGCCCAAGTGATTTTTCCTTAGGCATAAAACAGTCAGTCGGCTTCAAGTCAAAGCTGAGTAAATTATTCATTTTAGTGTTGTTGATTTAGGCCCACCTGAAGAGATGGCCTTGATGACCTACAATAAAACTGGTATGATTAAATATTTCTCTCATCTGAAATCTTCCTGCAGTTTTTAGGCTTTTGTGTA
The DNA here is from genome assembly GCF_006542625.1 of Nomascus leucogenys. Taxonomy (NCBI): domain Eukaryota; kingdom Metazoa; phylum Chordata; class Mammalia; order Primates; family Hylobatidae; genus Nomascus; species Nomascus leucogenys. The sequence goes on from NC_044402.1 coordinate 20,355,499, forward strand.
CCATGAGCTCAATAATCTGTAGGCATCAAAAGAATAGGCTGGGTCATAAACAGCAGTCATTAATTGCAGCTGCTTTTACACCTAGTTTGCAATTTCTCATCTCCATAATTTAGCAAATATGTATGTTTAAATCAGATGTGACATTTTATTGCAATTTATAGGACTATTTAATATTGAGCTTTAAAATTTTAAATATATTGTAATACTTTCTGGACTAACACTTGTCTTGCCATCTTTGAGCCACATATTAACATATTTTCACCTGCAGGTAAAATTAGTCTATGCCAATATTAGTGTATTTTGGATGATGTCTAATTAATCATAGCCCTTAGACCAAGATGGCTGTGACCTGGTTATTTATTGAAATGTTGACCCAATATGGACAACTGGGCAAAAGTCTTAACGTTTTTTCTTTCCCGCAGTCAGAATTAAATCATTGATCCCAGAAGAAAGGGACCACCACAGTGCTACGGAAAACAGGAATTGTGAGAAGTTATGGGATCAATTTTAGCTTGATTTACTCACAGTCTCCTTAAGCACACTTTATAAGGTAATCACAGTTAAATTTTGTTTCCCAAACTCCTCAGGCTATTATGTCTTCTCTAGGCTGTGTCCTCTGCTACACATGATTGCCTCTGTTTCCTCTTCTAACTCTGAGTCATCAAAGTTGCAAAACTCAGCTCCATCAATATGCCTTCCAAAATGTTTTCTCCAAATTTGTTTCAACTTTCCAGTTCTGTGTTTCCATTAGACGGCTCAATAGTCAGCAACTATCAACCATTTATATGTCTGTTTGCTCTACTAGAATGCTAGCTTCTGGACCACAGATCTTATGAATTATTTAAATATTGGCTGGGTGTGGTAGCTGACGCCTGTAATCCCAGCATTTTGGGAGGCCTAGGTGGCTGGATCACTTGAGACAAGGAGTTCGAGACCAGCCTGGGCAACAGGGCAAAACCCTGTCTCTACTAAAAATACAAAAATTAGCCAGGTGTGGTGGCACATGCCTGTAATCCCAGCTACTTGGGAGGCTGAGGCAGGAGGATTGCTTGAACCCAGGAGGTGGAGGTTGCAGTGAGCTGAGATGGTGCCACTGCACTCCAGCTTGGGCTACAGAGCAAGTCTCTGTCCCCCTTCCCCATGTAAAAAACCAAATAATAAATCTTTACGACCAGTTCCTTGGCATGACATAAACTTAATAAATGTCTGTTGAATGAATGAATATTTGTTGAGTGAATGGGTGAATGTTATAAAACCATGACTTTATTTAACTACTATATTTATTGGGAATATTAATTGCTAGCATGTATGGAACACTGTGTGCCAGGAACTGTTCTTTGCATTATATGTTGTAACTCATCGATGGTGTGTAAAAGTCCTGAGAAATACTGTTATTATCCTATTTCACAGATGAGGAAACTGAGACACTGGAAGAGGAAGTTACTTGCCCAGTGTCACTCAGCCAGGAAGAGGTGGAACCCAGCATTGAAATCCAGACAGTCTAGCTCCAAAATGAATAAATAATACCAGCATACTTTTACCTTTTATGCTATAAATTTCTAATGGCCAATGAAGAAAACAAATTGAAAACAAAATTCCTCCTTCCTGCTCTTGCTTATTCCTAATGGCTGTTCTTTTTAGCTCATGTAGAAAATAAAGTAGTAACATGTTTCAGTATTTATTGTAGCTTTAGTAACTTCAGCTTGTAAATTTGCTTTGGAGGCCTTAGTGTTCAAATATTAATCAAAGAGATGAAACCTTCCAAGCAACTGTTGTCAGAGAAAGATCAACATTAGTTAGATTTTTACTTACTGACAAGTTAAAAATAAGATTATGGCAGCTTTCCTACCTCCTGAAAATCTGTTGGTCTTTAAGCCCCTCATGAGATTCAAAAGAAATATTTTGCACTTAACTTTAAAGCAGAGATATATAAAAATTAGCAAATAAATGAAAAAGTGATTAAATTCTTTATTAAAGATTTACCAAAAATAATCCTTTAACTATGTTATCCTACAATTGTTTTCAAATACAAATGATTTTCCCCATGTTTAGATTAATGTATTTAATGAATACAACTCAGTATAATGTTCTTCCTAAAAATGCCCCTTTTGTTTCCTTTTCTGAGACTTCTAATATATTAAAAAATAAATAATGCCAAAAAGCTTTTATTAAATTGTGAAAAATTTAAAATTTCCATGATTGTTAAAGAAATACTTTTAAGCACACACATGGGCAGTGACTTGCTTATATTTTTCCCTTGATAGTAACAGGATTTATAAAGATGTTATTTTGTAGCTCACTTTGCTAGTTATAACACTTGGGGCATTTGGGATCAGTTACTTAAACTGTCGCTGATTCCTTTCCTTATATGTAAAATAGAGGTAATAATATGACTTACTTTAAGAAATTAAAATACCTAGAACAGAGCTCACCAAAAATTCAATAAATTGCGATTATTGTTATTATTGGCATTGAGCCATGTGGTTTCACAAAAGAACAAGCATTTAGAAAATGACAAACATTGGCCAGGCATGGTGGCTCACGCCTGTAATCCCAGCACTTTGGGAGGCCGAGGCAGACGGATCATGAGGTCAGGAGATGGAGAACGTTCTGGCTAACAGGGTGAAACCCCATCTCTACTAAAAATAGAAAAAAATTAGCCAGGTGTGGTGGCCATGGTGGTGGGCACCTGTAGTCCCAGCTACTCGGGAGGCTGAGGCAGGAGAATGGCATGAACCCTGGAGACGGAGCTTGCAGTGAGCCAAGATCCACTGCACTCCAGCCTGGGCAACAGAGAAAGACTCCGTCTCAAAAAAAAAAAAAAATGAAAAACATTATTTGGTATGTCAGGTCATCTTCTGTGACCACAGCTATGTGTTAGTGTGCTCTGGTTACCACAAGAGAATGTCACAGACTGTATGGCTTAAGCAACAGAAATTTATTTTCTCACAGTTCTGGAGGCTGGAAGTCCAAGTTCAAGGTGGCAGCAGCACTGGTTTCTAGTGAGGCCACTCTTCCCGGTTTGCAAATGACCACCTTCCCACTGTCTTTACACAAGCTTTCCTCTGTGTGAGTGCGTTCCTAGTGTCTCTTCCTCTTCTTACGTTAATATTAACATAAGTTCTATTGGATTAAGGCCCTATCTTTATGACCTCATTTGACCTAAATTATCTTCTTTTAGACCTTATCTCCAAATGTAGCCACATTGGGCCTTAGAGGTTCAACATATGAATATTGGGGGGCACCATAGAGTCCATAACAAGGTAGAACATCATTTGGGGATATCTTCAATGTCTGAATTTGAAGTTCTTCATATAAAGCCTAAGTCAAATTCCACCCCCCGCCCTCCCTCCCCACTGGAAGGTTTAAAGAGGTCATCTGATTCCCATTTTGAATGAATGACTTCAGCTCCTGTTTGGCGTTCCACTCACCAATATGCTTTCTTTCTCCAGTCCTGTAATAACAGATATTTCCATGGGGTTTTCCATTGGTTTTATTTTATTCCTTACAGGACTGGTGGGGAGCTTGATCACTACTTGACGCCAGGAAATTAGAGATTCAGAAATGGAATAAATAGGGAACACTGGAACATTTGGGCATGCCATCAGCCTCAAGCATGTCAAAAATGTTGCTGGAATGGCTTTGCCATCAGAGGAATGGTTCTAGCACCACACATCAGTCCTTCACTTGGGGAAGTGTGAAATTCCTAAGGTTTTAAAAATAACAGAATGATGTAATAGGCTCTCATTGCAACAAACTGAATCTCACCCACAATTATAATAAATAAGATTTGGATAATGATGACATTTTAAATTGACACCAAAGTGTCTCCAACCAGAAAGCAGTAATGACTAATTTCACATTGTGCAGAATAACTTATTTGTCAGGGAAAACCTAACTCCTATGCTTAGATTCTCATTGTTCTTTATGTGATAACTGCCCAGCGTTTCTGTTTAGTTATGATGTCAGTTTGATATACTATGTAATGTTAACAACTCATCACATAAAACAAACAGAGAGCTAATTTTCTGCAAGTGCGCAAGTGAATGCTGAATTATGGTTAACCCTTAGAGCAATGCACTTGAGAAAACTTCCACTTTCCTTTTAACAGTCTGCCAATCTTTAAAACAATTTCCACCGTCCCATGTGTTTGTATAAAACCTCAAATGGAACTATCATTTTATTTTATGTAATATGGCTAGTGATTCTATTTTTAAGTACTACTATGATCTGGATAAACTAAGTAATCTACAGGCCTTAATGGTATCTTACAGCCACTAGATCTTCAGGTAGATTAGATAAAACATTAATTGTTACCTATAGGAAGTCCTTGGCTAACTATATTTTCATAAGTCCTAAAGAGATGGATCATCTGAGGCTAGGAGTTCAAGACCAGCCTGGCTAACATGGTGAAACCCCATCTCTACTAAAAAAAGAAAAAAAATACAAAAATTAGCCGGGCCTGGTGGCATGCACCTGTAATCCCAGCTACTCAGGAGGCTGAAGCAGGAGAATCACTTAAACCTGGGAGGTGGAGGTTGCAGTGAGCTGAGATTGCGCCATTGCACTCCAGCCTGGGTGACAAGAGTGAAACTCCGTCACAAAAAAAGAAAAGGAAGAAACGCTCTATTAAAACAATAACTTTTGGCCCACATTATAAAAACAAAGTAGAGATATCCAAGATGGAGATGGTAGTAACAGACAAAGTATCCCTGCATAGAAATCTAACTCATACAAATATGTGGCTTGACCAGTATTATTGGTTGCAGAGAATTTTTAACAATTCTCACAGCCTGGATCTTCAAAATATGGGTCCTCTATTTTTCTTTCTTATTCCAGATCTGACAGCCCCAAGTAAGTAGCAGACAAGTAATGCTAGAAAAAATCAGCCAGCACAATTCTGGCAGCTGGGTTTTATGGTCAGGCCCTGGGGAAAGTGAACCCACATTTGCCTCCAAGAAAAGATGAGTAGGCCATAGGGAGAGAAACTGTGTGTGTGTAAGAAAAACAGGGCAAACGTTAGTGTGATTCTTGCTATGCGTGGCTTGGTCTCTCACGGTGGAGTCTTAGTTTTTCTCTTTGGCTCACAGTTAAATGACAACTGTTTCAGGGAAAAACTGTCTCACACTACGTTTTTCCTCTGCTCTCACACCACTACAACAATCATCAACACAGAAGCCTTCTGTGACCAAATGTGTGGGGGCTTCTCCCCACACACCAAGCAGCGGGTCCTCCAATTCAATTCTGACGCAATCTACCCAGAGATGGTGTCAGATCCCACAGATTGAGGACTCAGTCCCACAAGACCGCCCCCCTCCTTCCTCTCAGTCACCAGTCCCGGCCTCCAGAAATCCTGACCAACTGGCTTCCAGTTGGGATTCCCACGACCCCTTCTTTGAGTTCAGTTAATTGGGTAAAGCAGCTCTCAGAATTCAGGGAAACACTTCCTTATGTTTACCCATTATTACAAAGGCTATTTTAAAGGATACAAATAAATAACTAGATGAAGAGATACATATGGTGAGGACTGGAAGGGTCCCAAGTGCAGGAGCTTCTGTCCCCTTGGACTTGGGGCGTGCCACCCTCCGGGCACGCGGATGAGTTCACCTTCCTGATGGCTGCCATGTGTTCAGCTCTCCAGAAGCTCCCTGAACCCTGTTCTTTGGACCTTTTATGGAGACTTCGCTGGTTGTGTATCGCTGAAGCACGAATGATCATGTGGAAATGTAACTGGACACAAAGGATAAGATCTAAATCCAGCAAGACCTGTCCGTTCAGATTTTTCTTGGCCTCTCTGTGCAGTGTTCCCTCCCCCAGAATATGCGGCAGGACCCTCTCTGGGATGGGGGTCTTATGACCCACAATCAGATGAGATTCTTGCCTTGGGCAGATGAAAGGAGGACAAGAGAAAGTCAGAGAGATACGTTGTGTTTCTAAAACCTAAAGTGCCCCCAATTTTGTAACAAGACCATAAGAATGGAAAATGGTAAACGGGAGTTATGAGCTAGGAACTGTGAATAAAAACCTGTATGTACATATATGATCATAATTTCACAAGAAACCCAGCATTGACTGTAAACTTTTGTGGTTGTTGTTGAGCTTTTTGGTCTCCTGTACCTTCCACCTCCTCTATCTAATAACTGGGTCTTTGTTCCAGCCTCAACCTTAAAGTTACCTTCTCCAAGAAATCATTCACCTTCCCAGCATTTGGAATCAGTGTTTTATGACACAATACATGGAAAATAATACATGTACTATATGATAATCTTTGAAAAAAAAAGAAGGCTGACCAAGCAGGGAGATTGTCTGGCTTTGGAAAGCTATCACGAGTTGGCAATTGTTAGAGAGTGACTCAGCTGTCTGGCTCTATCTACCTTTCAGACAGATTTAGGTGAGCTGGAGACAGATTCAACAGTAAGGCTTATTCACACATAGGCATGCCTGGATCAGCCAAGTCTCATCAGCATACAGGAAGGCCAAATATCCATGACTGCATTAGGCAAATCCTACCTTTTCTCTGTTGAAATGCCTTCAATTTAAACTTTCTAAGCTAAGAGCTGTCTAATTATATTTAAGGATATATTTCTACATATTTCTTCACACATTCATTATGTTTTTAGTTTATTCATTTACTAAATGTTTGCAATGTAACGGTGTCAAATGCATTTAATGATTATTCAAGAACATTTATACTCATTTTACAGAGGAGATAGAGGCTTAGAAAGGTTGAATGACTTTCTCCAATTCACATTGCTGATTTATGCTAGAGAAGAGACCAGACTTAATACTTGTTTGTACATTTCCCACCAAATTCTTACTTAGCTGTCTTTTTTCATTCAGATTTTATATAATTCCAAAATACTTAAGTGTATTGAGTGCCTTGTGTATACTAGGTTCCATTCATACTGGTCCAGTTTCTGAGATTGAGAAGAACACACACAGAGAATAGCAAGGAAGAGGAATGGAAGCTCATGGGGTCTTCAGTGACTTCCCTGTGTCCTGAGCCCATCCTGGGGACATGTACCTACACTTTCTTGTCATGCGAGACAGTTACATGCCCTTATTGTTTATTTAAATCAATAGTTTGTCATTCTCTTATTTGCAACAAGGCGTTTTTAACTAATAGACTAAAATAATAAAGATAGTGCAATGACAAAGTAAAAGGTTTTTTTTAAGGCTTCAACTTAAACAAATTTGCAAAAACACAACCCCATTAAAAAGTGAGCAAAGGACATCAACAGACACTTCTCAAAAGAAGACATACACGTGGCCAACAAACATATGACAAAAAGCTCAACATCGCTGACCATTACAGAAATGCAAATCAAAACCGCAATGAAATGCCATCTCATGCCAGCCAGAATAGCTATTATTAAAAAGTTAAAAAACAACAGATACTGATGAGGTTGTGGAGAAAAAAGAAAACTTTTACATTGTTGGTAGGAGTGTAGATTAGTTCAATCATTGTAGGAGACAGTGGGTGATTTCTCAAATACCTAACGGCAGAAATACCATTTGACCCAGCAATCCCATTACTGGATATATACCCAAAATAATATAAATCATTCTATTATAAAGATATATGCACTTATATATTCATTGCAGCACTATTCACAGTAGCAAAGACATGGAATCAACTTAAGTGCCCGTCAATGATAGACTGGACAAAGAAAATGTGGTCCATATACAACACGGAATACTATGCAGTTATAAAAAGGAATGAGATCATGTCCTTTGCAGGAACATCAGTGGAGTTGGAAGCCATTATCCTCAGCAAACCAATGCAGGAACAGAAAACCAAACACCGCATGTTCTCACTTATAAGTGGGAGCTGAATGATAAGAACACATGGACACAGGGAGAGGAACAACACACACTGGGGGCAGAGGGGTTGGAGGGAGGGAGAGCATTAGGAAGAATAGTTAATGGATGCTGTGCTAAATACCTAGGTAATGGGATGCTCTGTGTAGCAAGCCACCATGGCACACATTTACTTATGCCACAGACCACATCCTGCACATGTACCCTTGAACTTAAAAGTTGAAGAGAAAAAAAAGCCTTAAAAAAAGCCCATGCTGAACATATTTGAGTTTGTAAGAGTCATGTGTGAAGAGGCTGTTTTGAATTTACGCAATGTGGTTCACTACCAGAAATGCTAGGAAACTCTCATTATAAAATTATTCACCTTATAACACAATGTCAAGTACAGGTACTTTCATTCTTTTTTTTTTTTAATTATACTTTAAGTTCTGGGGTACATGTGCACAACATGCAGGTTTGTTACATAGGTATACATGTGCCATGTTGGTTTGCTGCACCGGTCAACTCATCATTTACATTAGGTATTTCTCCTAATACCATCCCTCCCCCAGGCCCCCACCCTGCAACAGACCCTGGTGTGTGATGTTCCTCGCCCTGTGTCCATGTGTTCTCATTGTTCGACTCCCATCTATGAGTGAGAACATGTGGTGTTTGGTTTTCTGAAGTACAGGTACTTTCAAAACCGTGTTGTACAGGGACGATGGTGGACGATAGTGGATGATGGTGGATGATGGTGGACGATGGTGGACGATGGTGGACGATGGTGGACGGGTCAGGGACTGTAGATGCTTTCCATGAGAAAATGTAATTCAGACTGTGCCTTGGAGATCAGCATATGATATAAATGGCTTAGGTTTCTAACATCCTAGTATGAGAGAAGTGTGCAAGACAAAATTTGATTGCATTTTCCATATCAGGAACACCTTTGTAGACACCTGATTTCAAGGATTCATAAATATTAGGCCTGTTTCATAAAGAGTTGTTATAGGGCAAAATAAGATGTGACAGTGTGTATCATCACTCTGTAATGATCGGTGATGTTGATCCTTTTTTCAGATGTTTCTTGGCTGCATGTATGTCTTCTGTTGAGAAGTGTCTGTTCATGTCCTATTGCCACTAATGAGAGGTAACATTTGTGGCATTTACTATTTTCCATGCACTATTCAAAGTGATTTTCATGCCTTTCCCTAGTAGAGCCTCATGCCCTTGTTAGATAGGATGTTTATAAATCCCTCTCTTTATATACGAATAACCTGTAGCTTGGTGTAGTGAAATAACTGGTGTAATACCATTAAACTAATAAGTAGAAGAACCAGGATTTGAGCATAAGCAGGGTGACAATCTCTACGCCCTACTGTCAATTGCAATAAAATTATAAGCATTTTATATTACTTGCATACCAAATAGATCATTTCCCTGAGTGCCGGTTGTCTGTTTTCATGTAGTGTTGCCGGACCTCGAAGACCTGAAGTTTCTTATCCTTGAAAGAAGATAAAAGCCACCTTAATTGTGATTGAGATAAGAGATGGGGTGAAAGTAGGAACATTGTGTAGAATAGCTGAGGTTTTGCTTCAGTCTCTTTGCTATATGCTATCATGGGCACATGTGCAAGCTTGGGTTAAAGGGAAAAGGAATTAATTGGAGAAATTGAAGTAGTCCTTCTCCTTGTCACTGGGCATTATCACCCATTAACATTTGGTCATGTGGGAAGTAGAACAAATAAAATCTTTAGAATCATATAAATCTGAGTTTAAATTCTATTCCACCATTTTTCTGGCTAAGTCTTGGTTTCCCTACGTTCAAAACTATGAGCCTAATGCCTACCTCGTAATGTCATTGAGGAGAGTTGTCTATGTTTGTAATTGTCTGTGCATTTATCAAACAAAATGCTTGGCACAGAGGTGAAACAACAAACAATAGTTATACCTATTTTATATATATGATTATATAATAGTTATAAAAATTCAATTGTTTTCTATTATTATTACCTTGCTAACTACTAGTTTATTTTCTCATTTTGCCTTTCTAATCTCACCTGGCTGCTCTGGCTCTTAATGACCTCTCTAGGAGTTGAATTATTTTTCTTTTCTTCATTTTCAGCTGAGAAGATTTATTAACTGTATCATTATGGTTTGAATTAAAAAATATTTCAATCAAAGTGCTTCTAAAATCAACCAATTCATATTTCTAGCATACTCGTTTTCCCTCTTTAATATTACCACCTTTTCTCAAAATGTGGCTAAGAAAAAAGGCTATGATGTTCATATAAGCTGAGGCACATAGTCCCTATCAAGGAAAACCTCCTCAGATTTTTATGCTTGTTACAGGTGATTTAGAGAACTATTAAGTAAGATAGTGTGATTTTAAAATGATGTACTTGGCCATGCGTGGTGGCTCACGCCTTTAATCCCAACACTTTGGGAGGCCGAGTTGGGCAGATCATAAGGTCAGGAGTTCAAGACCAGCCTGACCAACATGGTGAAACCCCCTCTCTACTAAAAATAAAAAAATAGCTGGGCATGGTGGCACGTGCCTATAATCCCAGCTACTTGGAGGCAGTGGCAGGAGAATCGCTTGAGCCTGGGAGGCAGAGGTTGCAGTGAGCCAAGATTGCGTCACTGCACTCCAGCCTGGGTGACAGAGAGAGACTCTGTCTCAAAAACAAAAGCAAAAAAAAAAAAAAAAAAAAAAAAGATGTTCTTGTAGACAAACAACTAGACCAAAGAATGGCTTAGGGAAACTTCTATATTAAAATTCATGATTGTATTCAGTTTGGATAACTCTATTCATGGTTCCTGATGGCTTCCATCTCATTAAATACGTTTTGACAATTAAATAAGATAACAAATATGTAGCACCCAGCATACAGTAAATATGTATAGTAAAAACCTAGCATATAGTAAATGCTATTAAATGCCAGCAATTACCAGTATTGTTTACTCTATCGTGGAACTACAAGTGTAGCTTTGCAAACAGTAATGGTAAGTGACAGGCAAATTAATACAGGTTGTTTTCCTTTTGCACCAGTTATTAAGCTATTGCCTTTCTCAGCTTTAAACCCTCCCTACTATGTTTTGCTTTGTATTCTGGAGAAAACCACACTTCTCTGCCAGCTATCTTCAGTTAGGCTTTGACAACAGTCAGACTTAAAAGGAGATTGGAAGGCAGGAGGAGGCATGGACCTTCTTCAGGGGACTCTCACCCCTCTTCAAGTAGAGGGCACCTTCCCCAGTAACAGGGAGTGTTTTCTGCTCTTATCTGCTGTCCTTATTGGGGTCATCCTTGAAATAGCTCTTCTCACTTATGTCAAAAGTAGATTCCAAAAGCTGCAATTGGTCCCAATTTATAGTTTATCCACATGCTAGAAATAGCCTCTTAAAGCCTCCTCAACTTTATTAAAGCCAGCTAATCTAGGTCCTAACTCCATGGGGGTCCCTTTTTTGAACCCTTGATGTATTAGTACCAACTAGCTGGGACCCCTTCACCAGAATTCTAGGTCCAGGCTCTGCAAGAATCTTCTCTAAACTTCTAAATTTTAATAATACCACCCTTGTCCCATTAGTTCCTGAACCCTAAGGGAGATAGTTGCTCCCTCCAGTAATTACCTATGTGAATCCCCAGAGTCCCTCTTTTGCCTTTCACTTCTGTAATACTTGTTTGCCCATGCTTTATAACAACTTTTTCCATTAAAATAACTAGTAGACTTTTTTCCCCTGACAGGGCCCAGACTAATAAGTGATCCCACTTTCTGCTCAGGGCATCATGCCTTGATAGCAAATATTGCATGCCTAGGAAAGCATTTTTTTTTTTTTTTTTTTTTTTTTTTTTTGAGAAGGAGTCTTGCTCTGTCTCCCAGGCCGGAGTGCAATGGCATGATCTCAACTCACTGCAACCTCCACCTCCCTGGTTCAAGCAATTCTTCTGCCTTAGCCTCCCGAGTAGCTGGGATTACAGGTGCATGCCACTATGCCTGGCTAACTTTTTGTATTTTTGGTAGAGACGGGGTTTCACCATTTAGCCAAGATGGTTACGATCTTGATCTCCAGACCTCGTGATTTGAAAGCCTTTTATTATGTGTAAACTAATCTCAAATGGTGGATTTAAGATTATAGCATATTAGAGTATTTAAAAGTTAGATCTATCTTTCTAATAATTGTGGTTGTGCACATTCTCTTCTTAAGATCTATATTGACATATGTGTGTGTGTGTGTGTGTGTGTGTGTGTACATAGCTCTTAAGATTACATATTATCTATCACTTAGAACCCTGCAATTTGAAGGAAAATTCTCTCAGGTTACAGTGCCCAAGAATATTCTTGGATTGGAGGAAGGTTTATGCTCTTTAACTTAAAATGTCAAGAAAATTAAAATGAAGGATTTTTTTTCCTACAAAATATTTGACTTAAACTTTATCATGTAACTTTAAATTAACATGTGGATTGTTAGTGACTTGGGGGCCTTCCTCTTTTTAACTTTTATTTGCACTTTTTTTTATTATACTGTAAGTTTTAGGGCACATGTGCACAACGTGCAGGTTTGTTACATATACATACATGTGCCATGTTGGTGTGCTGCACCCATTAACTCGTCATTTGCATTAGGTATATCTCCTAATGCTTTCCCTCCTCTGTCCCCCCATTCCACAACAGGCCCCCGTGTGTGATGTTCCCCTTCCTGTGTCCATGTGTTCTCATTGTTCAGTTCCCACCTATGAGTGAGAATATGCGGTGTTTGGTTTTTTGTCCTTGTGATAGTTTGCTGAGAATGATGGTTTCCAGCTTCATCCATGTCCCTGCAAAGGACATGAACTCATCATTTTTTATGGCTGCATAGTATTCCATGGTGTATATGTATTTGCACATTTTTTAAAGCTTATCTTTCTCCTCCAGCCCTCTGCCCCTACCCACATTTAATCTATAGTCACACTTTTTTTTTTCTTTTTAAACACATTCCTTTTATAAGTTCTTGAATTGTTAGAAACTAAAATACTTAATACTAATCTGGCAACTGTAACCAAAGTAATGATTTCAGCATTACGAATAAAACCATAGCAAATGTTGGAAAACATTAGGGAGGAGAAGGAGAGCCAGAAGTTAACCATGTTGCGAATGACTGATCTCAACACAAACTGGCTGCTCTTCTTGTAAAGTTCAAATGAAGTCTAATACTACACGAGTTTAAGACTACCATACCTACTTCATTGAGTCTCTCTCTATATATATATCTCCACATATATATATATACCATACAGATATATATATACACACATATTTATACAAACACACACACACACACACGTGTGTGTGTATTCAAAGAAATTGAAGAAATTGTATAGATACAGAAGCAGTGCTTTCCCATACTAAATCACATCAAAGTACAATATGCAGATATATACATATATACGTGTATATGTATATACATATATATAACTGTGTGTATTTATTAATATATATGCACACATATACATCTATGTATATATATATACACATATATATACACATATGTATATCTGTATAGTACATATATGTGTGTGTATATATGTCTATATATATCTGTATATATATAGTCATGCTTGAATAGCTTACTTACAGAAGTATTCAGAAAACTGCAAATGAATCTCTCAAGATGAGCCAACTATAAGATAGATATTGACTTTTCCTGTGTCATGAGTAAAAATAACTTAGGAATAGGCTGGATCTTTCCACTTCGTTTGATCTGTTGAGATATGAATTGAATCTGATAATATTTGAAAAATGTTTAAAACTAAATTTAGTGGAAAGTATCAAGGTTTATTAAAGGAAATGAAAGCTATAATATTAATCACTTCAGTTAAGAAAACATGTGTGCACTCAAGTGGGCACTAACTGAGTTATAATTGTAATGGGAAACAGAAATTTCTTCTTATGTGATAGATCTCAGTTTTAATTTAGAGCAGAGCCAAACAAAATTAATTACAATTACTTGGCAGTATATGCAAAGCCACATTCTATGCTTTCTATAGATACAATAAAGAATTACAATTACTTGGCTCCTTCCTGAGTACCTTCTTAAAATGTCTGAGTTTACTAGTCAAATTCATGGTACAGCTTCCAAAACCATTGATCAATTTACTAAACTTATTAGTGTACTTGCATATTTCCTAGTATAGAGAATTCACTGAGGTTCATCACCTTATTCTTTTTGTATTGGTTAGATGTTTCTAAAAGAAGCAGCATGTTCAAGTAGAAAGTTAGGTTGAAGTCATTAATGTGGTTTAACTCTGTGTCACCACCCAAATCTCATCTTGAACTGTGATATGAATTGCAATCCCCAGGTGTTGAGGGAGGGACCTAGTAGGAGGTGTTTGGATCTCCATGGTGTTCTTGTGACAGCTAGTGAATTCTCATGACATTTGATGGTTTTATAAATGGCAATTTCCCCTGTCCTCTCTCCTGCAGCCTTGTGAAGAAGGTATATATTTCTCCTTTGCCTTCTGTCATGATTATAAGTTTCCTGAGGCCTCCCCAGCCATGCAGAACTGTGAGTCAGTTAAACCTCTTTTCTTTATAATTACCCAGTCTCGAAAATTTACCTATAACAGTGGGAAAACAGGCTAATACAGTCACATTTCCCCCCAAATAAAGTATATAACAGAATTATTATGGGTTTTAAATGACACAATTCTCTAGAATATAATGTCCATGAGGACAGAAATTTTTGCCTGCACTCTATTCCAACAGCCTAGAACAGTGCCTGGAACATAATAGGTGCTCAATAAATAGTTATGGGCTGGGCACAGTGGCTCACACCTGTAATCCCAGCACTTTGGAAGGCCAAGGCAGGCAGATTACTTGAGGCCAGGAGTTCAAGATCAGCCTGGCCAACATGGCGAAACCCTATCTCTACTAAAAATGCAAAAATCAGCTGGGCATATTGGTGCACACTTGCAATTCCAGCTATTCGGGAGGCTGAGGCATGAGAATTGCTTCAACCAGGGAGGCGGAGGTTGCAGTGAGCTGAGATGGTGCCACCGCACTCCAGCCTGGGCAACAGAGTGAGACTCTGTCTCAAAAAAATTTAAAAAAATAAATAATACATAATAAATAAATATGGAGTGAATGAATAATAATTTTAAAACCACACGGTAAACTGCAAAGCTCTGTGAAAATATTATTTTTCACTGGTATGGTTTGGCTCTGTGTCCTCATCCAAATCTCATCTTGTAGCTCCCATAATTCCCACATGTTGTGGGAGGGACCCAGGGGAAGATGATTGAATCATGGGGGTGGGTCTTTCCCGTGTTGTCCTCATAAGTGAATGGGTCTCATGAGATCTGATGGTTTTAAAAATGGGAGCTTCCCTGAACAAGCTCTCTCTTTGCCTGCTGCCATCCACGTAAGATGTGACTTGCTCCTCCTCACCTTCTGCCATGACTGTGAGATCTCCCCAGCCATGTGGAGCTGTAAGTCCAATAAACCTCTTTCTTTTGTAAATTGCCCAGTCTTGGGTACGTTTTTATCAGCAGTGTGAAAACAGACTAAACGTTCACTAATATACTTTGATGTCAAACCTGTTATCAAATGTTATTGGAACTCAATAGATAATCCCTGCCCTTTATTATAAAATAAATCCCACCTTGGATTTGTTTGCTTTTGTGTCCTGCTAGGATATGTAAGCATTTTGCTACAAAGAAGAATTTGTTTAGGTACAGAAGCAGTGCTTTCCCAAACTAAATCACATTAAAGTACAAAAGGGTAGTAGTATGTATGCATGTTTGTATCTCTGTGTATGTAAATCTCTCATTTGCAAGTGTATCTGTGAGTATGTGTTACTGCTACTTTGATCTTTAGTCTCTCACACATATGTGAGATGCTAGTTTGTGAGACTCTTAGAACTGAAGGACCAGCCAAATACATAGGACTTTACTTTGCCAAGTCTTAATTCAGCACTTTCCAAGACCACCTGTCATAGAAAGTTTAAAACAGAGAAGGGAAAAAAGGAAAGAGAACAAACTAAAAAAGATTTGTGCATTAGGTAGAACTGCTTCTATAAATCTTGAGATAATAAAACAAATTACAAGATGAATTCACTTAGTCTTCTGTTTTTATGGCTTTCCATGAACTGAGTCTTGAATCTTCTCAAGCTCCTATATGAGACACACGGTATTTGTGGGAACACCAAACTACTCCAGAGTCTATGAATCCTCCTTTGTACTTTTTGCAAAGGCTATATATTTTCTAACTCTATGAGTGGGAGGCACTTCTTTCCTTATTCAACCTCATTCTATATAACTCTGTCTAGAAGCTGAATATACTACTTTGCAGGCAGCTATGAGCAACATCCCTGTGATCCCTGTGGATATAATGGATGTATTTTTTCATTCTTTTTATTATTATTATTTTTAAAAACATCTTCCCTTGTGAATCAGCACTCTTGGTCATGCTCTTCCAACAAGCTTATGACTACCACGTGGTCAGCTTTAATACTGAGGTTTAAAGATAATTTAAAGATGATAATGTTTGCTACTCTGCCTGAAATAAAGAAAAGGGTCTGCAAACCGACTAGGATTGCTCACTACACCTGTTGTTGTGAGGGTTCGTTTCACTCTACAAAAGAGAGAAACACATTTAAACTAATTCAAGTCAAGAAAAGGAAGCAAGTGAAAAGAAAATGGGAACAACATAGAACCCACAGGCAGGAAGTACAGACAGTAGTACTCTTGAGTCTGGAGAATTAACAATCAAGCAATTTTCATTCATTCTCTTGCTCTCTTTCTTCCCTTCCAGCTCATTCTTTTCTTCCTTTCTTATCTCTTTCTTTTTTCCTTCAACAAGCATTTATCGAAATTTCTATCACCTCTATAAGGAGCAAGGGAAACACCAGTGGACAAAACAAACTAAAAAATTCCTTCTTTATGGATTCTATAATCTTTGCGTGTGTTTGTGTGTGTTTGTGTGTTGTGTGCATGTATTGAAATAGTAAATAAATAAACACACACAGTATATGATATACTATGTCATAATATATCATATGTTGGTTACTAATAGAATCTATGGAGAAAAAGAAGAAAAGAATGGGGACCCAGAGAGCAAATGCAATTGCAATTAAGGAGCCAGTAATTCAGTCTCTCACCTCTATTTTTCAGCCACGATTTCCACAGCTCTTAGCATTTGCTTTCTTTTGATTCATGCCACTCTTCCTACTTCCTCTCCTCAACTCCAGCTGTGTCCATGTGTTCTATGGACTCATCTTGTGTCCACTTGATCGAATCTCACATGGTCTTTTAACTCAAGTGCCCACCATTAACTACAGTATAACTTTGGATTCTCTTAGTACCAATCCCTAAGAAGCTCTTAGGGCTTCAACTGGACAAAATCCTTCCTAGAATGGCATCAGTCCATAGGATACTGTTGAGCCAATGGATGAAATCTCTTGGTTACATATTTTGACTCCGTTGTGTGGATTTACCTACTGAGTCTTGAGGACCTCAGTATAGAGTATAGTTGGCTTTCTGTATTCATGGGTTCTTCATCCGTGGACACAACCAACTGCAGATAGAAAATATTTCTTAAAAATTGTGTCTGTACTAAACATGTACAGACCTTTTTTCTTGTTATAATTCCCTGTACAATAGAGTATAACAACTATTTATATAACATTTGCATTTATTATATAAGTAATTGAGAGATGATTTAAAGTATATGGGAGGATGTGCTTGGGTTATATGCAAATATTATGCCACCTTATATCAGTGACTTGAGCTTCTGTAGATTTTACTATCTGTAGGGGGTCCTGGAACCCATCTTCTGTCGATACTGAGGGACGACTATATTCTACTTTGGATATATACTCTACTTTGCCCTATATAATATTTACTATTCTAGAGAAATAGATTAAAGACAAGTATCCAATTTCCTCTTTCTTAGAGGAGGGCAAGATAAAAAGGCAAGACTCACATATATATTGTTTTTGGCAGGCAAAGAATTATAGATGGAAAAAATAGTATTTTGGAACATTAGTATATAATACTTCCTGAAATTATCTGCTACTGTTTTGATATATATATATATATATATAATATATATATAAAAAATATATATATAAAATATATATATAAAAAATATATATATAATATATATAAAATATATATACACACATATATATAGCAGAAATATCAAAAGAAATAAAAGATCAAAACTCAGTTTTTAAAACTTTTAAAATATAATCTCAAAATACTATAGAGACAATTTTTATGGAAGAAAAATTTAATTTTTGTTTGAAAGTCTGAAGTTTTGAATATTAAAAACCATGGGCTTGATGACACGAGTTTTAAGTAACAGACTAGAGGTAAACTTTCTCCCTCTGTTTTCCCAATTACAGAAGAGACACTATGCATCTGGATTGGGAGAAAAGAGGGGCGTCATCAAGGAGAGCAGTTGAGTGAAATGGTTATGGGTATATCTGAGAAAGGGCTGCAAGCTCTGCTACATCTGCCCTCTCTGGACCACATCCCAGATTGATGGTTGGGACCTAGAGCTAACCAATCATCTATGGGTCAGTGCCTTGCTTTCCTGTTTGGAAAGTGGGAAGCAAAAGCCTGTTAAGACTCCACTGCCTTCAACTCCTGTCCTGTCTGAGTGATGTGGCAGCCACAAGTAGAAAATGTGGTCTGTTCAATCTAGGCAGACTGACTAGTCCTCTAATGGTCTTCAAATTTCCATTCACCAGATTTGGAACCAGAAAATGGAAGAGAAGAGCATCCAGAAATTTCTTGTGGTTTCCACCATGCTGAGGGATGTGAAAGTGGCTGAGAAATGGCCACAAGAGCTAAAAATACTTCATGGTAGTGATGCCAGTGACTCAGGGTTACCTCTGAAATGTCAACCAGTGATACCACCAGAAATTGGATGCTTGGCTGGGGTGAGATGAGAGGTGCTAAGACAGGAAACCTGACAGGGTGGTACATACCTTAGTAGATGAAGGATTATACAGGTGAGACTGGGCCAGGACCTGGACACTGTGAAAAATTCATGGAATTTGAATCAATACAGGGAAATAGGAGCAAGAGCAAAATCTGGAGCTGAATGAGTTTACCAAGAACTGACTTCAGGTTAGGATTTTTGATAAGAGAAACAGTGATGATTCCAGGACAGAAATCAAGTAACAGAAAAATAAAGCTACATTCTTGGCATATCTGAGCCTGTGACCTGGGAGGCTCATGCCCAACACACATTTCTAATGCTACGCCAGCTTCATTTTAGAAATAAAGCTTTTGCTATCATTTTATCTAGGGTGATTCATCACATTTCTCTTACAAATGGTACATATTTGATAATCTCCAGCACGTGGCCCCCAAGTAAATGGAGAGAACCCACATTTCTCTTCCGCTTGATTACTTTGGAGAATTTTGTTTTTTATAAAATCATTCTGATTATATATCCCAAGTTATTGTAAACAACTGTTTTAATGCCTTAGCCTCTGAGCCTTCAGAGCTGATTTCCACATTACCTTTGATACATATGTCTGTAATTTAGTCTGACGGGATCTTCAGCTCTTTAAAGCAATAGGCTTGCTCCTTCTTTTTTCCACCATCATAACTCTGCATTCTTATTTCAGCTTTAATTTGTACACAGCTAGAATACACCTGTCTGACCAGATGCATGAGTTAGCTACTTCACAAGAAAATTTTGAAATGCTGCCTCCATGTCAAAACTCTGTAATAAGCATTTAAGGATTCTAAACTCAGCCCATCCCACCAAACTCACGAAAGCAGAGAGAGAGAATGCCATGCTCCTTTTCCAGTAATTATTCTGGACAAGACCATAAATGGCCAGCAGGATACGATGAGAATGGAAAACAAATGGTTTCCAAATTTCTAAAGCTCAGTGTACAAAGCATGGAGAAGCAAAGAAAGCCTGCTCTCCAACCCCACCTTTTCCCCCTTTCACTCCTGCCAGGCATTTCCTTTGTTCTATTTTCTATCTCACTAAGATTAAAGTGCTGATCTCCCCCTTTTTGAAAATGATGTCACCTTTTTTTTTTTGCCTTGGCAGAGAGCAAGTTCATTACAAATCTGCTGTGTGACTGATGGCTTTGAAGAGATAAGGCAGAGGGGGAAAACACATTTGGGAAAGGTATGAAACTCAAGAGACAGGTTGACAATTAAACAGGCAGTCAGAGAGATGATGAAGGATAAGGAGAAATAGATGCAGGGGTAAATATCTTTTCCATATTCTCTTTTACAGCCACTGAAAAACTATTTATTTTTTCATGATAGTTTTATCTGGAAACAATGCCATAGATGAAAATTCATTTCATATGTTTTCTGGTGTGATCCGTGCACTTTTGATGACATTATTACAGGCAGGTCATCGTGGATGTATTTGATGTTCAGAGTGAGGAAGACATTTCCTTCTGCCATTAGGAAAGGTAAAAGAGTTTGGTACTGAATTTGATTTACTATAATTGCTGATCATTGGACGATGAGGCAGTTTATATAAGAAACATTTCAGATATAAAACCAGATTGAAAGCATAATGCACGTTCTAGCATCATGTATATTATTTACAATTATTAGTGACAGATGCAGAGCCTGGGAATCTCAGAATCTTTTATCCCCAAGATCTAATCCT
This sequence comes from Nomascus leucogenys, assembly GCF_006542625.1. Taxonomy (NCBI): domain Eukaryota; kingdom Metazoa; phylum Chordata; class Mammalia; order Primates; family Hylobatidae; genus Nomascus; species Nomascus leucogenys. The sequence continues at coordinate 20,375,930 of NC_044402.1, forward strand.
ACTGGAGGCAGTGGACATATACGTGGTTTGCATAGGCCAATTTACTGAAGTGTTTGACATCTAGAAATTAAACACACACACACACACACAGTCCCCTAAAGCTGTATTTTCACCATACAGCATCTTGTGTAAATAACTTTGTCATATGAATACATCTAAATTGATGTTAAAAATCCCTTGTCTTGCTGGGCGTGGTGGCTCAAACCCATCATCCCAGCACTTTGGGAGGTCCAGGTGGGCAGAATACTTGAGGCCAGGAGCTCCAGACCAGCCTGGCCAACATGGCAAAACCCAGCGTCTACAAAAAATACAAAAATTAGCTGGGCATGTTAGTGCATGCTTATTACCCTAGCCACTTGGGAGGCTGAGGCAGGAGAATCGCTTGAACCCGGGAGGCAGAGGTTGCAGTGAGCCGAGATCGTGCCACTGCACTCCAGCCTGGGCAACAGAGGGAGACTCTGTCTCAAAAAAAGAAAAAAGAATTTAAAAAAAGCCATTGTCTTTCCTATGGATGGTTATTTCTGCAGATGAAAAGATTTTTTTAAAAATATGCTTCTGGGTTAAGGATGAAGTAGGATGTTTCAGAGAAGTAAGTAGTGGATGATAAAATAGAGGATAGAGGAGGGACCCAGAGACAAATGTTTGCCAGGCTGCGGCATATCTGATGAGAACACCAGCCATTCCTTCTCATCTTCTGTGGCTCTTCTGCTCCTTCTCATCACCATCACTCACCTCCCGCCATCACTTGTATGTAATAACAGAAATATCTATGATGGCATCCTGCGTGTCTGAGAGGAGGGTGTGTATGTGGAAGGTGTGCTTGTCACTCCCAGCCCTGAGGCCTGAAACATATTGCATGAATTTTACTTTTAGTTTTCCATTGGCCTTGAGGAAACCCTTCTAAATAACATATGCTATGCTGGTATTCCTCTGTTCACTACTCCCCAGTATCTTCCTGGGCTCGCATTGCCTCCAGAATAAAATCCCAGCTATTCAGGTCTCCACCATCTGGTTCCTGCCAATCTCTCCACTCTTGCTTCTGGCCATTTTCATTACACATTTACTTGAGTCCTAATGAAATGCCTGGTTTTTGAATGCACTTGGCTGTTTCATTCCTCTGAGCACACTCTTTCCTCTGACAGAGATGCCCTTCACCATCTAACAAACATCTATCTCCATTTCCTTCTAGTCTTGAGTACAAGTATGACCTCTGTGAAATTTTCCATGTACTCAGAAAGAATTGATCAAACTTTTCTTCTGGCCACACCTTACCTTCTACTTCTAATTTGAGTTTAGTGTCTTTATTGAATTTTTCAAAATTTATGTGTCATGATCTAGGTGATTGGGTATACCCAGCATCTATAAACCTGCCCAGCTAAAAGCTAGTGCTCACTTTATAAACATTTGGTGAATAAATGGTTATATACATCCTGGTATTTGAATTCAGGTTAAAGGATTTCAGGACTGCATATCTGCTTTCTAAGTTAAGGATGCACCCTTTTCCTTAGAAAAAAAAACCCTAAAGAGACTATGAGTTAATACAAATTCATACAATATTTAAAATAAAAACAAACCAGACAGAAAGGTGTTGTGGAACGGCACGCCTTATGTAAGAGCAATACATTTTCTTGCCCATACATTATTATTTCTTTCACGGTTCATTGTTCATGAACATTATCCTTCATGAGGTATAAGCAACTGGTCCCTCCAAACTCTCTACCCTACCATTCTGATTCTGTTTGTAAGCACCAATGAAATACTTTCAGGCAAAGCAAAAGTGGCAATTCAAATGTCTTTAATACATGCAAATGCATCATTCCAGAATTGGAAGTTACTATCTTCTTGATAATCTAGAAAGGCTGTTATGACGTGTGTCTTTCTTTTTATGTGTTTGTTTTTATTTTATTTTGTTTTGTTTTTCCAGTAATTGCTGGAGTGGCTGAGTTAGGTTTGAGTCTAAAGCAGATGGTGGTTGAAACTGATCGAGGCACAGGACTGTGGCCTCCCACTTGGGCAGGTGTGTTACAGTGTTGAACCAGGGATGAAGTGAATGCCAGGAGTTTGGATAATATACAGTTATCATCCATCAATTTTTTAAAATTTCACATATTTCTTACTGATTCAAACAGCTTATCAAAATGTTTAAAACTTTCTGATTTTCTCAGCTTATCTTATGTTAGTATCAGCATCAACACATCGATGACAAGTATCACATGGGAAATTGCAGAAGCCAATGGCTTTCTACCATTCTGAATAATTAGAGGGGTAATAGAAATCTCAATGCTGCTGGAGCAATGATAATTATTTGATGATCCATGCATGGGAATGATTTAGGCATTTAGTGAGTGCCATATATTTTTATAACTAGCATTTCTTTTAACATGAGCCATTTGGAGGGGTGGTAGGTAGTCAAATTCTCATTTGAAGTATAGGAAATAATTTCAAAATGTAGCATTAAGATGAAGAAGGATTCAGAGTTTAATTCAAACTATGGTCCTGATACCATGCTACTTTACTTCATCAAATAGACTTCATAAATATCGGGTGGAACGTTTAGGCCACATAAATATCGATGAAGATCCTTTTTCTATAAAGAATAATAAAGTGTTGGCTAACGGCAGATGGCTGACTGGATTAGGGCATTTCATAAATGCTTTATCAGAACTCACTCTAGCTTTCCCAATTTCTCAGTTTTTATCATTATCCCACATGTGTGCATATCTGATTTAAGGAAACTGGTTAGGTATGCAAGCACTTATTTTATTTTATTTTCTTAGAGAAGGAAATTAATTTCAAGCTCTTTTTTAAAAGCTTTTTTTTTTTTAACTTACCAATAATATGTAAAAGAAGAATGCCACTCACTCTTACTCTCAGAAGATATTTTAAGAAATCTGCTTAGTGGGTTCATTGTGGAGTATGACAGACCCAGAGACAAGGATGCAAGCGCTAGTTATTTATTTGCTTTGTGGTTCCTGGAAATGCTGATAATGAAGAAGTAGAATGGGGAGGAGGGGGATGCCTCAGAAAGTCAAGAAAACTTTCTTTCCAAGCAAGTTTCCAATGAGAGATTGCAATTCCATCCAGATGGGTTCTCCGGGAGCCAAAGCATCATAAGTGGATCTGCAACATCCCACCTCAAGGGTGAGGCAACTGGGGCGTTTTGCACCAACTCCCAGTCAGTCACTGGCTGAGGGCTGCTCCTAGGGGCTCTTTTTTCCCCAGTACTGCAACAGGCAGAGTGAGATCTTATGACTAGAGAAGGGCCTCAGGCAAAGAGAAACAGACATGCAAGTTGAAAATTAGCCCTGCAGGCACTGACATGGTAAGGCCCAAGGGCATCTGGCCCTTGCAGCCTCAGCTCCACCTGCTGCTACCATTCACTCAGTCAGGAATGGCTTGAGTTCCTTAGATACTAACTTCTACTGTGATAATGGTGGAATACCCTCTGTGGAGAAGAAACCTCCCTGCAGGACTTCCCACAACATCAGTAGCGATGCCATCATCATGGCCTCTTAAGCCATTCACAGATGGTTCAAGAGTGTTAATCACAAACCCTTAGACAAAGACTCTGGAAAGTACCTTATTCTTGGGCAATACCCCACAGGCATTTATACAACAGTCTTAAAAATTCATCCGCTGGCTTGGTGGCTCACGCCTGTAATCCCTGTACTTTGGGAGGCCAAGGCAGGCGGATCACCTGAGGTCAGGAGTTTGAGACGAGCCCGGCCAACATGATGAAACCCCATTTCTACTAAAAATACAGAAAACTAGCTGGGCATGTTGGTGAGTGCCTGTAACTCCAGCTACTCGGGAGGCTGAGGGGGTAGAATCCCTTGAATCTGGGAGGCAGAGGTTGCAGTGAGCCAAAGGTTGCAGTGAGCCGAGATCACTCCACTGCACTACAACCTGGGCAACAAGAGTGAAACTCCGTCTCAATTAAAAAAAAAATCATCAATGGCAATATAATTATTGCAAGGTCTTGTGATTCATGTCGATGAATATCTAATAGGTGTTTCATGCATATTTGTGGAATGAATTATTATCATTATTGTTATTACTAGTATTTTGGCCCTTCTTGCAGAATCACACCATGCAACTCTTATTCTAGAGAGCGTGAATCCACTCCCCCAGCCAAGTTGTGATTGCTTTATCTGAATTTACCTGCAGACTTGCTAGGAAGTTTGTATCTTGGACTCTGCTGACTGTGCTAAGGAGATTTATAGCAGCCTGATAAATAGTACTTATATCACAACAGACTCTACATTTCTGCCATGCTGGAATGAAATTTCCCGGCCAGAGCCTTTTCTAAGGCCATTTTTTTATGTCAAACTGCAGTTAGTCTGGAGGTGGTGCTGAAGATGGTTGTGAATGTTACAGAGCGAGCTAGGCAATGCATTAGCAAAGAATTTCTGTGAAAATGAGTATAAAGGGAGGGGTATTGGCTCATCAGTACAAGCAGGAAATCCCCAAGAAGAGGCTGATTTCAGCGGCAAATTTAAATCTAACCTATAACAGACAAAATGTCTGTTAGATGCTTACTACCTTCATTAATTACAAAAGTTTAGTTTCCCTTGGTCTTGTTGTCTTATCCCATTCATATCTATGTTGTTATATATATATACATCTTCGTAAGCCACGCCAGATTTTTTTTGGAAGTAAACAATAGTTAATTGATCTGAGAACTTGTGATGGCAAACATACAGTTTCAAAGATACTTACAAGAAAGCAAGATTTGTAGTCTATGATCTTTGCTTTCTTCTCTTTTAAAGATGGATTAATATCTAGCTTATGAATTCAAAGAAACAGATAACACTTTTTAATGTGAACCGAAGTGGTTGTTTTGTATACAGTGTTTTATAGTAGTTCTTGAGTAGATTTCCACTTCTTTTCTTTTATAGATCTGCTACAAAATTTTAGCTTCCTCATCCAATGAGACAATGTAGTTTTTGTTGTTTGTTTTGGTAGCAGGAGAAAACAAGGAAAGGGGAAAGAGTATACCCCCATCTTTTTGTGTTATTTTTCTGTTGTTTATTGTTCAGTTGTTGTTTTGTTTTGGGGGGGAGTCTGAAACTCCTCTATGACCCTTGTCCCTGAAAGGCACAGAAAGGTCGGGATATCCATGGTTGTGGCAGAACAAGTACATTCCAGAAAGGGGCTGTATATTTCATTGACCCATTCTTAATTCCTAGTGGCAAAGAAAGAAATGAGAGAAACACTTCGAATGTAGGTTCTAGTGCTCAGTTCTCAAGTCTAAGTCTTTAACAGAAATGCCTGAACCCCTTCATCAAAAACAAACAAAGATTAGTAATATTTTGAATATCGAGATTGGATAGGAAGCAACATTTATAGCACTCTCTTGAAAGAAATACATGACAAATCCAACTGATTAGGAATTGCAATTGAATGGAAGAGGGAACTATTTCCATTGTCTACACCCTATCAGTGACCTGGATGCTAAATGAAATCTTAAAAAACAAAACAAACAAAGAAAAAAACCCACTTGTTTATGTATCTATTCATTCTTTTGCATATGTTGATAGAGTTGGGTATTCAAATTTTTCAGCATTAGTTTAAGAAGTTTCATCTGTAAAATTATGTATTTAAGACAGAATGCTACATTTCTCTTTTATTCTTATTTCCAAAATTTGTCACATATGGAAAGCTTCAGTTTTTCAGTAGAATTCTTATTTATTATCAAAGACAGCTTTTGTGAGGAAAGCAACACTTTTTTTTGACAAACCCAATTTGTTTGCATATAAAATATAATGTGAAAATTAATATTGTACTGTGTTTGCAATACTGTGAAAATACTGGGATCTTATTTTGACTAATTATACATCTTAACTTATCCTATAATGAAACATTTAGCTGAGATGTAGTCTTGCTTTGCACTTTCGTTTAAGTAGAGGTGTGAGCTTTTCTGTTTTGGCTGTGTTCCATTTTGTGCAATAAGATTGCATTTTCTTTTAAAAAGTCCTCTGCTTAAAACCAACTTTCACTTTCTTGTACAGAGTTTATATTTACTCTGGAGAGGTTTGCAAATCATAATGAGATGACAGCTTTACAAAGAGCCATGGGATTCTTTGAGATTAAAAATTACAATTGAATGTTATATATATTAGGGGTTGCAAATTATGGCCCATGCCGAATCTGCCCTGAGGCCTCTTTCTGTATGGAACTCAAGCTAAGAATAGTTTTTATATTTTGAAGTTATTTAAAAAATAATATTTTATGATACATAAAAATTATATGAAATTAATTTTCAGTGTCCATAAATAACATTTTATTTGAATACAGCTGCACTGATTCATTTACATATTGTTTAAGACTTTTGTGCTGCAACACAAAAATACGTGAGTAGTTATGACAGAGACCATATGGCCAATAAAGCCTTAAATATTAATTATCTGGCCCTTTACAGAGATATTTGCTGACCTTGGTCTCTCTCTTTCTCTCTTTCCTTTTTATATAGAGGTATAGATAGGTAGGTAGATTTGTGATCTATTCATCTATATATGTGTATTATCTATCTATGATCTAGCTATATCTACATCTCTATATCTATGATCTGTCTGCATCTATTTATATGATATCTATCAAAGAGAAGGAGAAAATGACATTCAATTAAGAAATATAACTGCCATTTAATCTCAAATGTGTTTGGACATATTTATACTAAAATGAACAAAATTTATAGTAATCAATATCTTGTTCTCATTTATTCTTCATGTGAAAATAGCACACAAATTAAGACAGAAGATCCATCCCATTTCATATTCACATTATTAGCCCATCTTCATTTACATAGATATACCACCTCCAGGCAAAGATGAAGTTTGCACTATTAGGCAGACACTGAAGTAAAAATAAACTTCTTTTCAACATGTGATTTTTCCAGCTATCATGTCTTTGGTTCACACAGACTCATAAAAAGCTTTAAATTTACTACATTTCTGAAAGGATACAGTTTGTGCAGTCGGTAACTGTCACGTTCTATATAGACACTGGTGAAATACATTCACAAAGCAAATCAGTTATTCCTCTCCTTTGCCCATAGATGGAAAATCATTCGATCTCATAAAACCTTCTTATTTTATTTTATATTTTTATAGCTAAAAATATGAAGTTGAATAGTGGCTTGGGTGGTAATTGTTGCCTTTAAAATGTCCTTTCTCTAATTTTAATGTCAGCATAGCAAATGGAGAACCACTATGGTTTGTTGCTTGATCATAATCACTTTCCTGAACTAGGAAAACCACAGAGAATGTGTGTGTGTGAGTCTGTGTGTCTGTGTGTGTGTGTGTGTGTGTGTGTGTGTGTATGGGTGGGTGGGTGAATGGTTATGCACGAAATAAAAATACAGCATTTAATTTACATGTAGTTTGGGCTATAAATTGTGAAGAGGCAAAAATTTTTGTTATTTTTTCTAAATTAATGTCACTGAAGAACTGTGATTATTAATACTTTAAGTGGATGGTGCTTTCCAATTACAATTAATAATAAAACCTACTTAAATTTTAAAAATAGTTGTTTTACTAGCTAATTCAGGCTAATGTCAAGATAATCCAATCAGTGTAGACATTTAACCATATTCAATTATTTGAACTACAACGATGTTACAGAGTTTGAAAGGCAAGTGCACATTAAATTTCTGCTAAAATAAACACTTCTCATTTCTTATTCTGAAATCACCTTGTAGGCAGGCTTATATAATAACAAGGACTCTTTGAAATCATTATTTGCTCAGTGCGCTATTAATAATAATCTTTTCATGTTGAATGAATTGAAGATGAAGATCTACTCTTTAGCTCTGACAGTTAAGTGTAATCTTTTAGGAATGTGGGCAAGAGGCAAGAAAGGAAACATAGGGATTTACATTTCTCAATAGTGCTGATCCTGAGACGACATACTGATAAGGCACCATGAGCAGAGCCTCCCTGTGAAGTCAGAATTGTCCTTCCTGTCTACACAGTTAGTTCAACTAATCTTACTGGGGTGACCACACATTGTCCTTATTTCATCACCCTTTCCGTCTACTCACTACACTCTTCCTCTCTACCCACACACACTACAGGACATTGTTTATTTCGATACAGTGAAACTGACTCTGTCTATAAGCTGCCCCTTCCTTACTGGTAAACAACTTTATCGAATGTTAGGTCCTTTCAATTTGTTTCAATACAGGATTTTGAAATAGTTGGAATGCTATTGGAAAAGATATTTTCTGTTATACAAAACAATCCATTGGAACATTATTCTTGAATGAGAAAAAGGTTATACATTTCCTCTTAAAATAAGATGAATTCCTCTAAAAAGTAATTTTATAGGAGAAATATTAAGAAACACTGTCATTTGAATTTTCAAAGCATCTCATATTTCCAGTGTCCTGCTAAATCTAAAACATATTCTTTTATGTTCTTTTTAAAAAAAAGTTTAAAAAGATAAAGTGTCTTTGCAAAACAGGAAAAAGCATTGACTTAAACGTACAAAAAATTACTGCCTTTTTTAACCACTTGGATACATGTGTTTTAATAGTAGATTTGTTTACATCATCAAATTCTTTCTATCTTTGCTATATTGGTTTTTTAAAAGTAGACCCTAAAAATTATTCCTGCTAAATTTCAGAAATATACAAATTATATCTATATTTTCTGTCCTGAGCTATTAGAATAACCTCTCATGTGACCATATAAACACCAGCCACATTCTAGTTCAAAATGCTTTGGAATTGAAAAGAAGTTTTGAATTCCTACTTGTAGTGGGGTAAAAAAGTCTTTAGGCTGGTTAGAGCTAAAAGCGCCACACACTTTGAAGATAAATTCGTTTCATTTTTATTACTTTATTGCCAGCTTCTCTTCCAAATTACGTTTTTAATAAATTTGATCTATAGCCATTTTGAAGGGTGAAAGCCCATAAACACATCTTTCTGCTTTAATTGCCTTTATAAAGCACTTACTCAAAAGGGCAGTTTTTCTTCCCAATTGTACTACCAGCTTTTATAAGTGAATCTTCCTGCCTCTCAGGATAAACTGAAACTCACTGCTAAAAATGAATCTTGTACTGTGGCGGGTTAATATATTCACACAAATTTTTATTGCAACAAAAAGGGAGGTTGTATGACATTAACAGGTAACGTTTATATTCCAATTTATTTACAATAGCATATATCATGGTCCTATTGTCAGATCAATGCTGTTTGTGACTTGCAGGCAGTTAAAAAACCACACCCTTTGTCATAGAACAACAGGCTTGAGCAAGTTTTCTACCGGGCACTGAGCCACATGAATCCATGTATCTTTCTCTTCTTTATTTGTGTGTACACTCCTCCCTGGGTGATCTCATCCAGAGTCATGAACTTGCATTCCATCACACGCCCATGCCTCTGTCGTTTGGATCTCTACTCCCATCTCCCCCTGAGTTCAGACTTGCACCGCCTACTGGCTCTTCATTTTGACCAGCTAACTGATGCTCAGATTAAATGTATCGAAAGCAGAACTTGTAAGTCTTCCTGCAACCTGTCTTCCCCATCTCAGTCCCTAGCGTCAACATTTCATTGGGCCCAAAACCTTGTGGAAATCTGTGACTCCTCTTTATCTCCCACATTCCTCATCTATTAGCAACTCCAATGGTCTCTAACTGCATAATACAAACGTGTACACACAGAATCTGACCACGTCTTAACATCTATTCTGTGAATACTCCAACTAAGCCGCAATCTTCTCTCACCTGGACTGTAACATCCTACTGACAGGTTTCTGTGGCTCTGATAATTCTCTGAACACTGGCTATAGCGATATTTTAAAATGTCAATTAGGTAATTTCTCACCCTTGCTTAAGACCGGCCAATGGTCTCTATCACACTCAGAATGAAATCCAAGCACCATAGGCTACAATGGCACACGTGAGGCAATCCTTACCTTATTGCCCATCTCACCCCACTCTCCTCCTCACGCTTATTGCTCCAGCCATGTTCACTGACCTTCATGCTTTCTGTGAACAAGCTAAGCCCACTCCTGCCTCAGGCCTTTATACTTTCTCTTCTCTCTGTCTGGAACACTCTTCCCCAGGTTTTTGGATGGCTCACTTTCTCACTTCATTCATATTTCAGCTCAAATGCCAATTCCTCCGGAAGGCCTTTCCTTTCTAATCTAGCGTCTTCTACTCCATCTGTCACTCAGTAATTGTGCCCTTCTAACATTTTTTCTACATAGGTCTTATCGCTCTCTGAACTTTTATTGTACTTATTTATTTTTCTATTCATTTATGGATTTTTTCTTGCCTCTCCCAGCAGAATGTTGCCTCCATGAAGGACAGCAGCTAGTCTCTTTTCTTCCCCACTGGATCCCTTTTGATTCCTGTATCCTTTGAAGAAACAAATAAATCTTCCCACATGGGGATATTCGATTCCACTACTGTGTAGACGGCCACTAGGTATGGGATGTGGAAGGTATAAAGTAAACTCAGACACTGAAATACTAGGCCCAAGTCAGCAGATGCGCTTCCCATCTCAGTCACAATTTCCTCAGCAATCGCAAGAATGTAGGAGGGGAGAAATGGGGAAGTAGAGAAAGAAGTGTTGAGGCATTGGCATTCTGGGATGAATACTAAGAATATGTGGGGCAAAAAAAAAAATTGCTGTGAACATCTCAGTTCCAATAACACATAAGAAAGCAATTGAGTCAAACTGGAAAGTGAAAATCAGAAATTCATGATTTTTAAAAAAAAAGTTTCTGATTTCCCACATAAACTCAGAAGTCATTATATTTTAGCAGTTGTAAATATTGCTAGGAAGAATTTTAACAATGCAGACTTTTGAGCCTCTGGGATTTGCGTCTGTTCTCCAGAGGATTCCAATGCAGGTGGTCCATGCACATGTTTTGAAGAATGGGGACTGGGAGCAATGAGTGCTCTAAACTATTTTATTTCAAAAAAGAAAGGAGAAATATTTTCTAGCTTCCTTTAGATGCACAATAAAAATATATTTTTTCACATATTTATTTATTTATTATTTTACTTTAAGTTCTGGGATACATGTGCAGAAGGTGCAGGTTTGTTACATAGGAATACATGTGCCATGGTGGTTTGCTGCACCCATCAACCCATCCTCTAGGTTTTAAGCCCTGCATGGATGTCCTAATGCCCTCCCTCCCCTTCCCTTCCGCCTACTGACAGGCCTCAGTGTGTGATGTTCCTCTCCCTGTGTCCACGTGTTCTCATTGTTTAACTCCCACTTATGAGTGAGAACATGTGGTGTTTGGTTTTCTGTTCCTGTGTTAGTTTACTGAGAATGATGGCTTCCAGGTTCATCCATGACCCTGCAAAGGACATGAACTCTTTCATTTTATGGCTGCATAGTATTCCATGGTGTATATGTGCCACATTTTCTTTATTGAGTCTATCATTGATGGGCATTTGTGTTGGTTCCAAGTCTTTGCTATTGTAAGTAGTGCTGCAATAAATGTACGTGTAGATGCATAATAAAAATATTCTTAAGATCATCTATGAAAACATCAATCTTGGCTGATTTATTTCAACATATTCACAAGGCATTATTTTTGTAAACTTATAATTAATTTTCAAGAATGTCATTAAAACAGTTTTAGCATTGCCTCAGCCCCTCCATTGGTGAAAACTAGGACGATCACAGCATCTATATCACATGATTATTCAAACATGTTAAGTGATGGAAACACTTAGAAAAGTGCCTGGCCTATAGTAATCTCAGTAAATACAGCAATTGTTATTATTATTACTAATTGAAATCATGATCTACACAACTTTTAAAGTTTCATTCATTTGACTATAATCTTAATTGGTTTACAACAGTTTTTGCTTAGGATGTAAACTGACATCTAAATTTTTATGCATTCTGGTTAGGTGCATAAATATTCTGTATTAGAAAAATCACTAAGTTTACCTCAGTCAGTGTGATAATTAACCCAATTTTAATCTCTAAGTGTGAATTGAAATAGGTATTTCTTTTGAATCCACACTATTAAACTTTAAAAAGTCATGTATTTTTACTGTAAAAAATCAGGAAATGCAGAAAAGTATTACCTATAATATTACCTGTAATCCATTAATGTATTCCATGCAAAATGTCATCTTATGGTGTGTATAAATTTTTCTTTTTTTGAAACAAAGTCTCACTCTGTCGCCCACTCTGGAGAGCAGTGGCACAATCTCGGCTCACTGCAACCCCTGCCTCCTGGGTTCAAGCAGTTCTCATGCCTCAGCCTCCCGAGTAGATAGGATTACAGGTGCCTGCCACAATGCCCAGCTAATTTTTGTATTTTTAGTAGACACAAGGTTTCACCATGTTGGTTAGGCTGGTCTCAAACTCCTGACCTAAGATGATCCACACACCTTGGCCTCCCAAAATGCTGGGATTATAGGCGTGAGCCACCATGCCCAGCTGCATAAAAATGTTTATAAAAGTAATGCCAAAACTTTACATATTTCTTAATTTTTTCAGTAAAATATACTTAAACATTTATTCTATGTTAATTTTCATTTTATTAATCTCATTGTTCAATTATGTGACTCCTGGAAATTAAAAAGACAGTGTACCCTTAGAGACAAAGTATAGGCACCATTTCATCAGGGGGAAAAAAGAAAAGTATGGTGCCCTATTATAAATCCATCAGTGTGCCCTTCCAGGATTCCTCAAGGAATGAAAATTTTCCAGGTATGCAATCCCCAGAGTGATCTTTGGGTGAAGACAGCAAGTCTATCCTACCTAGAGCTTCCTAATGGAACACTTTAATGATAACTGCTGGTTTAATTATGCACAATGCAATAACATTTGAATAGCAGCAAAAAATGCAGTAACATTTGAATAGCAGCAAAAGAGAAGTCAAGTAATACTTAATCTGCTTTAATTATGTATTATTTTAGAAAGGGATATTTTCTTAACAGGAACTCTCAGTCAAAGTTGCAGCTTTATGCTTTTAACATGGATATTTAACACACAGGCCAGCTCCTGAGTATTCATGTGGTCAGATGTACCTTTGCATAATATTGTGGAGAATTCTCTTTTAACTGACAAGTGAGTGGAAATCATGCCAACATTTCTTTCTTCTTTTTAAAAAATTTGTTGCAGGCTTATGCTCTATAGACAATACACCCATCCTTCAACTATACAGCTTCAATACAATTATATTTCCCTTTATTTCTCACTTTTATGTCTTTGTTTTGAAAGGCAATGGTGTGTAGATAAAAGCTTGCGAGTAAGATAGACAGTAAATTGAATTTCACCTCTCTATTTGTTTACTGTGTGACCTTGGACAAGTTGCTTAACCTGCCTAATTCTCAATTCTCTAATGTATAAAATGGAGATGATGACACATTTTATAATTCCATTGTGAAATTTGAATAATAAGAGGCATAGAGATCATCTGTCACCTTATGCTGTCTCAATATAAGTCTCTTTCCTTTCCTTTTATTGTATTGTACTTTTCTGCATATTTCGTTGTGTACTTGTCACATATTTTAAATTACCTCATCTCTTTTGCTTTCATTATTTCCAGGATGATCTCAGCTGCATAAGATATGTCTGGGACCATCCGGCTTATCAGTCTCTCTCTCTCACTCTTTTTTGTTTGTTTGTTTGTTTTTTCATCTTTACATTTACTTTCTTTCAAATCGAACATGTCTTTTCTTTGGAAAAAATCTGAAGGTGTCATGTACAAGTACATAACAAACAGCTTCACCTCAGTCCCTTATCATCTTAATTTATTTTTCGTATTCCTATGGTGATGGCTCTAGACCTGATATATAACATATTCGCATGTGTTCCCAACTTATCTAACAAACCATCTCCTTGCAAGTTTTTCTTGACCTGAATGGTATAAAATAGCCTTAGCTATGTTCTTTGTCATGATACCAGAATACAATCTGCTAAATAGCTTGGTGGCCCAGGACTGCACCGGCCACATCCTGCCTCTTGTCAGACTAGCATCTTTTCCTGGAAAACCAATTTTATCAAGACAGTGATGTTTGTCACTTCTAGTTCCTCATACCTTCTCAAACATCCTTTAAAAACACGATCACAAGATTCTTTTATTGTGTTAGTTATTTCACTTTTACTTATGATTTTTTTAGCTAAAATAAGATATACAGTTTAGGGTTAGACCACTGGGACTGAGGACACTTCTCTTTGTCAACTCACTGATTATCCAGTCTCCAGGTTGTAGAGGGAGGTCTCATATTGAATCACTGGATTTTTCATCTTGGGCTTCTTTTCTGTTGGGAAACCATATAATTTTCTTTAAAGGCCTTTTCTTAAAATTGAAACGTTAAGTTATCCAATTTCTTTTTCCATATCTTTTTTTTTTTTTTGCCGTCCATTTGCACTCTGAACCCATCAACCTCTCGTCTCTTCATGAACACAGTAAGAGGTTTGTAGCACACACCTTCATTTTTGCCTTACCCTCCTTTTTTTCTTTCTTTCAGTTTGACTGTATCAATACAAATGGCCCTCATTTTGCTCTCTGATTTATGCGGTAATTTCTCATCCTTATCTTCCCCCTACTGCGCTCATTAAATGTATCTGAAAGTAAAAATATCTTCAGCCTATTAATTCTTTGAGCTGCATTTCTTCTTCTCAGAGTGCTTCCTCTAGAACTTTCTCGATGGACTCCGATGTCCTGACAAAGGAACAAAATTTTTCACACCTTGGATATTTCTTCTAGAATTTGAATCATCTTCCTGTTCTGTAGGAATAAGGTTATCTTCCAAGTATATTTTCCAACATATGCAGCTTTTAGGGACGATATTAATGATTTGAAAAGTTGAACTTTTCTTTTTCTCTTACACATAAACTCTTTTTCCACAATTGGCATCCATAATCACCCATCTCAGAGTTAGTTCATTTACCTCTGAAATGTTTACATGCCCTGTCAGCTAATGTGATGGTTGCAGATATACTCACTCTCAGTACAGCTATTTCCCAATTTCCAGACTCACAATAAAACAAGTTTATTTAGTTTGAGTTCCAAAGGCTGTAACTCTAGCTTCTGCATTTTAATTATCTGTTTTCATTATCTTCTTTTCAGTTGTGATGTGCTCGTATTTATCCTTCAAGCTTTTGTGCCAAACTTCTTTTTTCCTTTTCATGATTCCTCATAATCCACAGACTTATGGAAACACAATATTTCTTCCCGTTTTTCTCTTTTTTGTTTTGAATTTGAGTTTCATTTATTTTGGACTTTTGGAGGCGTTTCCTTTTATTTATTTAGTGATAATTTTGTCCTTTCCCTTATTTATTTTCTTTTTCCTCAATAAACTTCCCCCCAATTTTCATTCCAGTGTACACATTCTCTTTCCTTCTGCAAAAACCTTACTTTTTCTTCTTTTTATTTCTACAGATCTTGATCATCACTAGATATTTCGTTTACTTGTCTTTTATTCCTCTTTCACCATTATGACTTAAATTGTTAATTTTTAATCATCTCCTCATCTCTACCTAAAGCTACTTTGAATATTTTTCCATATCAATTTATTCTAGGATTCAATATTTTCATTGACAATTTTATTATCATGTGCTTTTAGGAATTTTCATAAACATTTCCCTTTCACCACAAAAATTACAAAAGGTACAATAGTAGCTTAGCAGCTAATATTAAGCAGTGCTTAATAATGTTTAGGAAGTGCTTAATATTATTTATGAAAAGGCTTCTATATGCCAGGGTCTCTGCTATGTGTTTTACCTGGCAGAATTCTCTGACTCAGCTACTGTTAGCCTTTCATTTTATAAGGGACAAAACTGAATTTTCAGAAGCTATCTAAGTTAGGGTTTAGTTTGCTAAGAGTCACACAAGGAGTAACAGGCAGATCTCGTATTCGACCAGCTAGTCTGACTCCAAAGTCTGCTCCCCCCAGCGCCCCCCCAACTCCCCTCCTGCCTCCGCCAGGAATAAATCTTCCTCCCAGAGTAAGCATTATTTAGGCATCATTTTAGTGTGGGGCAAGACATGAAATTAAAGCCCTAGAGAAATCAGTTGGATACTATGATACAGGCCAGGCAGCACACATTGGTGAACACATTCATCCAAGTGGTGCCACTGCCCTTCTTCTCCAGCTAAGAGCTGCCACATGCTCGTGAGGAGGGGTCAGGATTTGCCAGAGTTCTTAATCAGTCAAGGCAATTAGAAATCCATGTATTTTGGGTGTGATGTTTCCCATTAGAAAAGTTGTATCTCCTTAAAAAAATTATTCATCATACTGGCAAACCAAAGACATCTGTATGTGTAATCCAATCTGTGGAATTAGACACCTCCATGTAACTGACTCCTAAACCTGTTATATCCCATGGATACCATTTTTCCTCTAGAATAACGTAATTAGGAACATGGTGCCTGTCACGCCTGGATTCTCACCCTGAGGTTATGCTCTAGAACCAACCAACTAGGTTCAAATCTCAGCTTTTCCACATGACCTTATGCAATTTACTTAACCATTCTATGCCTCAGTCCTTTGCTTATTAATATAAAATGGAAATAAAATTATCTGCATCAGAGATTTTAAATAGTTGCCTTTAAAAATAATTTTCACCTGTTTCACTGGAGAGTGGGGGAGTAAAACTTCTCATCTGCCGTGCCAACAAAAAACATTGGGTTTTTATGAGGATTGAGTAGGTTAATATTTACATGTTTAATAAAATACTGAAAGAACAAGAATAAGAAAAGATCACTAGGCTTTAACTCAGGATGCCTGAAATTTGAATTGAAGTTTTTAATCCACTCACTATGTGACCTTGGGAGAGTCACCTAAATGCCATTTGTGTCCTCGTCTGTAAAAATATTTTTTTTGTTTTGAAAAATATGTGCGTTATCTTATTATCTCAAGGTATTTGAGGATCCCTCATGTCTATTCTTTACGGAAGCAAAACATCCCATATTTCCATTTTATAGGACAATGCCAACTCCTCAAGATGTTGCTCTACATGGCCAAAGGGCGAGCATACTGCAGGCAACCAAAGGTCAAGACAAATTTACAGGATCCCTCCCTACTGTGGCCACTACCCAGCTTCCCAATAGTGCCTTCCTAGTAAGTGTCTATCTGGTCTCAGTAAAAGAAGTCAGAGTCACACAAAGGACATGAGCTTTTGGAGCAGCCTTATGCACACTGAGTTCTATTAATGATGTAGTTATAAAAGGAGGCTGGAGTAGTCATGGTTGAATGTCAATTTAACTACAGCCATATATAGTGCAGTTTAGAGTATAGGAAGGAAAGGTATCCTATTAATATCTATGAGTGTGTTAGGACTCCCATGTACCAGTCAGGGTGAGTGACATAGCAGTCCTAAAGAAAGAACTTTATGAGCCACAAACTGTTCTTGGAATTCAAGATCTGTGAAAATAATGAATATTTCCCCAACACTCTTACTTTTGAGAATAGCAATACTGTTCCATAGCATAGTGCTTGATATTATTTAAGAATTAATTTTAGGGTGGCTTCTTCTAGTTTTATTGATCAGAGGCTGGAGCTGCTTCTTTAAAAGGAATTGTGCTAAAGTGTAAAAGTTTAAGGATTCAGAAAAGTCTTATGAGTTTATGTTGGCTAGGTCAATGAGAAATAGCTCAACAAGGTAGAAAGATAATAGAAGACCACACTTTGTCAACAAAAATTCTTTGGTCGCTCATCAACTTTAAAATTATTGGAGTCCTCTAATAACATTTACCTTCTGCTTCTCTTTTGGCAGTTTTTGCTTCATATTAAACTTATTTATGTGTCCTCAGATTGTGTGTTGCTTATGGTCAGAAACCATCTTTTCTCTAGAGTTTCCCTGCACCATCTAGCACAATGTCTTTCAAGTGGGATGGGTATAAATGTTTGCTGAATGAACAAAATACACGTGTCTTCATAGGTATACATATATACTCATCCTAAGACATTACCTACTTATTTTCCACTGATCTCAATATATGTTTTATGCGTTTTGGTTCATATAACTCTAATACTCTAATTTCTTTTAGAGTAGGTTGAGCCTTGTTTAAAAGAAGAGTGGGTGGTTTACACACACACACACACACACACACCCTTAACACACCCTTGGCAGAATTCTTGATCAGTCAAGGCAATTAGAAATCCAAGTATTTTGCATGTGAAGTTTCCTGTTAGAAAAGTTGTATCTCCTTTAAAAAAATCATACATCATGCTGGCAAACCAAAGATATACGCATGTGTAATACAATCTGTGGGATTAGACACCTCCATTTAACTGACTCCTAAACCTCTTATAACCCATGTATACCATTTTTCCTTACCCCAAAGAATTCATCAAATCAAAATCCACAGAAATCAGAAGGAACTAAAAATTATTTAATTCAGTCTCTAATTAATATTCATAGATCTATGGTTATACAATATTTGATTACAAAGTCATTTAAAATGGATTAATGGAACAAAACTTTATGGTTACCAATAAGGACTGACTAAATGTACATTATAATCATTAAATAATATAAATTCATAGAAACCTGATTGTATAAGTATAGGAAAACTAATACAAAACTACAAGCAAAGTTTCAAAGATGATTTTTTGAAAAAAAAATTCTAAACCAAACACCATTTCCCTTGATAGATTTGCTGCCCATGGCAATGGAGACAAATACCTGCAGAAGAACATAATCAAAACTTAAAGGAAAGTAAGGAGGAGCAAGTTTTTTTTAAAAGGAATACTCTTTGCAATCCTATTGTTACTAATTCTTGTTGATAATTGATTTTGTGCTTAAATCTCACAAGAATAAACAGTTTTTAGCAACACTTTAAATTCTTAGTGTTTTCTAGGAAGCAGTTGTGATCAGTGAATCAGATCTGACTTAATCTGATGAATGAGTATTCTTTTCAATAGAAAAGCCAAGAAGAGCTAGATACTATTCGAATGCTTCCTAAACTCAATTTCAACACTTTTCAAATTGAACTTACTCTTTTCCTCCAGATATGTGCTCTTCCTTTTATGTCTCATGTCTCCATCAATACATTACCTTCCTTCTAATCACCAGAGCTAGACAGTCCTGGTTATTGTTGATACATTCTTTCTCATCCACAGCCACATTTAACAGATCAATTATCCTCCGAAAACCCTTTCCTGCCTTGCTTTTCCCACTGCCACTAGTTCAAGACTTTGTCATCTTTTTCCTACTGCAATAATCTCTCACTGGCCCTTCCCTCTCAACTCAACTTTCTATAATACCACTGGATTTATCTTCCTAAAATACTAATAAGCTTACATTGCTTCCCAGGTTAAAAAAATAGAAGAAATGATTTCTAAAAGCACAGATATCTCTCCATTTCAATCTGGGTGCCAGCAGGAATATTTTGTTTAGTCCATGGTCTAAAATTTTTTTTGATTGGTCAACATTTAATAATTTGTAGAATCAACTTATGATATTTACTGCTTTTCTTGAAAAAGAGCAACCAGCAATGAATGGTAGGTTGACATTTCTCCCTTTGGACTGAGTTGCTGTCCCCACATACTCCTGCAAATGTAAGGCTTCTCTATGTCACTACAGTCCTCATCACTCCCTGTTGTCCCCATGTCTCCTTAGCAATGACAACTTCTGTTGCTTTCACTTGTCATATCTTTTTTCACTGTAGTTTTTCTTATTTCCAACCCACTTCCTCCTACTGTATGATAATGTCCATGTTTTTTAGCACAGCATTCAAGGCCCTTATAGGCTGGCGTCATTATCCTCTCCTTGTTTTATCCTCCTCTATATCCCACCTTATATTTTAGCCATATTAGACTGCCCCCTGTTCCTAGACATGTATAAGCTGGGGGTTTCAAGTACAGATGGACTCAGACTGTTTGGCGTCAAATTTCCATCTTTGTTAGCTCTGTTATCTTGGATAAACTACCTGACCTCTCTGTGGCTTGGGTATTTCATTTCTATACTGGAGATGTTGGTTCCTACCTTCTACAGTTATGGTAATGATTTAAGAGAGTTAATACATAGGAAACTTTTAGCACTTAATAAATGCTCAGTAAGTTTTAGGTACTGTTAATTTCCTGCCAAATATTTTACTCATGAAGTTCCATCAGTTGAGCATATTTTTTTGTTTTGTTTTTTTGCCTGGTATACTTCTACGTCTTTAATATTCAACTTAAGTGTTACATTTGGGAAATATTTTCCATTTTCCCCATCAGAATTAATTACTCCTTTTGTTTATGTAAGTACTCATAGCCTAATTTGGTTATACCTCTTTTACGGATTTGCCATATCTCCCGCTGTATTTTCAGCAACTTTAGGGAAAGGAGCAGGTCTTACATGTAACCTTATGTTCTGAATGTCTAGATGAGTGCAGTACAAATAGTAAATGTTCAGAAAAAGTATTGCTTGAAGAAAAGTGAATTTATGAGCTTGTCTTTGATGAATCAAGTAATTATAAGCTGAGTGAATTTTAAAGAGAATCATGTACAATTCACTTACTGGAAAAGTGAAAAAACAAACCCAAACAGATGTGGAAATTAAGTAGTTTTACTATGGACAATTAATGAAGTAGAACAAGGACTAGACCGTCAACACCATAACTTGCACTTCTGTTTGTTTTTTTTTTTTTAAAAAGGTATTCATGAGGAGCCCCTACATTAAAATAACAGTGGGGTCATGCAGGCAGGTCTCCTAGAAGGTAATTATCTGCCAATGTTATGCCACGAAACCATATGTCAGGATGAAGATGGTGGCAACAACCATATTGTTGAGGGACTATAATTTATGAGGTACAAACTTGCCATTGCCAGCATCTCTTTTGTGCAGGGGACTTGTACCATCTTCCCACTCTTCTCAAATCACTCATTCATATGCTGCCCTTATCTCCACTCAGAGGACATGAGCTGGGGAGGGAACTTGAGGGTAGGGAACCTGTTTCAATCTATTTTATGGCTCCAGTATCTAGAAGAGTTCTCAGCAAATTATAAACACTCAGTGGATTTTTTTTTCAATAAATCTGTGGAACAAAAGTCTCAAGAAGCTCAAGAAGTAGAACATGGAGCTATGGAGATAGATCACAAGATAGAGTCAACAATTTGCTAGGCTCATGCAACAACTTACTGCTGAGGACTCATCGCTGTCTGTTCATAACACTTATCTTCCTTTCTTTATACTCCATACTAGACCCAATAGATAGAAATGATTAATTCCCAGTAGAACTTTTGTATGTGTGCTCTAGGCTATTTTTTTCCACTTTCTGTTATAAATTTAGTTTGCCACTACACCCAATTTTCTTCTTTTCCTGCTGTGGGCACTATTTCAATACCTAAAAACTCTCAATTTAAGTAGAGGTTTGTAGTTTCTCCCAAAACTAAGAGTCAGCATATGACAGCAAGAGGAGATATTTCAACAGTAGCTGATCACAAAATCTTGAAGTGTTCTTGTGCACATAGGTTAAGAAAATGCATCCATGTAGGGTGGTTAGATTCAAAAGCCTAGAAGGTATAAGTTTAGAGAAACTGTGACTACTAAAAAATTTAAAAGAAATTGGAACCTCAAGGTTTGAGTGTAAAGCCTATTTTTTTTTTTTTTTTTTGCGGAAGACAGGGGAAGGTGGTGGGAGTTTGGGAATGCTTTTTATTTTCAGCCTCAAATGCTCTCATAAGAAAGTAAACCCAAGACTAGGTGAGAATTGTGTGGCTTCATTTTGTCAAAACATATTGCTACTTATAAGATTAGGGATGCTGCCAATAAAATATTTCTTCAACCCTCGAGGTTCTACAAGAATAGACTCTTGGATAAGATTATTGTTAACTGCACAAGTGTTGATATAGCCGCGAGTTAATAGCTACTGGCAAACAGCAGCCTTTTTTGTTCTGTGTGAATAGTTCCTCCTCTACTACTCTGCCAAACTAAGCACATTTGGTGTGTTTTCAAAGTGACACACAGGAGATCAATTCATTAATCATTCTCAAATAGTAGGAAACATAGACTTCTGTCTAGGAAGCCACTGGAAATGCGGTCTTTTCTGTTTTCCATTTTTAGTTAGAAGGTGATACTCTTTCCCCTAAAAATTTCTTCCTTCTTTGTCTTACTTCCTCAATGTCCTATACATTTCTCATCTCTTTATGTGAGAATTCCAATGAATGGATTATTTTTAAGTAGAGACTTGAGTGGGATTTGGTAAAAAGAGGATATTTTGTTTTTAATCATGTTTTACTCTATTTACATATAGTGTATAAAATACTTGGCCAAAATGGGTTTTTCCGAATTTTACCCCACTAAGAAAGTCACTTCTTTGGGCACGATGTATGCTTACTGTCTGGTAACCACACATCTATCTCAGGTAGATGGGACATAGATTAAGCTAATTTGAATATCACCCACCCTCCATCCTAGGTTGACCTCACAAGCATGGGATTTGGTGACAGATAGACTTGGGTGGATGTCTGGCTCCAATTCTTGCTAAATATGAGACACTGGGCTTACAAAACTTCCCAAAGCTTTGCTTTCCTCTCTCTAATCTGGGTCTAATTGTACAACCTATCTCACAGAGGAGTCGTGAGGCTACATTTGATAATGTATGTCAAATATCTCAGCAGAAAGAGGAAATTTCCTCCTAGTTTTCTCCTTTCTTTCCCTTCTCTTCCCCCCTCTTTATTCTTTTCCTCCTCTCTTTCTTTCTTTTCTTCCCTTTCTACTCTTCATCCCCCTTTCCTTTGTTCTCATCTCCCATATCTGAAATGCATCCCTTTGCTCTACTTTCTCATATGAATTCCACTAGAAAATGATTCATACATATTTTAATTGATTAGGAGTCTGTAAACAAATGAAAAACAAGGGACTTTTTCTTCTAACCTGAATTCTATTTACACAGAAAATAAACTAATTTTTTAGTATAGAATTTTTTTTTCCCTGAGGCTTCTAGCTGGAAAGGACTTCAGATTTTGGATGACACTGACACAGCTGGCTCTTTTGTTTGGTGGAGAGAATTACAGAGCTGAACACTGAGTGTAGCATCAGATGGAATTCAAGAGCCTTTCCTCTCTGCTCTCTGGATCTCAGTGAAATATCCTGTTTGTTTTGAGGGTCAAAGTGAGTTCTACTCAGTAATTGAATGCAGAGCATAAAATCCTTGCCCATTTTCGATTTGAAGCTTCCAAAGCTGATCAGGCAACAGACCTCTGACATTTTGTTTGTTTTCATGTGAATATAAAACTCAAATATTTAATTGATTGTGAGCCTCTATAATATGTGGTTTTGCCTTCATTTACAAGCATCTCCCTCCCTCTCCCCTTACCTCTGCTCTGAGTGCCCAGCTTTCCTGCAGTCCGCAGCCTTCTTTGCCTTCACCAAAGCCCACAGTACAATTGTCTAATCTTTTGCACACTCATTATTCAGAACGGGCAAATAAACAAATCCACTTGGGAAAACACTTTTTAAAGTTTAATTTTATCTTATTTCCAGTGCTCCTTCCTGCAATTATCTTTGCTTTCTCAAAATGTTTTGACTTCTTTCAGGTTGTAGGTTTGATGCATGGTCACATTTCTCAAAGTATAATGCCTGATTCTCTTAATGATCTTCTGAGAAAGAATCTGAAAGTTCTTTCTAGTTAAGTTACATCCAATTACTCTACTAAATATCCCAGGTGTTCCCTGGCTTAGGTGCTAAAGACATCACCCTTTCACATTTCTCTGGAGATATGATACATACCAGTTTTGGCTTGATCATCCAAGTAGGAATTGGACATCATTGTAAACAGTTGTCTCCAAAGAAACCTGGCTGGCCCATGTGTGACCCCAATGTACTCTCTTGTTCTTCAATTGCCTTTGGGTTTCTCCAGACACTTCCTATGTTTGCAGTTGATGTTCTTTCTTTTCTTGACCATTAGTTTCTTATGCCTATATCTGCTCAACTCTTTATCACTTTCTTTTCCATTTTTTATGAGTATTTATGGCTTGTGCTTCTTACAAAGATAAGTCGAAGAAAAATAATCTTACTATTTAAGAAGCACACAAAAATGACAATCATGGAAAATATAGCTCAGTCTAGGAACACAAATGGATTCTTTCACGACACCAAACACACTTGAAGGCAGGGCTGCAGTGCTATTCCCATCTCTCTGTCTAGGCCCTAACACAGTACCAGTTACAGAGTAGGAGCTTTGTAACTGGTTAATGGATGGCAGTGTGGATTCCCCTTCTTTTCTTAAAATCAGAGCCTAACACAGGCACACTGAGATGTTTGCTCTTTATGTGATGATTTCATATTAGCACAAGATTGCCTTTATTTGGGGCAGCTTAAGGAATATTCTATACTTGTGAATTAAATTATATATAATCATATATAAAATGGTAGTCATGCACACCTATGCAATTAACACGTTAATGGATTGGTAAAAAAAAATTGTGGTCATATAAGGCTTCAGAATTTGGGATTCAGTCTCTATGAGGAGAGTCCTCAAAGGTAGAACAGCATTTTCAATACTGAAAACCTCATGCCGTGGAGTTCTTTTGACTCCCCAGATGCTGGTCATAGGCCAGGATTTTTGGCTTTTACACTCACTAGCTGTAGAAACTTGAGGAATCAACCACTCTGGGCCTTACTTTTGCCATTCATAAAATAATAAACCTTAAAAACTGCCTAAATTAGATGATTTCCTTGGAAAGATCTTTATATATTGTTTGATTTATTGACTTATGTGTTAAGCATTTAGTTATGTGAAGCATTTTAAACAGTGACTGACAAATAGTAAACATTTAATATTAGCTCTTATTGTAGTTATTAGTAGTAGTAGCATTACTGAGTTGGTGTCATGGGTATGTGGCCCACACAAGGAGAGGTATGCCTTGGCAATAGTTGCTACTCAATAATTAGGAAGAGCATCAATCCATGAAATAACTACGTCACTTTACTCTCCTTGTTCATAGGAGCTACACAATACTTTTGCGAAAAAATGTGCCTTAAAGATTTTTTTTTACATTACTAGTGTGGGATCAACACAGCCCCCATCTTTTCCCTACCACGTTCTTCCCAAGAACAGAAAATAGCTTCTAAACTCTCACTGTACTTTAGAAAATGCAAAGAGACTGTATTTTTCGGGCAAAATTATACATTTTCTGGGGCTTCCACATGTTTTCTTGTAGCTGTCTCAATACCTACTGCCAGACTTAAGGACATTCTTGAAGTGGGTGCAATAATGGAGGATAAAGCAGGAATGAAAATCTCTGAGTGTTGCTGCTTGTGTGTGGTCCCTCCTTTCCCCAGAGCCCCACCCTGCTGCTCTAAGAGACTTGCCAACAGCATTTTACCAAAGGGAAAGAATCTCCAGAGTGGCATCTCCCTCCTCAAAATGGGATAAAAACCATGACTAGAGAGGAGAGTTTCAGGGCTGATAGAAGGGGTGGAATGGAGGAAGTATTCCAAATTTCTTGTTGTCAGTTTCCAAGAGACTCCTCTCCATTCTCATATATAGCCAAAGTGCTCATGTAAGAAGGGGAAATGACATTCATTCAGCCATTCATTCATTCATTCAAACATTCATTGAGGATCCAAGCAATAAAATGTGGTGGCAAGAGGAAAAAAATGCTGCACAGTCCCTCTTCTTAAAGTAGTGAGGAAAAGAGGAACTGCATAACTGAAACATAATAGTCAAGTCTTTAAAATATAAGGCATGAGGGGAACACGAGGACAAAGTCCTAGTAGGTCCTGAGTGAGGCAAGGTGTGCGTGAAAGAGGCAAGGTGCTTCTAGGCAGAGGAACGACAAATATGAAGATGGAAGAGACTGAAGTAGCATAGTTTTTAGAGAGCTAAAAGTGGAAACTAAAGAAGCCACACACAGGTATGAGTCGAGAGACGAGGTTGGATGGGTAGGCAAGGAAGGTATGTGTGAAGTTCACTTGCCATGCTAAAGCATTTGAGAGTTTTTAAAATTGTCTAACGGGAAGCTATTAAATAATCTTAAATAAGAAAAAAAGTTAATTCTGTTTTGCATTTTAGAAACATGAGGCTAGCAAGAGTTTTAAGGCCGGATTGTTTATATGAGTGAGTGTTTGGGGGGGCTTGGGTGCACTTAGGACATGTTGGCCAAATAGTAATGTATGCGAGTAATTCTACTGAGAAATGATACAGCCCTGAACTATGCCAAGAAACGGGGGATGCGAAAGATAAGATGGTGTGAAATGTGAAAAGAAAGTCCAGAATGAACACCTGGATCCTGACCTGGCCTCTCAGGTAGCTGGTGATGCTTGTAGCCTGATACAGAAGGGTGGGTTGGGCTGGGAAAGAATAGCTCCATTTTGTTCTTGTTCAGTTTGAGCAAGCACTGGAACATTCACAAAGGCAGGCAGCAGACGTGCTCATCAAAAGCATTTTTGCTGCATATTGGGTTATCAGGATGGACATGCATGGACTAATCAATGTGCTTCAATGAGAGCTGTAGAAAAATGGAATGAGCAACAAATGGAGTCATCATACAGCCAGCACCATATAGAAGGTGAGAACATGGACCCTAGAGCTACAGTGCTTAAATTCAGTCTCCATCCTCATAACTTAGCAACTGTTCAGCCTTGAGCAAATTGTTTAGCTTCTCTGAATCTCGGTGTTATCTGTAAAATGAAGACAATAGCAGTATCTGGTATAACCCTGTTATCAACAGTGAATAAATTAATCCCTACAAAATGCCTGGACCAGTGGGTGACACAAACTTAAGTAATAGTATCTTTTTTTTTCTCTTTCTTTCTTTCTTTCTTTTTCTTCTTTCCTTTCTTTTTTTTGAGATGGTGTCTTGCTCTGTCCCCCAGGCTGGAGTGCAGTGGCGCGATCTCAGCTCACTGCAAGCTCTGCCTCCCAGGTTCACGCCATTCTCCTGCCTCAGCCTCCCGAGTAGCTGAGACTACAGGTGTGTGGTACCATGGCCGGCTAATTTTTTGTATTTTTAGTAGAAATGGGGTTTCTACTAAACCCGGGATGGTTTTGATCTCCTGACCTTGTGATTCGCCTGCCTCGGCCTCCTGAGAGAGTTTTCTAATGAATGAGAAGGACCAGGAAATATTTTTGGTGGGAGAAAACAAAAGCTTTAAGAAGAGCCTTATGGCACCTCATCATTTAAAAGTAGATAAATAAATTGGCAAAGAAAAAAGGATGAAATATGGAGACCAAGAGAATGCACAAAAAGGCCTAGAGAGAATTATGTTATTGAAGCCAATGGAGGAAAGATTTTCTGAGACTATTTAACATGGGCAAATGCACACACATGATTCAATTAAGGTTAAAAATTAGGAGTGTCTTTGGATTTGTCAACGTTAATATTTTCAGTGAAGTGAGCCTATTTTCAGCAAGAGGATCATGACCAGAGAATGAATGAAGGACAAAGATGTGAAAATCCTTTCTACGTGATGCCGTTTCAGGAAGCTTGGCAATGTGAGGGAGGAGGGAGGGACAAGTGTGTCTGGAGGGAAAAGGAAGGCTGAGGAAGTATTTCCTTTATTATTATTATTGGTAATTTTTGTTGTTTTTAGTGTGGGAGAGACATAACTCTGCTTTCAAGGGAAGAGGACAATGAGCTTGAACATGCATGAAAGAGAATATATCAAGCCAGATTCCTGATAAGAAAGAAAGAAGAATTTTCTTTGCTTTCAGTGAGAGCAGAAAAAAGGCCTGGAACGGCTGCTTTGCCTACACTATCCAACTCTCACCCGAGTTCCTGACAAGGTGCTAAAAGGCCTAACAGTCTCTGTTTTGATATCAATGCTGTCTTACTATCTGATGTCAGTTATAGGTCAATCTATATTTTGCCTCTCCCTGTAATCCTACAGCTCTAGTCTCTGCTGCCCAATATGGTAGCCACGAGCTCCATGTGGCTATTTATATTTCAATTTAATTAAAAAGTTAGGTTCTCAATTGCACTAGCCACACTTCGAGTACATATGTGGCTAGTGGTTTCTGCATTAGGAAGCATAAATACAGAACACTTTCCTTACAACTAAAGTTCCTCGGACAGTGTTTTTCTAGGTGATGAAATAAACACCATTTCTCTTACTGGGGTTTGTCACATGTGAGGACCCCCTGATGCTGCTCATATCATTACTCTATTGACCTTGAACCCCGAGCAGGGTCCTTGCTACCTGGCCTTCCCACTGTGCTTGTGGTCTTTCATTAATTCTCTCTGTGGGACTCCTCTGTCTTTTAATCTTTCACAGCACCCTAGGTTCCCATGATTCTCTCTGAAATTCCCTTTTTATTGGCCACAGCTGCCTCCCTTGAAGAACTTTGTAAACACCCTCTTGCCCACTGACCTTGGAGATACTATGTCAAACTGTTCTCTTTGTCCAACCCTGCAGTCCACCATCCGTTTAGTCCCACACTTTGTATTCAGAACTTCTCCTTACGCTCCTCCAGTTTTAAGTCAAAGGCTGCCAGCGAAGTTCAGCACGTGGACTTTGGATTCCGATAGACCAGCTGGTACAGCATTTTATGTGTGTAACATGGACACGGTTCTTAACCTGTTAGAACCTCACTGACTTCATCAGTGAATTGGGAACAAAAACATTATCTGCTTCCATGGGTATCATGAGCATTATGTGACACAAATTTGTCTGCTTTGTAGCGTGACTCATGCTAAACTGCACACTGTATTCTTTCTTCCTCCCTTCTTCCCTCCCTCTCCCTTCCCCTCTTTTTTATTAAGTAATTTCAACTTTTATTTTAGATTCAGTGGGTCCATGCGCAGGTTTGTTGTATGGATATATATATATATATGATTGATGCCGAGGTTTGGATAAGAATGGTCCTGTCATTCCGCTGGCGAGTGTAGTACCCAACAGTTAGTTTTACAACCCTTGTTCTCCTCTCACCCTTTCTCTCTTTTTGCTCTCATCTCCTCTGTCTTGAGTGTGTTCCCAGAGACTCAAGAGTCAGAGGTTATATTTGATGGTGAGTACAGAGGCCTTGTAAAAACACATGAACACATATGTTTGTTGCAGCAGTATTCACAAGAGCAAAGACATGGAATCAACCTAAATGCTCATCAATGATAGACTAGATAAAGAAAATGTGGTTCATATACACCACGGAATACTACACCACAAACAAAGGACAAGATCATGTCCTTTGCAGGGACTTAGTTGGAGCTAGAGGTCATCCTCAGCAAACTAATGCAGGAACAGAAAATCAAACACAGCATGTTCTCCCTCGTAAGTGGAAGCCAAATGATGAGAACACATGGACAAGTGGAGGGGAACAACACACACTGGGGCCTTTTGGAAGGTAGAGGGTGAGACGGGGGAGAAGAACAGGAAAAATAACTAACAGGTAGTGGGCTTAATACCTGGGTGATGAAATAATCTGTACAACAAACCCCTGTGACATGAGTTTACCTATGTAACAAACCTGGACATGTACCCTTGAACTTAAAATAAAAGTTAAAAGGAAAAATAAATCCTTTTTTTTTTTTTTGAGATGGAGTCTCGCACTTTCACCCAGGCTAGAGTGCAGTGGTGCGATCTTGGCTCACTCCAAGCTCCGCCTCCCGGGTTCACGCCATTCTCCTGCCTCAGCCTCCTGAGTAACTGGGACTACAGGCGCCCACCACCACGCCCAGCTAATTTTTTGTATTTTTTTTTAGTAGAGATGGGTTTTCACCGTGTTAGCCAGCATGGTCTTGATCTACTGACCTCGTGATCCGCCCACCTCGGCCTCCCAAAGAGCTGGGATTACAGGCGTGAGCCACTGCGCCCGGCCAAAAAAATTATTAGTCATCCAGAAGTACCTAAACAACCATACTAGAAATCAAGTAGCCCTTATCCCTGCTTCCAGTTGCATGTACTCACTCCAGTCCTGCAAATTTAAGCTGCTGTTTGATACATTCGCTGTGTAGGCGCATCCCTAGATAACCAATTGCTTGATTTAAACTGTGTTTCTGTCTGAATATAATCTTTACTAAAGCCTCTGGAATCAACAATTATTCATGTAATTTTAAAAAAAAATACAACCAATAGCCCTGTAGTTAATTCCTTTCCACAGTTTTGACTTCGCGTATGTTCAAGTCAGAATATTCTTTTTATCACTGAGCATAATACAACTGCATAAAAAAATATATTTTGGGCCAGGTGCGGTGGCTCATGCCTGTAATCTCAGCACTTTGGGAGGCCAAGGCAGGCAGATCATTTGAGGTCAGGAGTTCAAGACCAGCCTGGCCAACATAGTGAAACCCCATCTCCATTAAAAATACAAAAATTAATTGGGAGTGGTGGCGCAAGCCTGTAATCCCAGATATTCGGGAGGCTGAGGCAGGAGAATTGCTTGAACCCGGGAGAGGGAGGTTGCAGTGAGCCAAGACTGCACCACTACACTCCATCCTAGGCGACAGAGTGAGACTCTGTCTCAAAACAAACAAACAAACAAACAGACATATTTCACAGAGGATCAGTGGATACTGTTTTGTAATAATTTGTCTTCTTAAATATCTTCTCCTTTTTCATATTCCTGGTTTCCATTTTTAAGCTAAGTAAATCTACACATGACTCTTAAACTGTTTATTCGAACATACACATAGACATTTGTTGATATATTTGTATATCACAACCTGGAAATGGTGACTATTTCTGCTCATTTTTAACCTTTTTACACTTTATGGTTTTATTTGGTCTCTTAACTGCTTTGCATGCTATTTAAAAAGAAGAAAATATTAAGAAAAAAGTGTGTAGCTCAAAGACAGCTCGAAATATTAATCACTCTCTGACTTGAGGACCCCGTGAGTAACGTCAAAACTCATAGTATCATAAATAGTCTTATTGTAATGTGAACATAAATGTTGCACACAAAGTCATGCCTCTTGAATAAGGCACCCTGTGAAGAATGTTCAAAGACCTACCATACTCTAAGGGTAAGCAATACCAGCGCTAGAGTTACGAACATCTGTTTGGAACAGTTTTCCAGTAAGAACTGTTCCTTTTATGAGGAAAAATCTGAAGAAAACATCAAGTGCTTACCATTACATCATGCTACAGATTTTCTACACCTCCATAAGGAACAAGGTTATATGAGCTTACCTCCCCCTGCCCGCATAAACTGTCAATAAAACTGCCCTCATGTCATGCACAACGGACATTCCTGGAGGTTCAACATTGAAAGAAGGACAACTCAGCCAGACCCGTGCTGGCAATTGTATTTAAATTGTATCTTTAAATACACTTTTAAAATTAAATCTGTACCGTGTAGGCCCCCACTAAGCAATCTGTGTTGGAGGAAGGAGGAAGCAAAACAAGTCAAATAAAAATAAAAATAAATAATTCTAAAGCATATATGATCCACAAAGCAGTTTAAAAGGAAAATGGTTTTCAGAACCGTTAATCACATTATGTAGGGCTTGCTTTTATCCCTTGCAAAATTCCAAAGGGAGAATTTATCCGGGGCAAAGTATAACTAACAAAAGAAGCATTAGACAAGAAAGCAATCTCCCTTTCAGTGGCATATTGATTCTATGAGAGAAAAGCCACCTAATCAGCACTATAAGTAGGGTAGAGAGTGGGAGAATTTAGTAGCAAAGACACAGGACTTGAAGTTCTGATTCTAACACTCAATTATGAGCCCACTGGAGTCACTTAAATTGGCTTAAACTCACTTTCATTATCTTAGAAACAAATAAACAAACAGACAAAAAACCAGGACCACTATGACACCTGAGCAGTAGGACTATTCTATTTTGAGAGCCAAATGACATAGGCTCATAGAAGTGCTTGGTGAAATGTGAAACACTGTGAAATGATTGCTTCGTAGTTTTTAAAAACAATTGCAGGATAAATGAATGAAAGTTTTTGAACAAAAACAAATCCTACATTTGGTATTCAGGTTTCACTTAAACTGTTAAATATTAGATATTTTAAATAGAGAAAAATATTAAATAAAATATTGAGATATTTTATAGGATTTCCCAAATTACTAAAAAGGGATCTACTTTTCCAGTATTCCCCTAAATGACCTATTATAACCCAAAATAATTTTTTTTTATTTTACACAGTGTCAAAAACCGGGGCGGCACATGATACAAATTTCTAAATTCTGTTCTACAAAATTGCCGTCCTTCTCCTTCACTCAGCACTGTTTGATAACCCAAAATCAGAAAGGACTCAAGATGAGATAGGGTGGGAATCCAACCCACACTGCCTTCTAAGCACAAGATTTTAATCAGCAACACTCGTTTTTAATACAATAGAGAAATACTTAGAGGAAAATAAATAAAAATAATTATTGTGCAACGGGGTGACTACAGTTAATGACAATATACTACATTCTTGACATTTGCTGAAAGAGTAGATTTTAATTGTTCTCACCACAAAAAAATAGTAAGAATGTAAGATAATGCATATGTTAATTAGCTTGATTTAGCCATTTTACAATGGATACATATTTCAAAAAATGTACATGATAAATATATTTAAGTTTTATTTGTCAATTAAAAATTAAGTACAGGATATTACCACTTCCCATGTCAAGGCTCTGTCACATGTAAGTGGATTCCTTTCGAAGTATGTTTGCTCTCATGAGCTCATGTATATTGTTATTCTAAAAACAGATGAGCTCTTTTAATAATCTGTCAAATTTATTTTAACACAATAACTAGGCCTTCAGGGTGCATCTGACTTGACCCTTTTCTGTACAGTAAATCCTCAATTAACATCATCCATAGAATCTTAGAAATTGTGACTTTAAGCGAAAGATATACAGCAAGTCCTCAAGCAACATCATTTTCTTCAACATCATTTTTTTATAAGGTTGATGAAAAAAATGGTTTTGTTATGTGTCATTTCACTTAAAATGTGGCAGTTTCCAAGAACCCGTCAGGGACGTTAGCTGAGGACTTCCTGTAGTCTTGTCTGTTCTGTCCAACAGTCTAGGCACCAGCCATATGTAGCTCTTTATATTTAAATTTAAATTAATTAAAATCCAATTAAAAATTTAGTATCTGAGTCACGTTATCAATATTTGAAGTGCTAAATAGCCAGCCACATGACTATTGCTACCATATTAATTACTGATTCATAAGATACCATACCATCTAATGCTAGCATATTAATTTCTGATAAGAACATTTTCTTCATTACAGAAAGTTCTATTGGACTGTGCTGGTCTAGCTTCTTTCTACTTAGTCCATGACAACTTCATGTTAAAAAAGTGTAACATAAATACGTATGAAAAAGCCATTCATAGGAATATAGAATTCTGATCTGCAAATGACTGGAAAAACCAAGGGTTTGGCCCAGATTTCTGCCTTCCTGTGAGTGAGATCATGTAATTCTTTATAAGGTGAAGTAACTCAGGCCCAAAACCACCAGGGGACAGGTTCAAGTTTATACAAAAAGGGTGTCAGACCAAAGTTTTGAAACTCGGTTCACGTTTTTCCTATTGCAATGCTTCTTTTATAATGTCACACTATTTCTTCTCATTCACTACATGCCTGTAAAAGACAAAATGCAACAGGCTGCCATTTTATTGACTTTGACAATAATTCTTTGTGAAATTTAAAGTCGGTTAGAGCATGTCTATAAAAACACATTCACGATAAAGCCATAAGCAAAAATACCACCTCATTTTCATATGTGATTCAGGAAAAATAATTGCTAAAATTATTGATCAGCTATGGTCTATATACAGCAACACATACCTTAAGCACATCATTTTATTATCATACTAAACAACCCTGATAAATTAGTAGTATTATGCCAATTTTATCGATGAAGAAACTGAAACTTAAGTAACAAATGTCTCAAGACTGAAATCCAGGTGTGTTTGACTCTATAATCCATATCCCCAATCAGAGCCCTCTATCCATAATCCCCTGTGAAGAGTAAATCACAGAAAATGTTCTCTAACTTTTCATTCGGCTCTAACATTGCATGAAGGTTTTGTTTGTGAGTGAGTGAGAGTGTGTGTATGTGTATGTGTGTATTTGTGAAAGAGATAGAACACATTTTTCATAGTGCTCATATATTTTGGCTCAAATTTCCATTTTGATAGACTTATTTGAGGGGAATTAATTCATGTAATAACGATAACAGAAGAGGAGAAAAGAGTGAAGAAGAAAAACAACAAGAACTTACTAGTTTATTAAGGACAGATTTATCACATATACAGAGCACACAATTTCTTATTAGTACGTCTGCTCCTACTCTCTGTCTCTCTTTACATATTAGTTCTAAGAAAAAATAGTTCAATTTTTAAATTGCGGGGTAATATTTATGTACAGCAAGAGAGATCTGTGCTTATGATTAGCAACATAAACATAATACTCACTTTTTCCTTCCTAAACAAAACCATGGAAACATATTTATTGAGTGTTTCTTATGTTATAGAAATTGTGCCAAGTTTTAGAAAAATAAAAATAAATTCAATGGCATCCATGGACTAAAAGGCATATCTAGCATGTAAGATAAATAATGAATCTAAACAATCCCAAACCAAATGACAACAATGCAGTAAAAACCCTTGAAATAAAAGACTTTCTGGGACAAGTATCTGATGAAAGATTACAACTGGAATATGGACCACCATGCTGTTTATCTAAATAAATATTCATTCTACTGAAAGGGTCGCTGGTAGAAAGAGGAATTAAGAGACTATTCATTTCTAATGAGTGCCTCATTCTATCCTGGCTCTTCCTGGGTAAATGGAGGAGAATCTACATGAAATGGCAAAGCTCTTTGTGCCAGCTGTTTCTTACATGTGCTATCTAATGAACAGTCTCCTTTTAGTACAGGAATGATCTAACTCCTATCTCATCCTATCTTGAAGCCTATAATAAAATAGATACAGATGTTAGCAGGTATCCAAACACATTGGTTAGGACTATCATTATTCTCAATATAAAAATGTTAACATAGCACTATAAAAATAAAAATAACTTTGCATTTTAATGAAATTCTTTTATATTAAATGTTCACAGGCTGAAAAGTTGTCTGTAACTTGATTCAAGCAACAAATGGGACGTATGAATAGGAGAAATGTGCCCATCAACATTCTTATTTCTAGACCAACTGAAAACTGACTATGTTTATATTGCTTTCCAGATGACCACTAAAGTAACTTATTCCTTGAGAATTTTTTTATACTGATGTATCATTAAATTGATAAGTGCTGAAAGACTTGATACTTTCAAACCATGTGTTATCCATACATTGATATGTAGGCAATAGAGAGCTCCCTTTAGCACCTGATTAGCATGTGCTATGGCTTGACTGTGTTCCCCAAAGTTCATGTGTTGGAAACTTAATCCCCAATGCGACAGTGTTGACAGGTGGAATCTTTAAGAGGTGATTAGAAAATGGATTAATTTTATTATCACAGAGGTAGGTTTATTGAGAAAATGGGATTGTTATAAAAGCTAGTTCATCCTCCCTCTTTCTCTTGTGCTCTCTTGTCCTTCCACCTTCCACCATGGGAGGACATAGCAAGAAGACCCTCACCAGATGTCACCCCTTGATCTTGTATGTCTCAGCCATCGGAACTGTAAGAAATAAGCCACTGTTCTTTATAAAGTACCCAGTGTATAGTATCTTGTTACAAAACACAAAACAGACTTAGCAGGCTTGTGGCCTCAGCACAACTCACACTCAGAGAAAAAGGTGAGAGGAAAGACAGCTGCCAAACATTTTATATCTGTTTTTCCTATTATCTTTTCATAAGCCCATATTACAACCAAATTTTTACACCAAGTACAGAATATTAAATATTAATGTAAAAGAACTTGAGGAAAATCATATTACAACTTCACGGTAAATTTAATTTAAAATGCTAAAAGCAAATTCTTTCCCTGTACATTGTATTTGCGTTTTTAGAAACAGGAGCATGCAAACTGACTCTCATTTTTATTAAATGACTATCTGTAATTGTAGGATTCTCAGAGAGTCAGAAAGTGAAGCCCACGCTCCATGAGAAATGGACAAGTTCTTATTATTTGACAATTTATTTCCCAAGGCTTTCTAATCATTTCACCTAACAACCAATTGAATCTATTTAAATATAATCTCCCCTTGCAATACTGCATGGCTAAAAAACATATTAGCTCTAAAAATATTTTCTTTAAGAAAGACAAAGATGCATTAAAAATCATTTGAAGTCATAGTCGCATTTTTTTAAAAGGGGGGGAACCTACAGACAAACAATGTAAATCCACTTAATTATTTGTTTATTTATTTTCTTTTACCTCAGCACATTCATTTGACAAAATGCTTTATTGTAGTCTTCCAATAATCCTTAGGAGATGCAATTATGTAGATTTCATTTTATGAATTTTCTTTTTTGTTGAAGAAGAGGAATACTGTTGAAGAAGGGACAATGATCACTTACAGTTCATAGGAATTAACAGAGTATGAGGCTAGGCATAAAAATACATAGAAGGCAGAACTGAGGGGGGCTTTAATTTAATCATTTTAGTCATTTAATTCAGAAAATTTAGACCTTCGGCACACACACCTAACTTCTCGGTGAAGACTGAGTGTGACCCACCAGTCAAAACCTCCTTCATTTTCTTTCAACTCTCCAGTCAGCCAGTAATGCAGGGACCACTAGAATGTTCAAACATGATGACTTGATGAACTTAGAGAGGATCTTTAGAATCATGCAGAATAATCATGCCATTAGGTTAATAATCCTTGGAAGTTTATCCTCAATCTTTGAAATAACTTGGGTTATTAGTGAAGATTGCTCTCTTTCAGTTAATGCATTTGGCCATAGAGTGGACTTGTCCCCTCAGTTTTGTAACAGTGAAACAAAAACAGAATGGATGTCAGCCTAAAATGTTGGCATAGCAATCTCTTTAACTAATAACCAAGATAATTTATTCATGTTGCTTAACTTCTTTAACCTCAACAAATATTTTCTGATCATCTTCATCAGAAAATGAAGTTTTGAATAATGAACTAACAGATGATAAATGAATAGTTAAATGGCAAATTCATAAACTATAAAACTATAGTTTTTTGAGAGGATATTCAGATTCATGTGCATGAATTAAAATTAAATCTTAAATGCTTTGTGAAATTTTAGATTATACAAGAATACTTACAACTATATACATTCCCATTTTCCTATTATATTAATGGTTGCCTTGGTTCAGGCCCTTGTATTTGAAAAGTCTCCTACTCATATCTGTATTATCAGCATTTCTCCTATTAATCCCTCTTTCACATTGCAACAAAGCAAGCTACATAAGTGCAATTTGATTTTCATCCCTCTACTTGAAACTCTCTGTTGCCTGTAACAAAGTCAAATCTCCTAAGACTGGCCCACAAGGCCACCCACAATCTGACCCCTTCTCTCCTTCATTCTGTAATACCTGTCAAGTCACAAATTAAAACTCTTTATAGTTTCCTACATACACAGACATATGCATGCACACTTATATACACACACATGTGCATATGCACATATGCACACCAGGTAGATGGAACAGCACTTCAACAACTATTACATGAGTTAATGGAACTTCCTATTTCAACAGCAAGCTGAGCCAGCAGAAGCCAGCATAGTAGCAGATGGGCTTCAGGCAGTCAGAACAAGTTTTCTGATTGATTCCCTGTGAATTTATCGTAACCACGACTGACCTTTTGGCTGATTAAGCTTCCTGGAGTTTTTGGTATGCATCACAGAGATTAGGCAAGTGGAATCCAACCTGTGAAAAGGGCCAGTAGATAATTCAAAATCATATTATAGGAATATTAGAAATGTGTGACCCTAATTTGCACCTCAACTTGGTGAACTGTAAGAAGAGATGGTTTTCATTCTGTGTTATTCTGAGGCTGCTTTCTCAGCTCAATACAACATGCTGGCACATGATAGCTTTCCTGGAGCTTCCCAAGAGGGTGGGGATACCTTTATTATCTTACTTAACTTTTCAGCCTTTCTTAGTGACTTGATAATTGCGTGATTAAACAGGGGTGAATTTGATCATTATTAATTTACTTATATACTTAGAGAGCTATTTTCATCTTATATAGGGATCAGCACATCCATTAGTTGATGTATACAAAAATATGTGGAGAAATTACAATTGCTTTGCAGAATGTATTCCAAAAAGTCAAATATTACCAATATATTAATATTTTCTAATGTTAGCCAGGAAAGAAGACAATTGAAATAAAACAAGTACCATATCTTAGGTCTTAAGCTTAAATTACTCTTACCTATATGAAATAGTCAATTTATATATTTTTTTGGTTTTAAACAGGCAACTTATTTTCTTTCAGTGCTGGGAAATCTAATGTAATGAAAACGAGACTTGTGGCATTCTAAGCAGTATTGATAAAAAGAGCAAGCAAAGTCTTAGAACCTTACATTTTCTCTTTTAGGATCTCTTTAATTCAGCATTCCAATTCAGCAAGTGAATTTCTTTGGATTTAACTTAAAAAATTATTTTATGGGTATTCTCTGGAAGACAACTCAGCCTATGCTTATTTGAGGATAGTGGCTGCATTTTTGTTATTGTTAGTTCTACATTTATTTATCTTAAACTCTAGCTGTTTTCACGCCTCCTACTTCATATCCTGAATGGTCCTAGTCATGAAGCAGCAAAATCAGGGCTTTTCTTGAAACACATGTGTAATTTCCAAGCTATTTGTTTTTTGATGAAGTAAATGCAGAGGATGAAAATCATCCGTGGGAATCAGGATACACGTGCAGAACAAATTCAAAATTAATGAATCTTGTGAATCTATAATTTCAATACAAGTGACAAATTTATACAGGAGAAACAGATCTTCTTAAAAGGATGAAACTTCTATTTAAAATTGAGTAACTAACATGTGGGGCATTTGTACAGGTACAAAGTCATACCTCAAAAAATTCAATGAAACTCTCCTCTCTGTAGTACAAGAGGCAACACAACAGGCCTGAAAATGTCCACTGTGCTATTCCACAAAGCCCAGTTCCAGGATTCAAACTTTACCCAGGCTAAGAGAAAGGGTGCGAAAGTGCTGGTTATTCCATATGGGCTTGCAACAGTCTGACTTTGACTGTGCTTAAGCCAGAACTCTTTGAAAGGATTGTGGTTGTAGTTTCCATGGCAATGAAAATTCCAAGCAGCAAGAAGGGCATTCACCAAAAATTGTATACTACCTTCCACCCTCCTGAAGTCACTTTTTTTTTTTCCTCAGAAAGAGAAAGAAGACTGGTTCCAGAAAAAATAGTTGTTAGTTTTAAGCTGAAGATTAGTATTTAAGATCAATTTAGACATCCTCATAAATGGGATGCAAAGTTGGAGGGTGGATAGTTTGGTCTAGGAAAGGGAAAGAGAATTGCAGACACAAATGGACCACTTTCTACCCGATCTCATCCCCCAACTCCTGATGCCAAGGATTTTGTGGGTCAGAAACACCAGATTTCCTTTCTTCTTGTGGAAATTATGATCTGAATTCCAGAAGGAAGCTTGGGAATAAAAATGCTTGTATGTAAGATGACTCATATAGCAAGCACCCCTACCACTTTTGTTGGTGGTATAGAGACCTTGCTGCTTAAAATCTCTTTTCAAAGAGTCCAATGAAGTTATGCCCCCAAACATAATTTTATCAATTCTACTAACACCAACAGATACCATTAGCAGTTGCTTGTGAAATATTACTTTACATTTTCTTAAAGGCTTAGAAACATCTTTACTTAGAAGAAATTTAACTGCCTAATAAGCTTTGAGATTAATGTCTCTTATGTAATTTGCTTCTCGTAAGTATTTCTTTTTTCTTTTGGAAATCCAGGCTCATAGTCTTTTATTATTACAAACTAGCTTACAACTGGGTAAGTAAAGATTTATTTCCGTAAGAAAATTTAAATTGTATTCAACCCTATAAAACACCTTTATATATTTATTTGGTGAAAGAGAGAAGGTGTGATAAAATGAGGAGTATATGGGCTCTTCAATGGAATAAATATTTGTTCTGCAACATTTTTTCTTATGAATATTAAACGTTATTTTTCACATATAAAAATATGAAGAAAAATTTCATGTAACTATTATTAAAATATCAAACATTCTAACAAAGTAGTGTGAAAATGAGTACTTTCCAAGTTAATCCACAAATAGATAAAGAGTAGAAGAAGATTGGCTGGGCATGATGGCTCACACCTGTAATCCCAGCACTTTGAGAGGCCAAGGCAGGAGGATCACTTGAATCCAAAAGATTAAGACAAGACAGGGTAATATCAAGAGACCTCATCTCTACAAAAATATTTTTTAAAAATTAGCCAGCTGTTGTGTCTCGTACCTGTAGTCCTAGCTACTCAGGAGCTTGACACAGAAAGATCTCTTAAGCCTAAGAGTTTGAGGCTGCAGTGAGCTATGATTGCACAGCACAGTTGCATTCCAGCCTGGGCAACAGAGCAAGATCACATCTCAAAAAAGAGAGAAAAAAAAAGAGTAGAAGAAAGAAAATTATCCAAAAAGAGATTTTATAAAAACATTGCTAAACGGAAAGAAGTGGTAGTAGCAATCAAAATACTATCTTTTTATTATCAAACATTCAACAGATTTTTACAAAGTTAATAGTCCATAATGGCAAGGAAATGATGAGATAGCTATTTTGACCTACCTCAGAAAGGGATATGCATTCTATGAGCCTATCTAGAAAGCAACTTTAGTTGTCACTAAAATCTTAAAAAGAGATTTATACTCTTTAGTTATGGTATTTCTAGGATTCTGTATTGAAGAAGAGGCTGGGAATGTGAACAAATGTGTATCTAAAAATATACTCTTAATAGAATTTTAGTAGTAATAAATATCCAATAATAGGAAAATAACGTAATAAATTATGATGCAGCTATATGATGTATTGTTGATAGTAAAAAGTAGCTTTAAAAATAATTTAATAATTAAGCTTGTCACTTGTATCTTCACAGTTGGAGATAGTCTCATAAGAAAAAATAGGCACATGTATAGTCTTTTTAAAGTTGATAAATAGATAAACAGACATGGATAGATGGCTCCAGAGTATAACACTTTCCATGAGGAAGAGTGTAAAAGAATAGGTGTGATTTGACGTCAGAATGCTATTCCTCCTGCAGAACTCTTGAAGAGGGGAAACTAATTTGTGCAAGAAGCCCAGGCAGGTTTCTTGAATGAAAAGAATAGAAATTTCAGCATTTTCTTCCCAGGATTCCAAGCTCATTTATAAGCCATCTATTATTGTGCAACGAAGGCACCCAAAAACATAGCGGCATAAAACCACCACCATTTTAATTGCTCCTAATTCTCTTAGAAATCTGAGCTGGGATCAGCTGGGTGGTTCTACTTGCTGGTTTCACTTGGGACCACTCATGTGGCTGTAGTCAGCTGTTGACATGACTTTGACTGGGTGGTCTGTATAGCCTTATATATATGTTTGGAGTTTGGGGCTGTCTGTTAGCTGGGCCTTTCTCTCCACATATTATTTCATCATCAAGGTTGCAAGCTCAGGCTTCTTCATGTAGTCGAAACAAACAGCAAGTGTCTCAAAATAGAATATATAAGGCCTCCTGAGGCCTTGTTCAGAAGGCACAAAGCATCGCTTCCACAATATTCAGTTGGCCAAACCAAGCCACAGGGCTTGCAAATTCTAAGGACAGAGAATTAGATTCTACCTCTTGATAGAAGAGTGACAAAGGGCATATATGCAGGAATTGAAGGAACTACTGCATTTATCTTGACAATCTGCAATAGATAGCAGTACCTGTGGGGACTGCAATAGTACTGATCAAAGACCCTTGGCTGTAAAGGACCTGAGAGAAAAATTCCTCATTAGGAATTCCTCATAGGAGAGAAGACCAAAAGAGTAATCAAGCCACACTACCTAAACAGTTAATTTTTTAGCAGGGATAGTTTGCCATAGAATGTGAGTCAGGTTTGAAGGTCCTCTGGATTCAGCAACGTGTCTAGCTATGGAGAAAAAAAAAATGAGCATCTTTAATGTGCACTAACATTTCAATAATCTTGGAGCATGAAGTGTCAGGTAATACTAAGTGCTATACAGGAATGTGGGCAAACAAGACTCCTATCACCATGCCAGTAAAGCAATATTCACTGTGTAGTACACATATTTAGAAGGGTTATGATTTGGCAAAGATAGAATAGTAAGATACAGCAATCTAATTAGACTGTCAATCTCTTTTTATCTTCACCTGGCCTGACTGAGTGACTCTCCGTTGCCACTAATCCTGGTTCGTGAAAAATCAAGGAGGAGAAAGGTCTTGTGTGAAAGATTTTGAACTTCCACTAATAGGTAATAAATAAGAAAAAATAAATTGCTAACATTTATTAAGCGTTACCTTTTTTAGAGGTATTAATGTTATCTCATTCAGTCTTCTGAAAATTCAAGTAAGTTAGAAATAATGCATCCCCTCTTACTTATTCAAATATGCATATGAATTAAACATATGCATATTTAAATATGCATTCCTTCCCACCACGTTCTCCATTCTACTGTTTTACTGTATTGCACATGAAAATTCCCTTGAACTGGGTCTCAGTTCAAGGGAATTTCACTACCTACAGATGTTCCTTGCCCTATGAACTGCACACAGGGACTACTGAACCTGCCACTGAATACCTGACCAGCCTGGTTCCTCATGTTACCTACAGGCAAAGCATCCATTGTAATTACTACAACAATGCGTTCCTTGCTCCATTACTCAAGCTAGTACCTTTGCCAACTAACACAGTGCTGGGGGGAGCACTGAGACAGAGAAAATACAGGGGGTCCGATGTGACTAGAACTCTGTGTATTCATGTGTTTGTTCTACCTTTCATTGCCCCATGAGTCCCATAGTGCAAGTAGCTGCTTCTTGACTTGATTTTATAGTTCATAGGGTTACTGTTTTATTCAGCTGGCTCTTGAAATCCAAACCAACTTGTGCATTTAAGGGCTGGAGTATAATACATTCTGTAACAATATGTGTAATATTTATTAATAATTATATATAATATAGTATGTAATACAGAAGAACATTGGCTATGCTAATACTCACGACAAAGGGGCTGCTGTGAATCTGTTGGAGAGAAGACACTGATGTCACAGAAAATATACAACAGCATATATTTTGTTGTTAATTTAAAGAATTTAAAAAGCGATTCTTACTTATGTATCTCCTTTGGGGTGGATCCTTGCTATGAAATATGAAGCTCTCACTGTACTTTTATTATCTATGGGGAAATTGAGGCAATGAGAAGGCAACTCACTCTGCTGAAAGCACATAGCTCTTGAGGGTAGTGGGGGATTTAAACACAGGTAGAGTCTGACTCCAGAGCCTGGTCTACTTGAAACATGACATTTTTTGCAGTAAACTTCAGGAATGATGAGGGGACCAATATTGGCCAGCACATGAGGGACAGTGACCTGTAAAGTAAATATGGCGTAAGTTCTCCAAGACGGAAGTGGACCAGGTTGAGAGGATGATGGGTTGCTTTAGTCCTGCTGAGTTTGAGATGCCTTTATGATGTTCAAGTAGGCATCAGGAACCCATAATTTGACACCAGTAGTTTTCTTACAGAATCACAATTGTTAACATATTTGAATGCCAAAGAAAAAACTGAAATGATTTAATAAAATCCTTGAATTAACCAGAGTCCAATATGCACTTTTGGTTAAGCGCTTATCATATTTAACCTTTGAGTGGATCAATGCATGGATTTAAATATATTTCCTCCTGTCGTTTCATACTTCCTTCAGCAATGTTTAAAGTAGATTCAGTTAGAGAAGAGGCTAAAACTGCTATTTCAATCCTATTAGTGTGAGGTCTGTATAGTAATCTGAATGTTTTCATTTTAGTGGAATTTCACTGTAACTAGCGTATCATATTCCCAACACACACAGCCTTTTCTTCCTAACTTTGTCACGACCTCTTTATTTCTCCTCTAAGCTATCCTGTGTCTGGTGTTAAATTAGTAAGCGACAGGAAATCCCTTTAAAGGCTAGCTACTCTGTGAGTGTTATTGCCTGACAAGAAGCCATCTAAAAAAGAACTGCAAGCTTTTAATCCTACTGGTTTTGTAGACAGTGTTAGAGAATGAGGAATTGGCCGCCACTCTCCAAACTGTGATTTATAATTTTTCTATCTTCACCCTTGCACACATTTCAGGGTTGAATTGTGTTTTTAGTCATTATGAGTGCCTTGTGTATGAATACTTTTGTATCCTCTATACTGAAATATTGGAGATACTGGTATCTAACTTTGGGCTTATATGGAGAAAGCTAATAGGGAAACATCTGGAGTTTTAAGATTGTTTGGGAGGGCCAAGAAAGTATTGTATTAATCAGTTTGTCTTCCTAAACCTTGTAACTCCTTTCATCAGGCTCCTTTCAATCTTGATTTGAGGGAAACAACTGGATGAAGCATATGAAAGACTTCATTGCAAACAAAACAAAATTCAAGTAAAAAATGAAAACGACCTGTTCACATGCAAAAACCTGCAAAACTGTAAAGAATACAAACAAAAACAAATATAAAACCACCCACGCTTTAATCTATTACCTTCTCTTCACAGGTGGTGAATTCTGATAAACCCTTTTGCCCCAATCTCCAACTCAGTGTCTCTTGAAAGGGGCCTACGTGTGACAATATCGTTAACTGAAGCTCAATCGATGAATCCCATTAAAGGAAAGCTGCTATTGCTAAATCAAAGCATGGAGCCTCTGCCCTCCCCAGTAGGCTATGCCATCCAGGTGCAATGTTTGGGAATTCTTTCTCTACTCCAATCTCCTCATTGATAAGTGAGGAAACAGACGCCCACAGAGCTGTAGTGACCCCCCGTCATGCTGAGCATATGGGGAGGGGAAGGGCTCATGAATTTTCTTTCATGCTGGTGCTTCAGGACTGCTCTAGGTTCAATCACAAAGTCTCCAAAATTCACAAAAATACTAAATGAAAGTAATATAAAATGAATGCTATAAATATTTTAAGATTTACAATAATTTTGAATACATTTTGATTCATTTTCTCATTTTCTCAAAGTCACGTCCACTTCAGTGTTCAATGTAGCCCTTCTTGGTGGATTTGTGAAAAGCAGTTTCATAAATTAGATGAA
The DNA here is from genome assembly GCF_006542625.1 of Nomascus leucogenys. NCBI lineage: Eukaryota > Metazoa > Chordata > Mammalia > Primates > Hylobatidae > Nomascus > Nomascus leucogenys. The sequence goes on from NC_044402.1 coordinate 20,420,903, forward strand.
AGCAGGCTAGCTTTGGCAAACAACAAAACTTAATCTGGTTAAGTAATCTCTCTTGCAGCTTAATAAAACCCATTATGATAGGACTTTGGGTCTCAATGAAAATGAAATTCTTTCTACATTTGCGACTGGCCAGTAGGTCTTTCAGATGAGCACATATCCTTGATTAAAGGATTTAAGTCCTGCTATGAGCTAAGTCCAGGGCTGCTGAGGTTTGCAGCTCAAGTGCTGTGGCTCAGGGCAACTTAAGATTTTAAGTATTCTGGTTCACAGCAAGTTATGCGTAGTTTGCCTAATGCAGTGATTCTCACCTGGTAGTAATTTTGCCTCCCAGAGTACCTCTAGTTATGTCTGGAGATATTTCAGTTATCAAACTGGTGGGTGCTACTGGCCAGGGATGCTGCTAAAATCCTACCATACACACGACAGTCACCCCAATAGAGGATCACCTAACCCAAAATGTCAGTAGTGTGGCTGTTGAGAAAAAACTGGCCTAATATTGTTGCCCTACTGACTTCATACAAATGGCAAATGACACTAGAAGGGGGCCTGAACCAGGAATCCCAAAAGTGGGTATTGCTATCTTGAGTGAGTTCCTCTGGCAGAGGTTCTTAAAAATATTTTGACTTGCTAACAGTGCTTTAGTGGTTAGATCTTAATTCCTCTTAAGATCACCTAGACCAATTAGCTGGAGCTCCAGCTCATATAAATGGGTGTTGCATAAGCGCAGGGAAGAGAGGACAACTTCATGTTGAAATGAAGCTTGTCAAATTAGATGAAATTAGAAACGGCTCAGATGGCTGTCCCCTGTTGAGATTTAAATGCTATTTGAGGTCGAAATGTTACTCAAAAGAAGTATCTAATAAATAAAAATGGCAGCAAATTAGCTACTTTCTGCTTTTCAGAAAGATTAAAACTGAGCCTTCATTTTTTCAAATGGCCCTTTAGTTTCTTTAAGCCCAGTAGGTTTCAATGGATTCCTTATATATGGTGCTCACATCTTATTTCCTGGAAAGAACGTTCCACTTTGGCAACATGAGGAATGACACTTTGGCCCCATTTCTATTTCCTTTCTCAAATCTGACATTCTCAACAAGACACCAAGATATTGTTAGGAAACCATTCACACCCCGTCCTGCTAATTGTGTATGCTCAAAGAGGCCTCTGGCCACTTGGTTTGCCTCTTTAGGATACAGAGTGAATCAGTGCAGTGAGGTTAGAGGTGAGAAGAGAGGTATGAAATCACAACCATTATGGAGCTCAGAAAGATTTTTTTTTTTTTTTTTTTTTTTTTTTAGAAAGCTAAGTTAATAAGGTAGAAAATCATGGGGTTGGTGTGCTGTGGGCGAGGAGGAATCGATACAACTGAGCATGTTGGGAAATCCTATAAAATAGACACTTTTAGGGCCAAGTGTGCCCTAAGATTCCAGTAATCCCAGCACTTTGGGAGGCCTAGACAGGGAGATGACCTGAGGTCAGGAGTTCGAGACCAACCTGGCCAACATGGTGAAACTCCATTTCTACTAAAAATACACACACAAAAACATTAGCCGGGTATAGTAGCAGGTACCTGTAATCCCATCTACTAGGGAGACAGGATTATCGCTTAAACCTAGGAGATGGAGGTTGCAGTGAGCCGAGATCACACCACTGCACCCCAGCTTGGAGGACAGAGCAAGACTCTGTCTCAAAAAAAGAGACAACTTTAAAAAAATTCTGAATATGTTTTTATATGAGCTAATTTTCAAACTTGGATTCAGATAGCGGATCATACAGCCTTATTGCTCTTGACTTCAATTAAAAACATCCATGTGTCTCTCAGCCTTTTAATTATCCCAAGGAAATGTGTTAATATCCAAATATCCTTTGCTTGATCTCTTGACTTTTTTTGTATCAGGGTAAAGTTAGTTTCAACAACTTTCAGAAGGCTTTGAATGAATAGAAACCAAGATCCATTTCTGGATTAAAGCTAAATGTTCTTATCTGCAACAAACTTTTAAAAATATTCAAGTTTAATCTTCTGACATAAACTCAGAGAAAAATACCTCTTTCATTGAGCTAAGGAAGCAGTCACCACAGCATATTCAAACAGGAGACCTACTCCTTAATATTAAGGAGCCACCTAGGAGCTGTTTATTTGCTTCCCTCATAGCCACCCAGCTGTTACTCCCATTTGTGGTCTCAGTGCTAATTGCATAATGTCCCTAATTTATATCTGCTGGTTGATCTGATCACCACATTACCTGGAGGGCAAGCTTTAATTAGGGAAATTTCTGAACAAATGGTCTAAAGAGCTTGTTTAGTGTGATTAAATGCAAGAACATTTCCCCTTCTCTTTTTAAAAATGAGCATTTACTTTATCCTGAAACTTTGCGGATAAAAACAACATTGGTTCTAATTAAGGCCTATAAAATGAACAGCAACATTACCCATGAAAACGAATTGAATGTTATTGTCTGCAGTTGAGATATATAAGACTCAATGCTACATTTATTCAACAGCTTTTGGCATTTCTACTTTGCCTCTGTCAGAACTAACAAGGTGAAACAGCAAACTGATTGAAAAAGGATAAACTGTGAAAAGATGATACACTGATGCGAGATACTAATTCAACTGTGGCTTGTGAAAAGAGATTAGAATCATATGCATTCTCACCTGAGCATCTCCAGGCACTCGAACAAGCTAACATTAAATTAAACCTTCCATATTGTTAATAGCCAGATACCATATGAATTAATATGCAATTGTTGTACATTTAACTGAAGTGCAAAGATAAATATCATAATAGGATCAACAAATTTTGATAACTCAAAAACAATTAAAGTCAGCTCCACTGTTTAGATGGAATATTTTGGCCAAATGTCAATGTCATAACAAAGTGCAAGAAATAAGTGTGGCTAGGAGAATTTAGAAATTGCAGTCATTTTGTTATCGGCCTCTGTGAAAAGTGTTTGCATTATTCTTAATCATCAGACATTTTATAGATGCCTCCTTCTGCTAGATCTCTGTTAGAAAATACATTAAGTTTAGAAATCGTATTCCCTGTGTGAGTACACAAGCAGGACATAGTAAAGTGTGATTGATTATTTGATTCTTTTGAGTAAATCTTTGAAAAGGACTGTGTTTTTCATCCTTGTCACCAACTTTCTTAGTGAATATTAGCACTTGGCTAAACACTAAAATCACTTTTTAAAAACACCAATGCTTTACCCCAGACCAAGTAAATATGATTATCTGAAGTTTTCATGTAGATACAGGAATTTTTAAAAGGCATTTCCCTTGCTTCTGATGCACAATGAGGGTTGAAAATCCGCTGAAATGTATAATCATTTATTGATTGCACTTTAAAAAGCAATCTAAATTACAACTCTGGATTGACAGCCAAAGAACCAAGGCTGTCATTCCATCTTGGCCACCCCAAGCAAATGGCTTAACTTCTCCAGGACCCAATGATAGGTGATCTCTTACATTTTGATTTAAGCCAAGGAATTAAACTACTTTTATTTTCATCATATGTCCATTACCTCTAGTGTATAGTGCCAAAAATAGTAGAATATTCAATTTGCCTATGCTTTGATGTCTCTTGTCTTTAGGATATTATCTATTGAGAAATGATTTCAGTCAGTGGAGAGTAAAAGAGAATTTTGTCCCCTGCGGGAATACCAGGGAACTTACTGTGTCTGATGATAAGCTCAGGGTCCTTAGTGTAGCCTATTTTACCAATTAACGACATTTCCCTGTTTATCATGGGTAACGGTGATGTTGCAGTTTGTTCTGTGAACTCAGGATTGTTAAAGAGCAATTGAATTTTTTTTTTTTTTTTTTGAGATGGAGTCTTGCTCTTGCCCAGGCTAGAGTGCAATGGCCCGATCTCAGCTCACTGCAACCTCTGCCTCCTGGGTTCACACGATTCTCCTGTCTCAGCCTCCCAAGGAGCTGGGATTACAGGTGCCTGCCACTATGCCCAGCTGAATTTTTTTTTTTGTATTTTTAGTAGAGATGGGGTTTAACCACATTGGCCAGGCCAGTCTTGAACTCCTGACTGCAGGTGATCTACCCGCCTCGGCCTCCCAAAGTGCTGGGATTGTAGGCGTGAGCCACCACCGCGCCCGACCAGGCAATTGAATGTTGAATAAACCAAACATGTGTGAAAATTATGGTTATACATAAATTCCTATACTTAGTCGGGGCTCACACATTGACTGACTTATTCATGGTTTGATGAGTTCAATGATTGATTGATTGACTCATTGATTCATTGATTTATTCAATGCCTCACTAATTGATTCATTCAACAGGTATATATTTTCCAGGCAACAGATTAAATAAACACTAGTCCTACAGAGTCAGAGGGCCCCAGTGGGATTGAGCCCTAGTTGCTCTTAATAGTAATCTACTCATTAATTTCACACTTCTTTTACTGGTTTTGTTTCTTTGCTTCTCAAATTTCCCCAGGCCAATGGATATCAATTATAGGCCCGTTGGGGGAAATATTGCAAAAAAGAAGCTATCCTTCCTCTGGGGTTCCTCAGAAAATAGGATATTCTTGCTAAGCAGCAGGTAGCCATCATGTCACCAGGAGGAAAGCTCTTTCCTTCATTTCTCCTTGAAATGAAGTCAGTAAACAAAAGGGCCTAGTGTTAGAAAAAATAAGTCTGATTCCATATCAGATTGCTTGAACCCCTGGATCTAGCTGTATCTGTAGCTACAACTTGTACTTTTCACTTACATGAGACAGGAAGTTACCTTGTTTGCCTTAAGTAAGTTGATTTATCATTTGTAAATAAGTGTTGAGACTGATTCTTTACCATCTTGTCTCTAAAAAAGTTACATCTTTACCACTCCTTGCTTAAATTCATTCATTAACTCTGACAAGATATAGGTTTAATAAAAAGATAGTCTTTCTTATCTTGTCACCTGTATAATACAGCAAGAGATTTTTAAGATATTATATTAGTGGGTTTGGCCTGCCATAACAGAATACCACAGACTGGGTGGCTTAGACAACAGAAATTTATTTCTCACAGTCCTGGAGGCTGGGAGGTCCAAGATCAAGGTGCTGGCCCATTGGGTTTCTGGTGAGGACTCTCTTCCTGGCTTGCAGACAGTGGCCTTCTAGAGGTGTGAGCACATGTAGGCACATGACCTTTCCTCAGATGCATTCTTTCTCTTCTTAGAAAGCCTACTAATCCTATCACCAGGTTCTCACCTTCACGACCCCATCTAATTGGAATCACTTCCCAAGTGCCCTGTCTCCAAATGCTGTCACAGTAGTGGCTAGGGTTTCAAATACAAATTTTAGAGGGACACAAATATTTCACCCATAACAGATATCCACATAATATTAAACATATGATCAACTTTTTGAGCTAAATTTTCAAATTTCTATATGTTTGTACACCATGTAATTTGTGCTTTCTGTTTAAAGTATAAACATCTTTTTTTAAAGTATAAACATTCTGCCCTCCCTCCCTCCCATATGAATCATTTTGAGAAACAATCTTACTTAAAAGAAATTTAGGAAATTGAAAATCTTGTGATACATCTAAAAAATGCTTATCTAATAAATCAGAAGAGATTTGCTTATTAACTTTACATTTCGCTTGGTCTTTATTTTTTTTCTTTTTCGGTAGTTATTTTTGTTGTTAAAGCAAAATTTTGTTGTTGTCGTTAAAGCAAAATAGGCTTTTGGATTTTTCATCGTCTTTAGATTAATTACATAGATGTAATTGCAAAAGATATGTAAATTGTACTTTTTTCCTCTATATACTAGAGGTTATGCCATTTGGTTACTTTCCATTTTTTTATAGTAACAAATAATATTGTAAAGAATATACCTTTGGTGCCTATATTTAGCAATTTTCAGGATTATTTGCTTCATTTTACTAATGAAAATATTATGAGCTTGTTTGAAGGAGATATCTATTCTAAAACGATAAATTAATTTGTTGTACCACCAGTATTGTAAGTTGTTTCCATATCAACATACCTTTGACTGTTTTAGGTGTTATTTCTAAGATTTTTTTCTGATTATTAAATAACACCTCTTCATAGCCAATGATACGAAGAGCATAGGCAAGTATAAATAACTAAATAAAAATTGTCCATAATTTCACTACCCTATGTACTCTCTTCTAATTGCTTTTTATAAATTTTGTTACATAAAATTAATATCATACTGCATACATATTACATACTTGTTTTTTAAGTTAACAGTATACCAGGAGTTCTTTCCATGGAATTTACTACTTTAAAATTTACTTTTAAATCATTGCAAGCATTAAATTTTGTAATTATGGCTGATACTAAAATTAAAGAACTGTTTTATTAATAGAGGCTATTTCTAATTTTCTCACAAATGTTGCAATAAGAATACTTTTATGTATATTTTTAGCAGCATACCTCGATTACTTATTGAAAAGAAATATTTAGGATTGAATTGCTAAAGAGTTGAGTCCTGAATAAAGTTATTGACACATCATATCAAATAAAAATGATCATTTAGAAAATCTTTACTCAACAATTATCATGTTAGTTTTTACAATCATAATCCATGCAAAGACCAGTAGAAGAAAAAAAAAACACTTCAGTCTCAGTTAAACAAAACATACATACACCCACACATTAAAATGACTTTCTGGAAAGTCTTACATTAATACTTTTAAAATTTCTGTTTTTAAGCATCAAAAGTACATGAACATATGGATATAGCAAAATAATTAAAAAAACAGTAGTTATCAAAACAAAGCATGTCATATGTGTATTTATCCAATAATCAGTTTTAGTGGTCATATTAGAATAAGCCATAAAATTTTAGAAAGAGCATTTGGTAGAATTTTATGCACAAGTTTACATGAAAGTATTTCAAATTGCAATATGTCAAGACAAATTGTGTTGCAATAGTTTCCCATTAGTAAAAGAGAACCACTTTCCTAAGTAGCTAAGCAACTAACTAGATGTTCCAGTATGTAATGACTATTTCCTTTTATTATCTCAAATTTATTCTTTGCTAACAGAAACTGTATGCAAACAATTCTAAGTCTTACTTCAAAGGTCCTAAAAAGACATCCAGGATTAACAGGAAAATTAGTTGAGATTCTAAAAAATGCAAGTAACAGATAGCCCATTTACATTTCACCCAAATGAGAACTCTAGGAATGCTGCCAACTCTGGCACTCCTGCATCCAAAGAAAGGTGTGTATCATTTCATCAGAACCTCTCCCTCTCTCTGCTCTAATTTTGTTGGTACGAGCTTCATTCTTAAGCAGTTTCTTTTCTCGGTGGTGGTAGAATAGACAGCCCTTGGTTCTTTTCAGTTTACTTGGTCCTTGCTATTTACTATCTTAGTGAGAATGGAAATAGAACCTCTTTGGCAATAGTTTCAGCAAGTGATGACTCTAATTGGCCAGTTAGGGTGCCACCAAGTCCTATGCCAATATCTGTGTGTTCTTATTGGATGTATGTGAGTCATCTACTCTCAGTATACCACAAAAGATGGGGTAAACATTCAAAGGTCACCAACATCAAGGACCAAAGATAGATAAATCCACGAAGACGAGGAAAAACCAGCACAAAAAGGCTAAAAATTCCAAAAACCAGAATGCCTCTTCTCTTCCAAAGGATCACAACTCCTCAACAGCAAGGAAACAAAACCGCATGGAGAATGAGTTTGATGAGTTGACAGAAGTAGGGTTCAGAAGGTGGGTAATAACAAACTCCTCTGAGCTAAAGGAGCACGTTCTAACCCAATGCAAAGAAGCTAAGAACTTTGAAAAAGGGTTAGATGAATTGCTAAGTAGAATAACCAGTTTAGAGAAGAACATAAATGACCTGATGGAGGTGAAAAACACAGCACGAGAACTTCGTGAAGCATACACAAGTACCAATAGCCAAATTGATCAAGTGGAAGAAAGGATATCAGAGTTTGAAGATCAACTTAATAAAACAAAGCATGAAGACAAGACTAGAGAAAAAAGAATGAAAAGGAATGAACAAGTCCTCCAAGAAATATGGGACTATGTGAAAAGACCAAACCTACATTTGATTGATGTACCTGAAAGTGGTGGGGAGAATGGAAGCAAGCTGGAAAGCACTCTTCAGGATATTATCCAGGAGAACTTCCCCAACCTAGCAAGACAGGTCAACATTCAAATTCAGGAAATACAGAGAACACCACAAAGATACTCTTTGAGAAGAGCAATGCCAAGACACATAATCATCAGATTCACCAAGGTTAAAATGAAGGAAAAGATGTTAAGGGCAGCCAGAGAGAAAGGTCGAGTTACCCACAAAGGGAAGCCCATCAGACCTACAGTGGATCTCTCTGCAGAAACCATACAAGCCAGAAGAGAGTGGGGGCCAAGATTCAACATTCTTAAAGAAAATAATTTTCAACCCAGAATTTCATATCCAGCCAAACTAAGCTTCATAAGTGGAGAAATAAGATCCTTTACAGATAAGCAAATGCTGATAGATTTCGTCACCACCAGGCCTGCCTTACAAGAGCTCTTGAAGGAAGCACTAAATATGGAAAGGAAAAACTGGTACCAGACACTGGAAAAACATACCATATTGTAAAGATCATCAATACTATGAAGAAACTGCATGAACTAACGGGCAAAATAACCAGCTAGCATTATGAAGACAGGATCAGATTCACACATAACAATATTCACCTTAAATGTAAATGGGCTAAATGCCCCAACTAAAATACACAGACTGGCAAATTGGATAAAGGGTCAAGACCCATTTGTGTGCTGTATTCAGGAGACCCATCTCACATGCAAAAACACATACAGGCTCAAAATAAAAGGATAGAGGAATATTTACCAAGCAAATGGAAAGAAAAAAAAAAGCAGGGGATGCAATCCTACTTTCTGATAAAACAGACTTTAAAGCAACAATTATCAAAAAAGACGAAGGGCATTACATAATGGTAAAGGGATCAATGCAACAAGAAGAGCTAACTATCCTAAATATGTATGCTCCCAATACAGAAGCACCCAGATTCATAAAGCAAGTTCTTAGAGACCTATAAAGAAACTTAGATTCCCACACAATAATAGTGGGAGACTTTAACAACCCACAGTCAATATTAGACAGATCAACAAGAGAGAAAATTAACAAGGATATTCAGGACTTGAATTCAGCTCTGGACTCAGCAGACCTAGCAGACATCTAGAGAACTCTCCACCCCAAATCAACAGAACATACATTCTTCTCAGCACCACATCACACTTATTCTAAAATTGACCACATAATTGGAAGTAAAACACTGCTATGCAAATGCAAAAGAATGGAAATCATAACAAACAGTCTCTCAGACCATGGTGCAATCAAATTAGAACTCAGGATCAAGAAACTCACTCAAAACTGCACAACTACATGGAAACTGAACAACTTGCCCCTGAATGACTATTGGGTAAATAACAAAATTAAGACAGAAATAAATAGGTTCTTTGAAATCAATGAGAACAAAGACACAACATACCAGAATCTCTTGGACACAGCTAAAGCATGTTTAGAGGGAAATTTATAGCACTAAATGCCCACAGGAGGAAGTGGGAAAGATCTAAAATTGATGCCCTAGCACCACAATTAAAAGAACTAGAGAAGCAAAAGCAAACAAACTCAAAAGCTTTCAGAAGATAAGAAATAACTAAGATCAGAGCAGAACTGAAGGAGACAGAGACATGAAATGCCCTTAAAAAAATCAATGAATCCAGGAGCTGGATTTTTGAAAAGATTAACAAAATTGATAAACAAATAGTCGGACTAATAAAGAAGAAAAGAGAGAAGAATCAAATAGATACAATAAGAAATGATAAAGGGGATATCACCACTGATCGCACAGAAATGCAAACTGCCATCAGAGAATACTAGAAACACCTCTACACAAATAAACTAGAAAATCTAGAAGAAATGGATAAATTCCTGGACACATACACCCTCCCAAGACTAAACCAGAAAGAAGTTGAATCCCTGAATAGACAAATAACAAGTTCTAAAATTAAGGCAGTAATTAATAGTCTACCAACCAAGAAAAATCAGACCAGATTGATTCACAGCCGAATTATATCAGAGGTACAAAGAGAAGCTGGAACCATTCTTCTGAAACTATTCCGAACAATAGAAAAAGAAGGATAGCATTAGGAGATATACCTAATGCTAAATGATGAGTTAATGGGTACAGCACACCAACATAGCACATGGATACATATGTAACTAACCTGCACATTGTGCACATGTACCCTAGAACTTAAAGTATAATAAAATAAAATAAAATAAAAAATAAAAAAATATATACATACCAAAGTAAAAAAAAAAGAAAAAGAAAAAGAAGGACTCCTCCATAACACACTTTATGAGGCCAGCATCATCCTGATAACAAAATGTGGCCAAGACACAACAAAAAAAGAAAATTTTAGGCCAATATCCCTGATGAACATCAATGTGAAAATCCTCAATAAAATACTGGCAAACTGAATCAGCAGCACATCAAAAAGCTTATCCACCACAATCAAGTCAGCTTCATCCCTGGGATGCAAGGCTGGTTCAACATACGCAAATCAATAAACACATCACATAAACAGAACTAATGACAAAAACCACATGATTATCTCAATAGATGCAGAAAACACCTTCAATAAAATTCAACACTCCTTCATGCTAAAAACTCTCAATAACCTAGGTATTGATGGAACATATCTCAAAATAATAAGGGCTATTTATGACAAACTCACAGCCAATATCATACTGAATGGGCAAAAGCTGGAAGCATTCCCTTTGAAAACTGGTACAAGACAAGGATGCCCTCTCTCACCTCTCCTAGTCAACATAGTGTTTGAAGTTCTAGCCAGGGCAATCAGACAAGAGAAAGAAATAAAGCGTATTCAAATAGAAAGAGAGGAAGTTAAATAGTCTCTGTTTGAAGATGACATGATTGTATATTTAGAAAACCCCATCATCTCAGCCCAAAATCTCCTTAAGCCAATAAGCAACTTCAGCAAAGTCTCAGGATACAAAATAAATGTACAAAAATCACAAGCATTCCTATACACCAATAATAGACAAACAGGAGAGCCAAATCATGAGTGAATTCTCATTCACAATTGCTACAAAAAGAATTAAATACCTAGGAATACAGCTTACAAAGTATGTGAAGGACCTCTTCAAGGAGAACTACAAACCACTGCTCAAGGAAATAAGAGAGGACACAAACAAATGGAAAAACATTCCATGCTCATGGATAGGAAGAATCAATATTGTGAAAATGGCCATACTGCCCAAAGTAATTTATAGATTCAATGCTATCCCCAACAAGCTACATTGACTTTCTTCATAAAATTAGAAAAAACTACTTAAAAATTCATATGGGACCAAAAAAAGAGCCCGCATAGCCAAGACAATCCTAAGCAAAAAGAACAAAGCTGGAGGCATCATGCTACCTGACTTCAAACTACACTACAAGGCTACAGTAACCAAAACAGCATGGTACTGGTATCAAAACAGATATATAGACCAAAGGAACAGACAGAGGCCTCAGAAATAACGCCACTCATCTACAACCATCTGATCTTTGACAAACCTGATAAAAATAAGCAATGGGGAAAGGATTCCCTGTTTAATAAATGGTGTTGGGAAAACTGGCTAGCCATATGTAGAAAACTGAAACTAGACCTATTTCTTAAACCTTATACAAAACTTAACTCAAGATGGATTAAATAATTAAACATAAGACCTAAAGCCATAAAATCGCTAGAAGAAAACCTAGGCAATGTCATTCAGGACATAGGTATGGGCAAAGACTTCATGACTAAAACACCAAAAGCAATGGCAACATAAGCCAGAATTGACAAATGGGATACAATTAAACTAAAGAGCTTCTGCACAGCAAAAGAAACTGTCATCAGGGTGAACAGGCAGCCTGCAGAATAGGAGAAAATTTTTGCAGTCTATCCATCTGACAAAGGGCTAATATCCAGAATCTACAAAGAACTTAAACAAATTTGCAAGAAAAAAACAAACAACCCCATCAAAAAGTGGGCAAAGGATATGAACGGACACGTCTCAAAAGAAGACATTTATGCAGCCAACAAACATATAAAAAAAAAGCTCATCATCACTGGTCATTAGAGAAATGCAAATCAAAACCACAATGACATACCATCTCATGTCAGTTAGAATGGTAATCATTAAAAAGTCAGGAAACAACATATGCTGGAGAGGATGTGGAGAAACAGGAATGCTTTTACACTGTTGGTGGGAGTGTAAATTAGTTCAACCATTGTGGAAGACAGTGTGGCAATTCCTCAAGGATCTAGGACCAGAAATACCATCCCATTACTGGGTATATACCCAAGGGATTATAAATCATTCCACTATAAAGACACATACACACGTATGTTTATTGCAGCACTATTCACAACATCAAAGACTTGGAACCAACCCAAATATCCATCAATGATAAACTGGATAAAGAAAATGTGGCACATATACACCATGGAATACCATGCAGCCATAAAAAAGGATGAGTTCATGTCCTTTGTAGAGACACGGATGAAGCTGGAAAACATCATTCTGAGCAAACTATCACAAGGACAGAAAACCAAACACTGCATGTTCTCACTCATAAGTGTGAGTTGAACAACGAGAACACATGAACACAGGAAGGGGAACATCACACCCTGGGGCCTGTCAGAGGGTGTGGGGGCTAGCAGAGGGATAGCATTAGGAGAAATACCTAATGTAGATAATGGGTTGATAGGTGCAGCAAACCACCATGGCACGTGTATACCTATGTAACAAACCTGCACATTCTGCACATGTATCCCAGAACTTAAAGTATCATTTAAAAAAAGAAAAACATTTTTAAAAAAATGGGGTAAGGGGGGGATAAAAGTCAAGAGCCTCTCCTTTAGCACATAGATGAAGATGATGGTTTCTAAAAGCAAATAAATATTTATTTTTCCAGAAGAAATGGGAAAATATGCATGAAGGGCAAAAAGCACACATCCCTACAAAGGTGATTGTATAAGAGCAGAAAGGGTGTTTTTCTAGTACATTTTGGCAGGATCTTCCCTCTAAAGAGCGAGTCAGTATCTGTATTTTTTTAATATATGTTTTTAAAAGTATGTGCTTTTACTCCTACATTATATAATTAGCCATCCATGAAGATGAAATTGTAGTCAGAGACTGGAGGGTATGCACCTGTTTAAGAAACACTTAAGAGATTGACGAATGTTTCAGGCCCCAAGTCCTCATTAGCAGAACACCACATAATTGGCAGACTCTTCCGGGAGTGAACTGCAGGCGCAGTGGCCCCTAAAGAGGTATAAAGGAGTCCAAAGCAGTCAGGCTCAAGAGGCTCAAGAGATAAACATTAAGTAGATCATCATTGCCTGACTGCTGATGTTAGATGACAGTCACTTTTGGGGAAACAAAAGGCTTCAAAAAATAAAAGTGAGAATAGCTCAATGTGTCTTATTGGTTCTGTTTCTCCAGAGAACCCTGGCTAACACATTTAACTAGTGGTAAGGGGTGTTCGAAGGAATGAACTGCATGCCATGTAAAAAAAAGCAAACACAAAAGAAAGAAAAGGAACTCATTTTACTACCTTCCTGGGAGTGAAAACCCAAATTCGACTAATGCTAATCACTCAGTAATTCATGGAAAATTACCTAAACAATGAAAGAGAATATAGCAGAAATTTAAGAACACGTAAAATTGATAATACAAAAAAAAAATAAATAAATAAATACAGAACCAGCCTGTATGAGGAATATCTCGTTAGGCTAATATTTAGAGATAGGCAATATAAGAAAGGGAGGATGGAAGAGAAAGAAGGAATAGTAGTGAGGGTAACAGAGGCCTTTGGGACTTGGGCAGGCAGAAAAGAAAGACAATAATCCCAAAAGGAGCATTGAGATGGGGAGAGAATGGATGTGGGTGAAAGCGAGCTGTGGATGAGAGGACTGGAGCAAGGTAGGACATCAAAGTTAGAAAGTTGGTCTTTGGAATCTGATCCAGAATGCTTTTCTCTTGTTTTCAAAGGCCTTGACCTTTTGGAGGCATTCCACACTCCAGATGTTTTTTGACTTCTCCTTCCCTCTCATAATTTATTTGCTTTTTGTCCCATTCATTCAGGGACTTACTTCCTACTAAAATAATAAAATTGCAAATAGGTTCTAAGAAACCATCCATGCCTTTCTTTTGGGACCTGTATGAGTTGCCTGAGATAATTTTTCAGTTGGCTTCAACATTTATCGAGTATCTACTAAATGCTAGACACCTTACTCAGCACCAGGAGAGATAAGACAGATTTTCTGTCTCCCAGGAGTTCTTGTGTAGCAATCAAGGCAGATTCACAATACAATGTGATAAGGGCTAATGTAGTGTTGCAACAGTGGTTCAGTAGTGATCGTAAGGCAGAGATTAATTCTTCCTGGGAGAATCAGAGACCTTTGTTAAATGGGAAAAGGAGAAAAGTTGCATTAACTGGAATGGAAAACATAAGCAAAGGCAGACAGAGTCAAAAATGCTTGGTGTTCAAGAGAGATCTTACCTGCAGGTAGGACAGGCCAGGGGAGCTGGGAGAGGAGCAATTGGGGCGGTCTGTCAATGACCCCATCCATCGCAGAATCTAAAGTGCTGACTCTTTAAAGTACTTTGGTTAGTTTCTTCCTGCAAAGATTATCCTTATAAATGGAGTCAGCACACTTTCTGCAGTTTCCATTCTTGCATGCCCGTGAGTCCCAGTAATGACTCTGCTATTAGAATGTGAGGACAGTCATAGACAAAATGTAAATGAATGGGTATGACTGTGTTCCAATTAAACTTTATTTATGAAAACAAGCAGTCATCTCACAGGACATTAGTTTGCTCCCTCTGAGTGATGTTCAAGTAGTACAGTTGACCCTTAAGCAACATGGGTTTGGACTGCACGGGTCCACCTCTGTCACCCTTGAGACAGCAAGGCCAACCCCTCTTCTTCCATCCCTCTGTAGTCTAGTCATCATGAAGATGACAAAGATGAAAAACGTTTTGATGATCCCCTTCCACTTAATGAGTAATAAATATATTCTCTCTTTCTTAACAACGTTTTCTTTTCTCTAGCTTACTTTACTGTAAGAATACAGTATTTGATACACATAACATACAAAATATGTGTTAATTGACTGTTTATGTTACCAGTCAGGCTTCTGGTCAACAGTAAGCTATTAATAAAGTTTTGAAGGAGTCAAAAGATACAGGTAGATTTTCAACTGTGTGGAGGAGGGTTGGCACCCCTAGCCCCCAAGTTGTTCAAGAGTCAATTATAGATTAGAACCTTCTGCACAGGGGAGCAAGGAAATGATTTAACATTGCAGGGCCAGAATTCAGGCCAAAAAGACCTAATTGTACCTGACTGTTTCGTCTGCCCCTGTGTTCAAGTCTTTAAATGTCTTTTAAGGTAATTTTAGAATTAATATTTAAAGGGAGATTGACGGCTCAACTTACTAATTTTTAAAACACAACTTTTCATACATTTTTAGTTAGAAGGAAATAGCTAGGCTTGGACAGAAATAAGAAGTTTGAAGCCCCTTTATAAATGTTTTTCTTTTCTATCTCACCATCCCCTGCAACAAATCAAGAAAATGCTTTCTAATAAAAACTCAATTTCCCTGTGTTAAACATGCTCTGAATTCATTTGATTTGGCTAATAATTTCACAAATTTTCTTTTTTTTTTTAATTTATTCAGAATGACAAAGAGAAAAAAAATAAAACTTTCTGGGAAAGAAGGAATAAGAAGCTGGATTGGCAGAAAGATCAATGTGGTTTTCCCCAGAGCTTCCTTGGCAGAGCACAGAAAAGGCCGGTAAGTGGCTTTGTGTCCCAGGGAAAGATTCTGTTGTGTCTTCACAATGCTATCACAACTGCGAACTCTGGAGATTTCTTTTCCACATACTCAAATAACTAGTTTGACAACATTTCCCACCCAATTGTCTTTTGTTAAAGCATTGTAAAGATACAACCTGAAGCACCTTTGAGACCATTAGTTTTTGATCTATTGCTTTTGTCCAAACAATTGCAAACAATTTAACTAAAGGTCTAATGTATTCCTTTTGTCCCTTGAGACTTTCCAGTTTCCATTTCGATGCCACAGTGTCTTCTACAGGCTTCTTTCTTCCCCCTCCGACTGCCACCTTCCCCCACAAAAGAAAGTCTCTCTTGAGATACAGACACGACTCTGTGTTAGCCACATGAATTCTTTTATATCCCACTTCATATTGTTGTTGATTTGCTTGCTCAGTTTTCCAAGTGCAAAAGATCTGAGTGGTGAAATCTAACTTCCATGACTGCTATATCTAAACCAACTGTCTTAATAGTTTGGAAAGTATTGACAGATTAGTATGTGTAAGCAAATTTTAGACAATTATGGTCATGCTAAACTTTATAGTTTTAAAGAGTCTGCCAGTATATTTTAGCTACATAGGAAAGGCCATAATTTTAACTTTCTAAATCATGCTTGACATATTATTTAAATTTGCCATAAAGGGATTAAATCTTATCCATACCCAGCATTACTTTTTTCAAATGTTAAGTTATCAGAAATTAATATGCTGCACATATGTATGTGTTGTCAAGCAGAGTAGCATTTTTCCTAGCTACCGAACCTGGAAAAGGAGTTTTCCTAAAACACACATTTGCCTTTCCCACTAGTCCCCTTACTAGCAGGCAAATAATCAATGTCTGTCATTGTAATACTATTTTGGCAGTTAATAAAAGAACTGGTAGCCTCATTCAAGGTTTTTATTTTAGTGTGCCTTCTAGATTTCTCTATTTATCCCTCTTTCCTTTGTGCTCCCTTTGTGCTTTGGACATAATCCATCCTGGCATTTCTATTTTAATGATATGTTTATGGGTCTCTATACTCCTTAAATGGTGAACTTTTCTAAAGCTTGGGTCATGTTTATTAATCTTTCAACTTTCAATGCCTAGGACTATACCTGGCAACCAGCAGGTAATTAATTCCCAAATGTACGCATGTCTGGCAAAATGCGTTGGTCAAAGTATCGTATGACATTTTCCAATCCTTGGAGCCAGGTGTTAGAATTTGGTCTTTATTTGGTTACTTCATATCTTTGCCTTTGGGATAAGAGAGGCAAATGGGAGAAGAGAGTGTATTTCTGTAATAGAAAAGGGGCTCAGCAGTTGTCATGTTGCCATTGAAGAGGCTGGGATTGCCCTAGCTTTATTAACTGTCTGTGCAGATGGGAAGTCCTTCAAATCTTGATTCTCTCCACTGCAGGTTGCCTACAGAGAGCTGCAAATTGAAGAGTTTCTTAATCAGCCCACAGTTCACTTGATTCCCAGACGCAGACAACATGAGTTTAATTATCTGGAGACATTTCAAAGGATGTTGATGTTTCATGATGGGAAAACGGCTACTTCTACAAAGAACTGATCTTTCTGAATAGAAAGAAGGTCCTTCCTGTGAGCACTGTGTATTTTGCCAACAGAATTAGACTGGTCAGTTAAGGATTATGAGTTCTTAATTATTAAGACCATAGGATCAGGCAGTCTGAGTTCTGAGTTCAAAATCCTAACCTTACCCTCACCAACCAAGTGCCTATTGGGTACAGAATCATAACACTTCAGTGAAATGATTCCCGTGAACACAAAATATACGGTGCGAGCACCGTATATTTTCCAACAGAATTAGACTGGTCAGTTAGGAATTAGACTGTTTTAATTGTTAAGAGCATAGAATCAGGCAGTCTGAGTTCTGAGTTCAAAATCCTTACCTTACTTTTACCAACCAATTGCCCATTGAGAACAGAATCATAACAATTGGATGAAATGATTATCATGACAGTGCCTAGATGATATGCTGTTGTATATATTAAATATGATGTAATTGTCCAATATCCATTGAGTGCATACCATGTGGATACAAGGAGAACAAGAAGATGAAGTCTTTCTCATTGGGAAGCTCACATCTTAGTGACCCTCCAGAATTAATATATCTAAAGACTAAGGACAGTGCCAAATACAAAGTAATTGCTATCTATGCTGTTATTCATGCAAATGATTAAATCAGTGCACCCCCTCCCAATCATGGATTGTTCTTATATTACAGATCGCTCTTATATTATACCTTCCTCCAGACAGTAAATGGAAATCTGCACTCCTAGAGTTTTGTGTTGTTATTCTTAATGATGATATGGCAAGAGACTGCAAACATCCTGATTTGCAAGGCTAGGGAGCTTGGAAATGCCAGGAAATATGGGAAAAATCAAACCCCATTCTTTCAACTCACTGGCAATTTTTCCCTGGCTACACTGTCTTCATTTAAACTACATTTCCCTACCAGCAGGCGCTCACCAACTACCGTTGGTGAAGGCACAAGTGAGTTTCTGGTAAGGATCTGAGTTGTTCCTGACCACAAATTGGAGGAACCAGTGTGGGCAAAGGTGTAGCATTGCATTCTCTTGGAACACAGCCTTTCGTCATTTGGCAAAGAGATTCATCCTGCATTTTTGAGTATGACGGCAAGCAGTACATGACGGCAAACAATACTTAATTTCGTAACCTTGATTCATATCCTTCCCCCTAATGCTCCCAACAGGACAACTGAAATTTATATTGCCTGATTGAAAAGAGACTTTATTTGACCCAGACACAAAGTTAGCTTTCCAATACTTCCCTAGCTTCCAAGCCATAAAAAATTAAACGCCTGGAATGTGTACCTTACAAGATAAAATAAATGAGATAACTTTTTACTGGTAAACAATCAATAGCCTATTAAAATAAAACTAGCATACAATTCTCTGATTTTTGTAGAGGGACAACATTTCCCCAGTAGACCTGGAATAATTGTAGAATAGATTTTGGAAGTAGTATGTTCAGGAATAAAATAATGCAATATGCAATAACTCAAGTTAATAAATAGGTTAATTGCAATAATGCTTGGCATGTAGATCTTTCTCTGCTAAGACTTTGAAATTTAGAAAAACTCATAATATTTATGTTTGTCATTTAAAGAATTTAAGGGGTTGTTAATATTCAGAAACACGTACTAATTTCCTTTGAAGGGAGATAACATACTGGCTGCAAAATAAATATTGGCCTCAGAACTGGACAAACTGAGCTTAAGTCCTGGCTCCTTCACTTACTTGCTATGTGATTTTAGATAAATGATTTAATCTTGATTGTTTTAAATTTGAAAAATAGGGTTAATGATAACTGATGCTTTAGTAGTACAAAGAGGTATTCCACAAAGATAGTGGAAAACAGGGAAATTAGGTTGCATGCAACTACTATCTTAGGAGCTTTAACAAAATAATAAAATACCTGGGTTCTCAACCCCAGAATTCTGATATAATTAGACTTGAATGAGGTTGAGGCACAGTATTTTTGTCAAAATCCAGACAGACATGGTCCCTATCTCTCGTGAAGTGCACAATACAGGAGAAGTTACTGCCGTTATAGGTGAAAAACTAAATTGAATATGAGTTTTAGAGCCAGGAAGATCTGTGATATTTTGCTAGCTGTGTGGCCTTGGGCAATAACTTAATTTTCGTGAGTCTCAGTTTCCCCATGTATCAACACTAACGTTAATGCATTTATATCTCTTAGTATAGCGATTTAGGACTGCCACATAGTAGGTGAGTCCTAAATAGCATTATTCATTATAATTTTACAAGTATTATTGGTAATATTTTACCTCAAAAAGATACTATGACTGATCGTTTAGGCCTACAAGTATCTAATTGCTCAGTTGTAATATTTCACTTTCAAGTGAATAAGGTCTCCAAAGGGTTAAAAATAAATCACAGTTCTATCTCATTGGTGTTGAAATGGGGGCAGTTACAGCCTCTTTTCCATGCCAACTCACTAGTACTAGTACTGTCTATACATTTCTTCATAAGATATATCCATCAGACGTGGAATATTAGATATTCAGAGTTAATCTGTACTTTCATATACATATTGATTTAAACAACATAATTTTGTGATTTTGTTTTCCATTTCCATCTTGCATGTTTTAGAATTTCATCTTCTATCTTGGTATATGGAACAATGTGTCAATAAACATCAGTGAGCATAAAGGAAATATGACCCAACAAATTCTTGCGTCCAGTTCAATTTCAATTCAGGTTCTATTTCATTTCAACCTAATACATATAAACCTAAATTTCACTTATAGACTTCTAGCTCTTAATTAAAATCACTATCATGTTACCTAGAGGAAAAGTCTGCTTTTCTATGTTTTTCTCCTTTTACATAGAGTTTCAGAACATTTAGATTACAGTTTTTGGCCTAATAATTTAACCTTATATAAGCAGAGAGTGATTTTCACAATATCAAATCTGGTATCTATCATTTTGGTAGTCTTCAATTGCAAATGAAGTTTCCCTGAATATTATGAAAGAAAGGCATTGGCCTATAGAACACTCCTGATTTATAGTACAAGACCTTGGTTTTAAAATAATCTTGTGAGACAATTTGGCTTAATCCTTATTTTTTTCTCTTGATTTCAGGACTTAATGTAGCTAAAATAAACACTTTAATTTGAGCAATTGATTATAAATTAGGGACATGTCCATTCTGTATGAAGGCATAATAAAAGGTATAATTCCTCAATTCTTTTCTTTATTTTGGTTTCCTTGATTTTGGCCCAAATTGGAACACAAGTACAAATGCTAAAAGAAGTTCTTTCACCATGAAAATACAAGATATCATTATAAAATATGAAACCTGTTCCCAAAGTTATACACAAAACTCAGAATTGTGATTCACAGTCAAGGGAGCTACAAAACAGATCACTACCCCTTTCACAAAAGAAGTCAGATTCAGCTGACCTTAATTTCATGACAGTAAAAGCTGAGATTCACCAGGTAATAGTTGCTGTATCATTTTAACAAAAAGTCTCTGAAACTCTTTCTGTCATCCCAGAGTCCCACTTTTCATTTTCTTCCTAGATGAAAATGTTTCCTAAATTGTCTGGATTCCTCATGGATGCTTCCTTGAATACTGGGTGCATCTCGCGATTCCACTATTCTGCCCAATCCCATCAAATATAGAATGAACTCAGCACTCTCTACCATCTGGTCCTAACTCATTAATTCAGTCTAAGCTTTTCACCAGTGCGATTTTTCTACTTGAGACAGGTTGAGCTATTCATAATGTCCTAAATGTAGTTCATGCATTCATATCCTGTGCCTTCAGGTACACTATGATATAACAAGAAATATACACATTAGTCTTTGTCCCAATTTCCTGGCACAGGGTTCCTAAAACTCTGGTAATTTCCTGAGCAATAGGGTACTAGAGAACCTTTTGTCCTGGTCTCTGTTTTGGTCTCTGTTTTAGTTTCTGAGATAGAGCTCCTAATACCATTGTACATAAAGATGCATTTGGTCTTTGACCCTGTTCCTGACACAAAGCCCCTAAATCCCTTGGAATTTCCAGCGTGATAGGAGCATCTTTTGTCCCAGTGAAGCAACTCTTGATGGACTCCTGGATTGCCTCAGGTTGGGGGCTGGGTCAGGGAGAATCAACCATATGATTAGAGTGTTTGAAATTTTAGTTCCACTCCTGACCTCCTGGTAGGGTAGAGCTGAAGGTTGAATTGTTCAACCAAAGGCCAATGGTGTAATAAATCATGCCTATGTAATAAAGCTTTCATACAACTCCAAAAAGCTGGGTTGAGAGAACCACTAGATTACTGACCATGTGGAGGTTTCTGGAGAGTGGCCTGCCTGGAGAAGGCATGGAAGCTTTGCCCTCATTCTTCCATATTGCTGTTCATCTGTATCCTTGAAATATTCTTTTAGTAAGCCAGTAAATGTAAGTAAAATGTTGCCCTGAGTTCTGTGAGCCACTCTAGCCACTCTAGCCAATTAATTGAACCCAAGAAGGGGGTCATGGGAACCCCTATTTATTGCCAGTCAGTCAGAAGCACAGGCCACAACCTGTGCTTACAACTGGCATCTGAATGGGGGCAGTCTTATGGGACTGAGCCCTCAACCTGTGGTATCTGATACTATCTCTAGGTAGATAGTGTCAGAACTGAATTTCATTAGAGGACTACCAGTTGGTGTTACTGGAGAATCTTCTTAATTGATTGGTGCTGGTGGGGGGAAACCCCACACATTTTGGTGACCAGAGGTGAAGTATTCAATATTGCATTGAATGTGAGAGCAAAATGACCTTTCCTTTTCCTATCTCAACATATGCTCTTCTCTTAGTTTAGAAAGACCTTCCTTCTTTTCTTTTTCTAAGAAGTCTCATGTGAACATTAGATCTTCCATGCAGCCTTTTCTGACCATGAACTGCTGTAACTTTACTTGTCCTTTTTGATTCGTCTTTACTATTTTGGTTCCCATCAGTTACATCAAAAAGTATGTTAGAGCAGATCTAGTAATACTTTTTCTTCTCACTAAAACACAAAAACTTCACTTTTTAAACAAATATTTAATGAGCACTTATGAAGTACAAAGTACTCCTCTAGACATTTGGAACATATCATAGAACAAAGTGTGCCTGTTTACAAAGACAAACTTTTTAAATAGTTTTCTGAATCTTAGAAGCATGATAGGTTTAGCTAAGATCTAATAGGCAAGTAATTATGATGGAACCCAATGAACTCAATTCATTATTGATGAGCCTTGCTGATTTGGCTTATTATCATAAAGTTCTGGAAGGAAAGGGAAAATAAAACTTAACAGTTATTGAACAATAGAACAACAGAACAACATTTACATTGCTGTTTTCATTTGCTATTCACAATAAATCTTGAAAGATACGTAGTCCCTTACAGGGGATGTTTCAGTAAAGTGAAAAAGATAAATGTATCACAGGATAGTTGGCCTAAAAGGAAAGTCTTTGTCTCTATTAGAGTACTTTCTCATAAATAAATAAATAATATCCATGTCTTCTGAAGCCAGCTCTAGCCCTCTGGAATATCTGGTAAGAGGAATGGGTTTTAATCCAAGTGATACTCTAAAATCATCCTTTTTATCAGTCGAATATTTATATCCTGTTTTCCAACAACAGTTCTCCAATACCAACTGGAAGTCTTACAATTCAATTCTAACGGTAACTATCCAGAATTAGAATGTATCCCACAGGTTAAGGGCTCAGTCCCACAAGATTGCCCTCACTTCAGGTGCCAGCCACAAATAGTGTCCTGAAGCTATGCACACTTCTGTCTGGTTGACTATAAATTGATGGGTTCCCATAACTCTTCCTTAGGTTTGATAATTTACTAGAATGTCTCACAGAATTCAGGAAAGTAGAAAAGCATGATGCTTACAATTACCTTTTTATTATAAAGAAAACAACTCAGGAACTGCCAAATGGAAGAAATACACAGGACAAGGTATGAGATGGGGAGGTGAGGAGCCTCCATACCCATCTCTTGGCAGATCACTTTCCCAGCACATTGATGTGTTCACCAACTTTGAAGCTTCCCATATCCCTTTGTTTAAATGTGTTTGTTGAAATTTTATTTTCAGGCATCCTTGATTAAATCATTGGCCATTGGTGATTGAATTCAATCTCTAACGTCTTTCCTCCTCTGTCTCAGTTCATTTATGTTGCTATAAAGGAATACCTGGAGCTGGGTAATTTATAAAGGAAAGAGGTTTATTTTTCTCGTGGGTGTTTAGGCTATACAAGAAGCATGATACCAGCATCTGTTTCTTGTGAGGACCTCAGGCTGCTTCTACTCATGGCAGAAAGCAATTGAGAGCCTGTGTGTGCAGAGATCACGTGGTGAGAGAGGAAGAAAGAGAGAGATGGGGGAGGTGCCAGGCTCTTTTTAACAACTAGCACTCATGGGAATGAATAGAGTGAGACTCATTCATTCCAGTGAGAATGGCACCAAGCCTTTCATGAGGGATCCACCTCCATGACCCAGTACTTCCCATTAGGTCCCACCTCCAACACTGGAGATCAAATTTCAACATGAGGTTCGGGAGGCCAAATATCCAAACTATTGAATCCTCTCAAGGTCAGAGGTGGATCTGAAAGTTCCAATCCTTTAACCAGGTTGTTGGTTTCTCTGGCAACCAGACCCTATCCCAAAGCTGCCTAGGGGGTTGCCAGGAGTCATCTCAATAGTATAAACCCAGGTATGGTCAAAGGTGTTCGTTATGAATAAAAATAAACACTCCTGTCAATCAGAATATCCCAAGGTATTAGGAGCTTTTTGCCAGAAACCAAGGACAAAGATGAAATATACATATTTTTATTACACTACAATTGGAAATACCCAAGAAGCTTAAAAACCAAGGCCTAGTCCCCTCTGCCTAAGGTTCTAATTTCAGTGGTCTGAAGTAGAGCCCCACCATGGGCACTTTATAAAGGATCTTCAGTTGATTCTAACGTACAGCCAGGGTTGACAGCAATTTTTTAAGTAAGAGAATGGTGTGAGTCAGGTGAGGGGTGTTCAATATTTGAAAGCAAATTTACAATTTCTTTGAACTATAGTCCTTGCACTATGCTAGCTGCTGAGGAGACAACAGTGAGCAAGCCAGGCATGTTCCTTTCCATATGCACCTTATAGTCCAGTAGGAAAGATGTAAATTACATATATATGTCAGGCATAATGAAGCTGAGAAGGTCAGGTAGAGATTACCATGACAGCACATAGCAATGAACCCTTTGTTGGCAATTGCTCTTCAGTGAGAGGACCATGAAACAGTGGCATCAGTATTACCTAGGAGTTGCTGAAGTTACAGAATAAGAGGCCCCACCCGAGACCCACTAAATTGAATAGCATTTTACCAACATCCTCAGGAGAATCCCATGCATAATCAAGTTTGAGAAGTGCAGCTCTTGGCAACTCCCCAGAAAGAACTGCTTGTGAATTCCTCAATGAGATCCCAGAGGCAGCTCTTCTTGTCCTTCAGGGAAATAATTGTACAAATCTTCCTATATCCCATAAACTACCCTAGGAACTTCCCAATAAAATGATTTTTTTGTTTAAACTAGTAAGATTCACATTCTATTGCCTCCAAGAAAGTTACCATATCTAATAAAGTTTCTATTTCCAAAATGCTAGAAAAAAAGACAAAACCCAAATTATATCTCATGTTTTCAATTCAGCACTTGATATTTCCAGCATTTTATACATAATCTGACATATTGTTCCTTCTCTTCATAATTTAACACACATGTAGTTTCAAGCCAATTAGTTGAATGATGTCAAGAATTTGGTGCTTTGGGTTGGCTTAATGATTTCCATCCTTTTCTCAATTGTATATATTTAGTTTGTGAGAACTGTGTTCATTATCTATTGCTGCATAATAAAATGCCCTAAATGTAACAGTTTAAGACAACAATAAGCACTTACCATCTCACAGTTTTTGTGGGCTAAGAATTAGGAGTGGCTTAGCTGGGTTATTTTTACTCAGCATATTTTATGACGTCATGATCAAGATGGTGGCTGGGAAGCTGCCTTCATTTGAAGGCTTGCCTGAGGATGGAGGGTCTAATTCCAATAAGGCTCACACCAGTGGCTGAAATGTTGATGCTGGCTGTTGGCAGAAATCCTTAATTACTCACCACATGGACTTCTTCATAGATATACTTGAATTTCCCCATGCCATGAGAATTGACTTCCCTTAGAGAAACTGCTTTCTGTGTTAGTCCATTTGCACTGCTATAAAGGAATACCGAAGGCTGGTAATCTATTTTTAAAAAGAAGTTTATTTGGCCTACAGTTCTGCAGGCTTTATACCAATCATAGTGTCAGCATCTGCTTCTGGTGAGGCCTTAGGAAGCTTACAGTCATGATAGAAGACGAAGGGGAGCCAGGATGTCACATGACAAGAGTGAGAGAGAGAGGGAGAAGGTACTGGGCTCTTTTAAACAACTAGATCTCACATTCACTCAGAGTGAGAAATCATTCATTACTGCAAGGACAGCACCAAGCCATTCATGAAGGATCCAGCCCCATGACCCAAACACCTCCCAATTAGGGCCACCTCCGCCATTGGAGGTTACATTTCAATATGAGATTTGAAGGGCACGAGGCATCCAAAACATACAACATTGAGAACAAGGCAGAAACCACGATATCTATCATGAGCTAGCCTCAGAAGCCATATTTCACCATTTCTGCAAATCCTATTGGCTACAGGTCAATCCTATTCAATGAGAGGGGAGGAGACTCATAGCAGTGTGAATGAGGGAAGACTCATTGGAGATAACCTGGGAGACTGGGTAACACAAGGTCCATATTTCATATCATTTCACTTTTCTACTTCCAAGTATTTAAAGAAAAATAGGACCAAAGGTAATAATGTACCAAGCATTTTCTATGTAGACAAAGATGGTGACTTAACTGTATGATGGAAATTTTCATGTGTATAATAACAATAATACTAAAAATATAATATCTAACATTTATGTAACCCTTAATAAAATGTCATGGACTGTTCTAATGGCTTTTTATATATTAAATGCATTTAATCCTTACAACATGACTTTTATAAAGTTAGCTATCTCCTTCTACCACTTCTAACTGCCCCACCACTACCATCCTGGAGCAAGCATAATCACAACTTACCTGGATTGCTGCAAAAGCCTCCAACCAGGCTATACCCACAATCCTTTGAGGTAGGTACTATTTCTGTCTGCATTTTACATTCCAGGCAGAGGGATCAGCAAAGTCCAAAGGTAGGCATTTGTATAGCAGTTTGGAGAAACAACCAAAAGGGCAGTAAGATTAGAGCAGAGTAAGTAAGGAGGGGGAACTAGGAAATGGGCTTATAGAGGTAACACATGGAGGAGTAAGCACAGACCATGCGAGGCCCTGGGGGTTATAGTAATCACTTACTGGGGTGGGGCTGAGAACAGCTTGAAAGAATAGAAGGCAGATGTGGGACGCCTAGTTGGAGGCTATTGTAGAAGTCCAGGTAAGGTGGTTATGCCTGGTCCAGGATAGTAGCAGTGGAATGGTGAGAAATGGTGGAAGGAGTGGAGCATCCATTTATTCAGTTAACTTGTTTAAAAAAACCCATTTCCCATTTAGAAAAGGAAAATGCAGCTTTCTGCCAGTGCTCATTTTTTTGGGACAATGGGAAATGGGTTAGGAATCATGATAGTGATGTTGAAGGAATAGGTGATTAAAGGAAACAGCTATGATGGAGTAGAATGATGGTATCCTGAGAGCAGAACCAGTGTTCATCTAAAGCTGCTGTTTGATAGTTTTGCCAAGTACACAAGCCCTGCTACCTACCAAAAGAAGCTGATTTAAAACAAAAGAGATTTTGATGACCATCTGAGTTATTGGAAAGCAGTTCAGAAATATAGATTTGTTTTTAAAAGAAAGGATACTAGGAAGATGTAGAAGAGTGTGCTTTAAAAATATTGTGACTGACTGATGATCAAAGGAAAGCTTGGCAAATTCTCCTGGCAGTCAAACAAAAAGGCACACACACACAAACCACAGCAAATAAAAGATTTGTTAAAGAAAGTAAACTAGATATTCACAGACACATATTCAAATTTCAAGCCAAAATTAAAATGGACATCAATATTTTTTCTCTTGAACACAGACATGAGAGCCAATCGAATGTATGTCAATAGCATACAATATCAGGGTAATGAGAAATTCAGTGCATTACTCTGCCATCCCCAGCTTGGTCAAAACAAACTACCTTACTAATGGAGGAAACTAGTTCTTCCAAAATGATCATTCATTCTACAAACATTCGAGTACCTACAAATGCTAATGAACTATTCCAGAAACATTTTCAGTACTTTTTTAACATATGAAATCAATAAGTCTCAAATGGGATAACATTATAAAATTTAGTGTTCTAGACCTGGAAAGAATGATGGAGATAATTTAATCCATCCTTCTTGACCCATCACCCATTTGATAGCTAGAAATAAATGGAGGAGCATGGTAGTGAAGCAATTTGCTTAATGTCACATGGCTTGTTAGCTTTAATGTTGGGATTGAAAAGCAGAGAACTCTTTCATTATGTCTTTATCTCATTCTAATAGAGCCACAGTCATTTTCAAAAATTAATTTGTAGTAACTTTTTTTTTAACACTAAACCAATGAATATGCATGTCTTTCACGTTTCAATTGACATTGGCATCTCTCCACAGTTATGCGAGGACAGGTATGAGAGTATCATTTCCCTCTTCTACTATGAAAATGGAAACCCAGAGCCAAACCATCCTTGCAGTGCAAGGGAGAAGTTCACAGAGCCACATACAGACAAGTTTGCTTCATTCACACCCACATCCCTGTGCCACACAGTGCCTGTTACATACAAGACACTCAATACATTTTTATTAAACGAATGAGCAGATTTATGCTCTCTTAATATCAGTTCAACCCAGAAACCCAGCAAAGGGTAAATCACAAGCATTAAAGTGAAACTGGAGCTTACAGTGCCTCCTGGATACCATGTCTGTCTTTGCCAGGGTAGACATGGAGACTTTAAAAAATATTATATGTACATTTAATAATTTTTAAAAATCCCAGTGGAGGCTCTTAAAGACAGAATCGAATGTAAAGACAGACATTCTACCTTAGCCTAGGCCAAGGTGCAAGTAAGGGAAGAAATAAAGAATGTGTAGAAAATTCCCATCCAGATATAACAGGAGATGAAAGTGATGTCAGTGCTAATGGGACTAATAAGTAAAATCTTGTAAAAAATCAAGCGTAAGTTGCTATTTCTTCTAACACTGCCTACAATGTGCCTTTCTTCTATAGTAAGTAAGCTAAACATATCTTTTTAGGCCAGTGTCTTGTATTTTGAAATTCTGTTTCTGATGAAATTTTACTTACTCAATATACTCCTAGTCCTTAAGTTAATTATCAGACTCTGAACCATTGATTTCAAGGGGAAAATGATGTGTTATAAATGTGGCCCCCAATGAAGTAGCAAAACATGTATAGACTGTTTATTTTCTATCACCAGTGCACAACAGCATTTTCATCTTTTACTAAAATTTTTATTTTTCAAAATAAAATTTGGCCACTCATAGGTTGCGAATCTTTACAACCTGTCCACTATGCAAGAGCATTCACTTGAAGGTTTGATACAAAGGGACTTAATTAACCCCATAGCTGCTCAGCTATCTTTAAGTATATTGCCAGAACGCAGCTGCCCAACAGAGTGGTTAGGAACATCTACTGCCTTCTTTCCAGTCATGGACAGGTAACAATTTACTGCCAAAAAAGTGACCATAATAGAGTCCTTTTTAAAGATGAAAACTTTAAAAGTCAAAGTTATATTTTATGAGCTGTACAACCTCAGCTCATTCTTAGAAGAAAAATGGCTGGAATCATGAAGAAAATATTACTAACTTCTTGAGTCTCTTACTTGAACACACACAAAAATATATGCACAAATATATGCATAAATATGTATTCACACAGCTCAACTGCCTACTCTTCATTTTCCTCTTTTTTTTTTTGCCTGGATTCATCACTATCATGAGGCGAGTGAGGCACTTGCTTTGGGTGTGATATGTAAGGGGAGACCAAAAACTCCTCAATCAAAATAAGGACCAATAATATTGAGGTACTGGGCTACATGGGAGTATAAGATAAAAAGAAAAGCAGTAATACAGATCCTGTTTTTATTAAAAATTGTTCATTTTTTGGTCATAAATTTTTGGCGTGATTTTTGATTTCTAAAATATTGTATTGTAGTATTACTTTGGTTACTAAGTTTTTTTTGTTTTTTTGTTTGTTTGTTTGTTTGTTTGTTTGTTTTTTGAGACACAGTCTCACTCTGTCGCCCAGGCTGGAGTGCAGTGGCATGACCTGGGCTCACTGCAAGCTCTGCCTCCCGGGTTCATGCCATTCTCCTGCCTCAGCCTCCTGAGTAGCTGGGACTACAGGCACCTGCCAACATGCCTGGCTAATTTTTTGTATTTTTAGTAGAGATGGGGTTTCACTGTGTTAGCCAGGATGGTCTCAATCTCCTGACCTCGTGATCAGCCCTTCTTGGCCTTCCAAAGTGCTGGGATTATAAGTGTTGGCTACTGAGTTTTTGTTGTTCCACGTATTTTGCTCCAAAGGCAAGTGTCCCGCTACTCTCACCCACATCCTCATACTGTTGGCCCAGCCTAGATGATTCTACTTCTATCAAAGGGGAATGCAAGACAGACTCAAGGCTTTAAGGGCTTCATTCTATGACTTCAGTTCCTAAATTACCATTAGGAATGTTCCATTTCAGTACAACTCCTCCAAAAATACGGCCCTATAGGATTTTGAAAGGGTAATGGATGTTATGAGCAAAATGAACAAGCTTTGAAATATATAACTGATATAGTTTGGATCTGTGTCCCCACCCAAATCTCATGTCAAATCACAATCCCCAATGTTGGAGGTGGGGCCTAGTGGGAGTTGATTGGATTATCGGAGCAGTTTTCTCGTAAATGATTTAGCACCATTCTCTTGGTGCTGTTCTCACGAGAGTGAGTGAGTTCTCATGAGATCTGGTTGTTTAAAAGTGTGTAGTGGCCAGGTGCATTGGCTCACACCTGTAATCCCAACACTTTGGGAGGCCATGGTGGGTGAATCATGAGGTCAGGAGTTGAAGACCATCCTGGTCAACATGGTCAAACACCCTCTCTACTAAAAATACAAAAAATTAGCCGGGCATGGTGTTGGGTGCCTGTAATCCCAGCTACTTGGGAGGCTGAGGCAGAGAATTGCTTGAATCCAGCAGGCAGAATTTGCAGTGAGCCCAGATCGCTCCATGGCACTCCAACCTGGGCAACAGAGCGAGACTCCATCTCAAAAAAAAAAAAAAAAAAAGGGTGTAGTACCTTCCCCTTTGCTATTGCTGCCTTGGCCATGCGACTGTGCCTGCTCCCATTTTGTCTTCTGCCATGATTGTAAGTTTCTGGAGATCTCCCCAGAAGCTGAGCAGATGCCAGCATCATGAGTCCTGTACAGCCTGCAGAATGGTGAGCCAATTAATCCTCTTTTCTTTATAAATGATCCAGTCTCTGGTATTTCTTGATAGCAATGCGAGAACAGACTAATACAATCACTATGGAAATCTAAGTTTTAATAAAGACTCCGAGGATTAGAAAATACATCCATGTTCTAAACTTGAACCTTCTTGACAACATCCACCCATGAATACATCCAAACAATTGCAGTGATGGAGAACATGCTATTTCTCAATACAGTCAATTCTAACTGAGATCTTTTACAAATGTTCTTGCTTACAGGGAGTCAGATGTGACTCTTCTTCACATTTCACATACTGGCTCACTTTGGATTTCTTGAGCTATTATTTAATAAGACTAATCCTTTTCTCCCTCTTCTAGGATTGGTGTAAAAGAAATTGCAGTTTTTGCCACTAAAAGTAATTGCAAAAACAACAATTACTTTGCACCAACCTAATAAGATTTGAAGGCAGATAAAAACGTGCATTTTCTTGAAGCCAGTTATTTTCCTTTTGGACATTTATCCTAAGGAGATAATCATTAATTTACTATTAAATGTTGTTTTAGAATTTGAATTACATTGAAATAAGAATGAAGATTCTGGTAGCCATAACCATTATAATTCAGTGCTCAAGTTGTTTTCTCAGGGTTGAAACTGTGGTAATCTTAACCTGGCTGGTCATTAGAATCTTCTGACGGAGTGTATTTATTTATTATTTATTTTTTGAGGCAGAGTCTTGCTCTGTGGCCCAGGTTGGAGTGCAGTAGCAGGATCTCAGCTCACTGCAACCTCCACCTCCCAGGCTCAAGCAATTCTCCTGCCTCAGACACCCGAGTAGCTGGGATTACAGGCATGCACCACCAAGCCTGGTTAATTTGTTGTTGTTGTTGTTGTTGTATTTTTAGTAGAGATGGGGTTTCACCATATTGGCCAGGTTGGTCTCGAACTCCTGACCTCAAGTGATCCACCTGCCTTGGCCTCCCAAAGTGCTGGGATTGCAGGTGTAAGCCACTGCATTCAGCTTGATAGAGTTTAAATTATGTAAATGTTTGGAATCTATACTTAAGGTGTTCTTAGATCTGAGGTGGGGCCCAGCATTCTTGCTCTTTAAACCTCCTCAAGAGATTGGAAGATTCAGATGGATTGAAAACTGCTTCTTTCCTGCTAGTCAGCTGAACGGGAACATCCACTAGTCCCTCACTTCCTCCAGGTCAGTCAAAAAAACCCTACAAGTTAGAATACCTTATTTACTTTCATAAAGTAAGCTCCTGTTCTGTACTTAAGCTTCTCCTGAAAGTACAATAATTATTTTATTGTGGAAAAGAGATTATGTGGGGATTGACTACTTTTCTTGGATTGCCCATGGGGTAGAAAAATTAGGGAAGTATGGTGGCACCCTGAAGCAATATGTGACAGGTGTTACAGAAATCAGAGAAATCTCTGTGAATTTTCTGGATTTTAACTCAGGGAAAATAGTTATTTGTCTTGTAAATCACTATAATTAAAGATAATGATAATAATACTTTATATCAAAAATGTTGTGCCTGTGTTGTTATCTCTTCGGGGCCTTCTGAAAACCACATGATGAAGGAGAGAAGCGTATCCATGTGCCTGCTTGAACTTCTGTGACTTGTTCATGCAAGAAATAGAAGACAGACATTCTAATGCCAACATTATTAATTTACCTTAGCAAGAACTACCATAGTCATAACATCAGTCTTTATAAAATGTGCTATAAAGTATTTATCATTTAAAAAAAGTTAATTAAAAACAGGAGAATTTAAAAAACTATAGCTTAACCAATATTACATAATCTAATATTTTTATTGAGACTTCAGTTTGATTAAAGATAAGAAATCTTTATAACTATTATTTTAGGATGAACATTCATTGGCTTAATAAAATTTTACTGTACCCTATTAACAGTTGATTTTAGACACTAAAGCCAAGTTCCACAACAAGGGAGAAAAGCGTGTGTGGTCTTGCTGGCTGTTTATTTGGGCAGAATCAGAAGCACTTTTAAGTCTGGCTGGATTCCCTATTTTTAAACCATTTTCCACTTACAAGCACATAATAGCCACAAGGAAATACCTTCAGGTTTTCTATGATACTCGGATCTTTCAGGAGAGAGTAATTTGGATTTAAAATGCATGCCTTTAATTGAGAATAACTTTAATTCTAGGATCCATTATACTTTTAAGCAAGAATTGTGTGCCAACCATTGTGCTAGGAACTCTAGATTCAGAAATTAATAAGACATAGTACTTACTTGTGTGTGTCTTTTACTAAGTTGAAAAGAGCTGACAGTGCTAAAACAGGGCTAATCTATTGCAGATCCAGGGTGGATCCTGCCTATAGCTTGAATTCTTGCACCATAAACCACAGCTCCTCTTATCATATGTGCTGAGATTGAATCGGTCCATGATGTCCAAAACAGAGAATCAGAATTCTTGAGCACTGATCACTTTAAAGAATTCAGAGCTATCTATATTAATCTATCTTGTGGTGGTGGTTTTGTTTTGAGCTCATAAAAGTTAAAAACCATTAAAGAGAAATCTAGATTTTAGAACAAGGAGTATTACTGTCATGGTTTCTAAGTATGTTGATTTAATTAACCCCATGTGACACTTGCCAAATGTCTTCAAGAGTTACATGCACAGAGATTATTTATATATTCGGAACTGATTTTTTGGAAACAAAAAGCTTCTCTCTGAATTTGCTAGATTCTGTTAAGCAAATTCCTGCTAATTTGAGTCCTTTAAATTATAATCAAATTTCATTGTCAATGCAGGTTACCCTTGACCATTCCCCCTTGAGCTAGCAAAATGTGCATTGTCTACTCAATCTACAAAATTATCAGTTAAGAGAGCAAAAAGGAGACATAAATGTGAGAAGTTTCACAGAAACTCTCCATGCTATGGTTGTCCTACACGTCATGTTGGAGTCATTTTGACAGAAACGGCTTTCACAGAATGCCCATCAGACATGTTTCCACAGGCTGTTTTGCCATCTGTAGTATTAAAGAATATCACTATGGGTTCCTTGGGGCTAATCGTTTAGAATTGATTACAAAGTTTTCATGATGCACTGTCTAAAGTGGAATTATTGACTTTAATGCCAGCCCCCCCACCAAAAAATCCAACCAGTGGCCTTATTAAACCAGAAACAAAGAATAAACAATGTTTTAGACACTTTTTATCTGGAGTGAACACACACACACACACACACTTGCTTGTGATATATCTCTGCTGAAATAATTGTTTTTGACCAAGTGATGGTCATAGAAAGTTTATGCATAATGTATCCTACTCTAGATACCACTTTCTCCTTGATTTATTTATGCAAAATGCACATCTCAAAATCCAAAAGCACCCACCTAATAGAAAGAAATGATGAAGCCTTGCTTTCCTTAAGTATGGCATGCAGATGCAGTTGAAATTATGTGGAGAGCAGTAAACATGTTCTGTAAACCTGTACTATGAGAAACGTGGACTTCTCCCATTTTAGGAAACAGAAAAATCATATGGATATTTTAAGTCATTTCCTTAAAGTTGTAACACCTCTTGCTTAGATATTCTGATCAGGCTATTTAAGCAAATTTTTATTTTTATAAATTAAGTTTTTCCTTTTTAAAAAATATCCTTTAAAAAGTTGGAATATCAATGTGATTGTATAGCTAGTGCTGCAAATCATAGGTTTAGATACTCACAAGCACAAAGAAATCTTTTAAGTCGACTCTAAAGTGATTATTCTAGTTTTTTTTCTGTTTCATTATGCAGCATCTTTGGAGTCCTCATAAAGCACAATTGTGAAAACATCATCTCAGGCTTAAAGGAGAAATTATTTTCCAACATGTTATCAAGAAAAAATAGTATAA
Source organism: Nomascus leucogenys (assembly GCF_006542625.1). Classification (NCBI taxonomy): domain Eukaryota; kingdom Metazoa; phylum Chordata; class Mammalia; order Primates; family Hylobatidae; genus Nomascus; species Nomascus leucogenys. The sequence continues at coordinate 20,455,706 of NC_044402.1, forward strand.
CTATTATGTCAGTTAGATATTTCATTGCTGTCCTCTATTAATCATGAAAGCTTGATTTGGTACTAATTCCAGAGGCCGTTCAGTCATAGAGTCCCCCTCTCACTCCAGGAAGCCTTGACATATACCATGTAAGTGTGATCACAGTATATACATGCAACCTACTCTGTGTTCAGTTGAACTAAATGCCTTTGACAGAAGATTGATGACTCATTTGAGTAAAATTTTGGCAAGTTTATCTACATGTTGGAAATGTCTTCTTTTTTAGGTGGACATTTGCTGTTTCTCTGACCTTCTGATGTCCATTATCCTTTTCTAATACAGAATGATTTTTCTCTTCAGTTGTTGTCTGCAGTCGTGGTGCAATGGTGTGCCAAGGCTCTTCACTCCCACGTCAGAGGTTACAGTAGGTCTTGTTTACCAGGTGCTTCCTTTCCCTGCTCAAGAGACAGGCATGTGCCATGACCATAGGACTCTCTCTCCCAGGACATTGAATCCTGTGAGGAGTAAAACAAAAATAAAATAATAAAATATACCATTTTGGAGGGGTTCAGAGTCACATTAGTGCTGGTGTGCTAATCAGATTGGTGTGTGCTCACCAGATTTTTCCTGCAGTCTCTACTGCTGGACCGCAGGTTCCCTAGAATCCAGCCCTTTGCTAAATCAAAGTCATCAGCCTTCACTTCAAATTTTGTGGCTCTTGATACCTTTCCAATCTATGCTGTTTTCTTAAGTCAACCAGCGTCTGTCTATACTGCCTGCAAGCAAATAACTCTTTCATTAAAGTTCCCAGTAGTTTCCTCCTTTGTTCCTAAGTTCCCTTTCCAGAATTTCTTCATGTTCACAGACCCAGCTTTGCAATATAAAATCCTACCACAGTTTAACTCTCTTCTTTTGGCCAAACAAATAAACTTCCTACAACTGTTACTTAAATTATTTGAATTCTAGATCTTAGACAATTCTGATCACGTTTTTTTCTTTGTGGAGAAGACCCATATGGAACTGGTATTTAAAGAAAACACCGAAGTCCCCAAGTCCCCAGTCCTCCCTTTTTTTTTTCAGAGGAGGAGGATCTGATTTCAGTTCCATTACTTTCATTACCATGTGACAATGTTTAGTTAATTCTGAAACTGGGTTCCAGACTAAATTTTACTGTTACATTTTGTCTAATGAATTATAGCATAGCCATTATTGGTGCCTGCCTGTTATAATTTAAATAAAATATGTTACCGGCTGGGCGCGGTGGCTCACGCTTGTAATCCCAGCACTTTGGGAGGCCGAGGCGAGTGGATCATGAGGTCAGGAGATCGAGACCACGGTGAAACCCCGTCTCTACTAAAAATACAAAAAATTAGCCGGGCGTGGTGGCGGGCGCCTGTAGTCCCAGCTACTCAGAGAGGCTGAGGCAGGAGAATGGTGTGAACCCGGGAGGCGGAGCTTACAGTGAGCTGAGATCGCGCCACTGCACTCCAGCCTGGGTGACAGAGCGAGACTCCGTCTCAAAAAAATAAAAAATAAATAAATAAATAAATAAATAAAATATGATATTGTTCCTTCTGAATTTTCATTAAATTCACTGGTAAAAATGGTGAGTAGACCAGATCCCTGTACCAGACTATAAACAACCTGCTTGTGGTTGACAGTGATTTAATAATCAACAGCTTTTGATGAGACTTTTTTTTAAATTCCAAATTGCTTAACATGTTTAATCATTTAAACATATTTAAGTATCTATATATACATCTGCTACATTTTAGTTCAGCCCTTATTTTTCTGTAATTTCTCAATATGATACAAAATGTCTCTATTAAACTGATAAGTAGGTAACATCATACTTAATGATGGGAGTGTGACATAGTATCTTAATTGCAGATACAACACACACATATAACTGAATCAAATTTCAGAAGTAAGTTTTTTTTGAGACAGGATCTCACTGTCTCATCCAGGTTGCAGTGCAGTGGGAATCTTGGCCCAGCTGGGCCACCAGGCCCAGCTAATTTTTGTATTTTTTTGTGGAGACAGGTTTTTGCAATGTTGCCCAGGCAGGTCTCGAACTCCTAGACTTAAGTGATCCACCCACATCGGCCTCCCAAAGTGCTGAGATGGCAGGCATGAGCCACCGTCCCTGGTGCAGAAATATTTATTCTGGTTATATGCAGTGCATCTTTATTAGTTTCTATTCTGTTACATTCTATAGAGTTCCCTTTTATTAACTGATCATATAAAGTTGGTGGATGGTATCAATGTATTAGTTGTGATATTGTGCTGTAGTTATGCAACATGTTATCCCTGGGAAACTTGGTGAAGGGTATGAGAAATCTCTGTATTATTTTTAACAACTGCATTTGAATCTACAATTATCTACAAATTTAAAAAAATCATAAACTACAAATCTGTGATTCACTAATGCTTCATCAACAGAAATTTATAAGTGCTGTGACTGAGATATTAACAAAATTGTAATGAGTAAAACAAGGGTGACTGGTATCATTATCATTTTTCTATATTATTGTAAAAGTTCTAGCCACTACAATATGATAAGAAAAACGAAATAGTATTGGAAAAAAATAAAACTGGAATAATTTTCAGGTTATAGCATGACTTACGTGAAAAACTGCAAAAAGTATAATTGGAAAATTGACAAAAGACAAGGCAAGATGATTTGCAAAAGAAAATATTTGAGTAATTTTAAAAAGTAAAACTGTTTGCTCTTACTATTAAAAAATAAAATGCTGTTTTTCAGCCAGGCACGGTGACTCAAGCCTGTAATCCCAGCATTTTGGGAGGCCGAGGTGGGCAGATCATGAGGTCAAGAGTTCGAGACTAGCTTGACCAACATGGTGAAAACCAGTCTCTACTAAAAATGCAAAAATTAGCCAGACGTGGTGGTGCGCACCTGTAATCCCAGCTACTCAGGAGGCTGAGGCAGGAGAATCACGTGAACCTGGGAGGTGGAGGTTGCAGTGAGCAGAGATTGCACCAAGGTACTCCAGCCTGGGTGAAAGTGAGACTCCATAAAAAAAAAAAAAAAAAAAATGCTGGTTTTTTACTCATAAATAGATATATTTTAAGAAAATGTATAAAATTTTATTGTTTTATGATTGTGGCAAGTATCATCTTCAACCGCCTATGTAAGCAGAAATTGCTACAAATCTTTTGGAAAACAATCGTAAAACTGTTAACTTATATAACCTTAGGTCATATTGCTTGTCCCAGTAAATATTTGCTTTGGAATCCATTCTAAATACATTAAAAAAAACTTGGGTAAGAATTTATATGACAAATTGTCTGTTACAGCTAAAGTTATACTAGTAACATAATAAATAAATAAAGGTTTAGTCAGAATGTTTAATATTAGGTATCTACTTGAAAACCCATGAAGGGATTATTTACAGCCTCAGCAATACTTTTTACTAAGAGTATTTAATAACAGGAAAAATACTAAAATATAATATTAAAGTATTAATAGTTATTTCTGAGCAAAGGCATATAGCTGATTTTCCTGCTATTTTTTGCACAGAAACAATTTACATGATCTGAAGTGGCTGGCTCAAACTCTGTTCAATACAAGTGCTTAAATTAGTCAGTAAAGGCTGCCATAACAAAGTATCACAGATTGGGTGTTTTAAACAACAGAAATTTATTTTCTCACAATTCAAGAGGCTGGAAGTGATCAAGGTGTCAGCAGGGTTGATGTCATTTTGAGGCCCCTGTCCTTGGCTTATAGATGACTGCCTTCTCTCTGTGTCTTCACATGGTCTTTCCTCCATGCCTGTCTGTGTCCTCTTCTTATAAGGATGCCAGTCACACTGGATTAGGGCCCACTCTAACAACCTCATTTAACATTTACTACCTCTTGAACACCCTATGTCTAAGTACATTTACATTTTACGGTACTGGGAGTTAGGGATTCAATATATAAATTTTAGGAGACGTCATTCAGTTCATAGTGCTCTAGACAGATCAAATGCTGCTGCATACACCCAAGCCATTCTGCTGTGGCGGAAATAGATTGTCATGGTTAATAATGACAGAAGGTAGATTATTAGACACTGCTTAATGTAAAAGCACCAAAACTCCTGTGGCCTATCAAGGTGGAAGATAACGCTGTCTAGGGTCATTGTACAGATGCTGGACTGGGCTATCCATCAGAGTACAAGAATCTCATGGGATCAACTGGCAGGATGGAAGGTTGATACACAGAGTTCTATGTGTCCTCCAGGAAAAGACCCGACAGTGTGTATCATCTGTGTACATATCTCTTTGTGGTCTTGAGAAACCTCTTAGCTGGACAAGTTCAGTACATTCTCCTTTCATAACAAGAAAAACAATGACCACGACAAATAGTTGTGGCTGTTAAGGGAAAGTCACTGTCACACAAAAACTATTGTGTTGTATTGTGTTTGCCATTAAAAGTAATGGCAAAAACCGCAGTTTTCTTTGCACCAACCTAATATTACTGTGTTTATAAGATAAAGACATATATTTAGATGACAGAGAGTTCCACTAACACATTACGTTTCTGTATACAAATGGTTAGCCTGACTATAAAGCTCTTCTGTCCACAAGGACTCCTTCCCGAGGGTTCTGGAAAGCAGCTGTTGTATAGACCACTTGAGCATTTTGACTTAAGACAACAGAGGGAATTTATGTAAAGATTTGTCAAAAGGAGATAAGAGCTTTCTTCTAAAACTATGTTAAGTGGAGAAGAAGATGAAATGCTTTTGTTAGTTTGTAGCATGTGAATACTAGCCAAAATATAAAATAAATACCTTGTTTTCTGCAGTAGAAAACTGAGGAATCTAAAGAAATCTCATTTGGAGGATGGTACAACATTGTCTACATAAAATATCTGCTTCTATCTGAAGCCATGGGCAGAAATGAAAAGACTTCCAGGCTCTCAATAGGCCTGGAGTTGAGGAGAAGGTCAGTTCACACATGTGAATGTTTGAAAACAAACAAAACACCCACCCCACTCTGCAAAGACACAATTCTCCTTAAGTGTTGTCAAACTTCTTCTAAATTAAATGGCTAGGCAGTTACATAGAAATAAAGGCTATTGAGCCTCAAAAAACAAAGGAAAAATATTTCAGTGTTTCCCAATATTATTTTTATCACTTCGTTTTCAGTAAAACTCTGCTAATGTATATTTCATACACACACAGTCATGCGGAAATACATCCTGAGAATCGTATCATGAAGCTATTTTATCATTGTGTGAACATCAGAGTGTACTTACACAAATGCAGATGGTGTCACCTACTACATACCTGGGCGATATTCTATAGCCTATTGCTTCTAGGCTACAAACCTCTACAGCATGTTACTGTACTGGATGCTATAGGCAATGGTAACACAATGGTGAGTATCTGTGTATGTAAACACAGAAAATGTACGGTAAAAATACGATATTATATGCATCATGAGGTGCATGACTGCATAGTTAAATCCTATACAAATATTAGTGTCAATATATTGTACACATTACAATGTATTATAAGGTATACAAAAACAAAACTTAAAAACGTTAAAAGAATATGATCAGGTAAATACAAGTAGAAATCTTAATACTGAATTCCTCGATCTCCGTGATCAGCTAGGAAGTTCCCTGGGATGTGTATAATCCACTTTAGGGAACTCTGATCCGTATTGGTATTGTAAGTTTAATGCTTAAGGATATTTTCTTTATTTTTTTTCTTTGAGACAGAGTCTCACTCTGTCACCCAGGCTGGAGTGCAGTGGCTCGATCTCGGCTCACTGCAGCCTCTGCCTCCTGGGTTCAAGTGATTCTCCTGCCTCAGCCTCCCGAGTAGCTGGGATTACAGGCAAGTGCCACCACACCCAGCTAATTTTTGTATTTTTAATAGAGATGGGTTTCACCATTTTGGCCAGACTGGTCTCGAACTCCTGACCTAGTGATCTACCCCCTTCGGCCTCCCAAAGATTACAGGCGTGAGCCACCACGCCCAGCCTTAAGGACACTTTCTTCCTTCCTATGGCAGTCTACCTAGAAGTACCAAGAAAGGACTTATAAATGGTAGCTGTGGTTCCTTTTATCTCAGTTTGTTTTTTTCATCAATCAAAGCAGTATTCCACAGTATCATTAAAAAATAACATAGTATATGACCCTATTGTCATATTAGGCCTCTCTCTTAATAACTTTTATTGTCAGCTTAAATGGGCAGACAAATTTTAAGGGAAGTATCATCAGAGGATATTTTCTCAACTCTCTCCTAACAATTCTTAATAGTGGAGTGATTGATTTACACAGTTCTCATTATAAAAGGCATTGATTATTCCTATATTAAGGTACATGCCACAAAAGAAATTCCAAATTATATAAATATACCTATTCATCCTGATTAATTAATATCTTTAAATTAAGGAAAATAGACTGATAGTCACCTTTAAGCCTGTGAACACACCGGGTTCCTCTTTTGATTATTTTATTTTATTTCTGGCATGCACGGCTTTATATTTTTTTCCCATTGTCGTTTTTTTTTGGTTGTTTTTCAAATATGAAACACTGTCAATAATATGACAACACTTATTTTTCAGAAGGACTATCTGTATTGTCCCAGCCGGTGAGTCACCTCTGGATGTGGCACTGCAATCCTGATAAATCAATCTGCAATAGCAGCATGCTTTCCCTTCAAAGAGGAAAGAGAACCCATTGGCATTTGCAAAGACCTTCCTTAAACCCAGCCTTTCCCAGGACTAGAGAACATTTTCAATCCGAGCCCCCACCCGAGGAATACATCACCATTCACACACTCATGTAAAAGGATATTTTTAAATTCCAGCTCATTAAACAGTTCAGGGAAACCAGTACGGAAAAGACAATGACGTATTTGGCATAACAAACAAGGTGGCCACCAGTGTATCACTTAGGCAGCAGCTTTTGGTATTGGCAATCCTGTAAAATGCAGTTTCTACCTCACATTGCTATGCCTAATTTAATTTGTTAAGTCATGGTGGAAGGACTATTTCAAGTGAAATAAAAGCAATACTTGGCAATAACTTTTCACTGCAGTGTACTTACATAATCTAGCATTTATTTCAAACTCAATTTACTAAGGCAATGCAAATACAAAAATTAATGCTATACTTATACTTTACAGTCACCACTAAATAAGTGCCTTTGACAAATACATGTCGTACTTGTCTTTTTACCATCAACACTGACAGTTTGTAAAGTAATGGAGGTAATATAACAGTGAGTAACACCTTTACACTCATACTGACATCAGTGACAATATAAAAGAAACAAGTTTTGTTTGTGAGCTTTCTTTCCCAATATCTTACTCATATTTTCCATAAAGTTGATAAAACTCTAGTGTTTCAAGTAGGCACATTTGTCTACAAAGAAAAGACACACTCAATTTAATGCAAGTAACAGAGATTATTGTAAGGCTACCAGCACATATAACAGGAGAGGCCAGACAACTTGGCTTTGGAAAGTCAGAAAGGACAGGACATTTACTCAATCAGTCCATAGAATTTTTCATTTTGGGAATTTACCATTAGGTTGACTCAACTGTTATACTTGTCTGTTCCACACTGTCAATTTCTAGCTACCGAATTCAGTTTATCCTTATAATTTATACTCAACACAGAGGAAATCTGATAGACTCAACTCATATTTTACAGTCTGCTGGCAACTACCCACTGCCCAATGGGCCATTAAGCAAACGGACCTGCACAAAGCAGAGACCTTCAGGTAAAGTGTTAGATGGAAGGCAAAGTTGGGATTCACTGGAGCAGAGACTGTTCATCTATTACACCTAATTTTCTGAATCAACCATCTAGTTGGTTGGATCCAACCAAGGATTCAGTTTCACTTGTATCCAAAAAGCTTGGGTTCTAACTTCACTGGGAAAGAACATGCTAATATGGCCCACTCTCACCCTTTTGCTAGTGACCCAATTAATCCATTTCCAATACTAAACTGTACCTAGGCACGTATCCTTCTTGTCACCATCTTGAACATACCTGACGCGTATCATTAATGACGCATGCTGTAATTGTCATCTTCTCCCCTAAACACCCTCCTGAAGAAACTGCTTTTGGCTTAACCACTTTCACTTGGTCACTGAAATGTAAATGCGCAAAGCTCATCAACCCAGAGAAGGGGGTCGGGAGCACTGAGGATGCGGAGGCTGTATTGTGTCCTAGAGAACATTTGGCAACGTCGAAAGACATTTTTGGCTGTCACAACCAAGTGAGTTTTACTGGTATCTAATGAGTAGAGACCAGGATGCTGCCAAACATCCTACAGTGCACAGGACAGCTTCCACAACAAAGAATTATCTGGCCCAAAATGTCAATAGCATCAAAGTTAAAAAAAAAAAAAAATTGCTTAGAGGCATTCTGAAACTCACATCCCAGAAGAACACAGATGCAGGCTAATTTTGAACAGACCAGTCTTCGAGTTAGAGCAAATCTTAGTAACTGAAAGAGACCCCTTTTGTAAACATCCAATCTCCAAGAATTGGCCGTCCAAGCAACTGTCACCCTGCATTGCGTTCCTTGCCAGTATGTGCATGTTCTGACCTATATACACGCACAGATTCTGGTGGGGAAGTATGTCTCTTGCCCTTTCTTCTTGCAAAAGTCAGTGTGAAAAGTAGAACATCCAGTTATACATTTCCCCAAATATCCTTCCTGTTGCACTCATAGAAACTTAGAAGCCTGATTGCAAATAGGACTCCTCATGCTCAGTTAGGAGCTTACAGATCTAGCCCACCATAATCCTCCACTACTTTAGTGAATTTAGGGAAGCCTACTCAACTTGATCGTCATGAATGCTTGGAATTCAAATGAAGGGGTTGAATCCAGGGAAGGAGCTAATAAATTTTTTTCTGGATGATTGTTATATGGCAGACCCAGTGCTGGCTTGAAGGGAATTATAAAATTGGAATATAACCTTTCACTGATTAGATAATTATGTCTCTCAAATAAAATTGTGTTTTCCTATGAATGTATTTTTCCTTTATGCCAACGATAGCACACAGTACCAGAACTATCCTTTGTGCTTACTGAGTATTTTCCGAACATGGGATTTTTTTCTCAACTCTTTATTCTTCCCCAGTGCATATGAGGAATACATTAACAGTCCCACACATCCATCAATTACAACAAAGTGGCTATTTTTAAGTAAATATGTGTTTCAAATGTGTGTTGAGTTTGGAGGAGAAATAAGAGAGGAATGTAGGAATTTGACAAACTTTTCCAAGTATATCTGACTCTCTCAATCTCAGGAAAAGTGATTGTTTTATACTTTTTTTATCAACATCTCAATTCCAATGAAACTATTCTTGGTTTCCAAAATATTTTGAATCTTGTTTCTGCCTCAGTACCTAGTATATCCTTCACTCATAAGTTTTCCTAACCTGAATTACAATAACAAAATGTATTTATTTGTGTCAAGCACCATTAGCATTTCTGTGTGTCTACTGACTCCTTAAATCCTTCGAGGTAGCCACTATTATATTCCCCAAAATTCAGATGAAACAACTGAGGCACAGTAAGGTCATGGAAGGTTGGATCCTGGCCGACTCTCTGCAGTGCCTAAGCTACTCCAACATCTGTACTTATCCAAAGTTTTTAAGTTCTATTTTGATCCTCTTGTAAGAATCCCACAAGCTTTAAGGCTCAGGCATCTGCTTCTCAACTCACAGCATTATTTCAGACACTTCCTGGAAATTCATTGTGCACTTCCTTGTGACTTCTCTGCTATGGTTGTACTGCATATTCAAATACGTGCGTGGCTATTGGATAGTGCAATTGTTGAGGTGCAATTGATAGTGCAACTGAAGGTCTTCTTATGCTCGTTTTATCTTTTTTATCTTTCTAGTCTGTCTGCCATTATCATGACTACCAGCAGAAAGTCAAAATCTATTTGCTTCTAATTGTGATTTCTATATGACCAAATGAAATCCAGAAAGACTTAAAACTTCAACCTTATTCCAGATGATATTGAAAAAAAAAAAGCTCTATTTTTCTAACATTAAAGACTTGAAGATAGACCAATGTTGTTACCCAGATTCTACCCTCAAGAACAGTGGACCCAACCAGCCCAGGTGACATGGGGAGGGAGAGAGATAGACTCATTGGTTGGTGGCCAGGCATGTATACAAGAAACCACTCCTCCAGCTGGCTCCAATTTGGGTGGCTCATTCTTCCCTTTCACTCTGCTTCCCCTGATTTTTTCTTCTCTATCATAGTCATAACCACATTGATAGGGGACAATTTTTTCTCAGAAAATTCAGCAGAGCCAATTTCCTTGTCACCTCGTTTACCCTACATCTGAGCTCCTATAACATTTGTGTTATATTTTTTATTATCACATTTTTTGATTCCAAATGAATTATTGATATTCCTTCCTGGGTCCCATTTCTGAAGGTTGTGTGTGTGTTTCACTGACTTTTGCAAAACATCTAATATGCCTGTTCAAATCTGGAAGGGTTCAAAAATTACCCTTCAGACGAATATGTTTGTTAGGTGCATGTTCGTGTGTTTGTTGATATAGTAAATAGATATTTGGTTATAAATATATATAAACATGATTCACAAATACCAGTGATAACAAGGAACCAACCTTTGCATCTTTGTGAATTACATGTGTGATGTCTTTCTGCACAAACCCTATATGGTCTTGTCCCCTTAATATTTGTGTATAGTTTCTTCTGGAAGCTAAGTTTGCAGTGTTAAGCAATACAAGTTCAGACTTTTCATGTTGCACAGTAAGAAGTCCTCTGTACAACTTAATGACAAGGTCGACTTGAACAATATGGGATGTTGATATAATCTATAATTTACTTATTCAATAACAGAGAAGAATGATCATCCAACTAATGTGTTATTTGGTAACAAGATACAATCAAAGGGCTAGGGGATGAAACAACTGTATAAGCAAGATTATAGAAGGCCAAATATGGGACTCTGGGTCTAAACGTTAGACACCATATGCAAATTTTATAGCTCACTCTTCCTGAATAAGAAATCTTGTGCATGACTTAAATGTCATAAACATTTTACAAGTCTTTGCTAGCAGCAGATTTCCTGTACTGGGAGTTAAAGGGCAAGTGTAAACTTGAGAACATGCTCTACATATGTATGACAGATATTAAAACACACCACATGACCTTTACAAACATATCAGGCTGGCCACTTTTATCCTGAAGATAAACTGCCAGACTGAATCCGTATTTTGATCAAGTCACTGATATGTAAAATCTGTAGCTTTAAAAATATAAGGGTCTCCGTCTATATAATAATATTGACAAGTGCCACATATTCTGTGAGGTTTTGTATCCTTCAGAAATTTTTATCTTTCTAAAATTCCTAATCCAGAAATACAATCTGAAATGCAGTTTATCCAGATAAATTAAATTATTCTTTAATTGGTTTCTAATGAATTACATTAATGTAATTAACTTTACAACTTGATTATGGCCTACACGGCATAATTGCAGAAGCCAAGAGCTTAAAAGTTCTCTGTCTTCAAAATATATCTTGAATGACTAAGTCAAGTTTATATTACTTGACTCTAGGTTTAAAGAGGAAAGAGGGAGGAGACAAGTGAGAAGGGCTATTTCACCTTGGGAGACACGGTAAGAAAAAGAGACTGAATGATGTCTGGTGGATGAGTGATAGATGGAGACCAGATTTTGTTTGCCTCTTGGTTTTGTGCAGGGCCAGATCAAAGTATAAATATCAAATAATGCGTTCTCCTTTTCACCTGCACTTTTGTCTGCCTCCCTAACAGAAACTTCCCAAGTGGTTTATTTATCAGCAAATTAAAAGAGAGACTCTATAAGCCATAAACATAGAAACCAAAGTTTAAGCCCTGAGAAAGAAATCTGAATCTATTTTCTTTACAATTCAGATTACAGTCTAGACCAGTTTAATAACAGCATTAGTTTTATCCACTCAGGAAAATTAAGAGTTGGAGTGAACAAATCTTGATATGCCAGAACAAACTTCAATCCACCTGAAATGGCATTTTTGTGTTTTTGTGCTTTTTCTGATGCCATGGAAACACTACTCTCAAGTTAGAATGGAGAAAGTAGCAGAAAACACATAACCTGAAAATATGAACTGTGGTTTCATCGATGCGCCATTTTAAATACCTGGAAATTATGTTCAGTTTGAATGGCTGATATTTCAAGTGGTCTTGAGGCCTTACACTAATTCTAAAGCAAGTGCTTACCAGGCAAAGAGATGTCTTAAGGCACTGCTCATTGGTTATGTATCCAGAAATCTCAACCATAAAGAGTGTTTTCTTCTCTGTTTCAAACTGAAAGCCCAAAGAATGTGAATCTTAAACATGCCATATCTTGAGAATTAAGCTCTTACATATCTGGATGCTCAACTTATTTGTTTTTGTAAGAAACATTTTACAAGGCTCCTTTTTAACGTGAGCCAGTAGTGCAGTCTTTTGTACACTGAGAAGATATAAGCCTGAGAGAAAGATTGCTCCTGCACACTAAATGAATTAAGATCTCCAGACATGCCCTGAGACCACTGTGGAATCTAATATATAACATCAGGAGAGTTTATTTTTCCATGTACCCTTCTTCCAATTACTGTATATTCTAGCACTGCCACTTCGTGTAACATTATGTAAAGAATTCTCTATTAAAGTCATAGCAATAAACTCCAGTGCTTCTGGTCCACTTTGCATGAGATAAACATCCCACACGTGTTACTCATTTTAAGTGTATTTCATCTGTGCTTGCTGTCATTCAGGCTAGATAACCAATATAACATCATGGAAAGTAATGTGATGCAGAAGATATTATTAGTGTTATTATTTTATCTGGATTTTTAATCCAGCTTGCAAGAATGTTTTTCACGTCTGGGAAATAAGGAGACTGTGATCCTATCACTGCACAATCTGTTAATAGCAAACATCGAGGAAATGTAATTTGTCTGGTTTGATAACTTCATCAAGGGAGTTTTAGAAACTACTCTGAAAATTACCTGTAATCCATTTGGGAGAAAAAAACAAAGATGTGATTTTACAAGAGAAAGGAATTTTCCCACTGGATATGGCAAGTTGTATAAAGGCAATCATATAACTTTTTGAAATTATATTCCCCTAAATGTTTAAGTGAAATATTAAGTATGTGGCTTTATTAAAAATCTTGGAGTTTATTATTTCTATGCTGGGCCAAAGTTTTATTTCATTTTCTGCATTTAACCATGAACTTATCTTATTAGTATGACATTCATCTTGCATATACCGTCTTGCCCTGTTGGCTTATTTTTTTTAACAATATGTCTTATTTTATCCACTAGATTAGAAAACTGCAATAAATCTATTATCTTATCACATGTTTCTATAAGATTTAAAATATTTCTGGGAACCCAGAATTTTGAAACTAAGTATATTTTCCCATGCTAATTTTCACCTTGGGCTATATAGCTCTCTTTCTGTTTCCTTCTTGGATGTGCAGTATCTACTGATTCATTAGTGTATTCCTTGGGACTGGTACACAGTGCATCATTGATTAATGTTTACTGAATTAAATTAGTGCTCAACATGTACTCATCTTGTGGAATACCCAACAGTATAAAAAGAATTACAGTACTCCCATGCATTTTAAATGTATGTTTTGGTAGTAAAATATTTAACTGGTTGATATAGTTTAGATGCGTGTCCCCAAGCAAATCTCATATTGAATGTAATCTCCAATGTTGGAGGTGGGGATTGGTGAGAGGTCATGTTATTGGATCATAAGGGAAGATTTATCATAAATGGTTTAGTACCATCACACTTGGTACTGTCCTCACAATAATGAGTGAGTTTTCATGAGAACTGGTCATTTAAAAGTGTGTAGCACTTCCCTCCTCACACTCTTGTTCCTGCTTTCCCCGTGTGATATGCCTGCTCCCCCTTCACCTTCCACTAGAATTGGAAGCTTCCTGAGGCCTTCCCAGAAGCAGATGCCATTACGCTTCCCATACAGCCTACAGGACTGTGAGCCAAAGAAACCTCTTTTCTTATAAATTACCCAGTTGTGGGTATTTCTTTATAACAATGTGAGAAATGGACAAATATATTGGTCAAAGATGTTATACACAATTTCTGAGTTACCAGGGCATTTATTTCAAAATACAGCTGAGGATTCATAACTTTATTTAAATGTTAGTTTTCACCACCTTTCACATAATTATTATTTGAGTGTTACTTATATGAAAAGAGAGATTGAAATAGTGTTAATGTTGAGATATTGAAATACAAATCTTGGACAGAGTAGGACTTTTTTCTACATCATATAAGGCCTCTACTGAGGGCATTTTAGTCTGAATTAAATGACTATATAAAGAAAAGTATGTATATACTAAGTTTCTTGTTATTTGCATAATTGACTATTCCTCATTTCTGCTTGATTGTGTTTATATTTCTTTCTTTAGCTCCTGGAAACGACATATATGTGTGCTGACACAGCAAGCGATAAAACAGAAAATATTGGCATACTATGCCTGAGTTTATAATGTGAAAAAAAAGTAGTCTATTTTTAAGATAATTTTTTATTTTATTGTTATTATTTTTCATTTTTGTGGAGACAGAATGTCACCATAGTGCCCAGGTTGGTCTTGAACTCCTGGCCTTAAGTGATTCTCCTGCTTCAGCCTCCCACAGTGCTGGGATTATAGGCGTGAGCCAACATGTCTAGAAAATATAGTCTATCGAGAGCCTAAATTCAATTTGATATTATACATTATTATTTGATGAGACCTTAGGCTTCTATATCAGAAAGAAGAGAACACCTTTCTCTGGACTTATAAATAGGGAATCAATAACAAGTTATGATTCGTGATAATATTAATAGAAGTAATTGTTTACTAAGAAGGTAAAACTCCCAGTTTTAAATATACATATCGAAAATGTGATTTACAAAGCAAACGCCATTGAATTTTTATGTCTTCACCTTCATATTGAATTGAGTTCCTCTTAAGTACTCATACCCCTCACCCAGATTCTAAGAGCTGTTATAGTTATGCCATAAATGTGATACTTTATGAGTTAACATAATGCATGCAGTAAGCCTTAGGTGAACTTAGGGGCCGAACTAAGTTCATTATTTTTTCACTACTGTACTATAAAATGCATTTTAGGTCCTGTCCAGGTTATTTATGTCTCAAAATTAGATGTAGTCTTTTCAAAGAAGTAAGGTGAGATATTGGGGGAAAAGGAGCAGAGGTAACATTTCCAGCTTTCCATTTGGGAGCTGTGTTCTTGGAGCCCGGGGAACACGGCAACACAATTAAGATTTATCGATCTGTTCCTGTCGTTACACTGTAGACAGACAGACTGGGGGTTTGCAGTTTACATATTTATGTGAATTCTCTTGGTTTTTGATTGTTTTTAAATGAAGCTAGAGTTTCAAAAAGATGTAAAACTGATGCTCTCTGAGGTCCTCCAGGGTTTTGTGATACTAGCAGAAAAGAGTGGTGATTGAAGCTCCCGCATGCAATTCTAAGCACCAAAGTAAAATCAAAGCAGGACAGTGGGGAGGCAAGAAACAGTGCTGAAGGGCAGATCATGGCTGCAGCCCCTTCCAGAACGCTGCATGCATGTTTGTTCATGTTATGCTAGCTAGAGCTTCCTTAGATTTTGTGCTAAAGTGGCTTATATCCACTCTTCCTTTTATTCTCCTTCCAGTAAACACAAAGGATGTGCCCTACAATTCCGAAATCTTGCAGATGAAGAAATTGAGACCCAAATAAGTTAAATAACTTGCTTCATGCCACAAAGCTCTCATGGAGCAAAGATGGCATTCAAATCTAGCTATGACCCTGAAACTAGTATTTTCATTGATTAGAGGTCAGGGTCACTGTTCCCCAAATACAGTGTTTGATTCAACCTGTACGTCTGGGATCTTTAGCTGTTGTATTCTTTTATAAAATAAAGCAACATAGGGAGAACCCACCTCTACAAAAATTTATGAAAAATAATTAACCAGGTGTGGTGGAACATACCTGTAGTCTTAGCTATTCAGGAAGCTGAGGGGGGATTGCTTGAGTCTAGGAGTCTAAGGTTACAGTGAGCTATGATCATGCCACTGCACTCCAGCCTGAGTGATAGGGAAAGTCCCCCTCTCTAAAAACAAAATTAAACTAAAGGCACATCTAAGGACAAGATTGGTCCTTACAGTGAAATAACCTTCTTAGGGGATGCTTTTGGGGTACTGCTTTCAATTTAGTTAAGCACCCTGGCAACCAGGCACATGCCAGATACCTTGGTAGAGGGGTGGATGGAACCCAGCTATCAAATACCTGCAAATTACAACTTGCTTGTAAACAGATTCTGTGACATGCTGAATGAAGTTTTCTCTTAAAATTGCCTTTATCATTCGCAGCAAATCTTCTTCCCAGAGGCTTCTCCTGTCAACCCAACCTCTGGAGAACTGCCCAACAATCAACACCCACCCTTACCCTAAAACCTTTGTTCTAAAGCTGAACACTACCTTTGAAGACTATAAAGACTTAAATCCAGATATCATCATAAGTTGTTAAAGAAGTAAATCCATGTGAATATAAATAGCTATCTAAGAGGCAAGATGCAACAATACATACTACTCTCCAGGCCAAAAACAGTGATTAAAATCCAAAGATTTTCCTAAGAAGCTCTAATTTTAGTGAGCAGGGCCAGAAGATGCATGAGAGGACTAACATTACCCAGAGATAGTTGAGTTAAATGGTCTTAACTCCTTTTTATCTCTACATGATGTCTAAAATCTAATTGTATTCAATTCCTATTGCTGCTGTAACAAATTACCACAAACTTCATGGCTTAAAAACCACATAGATTAATTATCTCACAATTCTGGAAGTCAGAAATTAAAATATCAAGATGTGGGCAAGACTGCATTCCTTCTAAAGGCTCTAGGGGAAAATGTGTTTCCTGGCCTTTCCCAGCTTCCAGAGGTTGCCATATTTTTTGGTTCCTGGACCCTTCTTCCATCCCCAAAGCTCATCAATCCAACCTCTGCTTCTGTTACCACATCTCTCTGTGACTACAATCCTCTTGCCTCCCTCTTAAAAGGACTCTTGTGAACACTGGATCCACCCAGATAATCTAATACAAGCTTATCCATCCTGCAGCCCATGGGCAGCATGTGGCTTAGGGTGGCTTTCAATGTGGCCCAACATAAATCTGTAAACTTTCTTAAAACATTACGAGATTTTTTTTTTAAGCTCATCAGCCATCATTAGTGTTAGTGTATTTTATGTGTGGCCCAAGACAATCCTTCCAATGTGGCCTAGGGAAGCCAAAAGAGTGGACACCCCTGATCTAAAATTCTGTTCATCACAAGATCCTTAACATAAGCACAGAAGTCTCTTTTGCTGTGTAAGGTAACATATTCACAGGTTTCAGCTATTAGGATATGGATGTCTTTGGAGGGTCTTTATTCAGCCTACCATACCAATCAATTAATATCTATTAAGTACTTACAAGTCACTCCTTTCTTCCATTTTAAATATTGAGTATCTCTTATGTAGTGAGGAATCTGTTAGGTTTCAGTGATGCAAAAATGAATAACAATTTGTCCCCCCCCCACCCCATAACAATAAGAAAATTAGCCAATACTTAGTGACCTTTTGATATGTGCTAGACACTCTGGCTATTTAACTCAACTCACAAGAAGCCTATGAGGTAGGCCCTATTTCTTATTCCATTTGTGTAGATGAGGAAATTGAGTCACTGAGAAGTTAAGTAATTTTACAATTTAAACAGCTGGTAGGAGGTAAAATCGGGATCTAAACCTAGGCAGCATGTCCCTGGGCCTGCCACTTACCTACGCTGCTGACAGATGGTCCCCTTGACAGTACAATATTCACTTCTTGTCGGAAGTGAATAAATCATTCAGACTTCAGCTAACTCTCAGAACAGTTTCTGGCACATAGTAAGTACTCTGTAAATCCTGATGATGGCAATGGTGACGATGACAGTAGTTATGATAATGATAACTTGAAAAATAAATTGGCTCCCTTTACTGGGGAATGGCTTGGGTAAGGAAAGGCTGTGCTCTTGTGCTCCTTACTCATCAGCACTGCTGGCGTATTACATCAATATATAGAGGGATAAAATATAGAGTTTGAGAAGAGCGGTCTTGTGAATGAAAGAGAGTAGCCAGTTCTTGGTTGCCATTTTTATCTGAAGTCTCTGCTATCTGCTACCGGAATGAGAAAATGTGTTTGTCCTATGCCTTCCCTAATTATCCACTAATTAAGCAAATGATGGATAACCACTGTCACTTCCCAGTAGTATAACAAGGTAGGTGGGCCAGTGCCCTAAGCAAAGGGGTGTGATGAATACACAGCATGGCATCTGCCATTAGCAACATCATCTCAGCTCCCAGCACAGCAAACCCTGCCAATCTTTTAAAACATCCTATGATTAGATTTACTCTAAATTATGCCCCCTCTCATGTGTCCAAATCCAGGAAATTCTACATCATCTCACACTTAAGCTAAATATATTGAAGTACACAAATTAACATCTGAGTTTATTAGCAGCAGCAGCACAAGGAAATGTCTACAAATTCAAACTCAATCATGATAATTGAATTTCTATTAACCACCCTGGGAGGTATAGTTTTGCTAACAGGGAAGGAAGGAAAGTCATTTTTGTTGCTGCCATAACAAATGGCCCTCCACAGAGATTAATCCCAACATTCTGAGTACTTTAATTATTTACTTTATTTTCTTGAGCACCTCCACCCACACTAATGGCCCTCCAATGGTTCTGGATTTGAATCTTGTGTTTTATTTCAAAAATATCATTGTACTTCTTTATCATTACTGTATTAGTCTTTACTTGTGATTCTGTGATAATGAATAGTATTTAACCTTTTGAATGAAGGCATTGAAGAAAGCAAAAATCTCACAATTTATAGATGAGATGATGCTAAAAATTACCTTATTTGATAAGATCATCAGTTCAAATATAAGTTGGAAAAGCACATGCATAATCATTGTGATAGTTACTTAAAGAGATCAGAAACCCTTGAAGCCCATAACATGGAATGAATTTGAAGGTGCAACTCTAAAAATATTCCCAAGCAAATTTGGCATTTATTCATTTGACACTTACTTTGTGAGTGATTACTATATTAATGGCAGTATGCTGTGGGAGACGATTTATCTATTAATATGTAAGGAGTAAGGATGAGAATGGTAAATATCTCAAAAGATTTGATGGGAGAATTGTGTTTTGGCAAGTAATTCTAGAGTGGAATTTTGAGTGAGGAAGACATGGAGAAAAATAGTCCAGACTGATAAAACATCAGGAGTAAAAAGTGTAAAAAGCAGGTTGGGGCAAAAATCTTGAGAACTGTGAATGCCAGATGATATGGTTTAGCTGTGTCCCCACCAAAATCTCATCTTGAATTGTAGCTCCCACAATTCCCACGTGTTGGGAGGGGTCCTGGGGGAGGTAAGCGAATCATGGGGGCAGGACTTTGCCATGCTCTCCTTGTGATAGTGCATAAGTCTCATGAGATCTGATGGTTTTATGAAGGGGAGTTTCCCTGCACAAACTCTCTTCTCTTGTCTGCCTCCATGTGAGACGTGCCTTTCACCTTCTGCCAGAATTGTGAAGTCTCCCCAGCCATGTGAAACTGTGAGTCCATTAAACTTCTTTCTTTTGTAAATTGCCCAGTCTCAGGTATGCCATTATCAGCAGTCTGAAAATGGACTAATATACCAGCTTAAAGATTCTGGAGCTTTGGTAGGTAATGGAATGCTCTACCCAGGAAACTCATTATGTTTGAAAGTAACAAGAGGAGATGAGAGGGCCCCCTCCTTGTCAATTGTTCCTTGCATTCTGGACATATAGCGAACATCAACAGGAACATGGGTGTATTCCTTTCTTATATCTGTTGTTAACAAATTACCACAAACTTGGTGGGTTAAAATAACACAAATTTTTCTTACAGTTCTGAAGGCCAGAAGTTTGGCCTGGTCTAAGTGGGCTAAAATAACGTGTCTATGGGGATTTTCACCTTCTGGAGGGCCTCAGAAAGAATCCTTCCTCTTGCCTTTGAACATCTGGAGACACTGCTTCCCTTGGCTCATGGCTGTCCTCCTCTACCTTCAAAACCAGCGACATATGCTTGGGGCCTTCTCACACTGCTGTCTCTCAAATGCTCTCTCTTCCACTTTTAAGGATCTGTCTGATTATATTGGGCCTACCCAGATGATCCAAGATAATCTTCTTATTTTAAGGTCAGCTAACCAGCAACTTGCATTTCATCTGCCATTTCAATTCCCGTTTTGCCACGTACTATATCACACTCACATATGCCAGGCATTAGGATATGGGTGTCTTGAGGGGTGGGGGATGGCATTATTCTTTTTATCATCCAGGAAAGGAACTGATTTGAGGAAATGATAGTGAGGTAGACTTTGAACATTCTGACACGGTGTTTTTTAAGTGGGAGAAGTTTATAACAATTCATGATAAAATGCCTGTGGCTTTTAGTTGGCCACTGACAAAATGAGCCAATAGTTTGTACAAGAAACACCTGGACTTGGGGGTGACTTTGGCCACATTCTGTCATTACACCCCCTGTGAGTACTAGACATTGGACTAGACCATTTTCATAAATTATCTCATTAAAAATTCACAACGACTGAGGTGCACATCATTCTCTTCCACAAAGCCAGTTTCTGGTGCAAAAAAGGGTTGGAGACCACTGGTCTAAACCTTGCCCTAAACTCCATACAAGTGTATTCAACCACCTTACATTGTATCTCCACTTTCCACTTGGATTTATGAGGAATCCCAGTAGAACAAGCCCAACGCTGAACTCGTGATCTTCTCTGTGACACCTCCCTGACGCACTCTCTCATCTTCTTCAGTGAGTCCTTCCCTCACTTTCCCGTTTCAAATAGCCTACTCCCTTTCCTTTCTTTTCTTGCTCTATTTTTCTTAGCTGTGCTTATCACTAACATACTATCTCTTATACTAGCTTATTTATTGGTAGCCAGTAATTCTCCCCTAAGGTAAGTTACTTGAAGGCACAAATTTTCTTTTATTTTTTTCCTTTCTGTTTTTACAATTTATTACTGTGTTCTCAGTCTCTAAAACAGTGTGCTTGGTGCATTTTACATAAATACATATCCCAGATCCAAATATATAAAATGAATAAAAGACGAGCTACTCTAGTTAAAGAGAATAAAAATGACTGCAGCCACCCACCTGTCCCAGAAGGATATTTGCAGAAGTACTGTCATTTTGGGATCTTCTAATCTGTAGGCGAATTGGAAGCCCCACCACTTATTATATAAAACATATTAAAATGTATCAATATACCACAGTAAACGTACATGTCTACTGTAAAATTTTGACTTTGGAATTCATTGGCTAAGCCTAAGTGCTTAAAGTTAATTTTGGCTTCTTACCAATCATCGTCCATTTTCTGAAAAACATTAAAGAATGAGGGTATCTAACCTTTAAACTATTTGCAATTATAATGATATATTCAGAGATACTAAATTTAACACAATATAGTTGAAAAATGTAATCTAAAATAGACATTTAAATAAATATTTGTTAATGTCAAACCAACATTTTAATTTTTATATTTTGGAGCCAATAAATTTCTTCATCAGAATTTTTAGTTGGCCTCTGGAAGCTATGGACAAAGGGGCCTGTCTAGAACTAAAGGAACATGGATCATTCTTAAAATCACGTGCATAGGGAGAGACTGGTGTGTCAGGAGTTTGGGAAATTAACTTGGAGACAATGTGCGGAGGTTCTTTAATTAGACATGCTTACAAAGGCAGTTAGGGTGATGACATCTATGGAGTGCACTACTGAGATTGCCCTGTCTGAGAGAACCTGCCTTTGGGAGGGGCATTATCCCAGCTGAGAGCCTGCAGTTGCAGATATCTTCAGGATTTGCCCTAGCTTTTGAGGCTGAGTCTGCGCCCTTCCTAGGCCGCTCTCAGACATTGACTGTGCATAGTGACAGCATTAGCCTGGCCATTTCTGTCTAAGGTGGACTCCTTCACTGGCAATCTTTGTGCTGGAGCTCCCCCACACTACGTGGGATTTTCTCAGAGGTGCACTGAATCAGAGACTCTTTCTAACCAGCCCTCCTTCCTTCCCCCTCTTTTTTCACAGGTGTCTGGCCGATAATGGTTGAAAGGTCTTCTTGGCTACTCCTGCTCTCTCTTCCTCTTTATCTTTCTGAGGCATTGGTCTCAATAAATTTCTTATATTTTTCTGTCTTGACATCTGCTTTCTACAAGACCAAACTGTCAGAAAGGCATTGAGCTAAAATATTTTGACTGGCTTTTAAAGTCACCATCAACTAGACCAACAATGCCTATTCAAACTGATTTCTTAATCTTCCCCACTATAACCTTCCTTTGCAGGCAAGCAGACTTTTACATAGGACAGTGGTGCTGTCTCTAATGTACGCTTTATTTATTTAGGCCTTGGCTCATATCCTGTTTTCTGTCCTCTGTAATTTCATGTACTCAATTCCTAGTATCTATCTCATAATTCAGCTTAATCCCATAGCCTTTGTGAATCCTTGTTTTATTACCCCAGCCAGGAAGGATTTATAAAGTCTCAAGATTCTGTTATATATAGAGGAAATCCTCATGGTCCACCTCTTCAATATCTCAATAGTTTTATCTATTTAATTTTAATATTCTCAAGGTCAATTAATAAACCTTTTATATTATTTTCCTCTCATCAGCTAACACATTTCTAGGTGCATAATAGATTCTTAAAATATTTTTGGTAGATGGTTTCAGACTTACAGGCCAACAATTGAAATACTTGGGAAATAATTCAAAGAGGCTAAATTCTAATAGCAGCTACTATCAGATACAAAAGAAAAGAGCTGGATACCAGAGCTCATAAAGAAAAGTCGTGTTTCTAATTAAATTTCAGACTTGTTAGGAGTTTGTACTGTGATTCAATGATAATGAGAAGTCTGGACACTGGGAGGAAGTGTAATACAGAAGTGGCTTTATCATATAAATCACATTAGACTTAAAAAATCACATACGGCCTTGACCAAAGCAGTTTTATTAACTGCTCTGCTAATGCAAACCACTTTTCGGAGGAAGGAAGAAACAAAAATAATCTTTGTCTTCTATTTTGTCAAAGTCACGATTTATTTAATGAGTCCAAAATGGATCTTTCTTCAGGAAGTAATCTTGACAAACATATGCTTATCTCCTTTTGACAGCAACAATAAACTGAGAGTCAAACAGCAAGGGTTAGGAAGAAAAGACATTTGTGAGCTAAGTGTGTGTGTGGCTATGCAAGCCTGGCTCTAAGGAGTTTCTGCTCATGGACTAGACCTGACTTAGCTAGGGAAGGTAGGATGTATCATCGCTAAAGAAAACGAGAGATCTTTTGTAAGTCCTGTTTGCCTTCTGGAGGGCATATGACTCAATGAGCCAGTAGTTATTCAACTTGTGGGAAAGAAAATAGTGTTTTAAAACCTGGCACCCGACATTACAAAAGCCAGCTCCCCTTCCGGAGGCTGACCAGGCAGGGGTCGAGAAAGTTGGAGCCCTGAGCTCCCTCAAGTAAAGAGAGATCACAACACAGGAAGAACACAAATAAATTTCAGGGTAATAGTGTAGGAGCTTTACTTCCTGATGATTTCTTTCCTCTTCTCTTTTTGAATTGGAACAATGCATCAGTGAAAAACTCTTTATAAAAAAGAAAGTTCTGCCCACTCATAATTATAAGACCAAGCTGATTCATAGAAATTTAATATGTCATTTCTTTTGAGAGTCTTTTTTTCTTTTTTTTCCCTGTGGCACCACAATCTTTCTGCATGGTGAAGCCGATTTAGTGGTTATAAGAATAAATTGCATTTCCTATCATTCTCATTTTATATATAGTTCATCTTTCTTCATATTTTCAAAACTTGTTAATGACAAGGATCTGCTTTTCCAGCAGAATGCTTTAACTTTAATGGGGAATTTCTGTCAAAATAAAATGATCATTAGGACCAAATTATTTTTAAGATGATCTTATTTTCATAAATGTATATAAAATCTCATCATCCAAATACCTTATTTTTATGTTCTCAAAAAGAGATGGAACTCTTTGATTCTTGATGATAATCTCTTGGTGAGCTTAATTCATGACAATCTCGTGACAATACTGGTTCAAGTCTCTCTCCTTTACCCATGTAGCATTCCCTAATTTAGGCTGAAGTTGAGATTAGAGAACTCACAGGTACCTCTACGATCTCTGCAATGACAGGTGTTGTTTATTTAGTAGTCATGGTCATGGTTTATATGAGACATATTGGTGAGGATTAGAGTCTTTTCAGTTATTGCCAAGAAGGAGTTCCAAAGTCAACTTCAGCAAACAGGAGTCCACACTCTTCTCTTTGTAGAAAGCAGAAACGAAAGCATCCTTATCTTTCATAAAATGTTTTCTTTTAGTAACTGTTCTACAAAAGTAATTAAAGAAACATTAAATAAAACTTCTTACCCTACATTCTAAAAGAAACCGGTTACGCCTTTTATTCTTTTGCTTTATTAGACCTTACACAAATTGAAATTGGTTCCTTCAATGAGGTTCTTTGTCTACCTCATAAGTCATGGATTTTTTTTATGTTTTATGCATATCCTAAAAGTTACACTGTCTTATTACTTTTCCAGGCATTTAAAACCTAAGTTTCAACCAATATCAGCAACTCTACAAGTTGAGCTAATATTCCTAAATAAATGAGCAATTTATTTATATCTGAAGATACTTCAGAAAATCAAAAGAGGCCGGGAGTGGTGGCTCATGCCTGTAATCCCAGCACTTTGGGAAGCCGAGGCAGGTGAATCACCTGAGGTCAGGAGTTCTAGATCATCCTGGCCAACATGGTGAAACCCCATCTCTACTAAAAATACAAAAATTATCCGGGAGTGGTGGCAGGTGCCTGTAATTCCAGCTACTTGGGGGACCGACGCAGGAGAATCGCTTGAACCTGGGAGGCGGAGGTTGCAGTGAGCCGAGATCCTGCCATTGCACTCCAGCCTGGGGGACAAGAGAGAAACTTCATCTCAAAAGAAAAAAAAAAAAAAAAAAGAAAATCAAAAGAGAGTATTGTTCAAAATCACAAAAACTTCTAATAAAATGTCCTTCTAAGTAATAAATATCATGCAAGATAATGCAAGCAATGTGTAATCTTTAAGAAACGCACCATAGGTGATAATTGAGAAATAATTCCGCTGCTGTTGTAATTCAAGCATATATTGCATTTGTTTCACATGCTTTGACTTTAAAATAAAACAAAAACTATTATCATTGTTCAAACAACATCTCTTAAAATATGTGCTTTTTGGAGAATTTAACACACAAACTAAGCAAGTTGTACTGAGCTAGTCATGCCTATAATAATAAAGATGCAACACAAATTTAAATTTGGGCCAAAATGAAAAGGAATTGAGTTTTTTAGAATTTTTAGATTCTAAAAGTAGTGATACTTAGCTCCTGGTGTACAGCTTCTAAAGATGAAAACCAATAGCTAGTGTGTAGCATACTTCCTAACAGTCATGGAATTCTTCTCTTCTGGGCTCCCAAGGCCTGGACAAGAAGTTGAACCATGCCACAGACTGACTCAAATAATGCTTTTAGAATTCTGATATATTCTGCCAAAGCAAGTTGTAATAACACAATTATTACTATTCTTGTACCCAACATCCCCCAAAGGTGTTAATCACTCAAACTACTGGGTAGGGCAACATGACTACCGTCCAACAAGTGAGGTTAATCTTTACATTCTTTCTAAATGATTTACCAACGTGGCTTTGATAATTCTATGGCTTAACGGACATAACTGGCTTAACCATCATTTCTTTTAGAGGTAATCGCTGTGGTTTGAATGTGTCCCCCAAAGTTCATATGTTAGCAACTTAACCCACAGTGCAACAGTGTTGAGACGTGGGAACTTTGAAGTGATTAGGTCATGAGGACTCTGCCCTCATGAATGGGTTAAAGTCATTATTATTGGAGTGGGTTTGTCATAAAAGTGAGTTTGGCGCCCTCCTGCCCTCTCTTTTCCTTCCACCTTTAGCCATGGAATGATGCATGCAGTATGAATCACCCACCAGACGCTGGGGCACCATGCTGTTGGATTTCCCAACATTCAGAACTGTGAGTCAAATAAATTTATGTTCATTATTAATTATCCAGTCTGTAGTATTATGTTATAGTGGCATAAAATGGACAAAGACAATACGTATGTCTTAAATGTGACCATACAGATTTTACTTTGTTCCAGGGACAAGTCTAGACAGTGAAGTATAACCAAGAGGAGTGCGCCTAGGAAGAATACAGCGAGACAAAGACATCTCCCAGTCATTTTAAAGCTTAGTGTTTAGCAGAATTTCCCAGGGGTGCTTAATAACTCAGAATCTGGGTTCTGACATCAAGTAATTCTGATTCAGAAGGCTGAGACTAGGATTAAATTTAGGAATCTGAATATCTAACAAGGACCTAGGCTTGATAAGTCTAACAGATTTGAGGTCCATCCCTCAAAGATCTCAGCTTTAAGTAAATGAAGTCTTTGATCTCATATCTAACCCTAACTTCCTTTTAAAAATAACCTTTGAGCTGCATGTTCTTTAAGACAGTAGGTAGTTGACTTGTCTTTTCTCCCAGGAGCACTAATTGACATTTATCTTCAGCACAGTCACTTCCACAGCCCACTCATTTAATGATGGCACAACCCTGTGGTTAGAAGCTTCATAAATGAAAATATACACAGCAGTGGTGGCCTTTTATTTATATACTCATTTCAAAGAGAAGTCAGAGCAGTTAGCTGTGAGCAGTCTGTTTACTAAACAGAGTTTAAGCAATGGGCATAGACAGAGATCCTTTCAGCTTAATGTCTACCAGATGATTTAAAAAGTTTGCATTTAGCTTCCTGCTCACAACCTAGCCGGCAAAGCGGTAATACCTGTAAAATAATTAGGGTACAACATGTGCTTAATTTATTCCAAACATTGCAAGATTTTCATATTAGCATTAATGGCTTGCTTATAGTGGAACCCTAGAGGCAACATAACAAAATAGGAGGCTAAAATATTGTAGCTAAAATGGGTGTGTGAAAAAAAAAATACCGTTTGTGGTGTGCTCTACCAAAAGATTGTGGTTCAATGTTCGTATTGTTCTCTCCAGACAGTACTAATTTGTTTCCAATTAAAAGAAAATAGATTGCAAATGACTTCACAGAGCAGCCTGGTCAAAGGAATAAGGTCTGGTTTACAATGTTGCCTCAGGAGCAGCTATTTTGCTGCAGGGTGAAAATCTAGCCCTTGGTTTTGCAGAGTAGCTGGGTCTAAAGAGAGGAGTTAGAGTTACTCTGGTGATAGAATTTATTGTGTTGCTAAAACTGCTTATTATCCTCTATTTAGGTAGTTTGCAGAAGCTTATAGGTCTTTGTGGTGGATAGAAATTAATAAACGTGCATCTCAATTCATATTGAGTAATTGTTAATACCCTCATTTTTAATAGCATAAAGCTTTCCAACTACCCCCTTGTCATGAGAGGGTAATTGTTTCCTTATGATCCTCATCTCTTTGATATCTGGACAATGAGCTATGAGACAGGCATCTGATGAAGTAAAAGGAGACAGGGAGAAAGGAAGTGTTCTCAGTGATATGATAAAAGACACTGAAGACTCCGGACCCTTTCTGACCTCCGACAAGTAAAAGTTGGGAAGTGCTTCTCATGCCTCATGTTTGCATTCAAGTCCAGGAAACAACAGAAATGCGGATGTTACCATCTGGAAAGGGAAGTGTTCTTACATCTTGAGAATTAAGACATATACAAAAGCTTAGCTCACTTACATTCTCTTTACCTCATTTACACAAATTCCTATACACATTCTTTAGTGAGAAACTGGATCTCCATGGTTTGAATGGATCTATCTGGAATTAATCAGCTGTATGCATTAAGAGCTACTGGTCAAAGTAATGACTTTGGAATAAGAAGCGAATTGTTTCTAATAAGAACAGTCAGTTGAAGTGGGTCAAATACTGGAACATAATGAACTCAAATAGCTGTTCCCCTGAGCTCTGATTGGCTACCAGTGAGGACTGTGCTTATAGCAAAAGAAACAATCCTGACTCAAACTTGTTTAAGCAAAACAAAAGGGATTATTGTAACAAAAGGATTATTTTGGAAGAAAGGGAACTCGACTTGTCTATGTTTCATGAATATGGATGTTCAACTTCCTGGATCTGTATAGATGACAGAAACTAACATGTACTAAGCAAGCACACATACCCCATTGTTCTTTTAAAAACATTTATCTAAAGGTAAATTGTGTTAAGAAAAATTATTCAAAACTTTAAAATAAAGCAAAAAGTGGGTGGCATATTGTTTCAGTGCTTTATGGGAGAATGGATCTACCCAAGGTCTTGTTTACTATTGATTAAAGATCTCAGTTTAGTGAGGTTACATGTTAGCATGCAGATTTTTGTCCAGTAGAGGTGCAAAAAATTTTTGTCTGGTAGGAAAAATAATCCCAGAGTTATGCCTTGTTCTCCTATACAATGAGGACAAGTAGGACAATAATCAATTCTGTATCTAATCCAGCAATCTTATTCTAATTTCCACTCATTAAATTGACTATAAATACTTGGATCCACAAATATTCTTTAAACCGATCTTAACATCTTACTTGTTCTGTCACTAATTAAAGAGTTGAATAACATCTTTAATAAGAGCTTATTGTGCATTTGCATGGGAGACACGATTTTACCTTTTGGCAAATTATACTTCAGCAATAACTAAAAAGTATTTATTATACAGTTACTGGTGAGGCACACACTAATCTTAGTATACAAATGCTTTTGAGAAATTAGTTTCACACTACAATTTCCCTAAATAGATCTTGTTTTCTTTGGGAAAATAGACTCCTTGCTCTTGTCCAACAATCTCAATTTTTTTTTTTCATGTCTATGAGGTCTTTCAATTTACTGTTCCCTTTGCTAAGACTGCGTGCTCCCAAATGCACATGTGACTATCTCCTTCATTTCTTTCAGATCTCTTCCTTCTTCTTGGAGAGGTCTTCTTGATTAATCAGTCTGAAGTAAGACCTTCTATGTAATGTACCCTAATTTATTTTTCTTTACAACACTATTACTTGCCATGTATCTATTTGCTTATTATCTGTGGTCCGCCATTAGAATATTAACTTTATGAGAGCAGGAACATTGTATATTCACACAGTTTTACATTTTTGTCTTTACTGATTTCCAGGCAAACTTTATAATATTTGACACAATATGTATACACAGCTGGTAGAAAGGCAGATAGAAGACCTTATAGGCAATACAAGGAAATCAGATGTATGATAAGCTCAAAACCAAAAAAACAATAGTAATAGAAACTTCCGAGCTCTCAATATGTGTCAGGCTGTATTCTCCATGCTATTACTTTATGTGAGTTACGTGTGTATTTACTCATTTAATCCTACCATAGGCAATGAGTTAAAAACTATTATTAGCTCTATTTTATAGACACAGGATGGTCGAGTAACTTGCCTAAGTTGACACAGGAAGAGCTGGAAATCTAGAGGTCAAGCAGAATGCCTCCAAGGAAGCAAAAGAAGCTTTTGATATCTCCCCCACACTCCTGCTAACTGGAATGTAAGCTGCACACAGGCAGGGATAAGGATTCTGGTCTTTTTGTTTATTTATTTTATTTTTTGTTTGACTGTTGTATCCCAGGGCCTAGGAATGTCTTTGTTGCATGGTACATAGTCAATGAATAAGTAATAAATGAATGAAATTTTTTTATGGCCTTCTATGTTTCAGACACTTTTCTTGGTACTGGAAATGTGACAGGCAACCAGAGGCCACTGCTAAGAAGAAATATTGCATAAGAAAAGTCAGTAATTCACCATAGAAAATTTAAGACATTTAAAGTATGACACAAAAGTCACACCTTAATAGTAGCTTTTCTATTTCCTACACACTCAACTCAGGAATGCACATGTCTTTCCTGACTCTGGAAATATTTTGTCAGCCGTGTGAAAATGAACAGCAATCATCTTAAATAAGCACACTTGGGCTGGTCCAAGGGCCACAGCTGCCTCTCCAGAGTGGGAGGCAGGCCTCTTGGGGTGTTTGAACTACAGTTTAAGGGCTCAGCTACCCCTGCCCAGATCTCCTCTGGCAGCCCAAGGAGAAAGTCTGCCAGTCCTAGTTGGCCAAGTAAAATAACAATTTAAAATAAATGTTGTCCCTTCTACATTTTCCTGACCTGAGTAGATCCATAACTGAATCGATTTATTAATAACTTTACATGTGAAAGAGGTGGATATAATCGTTGCAGTTTTAAAAGAGGAATGCAGGGAAGATATAACTTCCCTAGGGCTGCTACTTCTGCAGCAAAAGTCAAATCACGATTAGACCTCAAAATTTCTCAGTTTAAAACCTGTTTTCTGTAGAAAAATTGCCGTGACAGTGCCTTCAACCCAGAAGGCTACCAGCAGTCTGACTAAAGGTTTAACACTTAGTAGAAATGCTATTTTTAAAAATTACACGAGGAACACAATTTTCTGGGTACTGAAGAAGTAACAGTCAGTTCTTGCAACAGGTGGCACTGGGAAGAGATGAACCAATGAAACTGAAATGAGAAAGTGGAAAATATATTCAAAAGCAGTTGTAGAAAATGATGCTGTATTAGAAACATTTAAAAACATTCAATGAAGAGCTGAGACTGAATTGATGAAAAGATGTTCAAATGGATAATTTTTTTTTTTAAAGAACTCACAGTATTAAGCTTTTCTTACCCAGTATCCTATGCAACCAGTAGGAAGGTTGCAGAGTAATTAGCACCTAGACTTTCAGGTTAAAGGAAAAACAAAACAAAACAAAACAAAACAACCAAACACTTCAGTGATCTGATTGATCATCTGGCTTATTTTCTCTTCCTTTTTTATGGTGCCTCTTTACACCTGCCTTGCACAGTAGGGTATTTAAATGAAGCCAAATGAGAGGAAACCAAGCTTCTTAGGCTCTTTTGAATTCTTAAAAAAGAGCTAAAGTAATTTACAAATGCTAACCTGAAGATAGTATTGCTTTTTAATAATATCAATATCAGTACAATTTAATATTTTGAGCTTTTATAAAAGCATTTTTTATCAAGAAAAGCATCATTTGTCAGTTTGAGAAAAAGCATTCAAATTGAGGTCAGAATGGAATAAAAGCTTTTTATTTGAGAGAAGGATAGATAGATTCTACTCTCTTTATCATTTAATTGAACAGAGAACTGAGGACCAGAAAAGTTCATAGCTAAACTGATTCCCTTATTTTCAGGAGAAATGCTAAAAAACAGATTTTACTCTTTTCACCCTGCCATAGCACCTGGGTTTCTCAGTGTATGGCTGAAAATAAATGAAGACTATTAGATAGGTACTTCAAATAGAAGTACAGAGATTGACGATAATTCTTTCTTCATGATGATGAAATATGTGACACTTCATTATGATGAAATTTATGTTTTAATAAATAAATCTCCAGAACATTACATGAATATGGCCCATGCCAAAGATCAAGATTAAATATTGTTAAGGTGAGTTGAACATATGTTGCTTTTCATAGGCAACAACGTAAACTTATGTCACAGAGTCCCTCCACCTCCATGTGTTTAATTCTTCAGGAGATAAATTGAAACAACTTTCCTCCGAGCTCTTTTTTACCCCCAGAAAATTCCGCAAATGGCTTGAGTAACTTTTATATTGCTGGTCAAAACTAATTTGGACAAAGCAAATAGTGTTCTTTGGGTTATGTGGAGGGGCTGCTCAGCTTTGAAGAAATTGAAGAAGAAATGGACAAAGACATTCTACCACCTTGATTCAGGAAAAAAGGGATTAAAATGTAAGGAAAGATACAAAGGCCAAAGTTAGAAAATGAGAGTCAGGTTGTGCAATATTAGAGCCAACAAACCCAGGACAACAAAGGATGCATGTGTAGTGGGTTACACGGTGAAGGCTTGGACCAACAAGTCTGTATCCTGAGAATATCACCTTATATGAGATGTGATTAAGTTAAGGATTTTGAGAGAAAAAAAAATTAATCTTGGATTATCCTGCTGGGCCCTAAATGAAGTCATGGGTATATTTATAAGAAAGACAGACAGATCTATTGTACAGTGTGGTGACTACAGTTCATAACAACTATTTCATACTTGAAAATCACTGAGAGTAGACTTTAAGTGTTCTCATTACAAAAAAAACCAATATGTAAGGTAACACATACGTTAATTAGAAATTTTGCCAAATTGTTCAAATTAAGAAACTTTAATGACAGTATCACCTACAGAGGTGTGGTCAGAGGGATGGTGCTACACCCACAGACAAGCAACTGTGGAAAGCAATTTCCCTCAATAAAGTGGAAAGACTGGGGAAGAAAACAGCATCGAAAGACCCCAGGAGAACTGCATCTAGGGAGGAAGGACCTCCTGTAGGAGGCTGT
This sequence comes from Nomascus leucogenys, assembly GCF_006542625.1. Taxonomy (NCBI): domain Eukaryota; kingdom Metazoa; phylum Chordata; class Mammalia; order Primates; family Hylobatidae; genus Nomascus; species Nomascus leucogenys. The sequence continues at coordinate 20,488,193 of NC_044402.1, forward strand.
ATTCTTGGGAAAATGCAGCTACTGCCAGAAACACGACACCAAAGCAGGAAGGAAATGGAAAGGAAGTGGGAAGGAAATACCCCAACCTCTCAGTTCCCGGCCTCTGATCAGCCCTGCAGGGGAGCCTGGAAGGGGTAACTCACTGTGGTCAGGTTCCCAGGGCATAGAGCTGGGCACAGAAGCTTGGAGAGAAAGGGGTGAACATGGAGAATAACAAGCTCACCAATTTCAATCCAGGCATGTTGATATGGTTTGGCTCTGTGTCCCCACCCGGATCTCATGTGGAATTGTAATCCTCACATGTTGAAGGTGGAGCCTGGTGGGAGGTGATGGATCATGGGGGTGGTTTCTAATGGTTTAGCACCATTCTCCTAGTGCTGTCTCGTGATAGAGTTCTCATAAGGTCTGATGGTTTAAAAATGTATGTCATTTCCTGCCTCACTCTCCTCTCTCTCCTGCTCTGCCATGGAAAACACGCTTGCTTCCCCTTCAACTTCTGCCATGATTATAAGTTTCCTAAGGCCTCCCAACATTCTTCCTGTTAGCCTATGGAACTGTGAGTCAATGAGACCTCTTTTTTTTTTTCCTTTTTCTTTGGTTTTTGTTTGTTTGTTTGTTTTGAGACGGAGTCTTGCTCTGTCACCCGGGCTGAAGTACAGTGGCATGATCTTGGCTCACTGCAACCTCTGCTTCCCAGGTTCAAGTGATTCTCCTATCTCAGCCTCCCAAGTAGCTGGGACTACAGACACGCACCACCACACCTGGCTAATTTTTGTACTTTTAGTAGAGACAAGGTTTTGCCGTATCGGTCAGGCTGGACTTGAACTCCTGACCTCAGGTGATCCACACACCTCAGCCTCCCAAAGTGCTGGGATTACAGGCATGAGCCACTGCGCCCGGCCGTTAACCTCTTTTCTTCGTAAATTCCCCAGTATCAAGTAGTTCTTTATATTACCACATTCAATGTGAGAATGGATTAATACACATGTAATAAGCTTCTCAGAAAGTTTTTCTCTAGCCTTTACGCTAGCACCCCTTCACCCTGAAATTATACACTATTATCTTTTCTTTATTTAGTTGAAAACTAAAGCTCCAGGGAGGTGACTTACTTAGGTGACCTAATCTCCTGTGCACCCTTCTTGCTCTGTCTACCATCCATACAGACCTCTTTCCTCCTGTCCAGCGGGAACTTCCATTTCTGTACCTTAACCTTAACGTTTGCTCTGCCCAGCACAGCCTTTCCTCAGAGCTCTGTGTTTTCTCAGAGCTCTTTCTTCTCTTCCAGTCTCTGCTTAAGTGTCATCTTCTCAGCTAGCCTTCTCGGGTCACCCGTTGCTCTAGTTTATTTTTCTCCACCGCACTTGACTCCGCCTCCCACCTCAGGTTCCTTACTTAGGTGTTGTCTGTTTTCCCATCACAACAGAAGTGGGTGAGGCTTGCACAGCCACATCTTTTCAGTGCCCAACACGTGGTGGGACTCAGTAAGTGTTGTTGAATGATTGAGAACAAGTAGGGCTCAGGATTTGAACCCTCGTGTGTGATTCTGAAACCGTTTTTCATTTTATTTCATAATCATGGATCCGATTTCATGGAAGTGGAATTTACGTGCAATATGTGCTCCACTTGGCCATTACTGAAATCATACAAGCAACAGCACAGCACCATATTAAAGAAGTGATAGGTTCGTCATCAGAATAACGTGATAAGAAAAAGGAAGACGGTTCGGATGCAATTGAAAAAAGTCAGAAAAATTGACTAGGATTTTGTTTCATCAGTTCCTACAAACATACACACACAGTCACACTACACACACACACACACACACACACGCACTTACTTTCTCTCTCTCTCTGTCTCTCCCCACGGGCTCTCTTTCCTCCCAGAGAGGAAAAGCTGACACATGTGTACCGAATTCTACACATTCACATCCGGACTGGGCAGATAAGCAGATGATGTATCCACGCTGTGTACCCAGATGGGGGCTTTGACACCAGTTGGAGCTGTTTGTGCAGATCTCCCAGCCAGAGCTGAAGTGCTTGGGAGCCTCTTTATAAAGCACTTCTCACTACCGGATTCACAGAAAGAGAAGCAGCCCGGGGGATTTCAACCAAATGCTGCTATAAATAACAGCATTGAGACAGAGTGGGTCAATGTAGGATTAGAATCATTCTCAACTGATTGCTTGCCTACGGAGGGTACATTTTCCCTTTTCTTCAGCCCCTTTCTGAGGTTTTTGTCATGTAAAATGTCACATAGCATATGATAGAACTAAAAACATTTTCCAGGAAGGACTCCTACCTTAAAGGGGAAGGGACCTGTTTTCCCTTGTTTTCTTTAAGCATGCTAAGGGGTATTATTAATAGCATTCAAAATGATAGCTATGGCCACACTGGAAATGTGGACAACGATAGTTCCAGTTGCCAGCTGTCTTCCTCTGTTTGGGTTATTATAACTGAATACCATAGACTGTGTGGCTTAAACAACAATCTATTTTCACGGTTCTGGAGGCTATGAAGTCCAAAATCAAAGTGCTGGCAGCTCCTGTGTCTGGTGAGGGTCTGCTTCCTGGTGGGCAGATGACTGTCTTCTTTTTGTATCCTCATATGATGGAGAACAAAGAGAGGAAGCAAACCCTCTCCTGTCCCTTCTTATAAGGGCACTAATCCAAGCTTGAGAGTTCCACTCTCATGACCTGTGTATCTCCCAAAGGCCCCACCTCCAAGTACCATCACACTAGGGATTAGGGTTTTAACATATGAATTTTAGGAGAGACGCAAACATTTAGTCCAAAGCCCCAGCTGACTAGATTTCGTTTGTGGAAGAAAAAGGTTTTATAAGTTAAGTGGCAGAAACTTCAACTTTCTGCAATCATTTTTCAGTGATTCAGAACAGTCCTATAATTATATTTAATATGTATTGAATAGGATGCGCCTGTATCACATGAGCTAGGGTGGGAAAGAAGAGGGTTCATAAGGTTTTTTCGACCTCTGTCACACATAGTCATCACCTGGACCATAATGGCCAGCCCTGGAGGCAACGCTCACAGATGCTTGCCTTTGCCAGAACTGCTTCTCCAAAAGGCGTCTTTTTACCTTTCATACATTTCTTCTGAGATTTCTTTGATTACTTTCTGATTAAAATCTCTTCCTTCTTGGAAGGCAGCTTGGCCCCGTCCTCGTTGTCAGGGACAGTGCGGAGTGGGACTCATCTCACTGCCATCATAGTGTATAGTCAATGAATGCCCTAAAGTTCACACCAGCTCCTCACTGGAGGCACCACTGACCATATCGAAGATCCTAATTTTGCATGTAGTGGGAAAAGGTATTCATGCCCAGCTTCAGGACATGGGACTTTTTTTTTTGCATTTTTGAACATTACTTTGTGTATGCCAGGGCCAATCCTAGTGTTGGCAGGCAGGCATTCTTGTTCACACTTCCTCCCTTTTTGTGGGGCTTCCCTCATATCATGAGCTTTGCCTCATGAGATATCCGTTGTTCTATATGGCCCCAAGGGCTATTTTGTCCTGTCCTCTACATGTAATATTTGCAGTAGGGACACAGCATTTTTAGACCTCACCAAATTATGCAGACCAGCCAATGTAATCTGCATGCCTTCGTCTCTTTTTGTGCCATTCATCTCTGAAGCTTCTTCCAGTTGCAACACAAATTTTCTTCTGTCTCTTTCCCCCTTTACAACGGAAACATTTACTTTTTGTTTAAATACTGTAAAATAAAAACTTCTTTATTAAGGGAAGTCAAATAACCGGAAAAAAAGACAACATAAAAATGTGTCTTTTGTAGGAAATAAAAAAGCTCTATTCAAGTAGTGAGAACAATTTTGTTTATTATTTTAGAGCCAAAGAAATTCTTGGGTTGTAATTTAGTTACTGAACCAAGAATGACCATTATTGCAAGGGGAAGATTACAAGTGTGGACGCTGGGCTCAGACTGTCCTAGTTTGAATTACGGGTCCACTTACTAGTTGTTTAACATTAGGTTATTTACTTTACCTCACTAAGACACCAAATAACTAAGGGACATGCTAATAATGGCTCTTACAGCATAATATTATTGGTGAAAGACACCTGAGTCCTTCGCACCATGCCTCTCATGGAATAAGTACTCAGTGAGGTTAACACTTGCTATTAAGAATTTTAGGTTTACATTATAATCCTTTCAAAGTAAGCAGTCATATTTCTGGAAGTTTACAAACTTGTGATACCTAGAATGAGTTTCATTTTTTTCTTCGAATATAAAAAGCACATTTAGTGTTCAAAAATTCTCAACCTTACTCTGAACATTATCCTTGTATTATTGCCCATCTAAAATGCAAGCATACTGAGAAGACTCACATCATTTTGAGATGTAGGCCCTGACACAAGCATTCCTCATATTTCCTGATGCCTCAATGCCCGCATTAAAGGCTCTGCATCATGTAACTGCGTTTAAACTGGGCAGATTCTGCTAAGGATAGGGCATAAATGGAAATAAAGTACATTTTTCATTCCCTATTCATTCTTAAATCCTAGTAATGTCAGAGATAATTATGTGTTATACAAAGGAAAGAAAAATAGATCATTATTTCAGTCTACCACTCTCTATGTTTTTGTCCTCAGCAATATTAGATTTCTTTCCTTTTAATATCCCCCTCTAAATACATGGTAGGTGTTTAATGCATGCATGAATACCTAATGCTGCTGATGTGTCCTTCAGATTCTGACCATCACTATCTGTACATAGTTAGTTATAAGAAGGTATTAATGAAACAAAACCATTTTTCACATTTCTGGCCTAATCTGTAGCACATAGCCCACCCCTTGCTGTACACACACACGCATAAAAACACACACACATTTTTTAATGTAGCAGAGCTCTCTCAGGAAGGAAGAAATGTAACCTTGGCACATAGAAATGATCACAAACTCTTATCTTGAAAAGTAATTCTAAATTGGTATTACTATCTCTGATCCGTATCTATAGTATTAATTTCAGCATGAATCATATGTGGCTAGGATATAATGCATAATATTGATTTTGATTTTTTTCCTCCAGGCTGTGTCTTAGTTCCTGGCCTTGATCTTAAAAGTAAGATAGATGTTAGGCATTATTATCTAGCAAAAGGAGTAAAGATCAATTTTATCTCCTGACACTTCATTCCCTTTTCCTGCAATGGCAAGGTAGTAACATTGGAACAACTGTAAACTCACATTTACTTATTTAAAACTGGGATGTTGGTCTGGGAATCCACTACTCTAGGCTCTTCTTTGTTCCTTGTGCATATTTTCAGATGATAAATACGTAGTGAGTATGAGAACCTGTTAACCTGCTTTTTCACAGTAATAATAATTTTATAAAAGCATCTCTTTAAGAATAAGGTAACATTGAAATTTTTTTGAGATAATTTTAGATTGGCAGAAGAGTTGCAAGGATATACAGAGAGATCCCATATACACCTCATCAAGCTTTTCCTAATGTTAACTGTTTACATAACCATTTATCAGAACTAAAAATTTAATATTGGTATAATACTACTATCCAACCTGCAGGCTTTGGTCAGATTTCCTTAGATTTTTCACTGATATCTTTTCTGTTGTTGTTCCAGAATCCAATCCAAAATATCACACTGCATTAAGTGAATTTTTTTTGAGAAATACACTTTTGAGAAATATCTATTTGTCAATGGCAAGAATATAAATGTAACTGAGCACCTAATCATAGAGATTATTTTGATGATGTTTTTAAAGTTTGCCAGTAAAGGAATGAGGTTTGGTGAATCAATCAATAGTCTAGTGAAATGGTTTCCAACTTTACTGTTAAGACACATAGTTACATTTCCATTTTAATCAGTGGAAAGATATATCACAAGCAAAATAATACTAATAGTAAAGTATTAAAATTTGTGAATGGTTTATGCATTTATAAGTTTGACTGAATGAAAGATTAACCTCACTCTCACTTGTATTTTGAAATGCTTTTTGGAGTGAGAGGGAAAGAAGTAGAGTTACAATTATGAGCTCTAAATTTCTCATAAACCTAACTGCATTCATTAATTGTTTTATTCCTCACTTTCTTCGTCTTTGAAATGGAGCAGTAATCCTCATTTCCTTTTTAATGTAATAGAAACCAAGATCTTTATTGTAAGCATAGTAGCTGTATCAGTGCTCAATATCTTGAGGAAACAATTTGAAAATTATTCATTCAGCTTTTAATCATCTTGTTCCTAAAGGATTGATTGCACCAACTCAGATTATATCTAGACTTTGGGGACTATGGTAACATATAACGACATGCTCTATAGAAAATCTGTTATAAAATCCTACTTTCTCTTTAGTTTATTTCTGTCTTAGAGACCATGTTGGTTGATGCCTTTATTTGTGGAACAAGCAAATGAGTTCATATATGCTACAGTACTGCCTCCAAATTATTTTCTTCTATTTTTTTCTTCCTTCCTTTATTCAAGACAATGTGGGTGTCTAATATGGTCCAGGCATTGGATTATGCATTGGGAAGAGAAGATTAATAAGACATGACTTCTCTCCTTTTGTTCACAGCTTTGTAGAGGCAACAAATGTAAAATCGATGAGAGGTCCATAATAGTCATGTATAAAAATTATTTTTTACACCTTAAGTACCTAATTCTACCTAGCAAAAAGGTAATGTTTTAAGTGAGCCTAGAAGAAAAAATATGTCATTCTCCAAGGACCAAGTAGTTAGTATAAAGGGAAGGTGATTCCAGGCAGACAGAGCCATGTGTTAATGTACAGGGGAAAAGGCTTAAGAGAACTTGAAATTCAAGTAATTCAAAAGGACTCCTGGGTAGGATATTGTGTGACAGAATAACAATAATAAGACCAGAAATTACATCCATCAAAACTGGGGCCCTAATGTCTGTCTAATCCAAGCAAAAGATGAAGGGGCTTGAACTAAAACAATACCAGGAGTGGTTAAAAAGATGAGATATATTTTAGAAACAAGCAGGGGGAGAGCTGATTGGGAATGGAAGCAGAGGCAAAGAAATGAAAGAGATGCTTATATTTCTAATGTGCTGTCCCTTGCTTGTGGGTAAGATAGGAAGACATGAGGTGGAAGTACAATTTAGAAACATGATATGTGTATTGGAATGAGAAGGAGGATAATACATTCCATTTAGGATGTGCTGACATTGAGGTTTCTATATGATATCCACTTTAAGGTAAGCTGTGAGAAGCCCAAGAGAAACGTGTGAAATGGAAAAAACTTATTTGGAACCTCTCAGTATTAGGTAAGAGTTGAAACCATGGCTTAAGTGGGATCATGGACTTAAGGGAAGAGAAAACAGGAGCAAACGGAGTGTAACAACACTGAATAAGTGAGAAAGAGGAACTCAGCCAGGAGAATGAGGAGGAGAGATGAGAGTGGTAGTATAAAAGCCAAAGAGGCTAATATGAGCATGTCAGCTAACAAGGTGGGAGGGGATCTTGGGTGAACTAGGGTGGTTAATAGTATCCCATGTAGCAGACAAGTTAAGAAAAATGAGTACTGAAAGGGGGACAGAAGTTGGGTATCAGGAATTTGTGGGTTACATCAATGAGAGTAGTTTGAGTGGAATAGCAGGGAACACGGGGCAGGAGTTAGTTTACAGTAGGCTGCTGAACAGCAAGGTGCTCTAAGGTTTATTTCTTCTGAGGTTTACTTTTTGTTTCCTTGACTGTTTTTCATTTTGTCTTGTATTTGCTTTTGTTTGCTAATAAAGGAGAGACTCATTTTGCTTATGGGCTAAGGAAAACTTCCCATGGAGAGAAAGGGATTGAAGATACAGAAAAAAGAGAATCATTAATGGAGGAAGTTCCCAGAAAAGCCTGAAAATCTTGTGAATCTATACCCTAAGTGAAGGGATTCGCTTTGGAGGGAAGCAATGTCATTTTCATCCTCGGATATCTAATGGGTGGAGGGTGGGGGTAAAGAAGATAAATTCTTAAAAAGGCCAAGACAGGGATGTGAAAGGAGTTCTTGATTAATAATTCTCATCATCTCGATGACTTAGAAGGCATGTTTAAATGCTGAGTAGAACATGGGGAAGTATAGCATAGTGGGTGTGATGAACATGATGAAAGTTCAGAATATATGCTGGGGAGAATGGGAAAAAGAATGTCTTCCAAGAGACCCTGAAGTTTCAGCAAAACTTAGAGCTCAAATATGTGTAGAAGTCATATTCTAGATTGTTTTATATCTGTGTCTATATCCATATCTATATATCCATATGCAATTTCACTATTCAGAAAAGAGCAGGAAGGAAGGTGTTCAAATTCAAGATTAAATCAAAATTGAGAAATTTCTAAGATATGGGTGGTGGGAAGATAGTGGCAAAATTCCATGCATTGTGCTATTAAGGTTTAAATAGGGTGATGAACCAATGTATCTGAGAGGGATAGAAAAGATAATAAATCTAAGAGAGGGCAAATAGATTGGAAGAAAGAGAAGGGTCAATAGGGAGGACAATCAAGTCTGAATTAAATGATGAGATTGACTGTGTACTTGAGTTAACTGAGGCTGATTACTTTAATCTCATACGTATTTTCTCCAGTTATTTTGCAAAGTTGTCAAGCTTTAAACTACAGTACAGAATTGTGGGTGAGACTGTACACAGGAAAATGTGCTTTCCTCTCCTATGCGAGAAAAAGCAAGATTAATAAAAAACATTCCTATTATTACTCCTTAGAAATAGTGTGTAGTAATGAGGTTAATAGAGGGACTTGCTGACAATGAGCATGCCACTATTTATTGCCTCTTAGGATGAAAACCCAATTCCATCTTCTATCAAAGATCAAGCTACTGCTATTTTATGGTAAACATAGAAACTGCCGTACAGAAAATTACTGTTTTAACAGGTGCAGTCTTACATTCAACAGTGATTTTAAAATTGGCTTCATGGCTAGCACTGTACTCACATCACCCATTTAAATAATCTCCTTGGATATATTCTCACACATAAACATCATTAAAGGCTATGCTTACATTATGCTTAATCACAGGGTATTCATGAAAATATCTCTGCCCAGATGCACTTTTAACACTTACTATATTTTATCTCATTTGTTTTTACTGCTGATCAAGCCATCCCCCCAAAATTATTTGAATTATTCCACTTAGGGAGAGAAAAAAGAGCCTCAACAATGCTTTCTGAAGTTTTAGTATTATTACTACTGTGGTATAAAAAGCAGCTCTTCATTCATGCAAGAAATACGTATCTAGCATCTGCCAGATGCACCAAGCTTTGTGCTAGGTAATGTGCAAGGCATCTGTTTACAATACAAAAAATAACTCTGCTGTAACTGATCTTGAAATAGATATAACAGCAGGAGCAATTAATCTATTCGTTATAAGATAACATTAGCTAAAATGTATGCTGTGCAAGAGCAAGGACTTTGCCTCTATCCGCACATGTTTGGATATAAGATAAGCAGAGCTTGACACATCACGAACATCCAAACAATATGTTGACTGTAGGAATGAATGGTTTGAGTTAAGATCTTGCACATACAAGAGTTAGGCACACTCAGATTATATTTATTAGGGTAGGTACCCAGAGTGTCACACACACATATGAGCAGGCTACTTCTCCTGGGTCCTTAGACATCAGGAGATCATGCACTAAAAGAAAGAAAATTTATATGTCTATTTTCTCTAATCTCAGACTAAAAATGTGCATTTACCTCAATTAGGAATTGAAGGAAACAAATTGCAATAGTGTTAGCATTATCTGTGAGCTTGTCACCAATGTAAAAAAACCTACATTAATTTGAAATTACAGTAGTGATAAGGATCTCTGCTCGATATTGTTTTCTTAATGGTTAAAATAAAGAGCTTGTGTCACTACATCAAAAGATTTGTTTTTGGAAATATTTTGATAACTAATTTTTGATTACTCTATAAAATTGGTTGCCTTTGTAATTCTGTGCATTTTATTTGATGCTTTTAAAAAGATTACTTCAAGAAATGGCTCTGAAATAGATTGTTTTCAACAATGGCCACAATAATTTCTATCATCGTTGGTGCATTCGTTTGCAATGTGACTCTATTGCCTTTGCCATTCAGAAGCAGAGTTTTTTTTTTCCTCCCCTCTTGAATTTGGTCTGAACTTGTAACTTGTTTTGATGAATAGAACTCTACAGATACGGTGTGACTTCTTTTTATTTTTTATTTTTTTGAGATGGAGTCTCACTCTGGTCCAGACTGGAGTGCAGCGGCACAATCTCGGCTCCCTGCAATCTCTGCCTCCCAGGTTCAAGTGATTCTTCTGCCTCAGCCTGTAGCTAGGACTACAGGCGCGCACCACCGTGCCCGGATAATTTTTGTATTTTTAGTACAGACGGAGTTTCACCATATTGGTCAGGCTGGTCTCGAACTCCTGACGTCATGCTCCACCCACCTCGGCCTCCCAAAGTGCTAGGATTACAAGTGTGAGCCACCATGCCCAGCCAGATATGGTGTGATTTCTGAGCCTCAGCCTCAAGAAGCCTTGTAGCTTCTGCTCTCACTGCCTTGCTGCCCTGGTCCTGCTATGTGCAGAAGCCAAGGTTAGTCTTGAGGATGGGAAATGATGTGGGGTGAGAGGCCCCACCCATGGCCAGCACCAACATCACACACGTGAGCAAGGCCATCTTGGATCATCTCATACCAGTCAAGCTTCTTGATGGCTACCACTACATGAAGGATCCCAGGTAAGACCAGCAGATCTACCTGGCTGAACACAGCCGAGATCACCAATGCACACTGTCTTGAGCAAATAAATTTGTGCTGGGATTGTTTATTAAGCTGCACAACTGAAAAAGATTGGCATCTACTTGGCTGTCAAGTATGTACATGGTCCTTGAAATTCAGAACCTGTGCCATAAACAGCTGCTATTTACCCGGTCTTTTGGCTTTATGCTTAGTGTGCTGTAATCTGGATGGTTTGACAGTTGGCTACTTCTGATTCTGTAATTTTTCTTTAAAAAAATCTGTGATGTTTTTAAAGGAATTTACAAAACAAGAAAACTATTGAAGTGTTACTTTTATGTTCGGGAACAAAGTCTTGAGGGCAGTTAGTAGAAGAGGTTTTTATTTGTAAACTTTTGTCTATTTATATGGTTTAAAAGTTTTTGTCAATAATTTAAGAATATACCACTGTAAAGTTATTCTTCTAGATAAGGTGTAGAAAACTTTATATCTCAAGAGAAAAAAATGATATGCTATGGTTTTAGGCCTATAATAACAATTATTTTATAGAATTATTAAGTTATTAGCAAGGAAATAAGATAAAAAAGTCATATTTTAAATAACATCTCCATGCATGCTGAGACACTAAGAAGAACCAGTGGCTTTCCTGTGAGGCAGGAACCATGTGTACACTCTTTTACAGATGAAGAAACTGGAAGTCAGAGAAGTTAAGAAATAAGCTCAAGATCACCTATATAGTAAATGGCAAAATCAGGACCTGAACCTGCTGATTCCAGAGCTCATGGAGAGTTCCAGTGGGCAACTTGGGAGAAGGAGGAAGCATGAGAGAAGAGGCGAGTATCTGAGAAGCCAAGGTATTGACATAATGCTCAGGTTGATGCTACAGATGGAGTTGAGGCAGAGAGGAATACAGTAAGCCAGGAACAAAGATGTCAGTGAATGAGGTGTAGTTTACAAGGGCTAGAAGATGAGAACAGTGAGGCAGGGTATACAGGACACATACCAAAGCCTGAGAGTTTCTCTATCAGGTGTAGGGGTGAGAGTCTAGATCAGAAAGAGAGGACCTTGTCCAACTTACACATTTCAATCCAGAATCCGTAAGATGTGGGAGAAAGGCCAAATTCCATTGGATAAAATGCAGGAGCAGCAGTGTAGACTCATGGAGAGTCAGTCTTAGTTGAAGTATAGAGGCTGGAGCTATGGAGGAGTTTCCAATTATATGTGGATGTTCCAAAGTCTTGATGAAAAGATTTGGAAAACAAAGGAGGCATGGGAGGGTGCACTGGGGATGAGGATGCTCAGTGCATCACAGGGCCAACAGGTGAGTATGGATGATGGGATGGTCTTACAGTTTTGGCAATAACTGTGAGGAGGAGTTTAGTCTCAGTAATTTCAAGCAACATTGGTTAGTCTCACAGAATTTAGCTGTGACCTGAAGACAGAAACCTGATGGCTTTATTGTGGGGCTAAGTGTTTCCTTTTCTCTCGCTCTGGAGGAGATGGTGGCAGCTGTGGTATAGAATGTACAGTGGTCATGGTGACAGTGGACAGGAAGCAGGCAAGCTCTGATCACCTGCCAGGCAAGGCTTCAGTGCCAGTGACTGATGGATCCTAGGTGCTATAGGTCAGGCTCTGCCTTGAGCTGGGTGTTTCTGTCCTGCCAGCACTCAGAGGGGTCTCCATGGCCAACATCTGCATAAGAATGTACTACCACAAACATCGTTCCAATTTCCTATTTGTGTATATTTAGAATTAATCTATTTAGGATACATTCCCAGAGATGAAATTTTGATATTAAAGAAAATAGATAACTTTAGAGTTTTTGGAATATATTACAAGTTTCCAAGTGCAAAGATTCTACTATCTTTCATTCCCACTTGTAACAAAAGAGAAAGCTCTTTTTTACACTCTCTTCTTTCCATGAAGTTTTTAAACTCTAATTGATTATTTTAATTAATAATTAGCTAATTGATTATTTTAATTAATAATTAGCTAATTGATTATTTTAATTAATAATTATCAAAACAGTGTGGTGATTTCTGAAATAATTAAAAATAGAACTACCATTTGATCCTGCAATTATATTACTGGATATCTACCCAAAGGCAAAGAAATCATTATGTTGAAAAGATATCTGCAGTTTTATGTTTATCACAGCATTGTTTACAATAGCAGTGATATGCAATCAACCTGTGTCCATCAATGAATGATTAGATAAAGAAAATGTTCTACACACACACAAACACACACATACACCATGAAATACTACTCAGCTATAAAAAATAATAAAATCGTGTCTTCTGCAGCAACCTGAATGGAACTGGAGGCCCTTAACCTAAGTAAAATAACTTTGAAACAGAAAGTCGTATACTACATGAAGTTTTTAAATGTTTAAAATCACTGCCAATGTAATATGTTAATCCTGGCATCCTACGGTTATTTTATCTTTCACTTTTAAATTTGTGAAGCTGAACAAGTACCATTTGTATTTCTTTTGGGTGATCATTGTTCATTTGGATTTTTTGTTTATCCTCCCATTGAGATTTGGAGTCCTTTTCCTAAGACCTCTTTATGTAAACATTAACACTCTGCCTTCTATATTACAAATATATATCCAATTTTTTGCTTACCTATGTGTTTATTTCCTATGGTTTTTGACTAAACAGGTTGATATAGTCCGGATATCTGTCCCCACCCAAATCTCATGTTGAATGGTGATCCCCAGTGTTGGAGGTGGGGACAGATGGGAGGTGACTGGATTGTGGGAGCAGATCCCTCATGAATGGCTTGGACCATCCACTTGGTGGAAAGTGAGCTCCCGTTCTGAGTTCATATGAGATCTGGTCATTTAAAAGCCTGTGACCCCTCCCGCCCCCACTGTCTCTTTCTTCTGCTTTTTCTGTGTGACTTGCCTGCTCTCCTCCACTTTCTGCCATGACTGTAAGCTTCCTGGGGCCTCTCTAGAGGCTGAGCGGATACTGGCACTATGCTTTCTCTAAAGCCTGCAGAACCGTGAGCCACTTAAACCTCTATTCTTTATAAATTACCCAGTCTCAGATATTTCTTCATAGCAAGGCAAGAATTGCCTAATACACCAGTAGCTTAAAGTTTTAATATAAAACATCATTACATACTTTCTTCCTTAACTTCATCCTCAGTCTCGTTTGGCCTATAGAGGAGGAGGTCTTGCTTTAGATTCAAAATGTGTAATATCAATGCTTCTACCATCTGTAAAGTTATAGCATCTAAAAGAGAGTAGGAGGCCCTTTTCTCAGCAACCCACTTTAAGTACATCTTTCGACATTCTGGTTTGAGATAACGGTTATCTGCCTTAAATGTAGCAGATATCTGGCAAAATGTAAATAGCTGCTGACCTTGGTAGAAGTCTTTTCAGTGGAGTGGCCACAAACGCTTCTATGAGTGTGTTGAGGAGATAGTGGGAAGTAGGCAAGTCTGAGTCACTGGCCTTCTATGCAGGGCAAGGCTTCAGTGTCAGTGACTACAGAGGAAGGAAGAAAACACAGTTCTTGAGGAACTTTCCTGTGAAGAGGAGCTAAGAAATAGCCTAGAGTGAGAGAAGGAAGTGCAAACAAAGGAAAGTCTGGCAATAGCATGTTTTATACTCAAACCAGCACTGTGCCACGCCAGTCACTCCCAACCACCTGTTCTTTTCAGAAACATAGATGAATGAAATCAGTCCCAAGTAAAGTATATAATACTATTCCACACTTCACTTTTGCTTAACTTAATGATTTTAAGCATATGTCCTACTGTTTTCTTTTTGGTTGTTTTTGTTTTGAGATGGAGTCTCGCTCTGTTACCCAGGCTGGAGTACAGTGGCCCGATCTCGGCTCACTGCAACCTCTGCCTCCCGGGTTCAAGCGATTCTCCTGCCTCAGCCTCCTGAGTAGCTGGGACTACAGGTGCATGCCACCACACCCAGCTATTTTTTGTATTTTTAGTAGAGACAGGGTTTCACCATGTTGGCCAGGATAGTCTCGATCTCTTGACCTCGTGACCTGCCCGCCTCAGCCTCCCTAAGTGCTGGGATTACAGGAGTGAGCCACTGCACCTGGCCATGTCCTACTGTATTTTAAATATCTTAATACTAAGCATTTTTAAGTTCTGCCGTAATCTATTCTTTCACTGTGTTCCCAACAATCAGCTGAAAATAATGTTAATGATTCACTTCAACGTTTTGTGTATTTGTTCTTTTTTTTTTTTGCCACAAACCACTGTCTTAAGGAAAACATCATTCTCAGTAAACTATCGCAAGGACAAAAAACCAAACACCGCATATTCTCACTCATAGGTGGGAATTGAACAATGAGAACTCATGGACACAGGAAGGGGAACATCGCACTCCGGGGACTGTTGTGGGGTGGGGGTCGGGGGAGGGACAGCATTAGGAGATATACCTAATGCTAAATGACGAGTTAATGGGTGCAGCAAACCAACATGGCACATGGATACATATGTAACAAACCTGCACATTGTGCACATGTACCCTAAAACCTAAAGTACAATAATAAAATAAAATGAAAAATAAAAAAAAATTCTAATGAAACTTAGAAGGTGTGATACCCATCATAAATGATTCCCCAGAGTGCCAAGTTAAGTTGGGTCCCTGGCTTCAGCAACTCACAGTAAAAGAGGAAGATTGTGTCAACTATTGACAATGAGACAACACAAGTAAGGCTATCTCCTCATCTATGTGAAAATAATATTTGATGTACAGAAAATATTTGCTGAATGAATGCAACTGGATTTTATGAAATGGTGCATTCAGGCCCCTTCACCCCTTTGCAATTTCATTCCCCTGACTTGGGCCTACACTGTCCAGGTCACTTAGCTTTATTATTGGCTCAGGATTTGTAAATCTCTTCCAGATGATCAGCTTGCTACACTAAAAGCCGCTTCAGCAAACTGCTGTGTACTCTACTGGATATTAACAGATAGAGAGGTAAGATTATTTTTTTTCCTCTGGAACTCATATTCTGACTGTGAGTGTCAGATGAATGAGAAAAAAAAACAAACCAAAAAAATATAAAAAGATACTTCAATAATTACTACAGTAGAGGAATATTTAAAGTTCTGTAGGATACTGTGAGAGAGTTCGTGTAATGTATTGATATTGAACCGTAGGATATGATTTCTGTTTGTGCATTTTATCTGTAGGGAAGCCACTCTGCTTTTCTGACAGATTTCACAAAACTCCATACAGGTGGCACCTGTTGGGGAGGAAAGACTTCTTTTCCTTACCCATCTCTAGGTTCATGGCCAAGGTGCTTATAGCAAAAAATAACAGACTATCATGAAAAACGCACACACATTGGTTTAATATAAGTTTTACATGACAAAGAAGCCTTCAAAAATGAACACTCAAAGAAACAGGAAAGCCTGTGTATTTTTATCCTTAGGTTTAATGAAGTGTGGACAGTCAGGGGATAATACGATTGAGCAACGGGATTTTGACCTAATGATAACATACTATAAGAAAGATAGCAAGTCTTGTTTGTTAAAAATCTGCTTTGTATCCTTGTGTCGTCAGAGATAAATGTGTTCCTCTCTTCCAGGTATATGGAGAAACCTTTTGAATGAGGGTTTTATGATCTGCTTGGAAGTGAAGGATGAGGGGAAGGTAAGAGAGATATTCTTGCTTCTGCAGTTTCTCAAACGTTAAGGTGCCATATTTTTGGATAGCATGCCCTAAACCTCATCACACCCAACACAAAGAATCTCAGTTCTAGCCATGTCAAAAGTCCTATGTACATTTATATCATTCCTACATTAGCACCTCATCTCCATTTCTCCCATCTTCGCTCATTTTTTTCTTTTCCTGGATGTATACTTCCTTTATATTTCTTAAAGAAGATTTTGCTTTAGCATCTGTGATCTTTGGTGGGCCATTAAGTATAGAACAGTTTTGGCCACCAATTTCCCTGTGCTTCTGACTATAACATGTTCTCACTGCAGAGATCATCTTTGACCCCCAAGCACAAACCTGGATTTAGCCCATTTGATTAGTTCTCCTAATGTTCTCTTTTGTAGTGTATGTTTTGTAATCCCCAATTTTTTCAATCCCCAAAATAGAAGAAAGATTGAAGAGTTACTTGGTATTACCTTGACAATATTAATGAGACACAGTCAGATAAGGTTTAATGAGCAGATGCAAGTGAAAGGCATATTCCAAAACTGTCTTATAATGTGTGTGTGTGTGTGTGTGTGTGTGTGTGTGTGTGTGTGTGTGTTTGGTGTGATAGGAATGGGTAGAAGAGGAAGGAGATGGGTTTCCTAGGATCTATGAATCATCCATCTGCTCAGTCTGAGAGGCTAGAACTCAGACAGGGTCAGTGACCAGGATCATTGATTGCTTGAGCACAGAGATTACACATTTGAAACAAGCTCTGCAGCTTGAACTCCTTTAACTACCAGTAACAAGTTCTCTTGTCTCATCTTCACTGGAACAGAATGAGGGATTGATAAGTTCAATCAAATACACCGCGTTCCTTTGGTGTGAAAAATATTGCAGAAACAAGATGTTGATAAGGCAAAGTGTAAAATAGAGATGTGCTTCAGCAACACTGCTTTGGAGTGGAATCAAAAGGATATAATGAAAGTGGAAATGATTTTTCATTTTCAAAAAGGAGAAGCTTGCTTTCAGTGAAAGAGTAAATAACAATTGTGAATAAAATTTTACTCATGTTTGACTTCCCCAAATCTAAAATAAAATATATGCTTCTTCAGGAAATCATATGCAATGACTCTTTAGTAGTCCTATTCTTTCCTAATAAATGTTCATTCCCAAAGTGTAGCATACAAAAATGAGACAAATCTATATTCTTTCCAACACGGGCAGTCACACACACACTCTTTTTGTGTGCCTGTGGGCTAAGACTCCCTCTACTTGAGGGAGGCTTGAGGAATCAACAGAGAGAACCTGAGTTCCCACAGTTGTGTGATAAATCCAGCAGACACTTGTATACATGAAAAATAAATGGTGTTTTCTCCATATTGGCACCATGTGGCATTCTTAAAGGAACTGTGACTTTTCAAGGAAACCTTGTGACAGGGTAACAACCTATAATTTAATAGACTAAAACATATATTAATCTCTTTATATTTAACTACTTGTCTTTTTTTTTTTTAAGACAGACTCTCGCTCTGTCACCCAGACTGGAGTGCAGTGATGCTATCTAAGCTCACTGCAATCTCTGCCTCCTGAGTCTGAGCAATTCCCCCGCCTCAGCATTCTGAGTAGCTGGGATTACAGGCATTCACCACCACACTCGGCTAATTTTTATATTTTTAGTAGACACAGGGTTTTGCCATGTTGGCCAGGCTGGTCTCAAATCCCTGACCTCAAGTGACCCTCCCACTTCGGCCCCCCAAAGTGCTGGGATTACAGGCATGAGCCAGCATAGCCAGCCTACTATTTGTCTTTTTAAGGAAAAAGAAAAAGAAGTAACTGCTAATTTAACTTTCACCATGGTAAATTCATGAAATATGAATTTTTCAAATAACTAAGGCTAATCCTGTTAAAGAAGAAATTAACCAATTAAAAGTAGAAATTAATGAATTAGCATGTTATATGCAAGACCGGACACAATGTATGTTTATAATTATTATCTCATTTAGAACCAATGAAAACTGCCCTAGTTAGACATTATCATGTATATGTTATAAACAAGGAAATTTGGCTCAGAAAATTAAGCAACCTATAACTATGCAACTGTTCAACGCTAAGTCTTTGCAAGAAATGTTAATTATTTTAGTGGTATCATTCAACAATACATTTTATGATGTCATTTCATTAAAAGAGATTGTAAACGTAATTTAACTTTTTGATGACTTAACCCATCATTTCAAGGAGCAGTTATTAAGTTGTTTATAATATGCTGATGCATGAAGAGGAATGGGGTATGTTATGAATAACTTCTCTTCTACAAAATTGCTCCAGCTCCTTTAATTATGGAATTCTAGCCCTTGATTTTAATGGATTCCCTTTTTTTCTTCTCTATCAAATCATTAGCTGCCATTTTACTTTTCTCTCAAAACATTGGCCACTGGCAATACAACCTATCCTGCATGAAAATTCTACTTCTAATCTTTCATATACTAGAACACTAAATAAATGCGCTAAATTTTATATCAGAACCAAAGGTAAGTAGATCCTGAGAGAAAGTCAAAGGACACATTTCTCCCTGGCTTCAAGTACGTGAAGGTGTTGCATTGCTTTGCATACCTCCAGAGATCTTTTACATCCTAGTTAAGTTTTGCCAAATGTGACCTCTGAGTAAGTGAGATTTTATAGTCTAGTTCAAATCATACCATTTGAATTTGGCGTTCCTCTCTCCCCATTCTTGCTCTCTCTCTGCTTTTTTTTCCCTCTCTCCCTCTTTTGTTTACCCTGTGTATTCTGTCCACGTGTTTCATAACGTATCGCAGCTTGCATTGTCTGAGAACACAAGTGGGATTTGGTCACTGTTTATCTTTGTGTTTGCCATATAAACTAAAACTCAACAAATGTGAATTGTATTATATTTTTATTGACTATCCTTTCACCTCTGAACTTCAGTTCAGAAGACATCTTTGAAGTCAAAAAAGTAATTCTACCTCCCACAACAAAATGACAATGGCTACTCTACTGAATTTCTCTGTAAGCCAGCAATTTATATGCCACCATCTCACTTAATTCACATGATAAGATGGCGAAGTGGGCATTGTTATTGCCATTTTAGAGGTGAGGAGGGTAGGCTCAAATAAATTAATTAAGTTATCAGATTTTTGTATAGCTCGTAGGAGCTAGAATTGGGATTCAGATGTAGGCCTGTTTTACCCCAGATGTATGATTATTGTACAATCCATAGGCACACACACACACACACACACACACATTGAGTACACAAACACGCACACATATGTTGAAACATTATATATGTTTATATACACATATTTTGCATTTATAGTATATATATGTCTATGTATAGGTGTATACACAATTTTATAGATACATAGATGATATACATAGATGATAGATAGATAGAACTAATAAATAGACGATAGGTAGATAATGATTATAGCCCTGCCTATAACATTGAAGACAGGCTAGAGACCAAACTTCTCTGATAGTAGATTTAGTTTCTGGATGACAGAGTGTAGACTGTTTCTATGTGTCATGAAAGGATAATGAATCCCTCTGATGCCTGTCTGCTCTGAAAAGAGCAAGTCAGCCCAGCTCAGAAAGTTGTTCTGGGCTTCATCCTTGAAGAACAAATGGCTGAGATGAGAGGAAATGAGGGAGACAATGACATTTCAAATTGGACTTTGACTTTATTAATAGATACTCTTTCTTTAGAATACAGTCTTCTTCTTTCTCCTCCTCCTCTTTCTTTATATTATGACATTTTTCTCTATGCATTCAAACACAGTGACCGTTGTGGAGATATAAGGAAATAATAATGTAGAAAATCATCTAGGTTGTCTCTAACCATGCAGAGAAGTATGATTTTCCAACCCAAGTGCCCAGAATCAGGCAGAGCTTAAATAACACAAAATCATCCAAGGTTTTTCTGAGCACTTAGAATCAGCTCTGCTATGTGCAGGTGTGATGGTTAATTTTGTGTCAGTTTACTAGGGTAAAACATTATTTCTGTGTGTGCATTTAAGGGTGTTTTATAAAGAGATTAGCATTTGAATCGGTAGACCCAGTAAAGAAGATCTGCCCTTCCTAATGTGGATGGTCGTCATCTAATCTTTTGAGGGCATGAAGAGAACAAAAAGCAAAGGAAGAATACATTTTCTTTCCCTTCTGGAGCTGGGATTTCTGTCTTCTTCTACTCTCAGTATTCCTTATCTTGGGCTTTTGTCTCAGACTAGAGTTGCACCATTGACTCTCCTGGCTTTTCGACCTTTTGGCTTGGACTGGAACTCTACTACCAGCTTTCCTAGACCTCCAGCTTGAAGACCGCAGATAGTGAGATTGCTAGGCCTCTGTAACTGCATGTGTCAATCCCTCATAATAAATCTCATTCTACATATTTCTATATATCCCCTTGGTTCTGCTTCTTGGGAGAACTCTGACTAATACAGATTTTGATGCCAAGAATTGGGGGTGATGCCATAACAAATACCTAAAAATGTGTAAGCAGATTTGGAACTGCGTAATGGGTAGAGGCTGGAATAAGTTTGAGGTACATGATAGTAAAAGACTACATTGTGGTGAAAATATGTTAAAGGCAATTCTGGTGAGGGCTCAGAAAGAAGAGGAGAGCTGTAGAGACAGCCTGAATCTTCTTAGAGAATATGTAAGTATTCCTGAACAGGATTTTGCTAGCAATATGGATGGTAAAGGACATTCTGATGCAGTCTCAGATGAAAATTAGGGACATGTTATTAGATAACAGAGGAAAGTCCATCCTTGCTATAAAGTGGCAAAGAGCTTGACTGGATTGTATTTGTAGTCTAGTGTTTTGGGAAAGTTAGAACTTATTGAGTGATTACATTGGATATTTGGCTGAGGAAATGTCTAAGCAAAATGTTAAAGTTGTGTCTTGGTTTCTCTTAATTGCATATGGTAACATGTAAAAGAAAGAAATTACTTCAAGATGAAATTGATCAACAGAAAGGAAGCAGAACATAAAGATTTAGAACATTCTCAGGCTAGAATCATGCAATGGTGACTTCACTGGCCTGAAGTCTCAGGAGGCCCTGTCCTCATGGCAGTTCTCTGCTGGGATTGCAATCCAATGGCTCCCAGAAGCTTCATCTTTTGAAATGTAGGTGAACAACATTATTTTGTTCTCCCAAAATTAATATGTTGAAATCCTAACCCACAAGGTGATGGTATTAAGAGGCAGAGCCCTCGTGAATGGGATTGGGGCCCTTACAAAAGAGACCCCAGAGAAATCCCTGGCCCTTTCTGCCATGTGAAGTTGCAGTGAGAATATGGCTACCTATGAGAAAGCAGGTCATTATCACACTTCAAATCTTCTGCTCCCTTGATCTTGAACTGTCCAGCCATCAGAACTGTGAGAAATAAATTTGTTGTTTGTGGGCCACCCAGCCTATGGTATTTTGTAATAGCAGATCAAACAAACTAACTAAAACAGGAGATAACGTAGGATGCTTGCTAAAGATAAAGCAATGGAAAAGAATGAGAAAATCAAAGAAAGAATGTCCACTGAATATTGACTGAGTCAGGACTCCCCTGTGTAACCCCCCATTGTTTCTGCCTCATGGAGGCCTTCTCTATCCTTCTCCTGAATTAACACACAAGTGTCTTCCCTCATTTCCTCCTCTCTGCTTTTATGCCTCCTTCAAATCATTCTTAACATTAGTAGTTTCAAAACATTTTTTGAACACTCCATCAGTTTAAAAAAAGCATGCACATCCATGTATCTTTATTCATTTAAAATTAACATGTACCCTAACATTAAGTAGTTACTAGAAAACATTTGCAAACTACGTATCTTAAAAGGAACAAATATGAATAAATACAAATTGAAGTTCTCAACTCTTCTTTCCATACCCCAACATACATGCCCCTCTGTGAGGACTCCCATTCCACATTCTTTCAAGTGATCTTTCTGGCCTACTGACAACCCTCTACTGGAAACTCATAGTCTTTAGAATAATACGCTTTTCTTTCATATGCCCACTGTGCCCTTTCATGGTCTGGCATTTATGATTTCTCAGGCCTGATGTTGGATTCTTCTCTCCCTTACTTGAACTTGACATTTAAAAGAATACGTACAATTATTTATGCTTTTTAGAATAAATCATGACACTACATATATCTATATATTTACAAACTCATCCATGTGCATTGAGTGTTCTTCCTTCCTCTTGTTCATTAAAAAAAAATTTCAACATTTACATGTCAGATCATAAGTAACCTTTGAAAGAAGCCTCCCTTTACGAGCCACACTTCTTGTTAATCTGTCCTTTATGTCGTTGGTCTCCAAAGTGGGGAAGATACTCATCAGGGGTACATAAGATGACCAAATTGAGTACTAAAAAATAGTAAAACTTTAGGTTTCCTATCTCATCTTTTTAGTTTTATAATATATCAATACAGAATTAAATGTGTATACATATATACTACATACATGCTTTATATATAACTACTCTTTATATATCAGTATGTTATTAATTTTACATATATTAAGTATATGTTCAAATTGATACTTTTATTGCTATTTTTATCTTATGGAAGAATAATCTATTGATTTATAGATGTACTTTCTCCAGCTTGTATTTTTAAATCTCTGTAGGCCTCAAAAGCCAAAGCAATACTTGACAAAGTATGCACTTAATATGTTTGTTGACTTGAATAAAAGAAGCAGGATTTAATATTTCACATCTCCTTGTTGCTCTCTATCACACATTTATTATGCCAACAGCTTTACTCCAACAAATTTAGTGTCTTTGGAGAGTCTATTGAAGTAAAATATCAATATAAGACCCTTTTTCTAGAACCACTGAAGAATTGGAAATACACATAGGTTATGATAGATCTGAATTACTATGGAGCGACTTGGAGACAGAGGTAAATATAACTTAATCTCTAAAGTATAATTTGCATTTCCTGTGTTCTCTTACCCTTCTCATATTTTTTATTTATATTAAAGAATCAGATAAACATTAGGAATACATTTGTACTAAAGAACCCATCTGGCCTATTAGAAATCAACGTGTAAGAGCGGTTTTATTTCTAACTTTAACTTGGTTTCAAAAAGTCAGCATAATATCACACAGTACACTATGCATCAGGAAATGAATTTTTATAACTTTATTATCTCTCACATTACTTCCCATTCACAATTGTATTAGTGGAGGAGGCTCATGATTTGAATTTCATCCATAAGGCTCATTATGGGGCACTTGAAAACTTGTCAGAATTGGGCCCCTAACACCTTAGGAATAAAATGATACATTGCTTTTATTCTTGTTAATTCTAAAAAAAGAATCCACTGTAGTATAGTATAATTTAAAATTTGAGTAGTGGGTATCCCTCAAAAATTACCCCTTTCAAATTTCTTTGGCTTTGAATTTAAGTATTCTATACTCCTCTCATTTAAAATACATTCTATCTCAAGTGAGGGAGAAAATAAGCAACTTAAAGAAATTGAGTATGATAGACTAATTATGTTTCATTTTAAAGAATTTATGCATAAAAGTGAGAAACACAGGTTCTTTAGAAATATATATATCTATTCTCATCGAATGTGCAAAAATAATGATTCTGAAGTACTAGCATTCTTCTTTATTTTTATTTTTGTATAGATGGGGTCTCACTATGTTGTCCAGGCTTGTCTCAAACTTTTGGCCTCAAGCAATTCTGCTTCTGCCTCCCAAAGTGCTGGGATTACAAGCATGAGTCAGTGCACCCAATAGTTACTAGCATTCTTGATTTGACTGGAACGAAATGCCCTATTCTTAATTCTAGTAACATATTCTTCACTTGTGTATAACTGGTCCACCTCCCCTTCACATACAGTGAGTATAAATGCATAAATGCTAAGTTTCTCCCGCTAGCATACTGGCATCACTTTTTCCAAGCTTAGGTAGTAAGAACAATTTTCATTTTCTCCACTGAAAAAATGATAGTTGGCTCATTAAGTATCCTCTCTTTGTAATTCTACTGTGGTTTTCCGCATAAGAGTGTATAATTGAATTGCCAAATCATTGATTTAAATAACGATTCCTTCCCTTCTTTATTCCAGCATTTCTCAGTATAGGAAAACAAAAAATGAAGAATTTATGCTACCCTCTTGAATACAATGTAAGTTTCTCAGATAAATGATAGAATAACATCAAATATAGGGAGGTGACAAAAAATTTGAACACAGTTTGAATAGCCTTTTTCAAGAAATTAGGTCACTAAGAAAACTCAACATATCATTATATTGGAAATTTATATTATAGTAGTTATTATGGGATATAAAATATTAAGTATGACTATCTCGAAAATTATCTGAAAAGTTTGTTACTGAAGTTACATCAGCACTCTAGATTAGGGTAGCCAGATTTAGCAAGAAAAAAAATTCAAGAATCTCAATTAAATTTGAATATTAGATTTAAAAAAACATT
This sequence comes from Nomascus leucogenys, assembly GCF_006542625.1. Classification (NCBI taxonomy): domain Eukaryota; kingdom Metazoa; phylum Chordata; class Mammalia; order Primates; family Hylobatidae; genus Nomascus; species Nomascus leucogenys. The sequence continues at coordinate 20,512,984 of NC_044402.1, forward strand.
TTTTTGGTACGAGTACATGCCAAGCAATATTTGGGCCATACTTATATTTTGAAATGCTATTTATTATTTATCATAAATTTAAATGTAATTGAGTATCTTGCATTCACATAAGTGAATGAAAAACTATGTAACAGATCCCTATGGTGGCATCCTCTGTAATTTTCATGAAATGATTCTGACAGTCACTTGTGTTTCCGTTTTTGCTCTGGCTGCCAGGCAGCTCAGAGTAACATTTTCCGTTTGGGTGCTTCACCATGACCTCTCCTTGCTGTATCAGCTGCTTGAAACTCCGAGCCAAACTTTGGGTCCATTTCAAGCAAAATATCCAAGAAATTGGTCTTACATTTTGAACAATATTTTTGCCCCTTCTTATCTGCTTTTTCCTACCCTCATTTTTCTTTGCTCTGAATTCTTTTTTATCCAATTATTCACATAGGATGGTATAAAGAAATAAATGAAATAAATATTTAATCACATACTGATAAAAATCTACATCAACGTATATATTTCTTTCATTTTTCTTTGGACCTGACTTTCTATTTGTATTTTATTAACCCAGATAAAGCATGCCATTTTATTGTATGCTACTTAAGTTTTTATGGGAAAGGGGCAGAGTAAGTATAAAATGTTTACCAAAGTTTGTTAAACAATGTTAATGGTCAACATTCAGAGAAAGAGTATAAAATTGGATACATCCCAAAGTAAGATATTAAGGAATTCAAATGCAGTTTAAAAATAATGTGTCTTCAAACTGCCAGGGGAGAATTCTTGCTTTAATTTTGTCTCAATCACTTTTTATCTGTTTTGCTCTAGACTTTTAAGCTTAAGCAAAGATATTTTGCATGACGCTAAGCTAATGGTAATTCCTCCTTTTTTCCTTTAGTATTCCTAAAACAAATATCTTAACTTCTGTTATAGGCAAAGAAGTATGTTAGGGTATAAAATAAAATCATAAGGCAAAGATGAGGAACTTGAGAAGCTTGTATGTCAAAAAGAAGGACATTACAATCCATCCTTTAAAAATTAATATTCTCTGATCTTGCTCCCTGGAGATAACTTTCAAAGACTTTAGATGTCTCTTGTTATATTAACCTTTGTATTTCTAAATAATATCCTGCTTTTCCTTGGTTTAATCGATTTTGGACATCACCCACTGATTTCTTATTAGTGTGCATGTGGAACTGGCTTTCTCATACTCAGTATTTCAGTCCCAACTAAATTCCCCACCCCATTCCTCCAACAAAGTTATATCAAAACTTTTGGTTAAGACAGTATACATTATTTGCATTATCATGGCTGTATAAATTTTTCTACTGATGGTTCAAGTAATAGACTATACTTATGGGCCGAGCACGGTGGCTCACACCTGTAATCCCATCACTTTGGGAGGCCAAGGCGACCAGACCACCCGAAGTCACGAGTTTAGGAGTTCGAGACCAGCCTGGCCAACATGGTGAAACCATATCGAAAAATACAAAAAAAGTAGTCGTAGTGGTGCGCATTGTAGTCCCAGCTACTCGAGAGGCTGAAGCAGGAGGATCACCTGAACCCAGGAGGTGGAGGCTGCAGTGAGCTGAGATTGTGTCCCTGTACTTCAGCCTGGGTGACAGAGCAAGACTCTGCCTCAAAAAAAAAAAAAAAAACAAAAGACTATGATTGTACTTTCTTTTCTGTTGATCATTTTAGGAAAATTACAAAGTATGGTTGGGATTTGAAAATTTACAAGAATTTCTACTTGGGCTTGGTTTAACGAACCAAGAAACAATCAGGGCAAAGGATACCTTCATGATTAGGCTAAGAATAAGTGAACACAGATTCCACTGTCTCCACAGCGGAATGGCACCCAAGACTGTGTGGTCACTGGCTGGCCACAGGGAGGAGCTTCATAGGTCAGAAGAATCTGGCCATGGCTTACTAAGATTTCCACCAAATGTTACATTTCCAGGAATTAATAATTATCTTATTTTAGTTTTCATTTGATTAATTTCCTATATAGCTGCTTTTGTTTTTTATATGCTCCACTAATTGTATGAATTCTATCTAATATTTTTCAATAATCGAATATTTCAAATACTCTATCAATAACATTTGCTTTCTCTGGAGCCTGTCTTCTCTCCAAGTTGTATTGAAGCTCTTTGGGCTCCTGCAGGGCTTTCCTCCTGGTACTGCGTTTACTGATATCTCAAATATCCCTCTTTTGTGGTCTCCAAATCTCCGTTTGTTCTTGCTTTCATCCTCATTTTTCTGGAACCCTTACTCTTAATGCTTCCTAAGAAAAGATGCATTGAAAATGTAATATTTTTACTTTTCCCTTGCCTGAATATGCCGTGAGCTTTAATTAGTGTACTTGTTTAATCATTTGGTTAGATTGGGAATTTCAAGTTGAAAGTCATTCGTCTTCAGACTTTTGAAGGAGGAACATCTGTATGTAAATATCTCACCAGCTCTTATACATGAAAACATTGGACATACAAATTGTGTAGTCATCCATTTGGAGAAGACAATGGAAACCATGGAAGTATGGAGTGATAAAGTGTAAAACAGAGAACTAATTTTAATCGGATTCCCAAAGATATGATAAAAGGTGTCTGATGACCGAAAGAGAAAGAGAAGAACAGCAGAAGGACCAGGTTATTGAGTGTCAAAAAGGCAAAAGGGAAAAGTTTCAAAAAAAATGTGGTTAGCAGAGTCATTAAATGGACATTTAATGTATTTAATCAGTAATATACTAACAAAAATATTGGTGTTAATTGTGATAATAGTGTGAACTGAGAATTTGGTGTAAAGAATCTGAAACATCTCTGTACCAGTTCTCGAAAGAACTGGATTCCAGCCACTAAATTTCTGGCTGTTCTTGGGTGAATCATAAATCTCTGCTGCTTATCTACAACCTGAGAAGATGGGATTTAATAACTTTAAATGCCTTTTTGGTTTTTAATGTTATATGGCTTGCACTTTACACACTTTGATGTACATTCAAATGCAGGATCACATTTGAACCTTAAAAGAGTCCTATGAGGAAAGCAGGACAGGGATTTTCTCATATTCCCTGTCTTTTCTCTCTTCATAATTTTGTAGGTTACAAAACAGATAAAGAGAGTCAGATTGAAAAACAGAGCCAGATTTAGAACCCAGGGGTCTCATCCAGGTGGGTAATAGTTCATATGAAGTATCTGATAACATATTAGTACTCATTTGAAGCAAATACATCTATGTTTTTGCCAAAGTCTAAATATATATCCATTGATTCTTGTGATTTCCCCAGACCAGGAAGAACGTCTTAATGGATCATAAACTGATGTGAATTTTTAAGCTCCATCTTCTGGTTTTACAGTCAAATGATGGATATGATTGATGGAGTACTTAAGTGAAAGGCAGAATCAGTTTGTTTCAAGCTGCTCAGTTTTCAATTGTTGTTGCTCCTTCTCTTTCATTATGAGTTATTAGTTTAGCCTTATCAATATCAATTTAGTTTGCTGTGGTTTTGGTTAATCCTAGAGAACACAATGATGCATGATACTTGCATCCAAAGTACTTTTGCCTATAATTTTCTGATAAGTAAATGTTAAAAAGGATTTACAGTATAGTTCAAACGTGAATCATATATAGGCTTATTGTAAAAGCTGATTACATAGAACGCTGCCTCATTTATTTTTAATAATAATATTACTGTTTTCTTAGATAATGGAGTGACCAATCATTTATATCACTGACTTACATTCCATCCCACTTTACCTTGAACATTTTCTTTGCAAAGTAGAACACAAAACAAATTGTTATATTCTTTAAGGTCCAGAGAACTTCCAGGAACCCCAGTGGGCCTTGTATTTTGCTTACAACTCAGTGCAGAAATGTGTTGGGAAATACAATGTCATACAAAATTGAGTTGTTACAGGACTTTAGATAGAAGATCATCTATTCTGTTATGTTAGATTAAACCATTTGTACTGAAAACAATAAAAATCTAATAAATGACCAATAGTCTTTTATAGGCAACTCGTTCAAATATTTTATTTTTTTCTTTAGAGATTTGATCTACTAGTGTCTAATGTGAGCTTATAGGATAAGCAGCACATGATAGTAACAGACAATGAAGTGGAATCAATTGCTGGGGCAGCTCTCTTGATTGTTATATTCCAAGTCTCATTATATCCAAATGTGAAATGTCAGCAAACCATTGCTACATTTGCGCTAATAATAAAATCCTTCTCTGGCCCAAGGCAGACAACTCCATTTGTTTATAGGTTCAATTAGCCTATTATAATTTGTCATATTCTTTCTAAAACTACCTTATTGGGAAATGACAAAAATAAAATGAATTATGGAGAGATACACTGGAAAACCAACTTTCTGTCTAGCCCCAAAATATCTAGGAATGCCTCTGTCCTATATTCAGAATGAATTTTTACTGTAATTAAAAGTTTATTCTTCTTACTCCCTTCCTACTTCCAAAAATGAAAAGAAAGCATAGTGACCTCGTAGGCTTAATATAATCTTACTTTGTAGGCTGGCATGTTAAACCATAAAAGTTCATGGAAGAATGAGTGTTTTTTCATTTTTCTATAAGAAGAGATGTGGGTTGCTCTATTTTAGTAACCAGTTTGTGAGTTAGATATTTCTGCCATTTCTTTTTGGTCCCATCAGTTATAAAAGATGGAGGAGTCACATATCTTGAGACTGTTTATATAACAAAGTGTTCATGTTTATTGACCATTATCCATGACATGGATTTCTAGATCAAAGAGAAGTTCAGTCTGCAGGTAAGCACCAAATTTTACATACATCATCTTACATACTAAGCAAATAATTTATTCATCATTTCAGAAATTGGTTACAAGTTTTTCATGTCTTTCACACAGTCCACCTGAAATAGGTCTCTGTATTTCCTATTTTTCAGTTTAGTTTTGTTTTAATTTATTAGGATCTTTGTTTGAAGTTCAAGAATCATAGTCTTTCATTTCTCTAGTTTAGTTGAGAGAAAGGTAATGGATGCATTTATTTCCAAGATCTTTGACTTCCTGAGAAAGTCCACCTCTTACACATAACAAAAGTTGTCATTGTATAAATTTTGTTTGTCACTGCATAAATTGTGGGGTTATATCTTCTGATCATTTTCCAGGCTCCATTTAGATATAAGCCCCAACTTTGTTTAGAATAATTAGTATGATTACATTAGATATCTGTTATAATAAATTGGTATTAGTATTGATGTTTCATCATATAAAACATTTCTACCAAAGATATTTATCATAAACTGCCATTCAGTTTGCAGACTCTAAAATAACTCACTTACAGGCTTTTATTGATTCAAGGAGGTAGATGTAACATATTTCAATCTCAGTAATACGTTATATTTTTGAGAGTTTTACAGTTTATAAGGTGTTTTTATGTGAATTAACTTACCAGATTGATGCTGACATTCCTCACACATTTAGTGAATGTGGAATTCCTTTTAATGGAAAGGTTGAAAATAGGGTATGAAGTTGAATTCAGAAACTAAGAAGAAAAAAGCTAGCAGGAGCTCTTCTAGAATTCATGCAGAGTCAGCTACACATGAAGGCACAAACAAATCAAGAAGGACCAAGTCTAAGTAAGAACGAACACGAGAACCAGAATTTAAGCTGTGCTCTGAGGGCCAAGCTTAAAACATTCAAAGAGGCAAGGCTGGCTGTCCTACTCATTAGCCACACATTAACCACTCATTAGCCTGGGGACTGTTGACTTTAAGTGTTGGAGCCTCAGTTTCATCATTTACAAAAGGTCAATGAACACAGTTGTGCCCATCTCCACAGAATTGCTGTCAGTGTGCTTTGGGGGTGTGTAATTTAAAAAAAAAAATTTTCAACCACTGGTATCCAATGTTCTGTCTTGGAGAGACCTATATTTAGAGAAAGTCCTTAATAGACTGCTTTCATGGTAGCTGATGGGATCCCCAGGGAAAGGTCTGGAATCAGATGGCCAAACAAGAGAGTTATGTGGCTTTGAAAATGACTTTAACAGGTATTGGGGATGAAGATCAGAGATAAGAAAAAGGAGCAGGGGTTAGAGAAGAAAGAGAGGATGAAGACCACAGCAGAAGCTGAGCCTGCAGAAAAAGGCAGCCCCTGAGATATTGCCGGGGGCAGTAGGGATAAAAACTCTTTTTCAAAAAAATGAATATATATTAGATTTTAAACTGTTTGTGATTTCACGATTTAAAGCCCTTATGTTACCCTGATTTGGGGAGCCTGAAATACACATTTCTGTTTATGAAGGTGTTTTATTTAGAATATAAAGACGTCAGATGGGTTTTTAGTATGAGTTTAGACAGGAAGACACTGATATAATATATTAGGAAAGTAAATTTTTAGCTAGACATGAGTTTGAGGAGAAAAAAGTTTCCCCTAAGAATTCCACAGTTATCATATTACCAGGGATATTGTTTTACTCCTACTGGAAGTGGGGCAAATTATAAGATAATTTTTGACTTTGACTTTCAATGTCAGGGTGACTTTAGCTAGCACCTTGATTAAATAATATAAAGTGTTTTTCACCACCTTTGGCATACAATAAGCACATGATAAATGATAGTAATCATCATCATAATTTTATTACTACGAAGTGGTTTCTCTATATCCAAAGCAGCTTTATTTTGCAGAAAATTGGCTTTTGAAACATTACGAGAAGTTCCAAAAACTAGCATGTGATACTCACAATACCTTTGTAGCATAAAAGGTATCCGATACGTTTTATAAAGCAAAGTGATCTCCAGGATCACAGATCTTGAGTTGCAGAATTGGAACTAGAATTAAGATTTCCTGATTTTTGGTTCTTCTTGTCATTAAAAATATTTTATAATGAACAGGGAATTGTGTCCTTCTGTAAAAGTTAAAGAGCCATGAAAGTATAGGAATTTGGTTATATAAATGATATACAGGCAAGCGTGCTACAGTTTTGTTTGTGCCTGCACAAAAATATAAGATAGGACCAATGTTTAACAATCGGGGAGTAGTTTTCACAGTACTAGTTAACCACAGGTTACTCAAAATAGTGAATTCAGTTAGGTGGAAGCTATGATTCAGACTATCAGTGATGTCTGTATTGGTGATAGATTTCGAGAATATATTCTTGTGTGATCCCATATTTTAAAGGAAAAGATTAGATTCTTTTTAGTTTTCACTGGACATTCCCCTAAAAAAACATTAAATTTCCTCAAATGAGATGAGTTTGCCATCAAAATAACAGAATCTCAGACTTTGTAAGGGCCGTTCAGTCATAACTACATACCTTTATTTTATTAAAGCAATACCCCAGAGAATGTTGGATAGCTTTTCAGTTACTCATTTTGTGAAGAAGGGAAACATTAAAGAATTGAAATTTTATTTTCAAAGAACTTAACTTTTAAAAATTGCATACTGTTTGAGGACAAATGAAAGTAAAAGTATTTTAAAGAGCAGCATAAAAGGCTAAGTGGCTTTCATTTATGTACTTTTAGAACATAAAATTGTCTTTTACTTCAGCTATTGTCTTGTTTGCTTAAGTTTATTTTGTTTTGTTTGTAGAATTCATGAATTTGATCTTTCTCCCAACTGTGAGTTAGAGCATATCTGTTAAACTCATTTTCTCAGTTTCCTCAGCACAAAACTGGAATAATATTCCCATGTTGTTTTGCATTCAAGTTTGTTGTAGGAGTTAAAGTGCATTAAAAAGTGCATAGTGGTATAAAAATCAGAAGTAAGAATTATACTGATAATGGTACATGCAATAGTACTATTAATGGTATATGCATGTAACCTTTGTAAACATAACTCCAGATGTGCAAAAGCAGATAGCATGACTCTTTAACCTTGTAATGATTAGGAAGTTATGGGACAAAATCCTCACAAGACGTCCAGTTCTATCTTGAAAATGGAGACACATTTACGTGGCATCAACAAGCAATGTTTGTGGTTTTCACTTTCTACTGGGAAGGATGAAAAGGCTGTGCTTGGTTTGTTCAAGTTGCTGTTGATTACATTAACAAAGAAACGTGACTCTTGTAATTCAAACACTCACACAAGCAATCACCCTTCCCTAAAGACCTAAAATGACTTCTTCATAGAGGAAAAATATCTCTAAATACACACACACACACACAAAGATACGCACCCATATATTTAAATGTAAACGATTAAATGAAAGAGGAAAACATGATTTTGACAAAGAATAGACCAGATGCTTAATTTTGATACTTCTTGCAATAAGCCATATTCACATTGCAATTTTTCTTTCCACATTCTCTGTTTAGGGATGTATTCTAGCATGTTTAAATGAGGCTGATGTAGATTAATTTCTCTGTAGGAGTTTGTGGCTTTGACTAAATTTCCAATGGGACACACTTTAGCCGATAACATGTATCTCTCTTGCATTTAAAGGAAACATGGAATATTTCACTTCCTGTTTCATTTTACGGTAATGCTCTGAACAGCAATAACAGATCTACTTAGAGATTCCTGCTTTCAATGCATGTGAATTAATACCCATAATCATAGTTATTCTGAGGCTTTTTAGCATAAGACACAAATACGGAGGTTGGTCTTAAATGAAAATCATGAAAAATATTCTAATACACTGCATAATTTCTTGGAATTTAAACTCAGGCTAGTTCATAAGTTTCAAAGCCTAATGGAAAAAAGAAATAAGGGAGAATATACCTTTTAAATTTTCCTCTAAAATAATTATAATGCTAATTGCAAAATTGTAAAACCTGGACTTTCTGGACCACTTTGTATATAAAATACAGAGAAGCCAAATTTCTGTGTGGGTTAGGGTTTACCTACTCATGAACTTAAACAAAAAATTACACATTTTGAGATTTTCTAAAATGTATACATACTATTTTCCTTTTTCAAACTGAATGCTGATTGTTATGGATAGCATGTAAAATTCTACATACAACTTATGCTTGTTAACATGGTATTTTGTTGTAATAGAGTGGTGCCCTAAAGACCACATTAAGCATTAAAGCTTTTATGCTATTTTCATCTATGCCCTCAGTTATTCAAAAATCGCACATTAGTTCCATGTACTACTTTCCATGGTGGGATTATAATGATGAACCAGGTAATGTGGTTGCAGCCCTCATTATCATACATTCTAGTAAGGGATCAAATATTAATCCTACATATACAGTAGTCATGTTTATTTAGTAATCATGTACGTAATTAATACAAAAAAGAAAAAAGGTACCGGTGTTTCAGCATTTAAAATAACTTGTTCATTATCCATATTTTTTTCCTTTTTTTGCTTCTCTTGGTGTAGTGGGTTTTTTCTTGACTCTTAAGATCTTCTTCTTCCATGTTTAGAGATTGGAAAGTAGACAAAAGTACTGTATTGATTTTGGTATGCAATAAGATTAAGACACAAACCTCATCATGTGACTCTTCTGTTCAATACCACTCAGTGGATTTACACTATCCTCAGTATAAAATTCAAAATTCTTATTGTTGCTTATAAGGGTATTCATGATGTGGGCCCAGCTTCTTTTTCCATATTTTGCTTTCAATAGTTCTCACATTCTGTGCTTCCATTTTACTGAAGATCTTTTGTCCACTAGTGTGTTTTGCTCATTTATCACTTAATAGTCTTTGAACATGACTTCCCCTTGCTGGATTTCACCATTACTCTGTGCCCTCCCCTAACCTTACAGTTCCTTCTCTACTTTCCTCCCTTTCTCATTCTTCTATCCCTCTAAGATCACAATCTTGATGTCATTTTTTCATATAGCCTTTTGACTGATGAGTCATGTGTAGTTCATTGGTCTGACCAAAAGTGCAGAGCCTCCTTTTACTGTAGCAGACTTCTGACTACCTGTCAAATCATATTATTTTAGTGTAATGTGGTCATATGAAAGGCTTTGATGAACATTCCTTCATGATACAGGGATATCACAGGTCCGGCGTATTATCCCAACCTATTCCAATATAAAAAAGCATTAGGTTTAGCATCGGAAGACCTACACACCAGTCTCACCTGCACATGTTATGTTACCTCTCATTTCTTTTTCATAGTTACTCGAACAGTAGGAGTTGTGTGTTTTTATTTTCCTTGTATACCTCACAGGATTGTTTATGAATCTTAATTGATATTTGAAGAAAAATCCCTAACTATGCTAAAACATTTTACATATTATCATCAGTTTCAGAGGCACAAAAGGATTAAATAGGCTAGGGTCTTACCAGTCATCTCCTGTATGCATGTCACAAGTCTTAAAGGGAACAAAGTCAGAAAGTGTCAATTAGGATGTACACATGTGTCAATGTTACCTGAAGATGCCTGCACTGCTAATGGTGAGTGAAGACCAGCACCTTGACAACCAAGAAGAAGTGCATATTCTTTTTTAAGACGTTTTATTTTGAAATAACGATAAATTTATAGGAAGTTGCCAAAAAAGGCATGTGGAGGTCCTATGCACCCTTCATCCAGTCCCCTCAATGTTAATAATTAACATAACTGGAGCATAATATAAAAAACACGAATTGCCTTGGTGTTTTCCATAGTTCTGATTTCACCAGTTGTACCTGTACTCATCTGTGTGTGTGTGTGTGTGTGTGTGTGTGTGTGTGTAAGTTCGTGTACACCATGCAGTTTTATCACATGCATACTTCCATGCAACCACTCCAAAATCAAGACCCTTAAGTGTCTAGTCACTTCAGAATTCCTTGCTCTACTCCTTTTATAGTCACTTCCACTCCTCCCGCAGCACCTGCCAACCATTGATTTTTCTTCATCTCTATTATTATGTTATTTCCGGAATGTTGTATAAATGGAGTTGCATAGTGCATATATTTTTGAGGTTAACTTTTTTGCTCAGGATGATTTCCTAGAGGTGTATCTATGTTGTCACCTATATCAATTGTTTTTCCTTTTTAATGCTGAGTATTGTTCTATGGTATGGTTGTGCCCTAGTTTGTCTAGTCATTCACCTGTGGAGGAGCAGAAGTGTGTGTTTTTTAATTACAGCAATTAGGAAATGATGACGTTTGAAATGATCTTATGTGAAGAATCGTAAGACAAATTATTAGTTAGTCCAAAAATTTTATTGAAGGGTCTTTTAAGCATATTTATCACATGTAACTCAACAAGAGTTACAATTGATTTGGTAAAGTGTGCCTTTAAAATGCTTGATCCTGAGCTGTTAGTCTTTCATTATTAATGTACTAATGATCCTGGTGTGTGTGTGTGTGTGTGTGTGTGCGTGCACATGTGTGTGTGTGTGTGTGTGCGTGCACATGTGTGTGTTTCCAAAGTGAAATCCTTGAAGGCAGGGATTGAAGGGTACTCATCATCATATCTGCAAGGCCTAGCACATTGCCAAGCCCCTAAATCATGCCCAATAACTTTTGTTGAACAAACTACAATTCCAGAAGTCAAATGCTCTTGACAGAAGCTATTTTCTATGCCCCTATTGTGTAGGCCACTCTACGTTTCTGTTGGAGAAGCAGAAACTGTCAGTCAAGTGATTTTGTTAAGGGCCAGAGTGGTAGAGCTGGTGGTAACAAGACCCAATCTTCCTTCCGCTAGGTCAGACTGCATTTCCCAATAAAATTTTGCATCCTTTTTGCAAGTTTTCCCCACTGTAGTTTAAAAAATGGCTTTTAAACTGATAAACTAAGAAAATAATCCTTTTCTTTTAGAAAAAATAATGAAAATACAGCTGGTCTATATTACTTATTACTTCACTTGGGGGTATGGATGTCTTAAAGACTTCACCAGCTTTCTTACAAAAAGAAAAAAAAAGAAGCTATTGCATTTAGAGAAGCAACTACAGTCATTTGCCTCCCACAAAGGCCACTTTAGTGGTAGACTTATATTTCACTGGCATCTTGAATATAGCTAGCCCCCCAGTCTAACAAGTACTGCCAGTACATTCAGAGTCTTCTCTGAGCATGGACAGAGCATTAGATATCAATAACAGTGATATATTCAAATGGGATTCTTATCCAAAGCCCTTTCATAATCTGGAACAAAGAAAGTGACCTTTCTAGATAAAATGCCCTCATAATTCTCTACTCTAATGTTTTAAACCCAAAGCATAGTGAAGGAAAGTAATTTAATAATACAGCATCTTAAAAAAAACAAGAAATTCCAGCATTCTTGTGTTGCTAGTGAATATGAAGGATAAAATAAAAAGGACCACTCACCTGAAGACACAGAAGACCTTTCCTACTAGATTTTTTAAAAGACTAAAATAGATTGACAATGCTAGGCTTGAGTATATGCAGGGCAAAAAGTGTTGCTACTTACATTTAACATTCTTAGGTTTTTTTTTCCCTCCCTCTAGTGTAGAAGATGAAATGACAGAAAGTAGAGCATTATAAGAGTCCCAGTTTCTTGCTTCATCTGAGAGGAGTATTTTTTGTAAGCCAAAAAAGAACATTGAATACTTTGCATGCTAGAAATTCTGTGGCTCAAGGCTGGTGCATTAGATACTGAAGCCCCAGAATTTGCAGGCTAGAGACAAGTGGAAAGAGCAAAGTGTCCTCAAAGCAGTGCAATAGAAAGACAGGACTCTTTTATTTGTGACCTGTTTATTCCTTGTCTGCTTTTACTGCTATTCCCAAATACGGATTTTAAAACTTTTAAAGTTACTAGAACATATATGCTTAGGCTTCTCTGCTGTACTCAAGATCTTTCTGCATCTAAGCTTGCAAAATACGGCAAAAGGAATTTGGAAGCTCTCCTTTCCTCCCTTCTGCTATCCTCTCACGAAGGTTTTCAGACATAGCCAAGCTGAGCTGTTATTTTTGATATCAACCCTCTCTAAAATAACCTTTCAAAGATTTTAAGTGTAAATGAATCACATGAGTTCACATACTCATATAAATGGAATTTTTTTCTGCAAAATAAATAACACAAATAAGATTAAAGGATAAAAGTGTTTGGTTTACGTTTACTGTGAATGAGATCTGGTCCAAAATGCTTAAAACTAATTCCAGCCACCAGCCATCTGACAAGCTCTCACAACTTCTTCTCTTCTAATTCAAAATTTCCGTTCATTGGCACAAACTTTGGAATCAACTCTTTGGAATGAATTTCTATGAATGATTTGGCATATTTTTGAATGGTATCTACTGAATGAAGCAACTATATGAGTATAATACACTGCACCTGTTATGAACTGGCTTAAAAAAATACCACCAAGTGCTATAAAAAGGCAATTCTACTGAATAGGAATGAACATTGATAAGAGATATTAATATTTACAGTCAGGAAACCTGAATTGTGTAGGTGTTACTATACTAAATGGAGTGAATTCATAAACTTCCAGCAATAGATCATCTTGGAGTGTATCACCAGATAAAAAGAAAACTTTCTCTAGGGCAAGAAACCAATTAATGCTCTATAGTTGGATTTTAGATCTAATATCACCAGACGCTACTGATAAGTTACACTGGAGAATGTGTATGAATAAGTGGGAATAGTTAACTTTTTTTCAATTAAGAATAAGTGGATTGATGTCACTCTACAGGAAAGGAATATGTTACTAGGATTCTACCCCATAGCTATGCCACATGGTGTCTTCTACGTTGCCCTAAATTAAAAATGTGATGAAGATGCATTTTATTAAAAGCTTAAATTCTTTTATACAATACAGCATTTATCTCTTTCAGATATGGAAATGCCAATTCAAAAGGAAAATAATTACTTGTAGAGAATTCATGGTGTCCTAGTTGATCCTACCTTCTAAACATTCTTCTGATCATTGCTCTTCTCTCCATTTTTACTTCTGCTACATTAATTCAACCTTTAATATTTTCAAAAAGATTAAATCAATAATTTGGCTCTTTGGAGCTGCCAAAATACTCTTTTCTAAAATCAAATTGTATCCCTCCCTGTATTATATCCTTTAGTAGCTCCTCCAATGTCTCAAGGGTAATATCTGCACTTTTTATCTTTTGGTTTTTGGACCATCCCTATGATCGACACACTAATGTTCCCCCAAAGAAGTCTGCACTCTGATCCCCAGAGCCCATAAATATGTCACCTTATATGGCAAAAGGGTCTTGACTTGGTTATCCTGAATGATCCAGGTGAGTCCAGTGTAATCACAAGGCTCCTGGTAAGTGAGAAGCAAAAAGCTCAAAATGAAAAAGGAGATTTACCATTTGAACCAGCCATCCCATTACTGGGTATATACCCAAAGAATTGTAATATCATGCTGCTATAAAGACACATGCACACGTATGTTTATTGTGGCACTATTCACAATAGCAAAGACTTGGAACCAACCCAAATGTCCATCAGTGATAGACTAGATTAAGAAAATGTGGCACATATACACCATGGAATACTATGCAGCCATAAAAAAGGATGAGTTCATGTCCTTTGTAGGGACATGGATGAAGCTGGAAACCATCATTCTCGGCAAACTATCGCAAGGACAAAAAACCAAACACTGCATGTTCTCACTCATAAGTGGGAACTGAACAATGAGAACACCTGGACACAGGAAGGGGAACATCACACACCGGGGGCCTGTTGTGGGGTCGGGGGAGGGGGCAGGGATAGCATTAGGAGATATACCTAATGCAAATGACAAGTTAATGGGTGCAGCACACTGACATGGCACATGTATACAGATGTAACAAACCTGCACGTTGTGCACATGTACCCTAGAACTTAAAGTATAATTTAAAAAAAAAGAAAAAGGAGATTTGACAACAGAACCAGTTTGGAGTAATGTACTTTGAAGATGCAGAAAAGAGCCCAAAGCCAAGGAATGACGATGGTCTCTGGAAGCTGGAAAAGGCAAAAAAATAAATTCCTTCCTGAAGCCTCCAGAGGCATGAAGCTTTGCTAACACCTTGATTTTGGACTTCTGACCTTCCAGAACTGTGAGAGAATACACATTTGTGTTGTTTTGGGCCACTAACTTTGTAGTAATGAATTATAACATCAGGAGGAAGCTAATAGAATGTCTAGGAGCTGGGACACCACGGGTGCTCAATACATATTAGATAAATGAATGAAAAAATTAATGAAGCGCATCAGTATCCATAAAACCTTGTTTCTTTATGGTTTTCTCTTACGTGTTGGTGTATTGGATGGCAATTCTGTGAGTAAGATTACAATGAAATAGAGGTTTCCACCCCTGGAGAAATACGTGCTTTCAAGCTGCAATTTGAATATTTGACATGGAAAGTCTAGATATTGTATTTATCACAGAGATGTATGAGGCATATAAATACACATTGTGATTGAGAGTGCATTCTCTAGAGTCAGCCTGCCTGGATTCAAATTCTAGTTCTACTGCTAACTGGCTACATAGCCCTATGCAATGTTTTCAACCAAGTTATGCCTTAGTTTTCTCTCTATTTAATTCCCACATAAGAAGGATTTTATGAGAATTAAATAAAATAAAACATAAGGAATATAAAACTGTGTCTGGCTTATAGTAAGCACTCAATACATTTTAAGTCTTATTATTATTATTCCTGTTGTTATTGTTATTTTTAGGGTTTGTTCTATAGGACTCTAATCACATTTTGGTTTTCAAAAGTGTTAAGAACTCAATTGTACTTATTCAACAAACACTCCCTCTGGATATATTTTCATCTAATGGCTTGACAGTTGCTTGTATGTAGGCCATATTCTGAAATTATGTTTTTAAATAATAAAAGTGATATCATTTTGATGTTACAATTTACCACTTGGGTGCAGTAAAATGGAAATATTTTCCCAGTAAATTATTTATAGGGTTTGTCATTTGAATTATTCAAAGGAGAGGAAGTTGAGTAAATAATAAGACTAGCATTCATATCTAGTCTTACTATCCCTGACCGAACATACTGACTTAAGCAGGATTGTTAAATGAAACACTGTTTAAATGGAAAGTGAAACCCTTGATAGCCACAAAGATTTCAAACAAAAAATTTTCTATGGACAGCTTTCTTTTTATGAATACAATGAGACAATATTTGTATTATTGTTTTAACCTAGTGTTTATGAGTTTGGGGTTTGGCAGTTTTCCTAACTATTGTTCTGTTCCTGATTGAAAACCTGGAATTCATCTACTTTACATGACTTGTTCCATTCAGATATAACAGTCTCTGCAGTGTTTGATTTTACTGGCTTAGGTCATTCACGCTGCTGCTGGTGGGGCTGCGTATGGCAACATAAAATGAACACACGATTAACTTTTACTGAGTTACAGACATTCACAGTGAAACGTAAACCATCATATATACCACTCAGATTCAGTTAGTTAAAGAAGACCCCATAAAAACAGCTTGAGTCTGTCTGTTCGTTTTTGTTTTGTTTTTCTTTTATAAAATAAATACTTTTAAGAAATACATTTTAAGCCTTAATGTATACTGATATGTTTACATATGCATATTAGTGTTCTTGTACAGAACGGCTATTCTCTTGACCACATTGCCAAATAAGAAATAGCTATACCTAAACTTTCCAGATTTTTCTTTGATAGAATTATTTTTTCAACCTCATGTATGCAGGACTTAACTAGGTCTGATATTTGATACAAGCCCGTGTTTTTAGTGGAAACTATATTTTTATGTAAATCTGTTAATTAAAATTTATTATTACTCTTCTTTTTTGAACACACTATTTTATCCATTGTTCATTTATTTATTCAATCGTCACTCTTATCTTTTCCAACTTTACATTAAATATTAGACATACACTGACAGTGTCACAAAACCCTGAAGTCAAAAGATGTGACTGTGTTATACTGTTCTCTTTATACTGCATTACCAAATAAATTATCTTTGCCACGTAAATTTTACTTTTGCTATACCGAATCAATGTGGGTTGTAGAGAAGCCATTTGGAAAAACACTTGGATTAGAATAATTTTAGGTTTTCTGGTCTGTTGCATACCAAGAAAAGGAAGGTAATTAGCTCTGTGCACCCTGTACATCGTAGGAACATATTTACATAAGAAAATAAACCAAGATGCTTAAAGAAGCAAATACTGTTTCAGTTACCATATTAATCAGCTTGAAATATAGTTTGTTCATATTCTTCTTAGCATAAAAGTATTCAACGTCAACTTACATGTGATTAAATCAACTATGTTCAATAAACATTTATTAACATCTGCTGTGTTCAAGGCATTTTGCTGAGTGTTATATGCCATAGCCACCAGGTCTTAGTAAAACTTGCAATCAGAATATGGGGTTTTGAAAAATGATAGAATAAGAAAAGTAGAGAAAAATAAGGTTAGAAGATAGGTTTAAGTAATATGCTTTGTGTTTTCAATGTAGTATTGGCTGGGAGAATAGGGAAAAGGACCTTAGTGACATGGGTCTCTTTGGATAATTAGCATTTTAGTGCTCCACACGTTCAGAGAAACTTCTCTAGTAACAAACTATAGAAATGATGCCTGAAAATATAGTCTTGGATAATTAGCATTTTAATGACTGAGATAGAAAGGTGAAGTAGATGGTATTTGATACGGTTTGGCTGTGTCTCCACCCAGATCTCACCTTGAACTGTAATAATCCCCACATGTTGAGGGTAAGGCCAGGTGGAGATAATTGAAGCATAAGGGCAGTTTCCCCCATACTGTTCTCATGGTAGTGAATAAGTCTCAGGAGATCTGACGGTTACATAAATGGGAATTCCCCTGCACAATCTCTCTCCTGTCTGCCGCCATGTAAGACGTGACTTTGTTCCTTAATCGCTTTCCGTCATGATTGTGAGGCCTCCCCAGCTATGTGGAACTGTGAGTTTATGAAACCTTTTTCCTTTATAAATTATCCAGTCTCAAATGTGTCTTTATTAGCAGCGTGAGAACAGACTAATACAGTATTGCAGTGAAAATATTCACCACTTCTCCATACCGGGCCAGTACATGGAGAGGTATTATACTCCTTACTCCATTTAGGTTAGATTTTGTCAAATAACTGCCTTTTGTTAATAAAATGTTCACCATTTCCAAGAAAAAGCTTTCAGAGTCCCACTATCTCTCTGTTCCTTCTGCCAAGTGACTGTTGTGTTCTAGAGAGGAGTTGCTCTATTCGCTTATTCTGAGAATGGAGGGGCAAGGAACAAAGCCACAGGCAAACATGATAAGCAGGAATGTGAGCGGGAAATATATCTCTGTGGTTTTAACCCACTAAGGTTTGGAATCTATTCCTTACTAGAGAAAAATGTAGTTTAAACTGACTGATACAGGGACAGGACATTCTGGAAAATGCTACAAACACACACAGAAGGCATAGAGACAGAAAATTAAACAGCATTTGATTTAGAGACAAAGAGAGTAAGGGAATTGTGCATAGAAGTGTAGTTTGTATTCACACTGCAGAGGACCCTATGAGTCTGAATGCTAGAACTAGTAGTAGTTAATAACTAACTTAATAGGCAATAGGTAAATACTAGATGATTAAGCTAGAAAAATGGCTTCTTAGAGCTACACTTCAAGAAACATTTCTCTGACAGCTGAATGTAGGAGGTATTGTGAACAGAAATGGGAAGTAGATTTTTGGAAAGACTATTCACTTGGCTATATTTACTAAGCACATCTCCTGTGTCAGACGTTGAGAGGGGCATAGGTGGTAGAATGAAGAAGCAATCCTTGCTTTCCCAAAAGTTACATTTTAGTAGACAAGAAAGCTATTAAATAATAAAACGAGTAAATAACATAATTTCCTACTGTTAAAGTGCTAGGAAAAAAACAGAATGTTATGATAGTGAATGATAGAGAAAATTTACTCGGGACCATAAGGACAGCTACTCAATGGCTTCTTAAGCAAATAATATCAGAGGAATGGCTAAAACAGGAGGTGCTAATTGGAACCAATGGGAATTGCAAGGTTGCAATGACTGTGAAAGGCATTGTGAGGATAAATTCTGCAGACTGATTTGTTAATTTATTTAGTCCAAAGGATAAAAGAAAAAGATGATGCCAATATGACTGATTTTTTGGGCCTAGATGACTAGGGACTTAGTAGACCCTTCAGTAGAAATAACTATGTTGGGAAAGAGTTTTTAAGAGGAAAGGAGACTACTGGGTGCCAATTATTATGAACCTAAAATACAAATATGAAGGAAAGGAATGTCCAATGGACAATGGGCAACGTAGGTTTGGAACTGGAGAGAGAGCCTGTGGTTAGGAATATTGACTTGAGAATTGAAACTTTGGTTAAATATGAAATATCTAAGGTAGACTGAAGCTTGAAGTTGAGTATTTGGTAGGCTGGGGAATAAATGTATTTGAAAAGTTGTTAGAGAGGCTAAAGGTAAAACCTGTATAGTATAAAATAGAGTTTATTTGTGTTAGCCTGTCATTTGAAAAGTCAGGAAGTGCAGCCAAAAGAACTTAGCTTACTACAATCTGGGCTCTGACTATCTCCATCGTTGTGCTCCTGAACAAGATGTCTTATTTCTCAGTCAGTTTTATCATCTATAAAATGGAGATAATAAGTTGCATCTTGGTTGGTGCTGGGTCTGAATGTTCGTGTCCCCCTCAAATTTGTATGTTAAAATAACCCCCAAGGTGATGGTATTAGGAGGTGGGGATTTGGGGGAAGGGATTAGGTCATGAGGGTAGACTCCTTATGAATGGAATTCATGCCCTTACAAAAGAGGCCCCAGAGAGCTACCTGGCCCCTTCCACCATGTGAAGACACAGCAAGAAATTGGCAGTCTGCATCTGGAAGAGGGCCCTCACCAGAACATGACCATGCTGGCACCCTGATCTTGGACTTCCTAGCCTTTAGAACTGTGATAAATATGTTTCTGTTGTTATAAGCTACCCAGTCTATGGTGTTTTCTTACACCCGCCTGAATAGACTAAGGCAGTTGGAAATTTGGGGGAGAATTAAATGACATGACTTATTGAAGTATCTCTCGTAGGCTAAGTGTTACTTTCTATTTCCAACATTGTTATCCAGGACTTCCTCGTGTTCATCCAATATATCAACAGTTATCTAGGAATCTTACATTATCTGAATCTTGTCAGAATCCCTTTCATAAGACTCAATTTTAGTCCTATCATTTTTTCTATAAAATATTTTCTGACTATCCCAGCCTCTTCTTAATTGCTGTACCATATATTGTCTATCTTTGTCATTGGCTCACAATTTAACTTTTAGGTCCTGATTCCTTTCCAGATTACAAGTCACTTGCATACAAATGTTGTCTCATATATTTTGAATTCCAGTGACTTTCATGTTATCCCATCTACAGTGGGAACTTTAAAAAAATAAATATCTCTATTGATGATATTTTTAATATATTAGAAGTTCCTTCATCTAACCGAAACAGGACCTGTAGTTAGAGAAATAATAAAAAATACTATTATAGGTGAAACTTATATAAAATGTAACACATATACCATAACAAGTTTATGTCAGCTTTAAATAAGACCTGCAAAGTGTGCCAGGAAGGCAGTCTTCAATAGGTAAACCCTAGCACGAGTGCTGTTTATTTCCCCAGTGTGGTGTCTGTGAATGCTGACTGAGTTTGAACAGCAAGGAATGAATGTATAATAACATATTACATGTCACTTGAGCTGAAAACTTCAGCATGACTATTGACTCTTCACTTTTTAAAAATTCTGTCCCCATGTCTGATAAGCACATACTTCTTAATTTTCCATTTCAACGTACATTACCCTCATATAAACACTTATTACCTAACTCTAAGATCATCACCACTGCAATGTGACTGGTCTCCTCACATCCAGTATCTCCCTTCTATTCGTTGTCCACACTGAGGCTTTTCAAATCATTGAGTATTAAAGTTGATGCATCTTCCCAGCTTTTATCATCCTCTTTGCTTTGAGAACGAACCCTGATACACTGACACGCCAGTTCTGTGTGTCTTTGGACTTCAAGCCAGATATAATTATGGGCCCAAGTATGGACTCTTAACTCAAACTGAGGCCAAAAAGTAATCTCTTTCAGGGACTTAAAATTAGACAAAGACATCAAAACTGCAAGCCACTAGTGGCTGTCATTGTTAATGTCTCCCTTTCAGGTGAGAAGTTGTGCCAGGAAGATCTTTCAGTGTAGGTAGCCAAAACTGTCTAGTTCTTCCCCTTTCCTAGGCTTCATTTCTCAATTCTTCACTTCTTTTCCTCTTAAGTTAGCTAGAGCCAGTTTCCTTATTTGCAACCTCATGAATACTATGCATTTGTTTATACTGTGTAATGTAAGCATAGTTATAATTGTGCTGTTCTCATCATAGATGTTAAATAACTTGTCTTCCATTTAAAAAATTTTAACAATTCTTAGCCAGAATATTAAGACTTTCCATCCTCTTCTTTAAAGCTTTAGCGTGACCTTATTCCCTTCACTCTCATTCACACATTTTATTTAATTATTACCATGTGTGAGTCTAATATGACCCTACAGAGATGTTGTTCAGAGTGTGAGTCCTGGTGTCATGTAGCCTAAACCAAAACCCTTGTTTTCCAACTTACTAGCTGAATGACCATGAAAAGCTTTATAAATTCTCTGTGTGTGAAGTTCTTAATCCCTCAAATGGGGATAACAATGATGGCACCTACTATAGTGTCATTATAAAGATCAAGTAGTTAATATTCACAAGGATTAGTTCCTGGTACATATTCCAAGTTTAATAAATGTTTCTATGATAATTATTTGTTGTTCCTGAACTATACTTGGTATCTTTCACCCTCTGAATTTCTTCTCATTGTCCTTCTCTATTTCTAAACAGATTAGTAATATCTATTGCTCAAATCCAGCCCAAATGACACCTCCTCCAAAGAATCTCCCTGAGCTGCCAAATCTAACTGATCTCTCCTATGAAACTTTCATGGTACTTCATCACACTGTATTAGTCTGTTCGCATGCTGCTAATAAAGACATGCCCAAGATTGGGTAATTTATAAAGGAAAGAGGTTGAATGGGCTCACAGTTCCACATGGCTGGGGAGGCCTTACAATCATCTTACAATCATGGCAGAAGGCAAAGGAAAAGCAAAGGCACGTTTTACATGGAGGCAGGCAAGAGAACTTGTGCAGGGGAACTCCCATTTATGAGAAGTCAGATCTCCTGAGACTTGTTCACTACCATGAGAACAGTTTGGTCGGAAACCACCCCCATAATTCAGTTATCTCTACCTGGCCCCACCCTTGACATATGGAGATTGTTACAATTCAAGATGACATTTGTGGGGGGCACAGAGCCAAACCATATCACATATCTAATATTTCCTCTGTTCCTGCTGCAGAACAATTTCTGCATTCTATCCTGCTTTATCATTGTTATATGTGCATATTCCTTATTTTTTTATTCATAGTCTTTAAACTCAGAGGGGTCCATGTCTCTGCCTTGTGTTCTCCACACATAGCACAATGAAGTGAATTTCACAGGTTCAAAATAAATGTTTGCTAAAAGAATAGCAAGAGAGTAATACTTCACATTTTACCCTCATTCCAGAGAATGTGTATAAGTAGCATCTCTTTTTGATAAAGAGGGAGAAAGAAAGTGTTTGATAATGAGAAAGAAAGTGTATAAGTAGCATCTCTTTTTGATAAAGGAGGGAAATGACTGGCTGAAGTATATTTAATTATTTGGTTATGCATCAGGGACTGAAGATCTGATGCTGATGACTTCTCCCTATCTACATGGTTCTGATCCATTCCATTTCTGAGCATAGCCTTTTGTCCAGCTAACACACACTTAGGTATGGTGAGGAATTGGGGGAGTAGTGTTATTGTGATTGGTATTCAGCCTTGAACATAAATTTTCCATTTTAAATGTACATTTGAACAGACTCTTTAGAAGACTGTGGAGAAAGGTTGTCCTAAAGAGAGAAAGTGAAAATAGGTTTGCTGTACGTCATGAAGAAAGTTCACATAGTTGTTCTTCTTGAACCTTTCCTTCTAGGATTACCAGGGTTGGACATGTAGGAAAAGGCATTGTCAACTCAGTGGGAGATTAAAAGAAAGTTGTGCCAGTTAGGGCCTATGAGTACAGTTTCTAATTAACCCAGGTGTAAAGAGATTTACAGGTCAAAACTAAACTCATGAATAGGGTGACATGAAGTTTAGCCTGCCCACTATACATACATTCATATTACTGAAATCTTTTTCTTTCTTAGCACTACAGTGTGTCTAATTTGATGAGAAAATAAAATCACAAAATTTACGATCTTTTTGGCTCCTCAGCTGACCTTTTTCCTTATGAATGTTTTTCAGTGGGAGTTTTGGGCAAAACAAAAGTCGGAAAGAAATATTCCATTATCTTTCATTGCATTTTATTTAAATATTATTGGAGACATATGTCAAAATAAGAGGAAACAGGATATATAAATGTCTCACTGCTCCCAGAATGTAGGCACAGTTCAGAAAAGATGAACTCAAAACTAATAAGCTAACTAGCTTATTATTGAATCAAAAACTTACACTCAAATATAAATAAACATATGGACTGTAATGTTGAACTTCGCCCTTGATTGACCTACTTTAACAGGAAGATGTCTCATATCTTTGATGTCTGCTAACATCTTTTTATTATTGGGTTGCTAGAAATTTCCTTTTTAGAGTTCCACTAACTTTAATTAAAAATCTTTCTTATTTTCTTCTTTATTTTTCATTATCCCCAATTTGCCCACAGATCTCTACTTGTGATATCATTATTTTACATTACCCTGACTAAAACTTCATCATGCATGGGTATTTCCATGCTGATGATATTTTATAGGTCTCATATTCTGTTATGAATCTAGTAATCTTAGCTGCGCAATTGTCTAAGCAACCAGAAGCTTGAAATCATTATGTTGTGACAAAGCCTTAACTTGCTCCTTAAATTATGATTGAACACTGATTTGTTCCTCAGGTATCATTGCTATGGCACAGCAGTCTCTAATTGATATAGATAAAAGTAGAGCTCACTCAAATCTTGGAGGAGAGGGATGGGTTCCTGGTGACAAGCAAGAGAGGATGTCCTACAAGAGTAGATTCAGAGGAGTGAGAATATTAATAACATTAAGGTTCTATCTCTGCTTACCCCATTGCTATGTCACCTCAGTTTTCTTTTCCCTGAGTAACCATGAGTTAAAATCAGTCACCTGTATTTATATAGCATAAAAATGAAAAGGATCTCATTTTCTCTTCTTATCTTTAACAGCTGCTTAATGGAGATAATCAGTATTATAAAAAGTATTGCTACTGTTTGCCAAATAAACAATTTCATGATCATCAGCCTTAACTATAAACCTAAAGTCTAGGTACAACATAGAGATAAGAAAAAAATACCCTATATGAATCTTTGAAATTTGTAGCAAAAATAAATTAAATAAAAATGAATCATAAAAGCCCTATGGAGGGTCAACAGAAAAGCAGAAGCAATGGGTTGTTTTGGTTCACTTAAAATAAGAAATCATGGGGCTGGGCGCTGTGGCTCACGCCTGTAATCCCAGCACTTTGGGAGGCCGAGGTGGGCGGATCACAAGGTCAGGAGTTTGAGACCAGCCTGGCCAACATGGTGAAACCCCGTCTCTACTAAAGATACAAAAATTAACTGGGCATGATGGTGCACACCTGTAATCCCAGCTACTCTGGAGGCTGAGGCAGGAGAATTACTTGAACCAGGAGGTGGAGGTTGCAGTGAGCCAAGATCGTGCCACTGCACTCCAGCCCAGGTGACAGAGCAAGACTTCATCTCAAAAATAAATAAATAAATAAATAAGAAATCACTAGTTGAACCAAAAAAAATTTACCAGATATAAATGATGGAAATAAGACACAAGAAAATTCAATACATTTTACTTAAGTATGTATTTAATTCAGTAAATTCCATCAAAAGACGTGTATGTCATGTCATGATCATATTTATTTCCATTTTCCCTGGTAAATTATTTGTTGCATAACTACAGTCACAGATTTGCATGTGGTTTATGACAGAATGAAGAAGTAGAGTGACACTGGTAAATGTGTACAGAGCAAAAGCGGATTTCTCAGGCCAAATGAAATATTTATCTATAACTATGTGCAAGGCCAGATCCATAAGGCTTCAAAATTTTGGATCTCAATGCTGAGAGATCATTTCAGAAGACTCTGTGAAATCAGCAGCATATGCCTTTTTAATTCTTTCTAAAAAAAAAGACCACTCTATCTGTCACTTCTCAGAAACACACACCCAAATACTCAACAAATGGGTCTTGGATTTATTCAGCTAATACTGTAGAAGAATGGTATTGCATAAATAAACCACAGCACCCTGATCTCAAGCAGCCTAAGCTAATCATGGGTCCTGCCAAATTCAATATATAAATAAATAAAAGCAAACAGAACAGCAAACAAATATTCAATGAGATATAATTCAACCTTTTAATTAAGGTTTTTTTTAAAAAGTGCATTGTCCTCAGGCAAACTTATAAAAAAATTCGATTTCCTCCTGGCAAATTTATAAGGGGGGGGAAGAAAGAATTTTTTAAGACTTCATGGTGGGAGTCACCACATTTAGGAATTTGCTGAAGCCATGATTCCAAAACAATGAGAGCTTTTAACAAAATCCAGATTTTTAGGACACATCCAAGACTAATAGTAGTCAATTCTGAACTTCAGTTTCCTCTATAAATCGTCCATTTGACAGCTTCATTTGTAAATCTAATATCCCACTCAGCCTCAGCAGGTGATTTTTGAACCCTCTCTGGGATGGTTAATACTGAATGTTAACTTGATTGGATTGAGGGATACAGAGTATTAATCCTGGGTGTGTCAGTGTGGACGTTGCCTGAAAGAGATTAACATTTGAGTCAGTGGGCTGGGGAAGGCAGAGCCACCCTTAACCTGATGAGCACAATCTAATCAGTTTCTAGCAAGTATAAAGCAGGCAGAAAAATGTGAAAAGGTGAGATGACAGGCCTAGCCATGCAGCCTACATCTTTCTCCTGTGCTGGATGCTTCCTGTCCTCAAACATCCGACCCCAGGTTATTCAGTTTTGGGACTCGGACTGGCCCTCTTTGCTCCTCAGGTTGCAGACAGCCTATTGTGGGACCTTGTTATCATGTAAGTTAATACTTAATAAACTCCCATATATATATAAATATATATGGATATATATAAATATATGTGGATATATATAAAAATATATATGGAGATATATACATATATATATATATCCTATTAGTTCTGTGTCTCTAAGAGAACCCTGACTGCAGCACCACAACCCCTTTCTAGGACATCCATGAAGGACAGTGGTGACGTGAAGGGAAATCTCAGTGGGCAGAACTTTGAGCAGTGCACCTGGTTGTGCACTTTCCATGGAAGGAGAAATGGCCAGATGTGTGATTATATACTGATTCATGGGCTGTAGCCGATGGTTAGGCTCGATGGTCAGGGATTTGGAAGAAGCATGATTGGAAAATTGGTGACAAAGTAATTTGGGGAAGAGCTATGTGGATGAACCTCTCTGAATGGTCAAAAACTGTGAAGATATTTGTATCCCATGTGAGTGCTCACCAATGGGTGACCCCAGCAGAGGAGGATTTTAATAATCAAGTGGATATGATGACCCATTCTGTGGATACCACTCAGCCTCTTTCCCCAGCCACCCCTGTCATTGCCCAATGGGCCCATGAACAAAGTGGCCATGGTGGCAGGGATGGAGGTTACGCATGGGCTCAGCAACATGGACTTATGCTCATCAAGACTGACCTCACTACAGCCACTGAGTGCGCAATTTGCCTGCAGAAGGGACCAACACTGAGCCCTCGATGTGGTACCATTTCTTGGGGTGATCAGCCAGCTACCTGGTGACAGGTTGATTATATTGGACCTCTTCCATCATGGAATGGACACTGTAACAGCAACTTACTCTGGATATGGATTTGCCTGTCCTGCATACAGTGCTTCTGCCAAGACTACCATCCACGGACTCAAGGGATGCCTTATCCACCCTCATGATATTCCACACAGCATTGCCTCTGACCAAGGCACTCACTTTACAGCTAAAGAAGTGCAGCAGGGGGCTTATGTTCATGGAATTCACTGGTCTTACCCTGTTCCCCATCATCCTAAAGCAGCTGGATTAATAGAAAGGTGGAATGGCCTTTTGAAGTCACAATTACAATACCAACTAGGTGACAATACTTTGCAGGGCTAAGGCAAAGTTCTCTAGAAGGCTGTGTATGCTCTGAATCAGCATTCAGTACACCGTACTGTTTCTCTCATAGTCAGGATTCACAGGTCCAGGAATCAAGGGGTGGAAGTGGAAGTGGCGCCACTCACCATCACCCCTAGTGATCCTCTAGCAAAATTTTTGCTTCCTGTTCCCGTGACATTACATTCTGCTGGCCTGGAGGTCTTAATTCCAGAGGGAGGAATGCTGCCACGAGGAGACACAACAACAATCCCATCAAACTAGATGTTAAGATTGCCACCTGGACACTTTGTGCTCTTCCTACCTTTAAATCAACAGGCTAAAAAGGGAGTTACAGTGTTGGCTGAGGTGATTGACCCAGACTATCATGATGAAATCAGCCTACTACTCCACAATGGAGGTAAGGAAGAGTACGCATGGAATACAGGAGATCCATTAGGGCATCTCTTAGTATTACCATACCCTGTGATTAAGGTCAATGAGAAACTATAACAGCCCAACCCAGGCAGGACTGCAAATGACCCATACCCTTCAGGAATAAAGGTTTGGGTCACTCCACCAGGAAAAAGCCATTACCTGCTGAGGTGATTGCTGAAGGCAAAGGGAATACAGAATGGGTAGTAGAAGAAGGTAGTCATCAATACCAGTGACGATCACATGACCAGCTGCAGAAACAAGGACTGTAATTGTCACAAGAATTTCCTCCTTCTTTTGTTAAAAATATGTTTGTGCACGTATACACTTGTACTAAGGAAATATCTTCATTTTATTTTCTTTTCCTTTATCATGAGACATAAGATTTATTACATCATATCAGTATTTAAGTATTGTTAATTTTATATAATGGTATTTGGGTTGGGGATTGGTGCGTTTCCAGTTATATGAATGACAGCTGTATTACGTTAGGCAGAATTATGACCTCATTACTGTCTTTTTTTGAAGATTGTGTATGAACTCAGGAGCTGCGTATGGGTTCAAGTTGACAAGGAGTGGACTTGGGATGGTTAATAGTGAGTGTCAACTTGATTGGATTGAGGGATACAGACTATTAATCCTGGGTGTGTCTGTGTGGGTATCGCCTAAAAGAGATTAACATTTGAGTCAGTGGGCTGGAGAAGGCAGATCCACCCTTAATCTGGTGGGCACAGTCTAATCAGCTGCCATCGAATATAAAACAGGCAGAAAAACATGAAAAGGCAAGACGATGGGCCTAGCCTCCCAGCCTACATCTTTCTCCAGTGCTGGATGCTTCCTGCCCTCAAATATTGAACTCAAATTTCTTCAGTTTTGGGACTCAGACTGGATCTCCCTGCTCCTCAGCTTGCAGACAGCCTATTGTGGGACCTTGTGATCATGCAAGTTAATATTTAATAAACTCCCTTATGTGTGTGTGTGTGTGTGTGTGTGTGTCCTATTAGTTCTGTCTAAGATAACCCTGCCTAATACAAACCCTACCACCAAATACACCATCCAACCCTGTTTCTTACTCTGAGTGCCCACCTGGGTTAAAAATCACAAACATTCACTAAGTTGCTTATTCTAATGAATGTGAGTTACCTCCTCTCCTTTTCTCAATCCTCTCAACCAATGCATCATCTAATTCTGTTACCTCTACCTTCAAAACACATCTAAACATGGCCATTTCTATCTCCGCCTCTCCACTACCACCATCCTCCTCAAAGCCACCATTTTCTCTTTCCTGGAATACTGAACTCCTCATTGATCCTCTTTCCACAATCCAGCATGGAAGGCTCCAGATGATCTGTTCATGTCACCAAACTTATTTCCCACTAATCCCCCCTGCTCCCTCAGGATTCCAGTAACAAGAATCAGTTTGCCCATCTCAACCAAGCCAAGCAAATATCATTGCAGTGTCTGCTCTCATCCTGGAATATCTTTCCCAAAATGTCCAGTTGTTTCTTTCATTTACCACCTTCAGCTATTTGGTCAGCATCATTCAAAGGTTCTTCTATCATCTCTGAAGAAGTGACCTTTACTGCTGTCTATATTCTTGTCCTGATGTTTGCTGTATTAGGCTCTTCTTGCCTTGCTATAAAGAAATACCTGAGACTGGGTGATTTATGAAGAAAAGAAGTTTAATTGACTCATGGTTCTTCAGACTTTACAGAAAGCATGGTGCTGGCATCTGCTTGTCTTCTGGTGAAGACCCAGAGAGCTTTCAATAATGGCAGAAGGCAAAGAGGTAGGAGGCACATCACATAGTGAGAACAGGAGCAAAGGAGAGAGAGAGTATGGGTGGGGAGGTGTCACAAGCTTTTCTTTTTTGTTGTTTTTGAGACAGAGTCTTGCTCTGTCATCCAGGCTGGAGTGCAGTGGTGCGATCTCAGCTCACTGCAACCTCCACGTCCTGGGTTCAAGCGATTCTCCTAAGCCTCCCAAGCAGCTAGTATTACAGGCATGTGCCGCCATGCCCAGGTAATTTTGGAATTTTTAGTAGGGATGGGGTTTCACCATCTTGGCCAGGCTGGTCTTGAACTCCTGACCTCAGGTGATCCACCCACCTCACCCTCCCAAAGTGCTGGGATTACAGGCGTGAGCCACAGCACCCAGCGGCACAAGGTTTTAAATGACCGAATATCATGATAACTCAAGCACTATTGCAAAGACATCACCAAGCCGTGAGGGATCTTCTCCTGTGATCCAATTACCTCCCACCAGGCTCTAACTCCAGCATTAGGGATTACAATTCAGCATGAGATTGGGTTGGGGACAAATATCTAAACAATAGCATTTACTTTATACCAATTATCACTACTTGTAATTAGGTTATATTTCTCTTTTTTTCTATCTCCTTCTTTAGACTCCAGTTACCATGAGATCTGGTATTCTTGTTCACTTTTGCATCCACAGAACCTGGAATAATGTTTCACCCACAGTAGGAGGAGCATAATCACTTGTACTTTATAAAAATCCCCTCAGTGATACTATATTGCTACAGCACTGATCTATATACGTCATTATGTAATTATTTTTCATTTTCAAGAGCTACTTGAAAGCATAGGCTGCTATTTTGCATGAATTAGTTTATATAATTATTGCTTAAGACTATCTAACAAGAGGATATTGGTTTTTGCTTTATTGATTATAACCCAAAAGTATCTACCCATCATGAATAATGTAAGAATTTTCTTTTCTTTTTTTTTTTTTTTTTTTTTTTTTGAGATGGAGTCTTGCTCTGTTGCCCAGGCTGGAGTGCAGTGGTGCAATCTCGGCTCACTGCAAGCTCCGCCTCCCAGGTTCACTCCATTCTCCTGCCTCAGCCTCTCCGAGTAGCTGGGACTACAGGCGCCCGCCACCACGCCCGGCTAATTTTTTGTATTTTTAGTAGAGACGAGGTTTCACCATGGTCTTGATCTCCTGAACTTGTGATCCGCCCGCCTCGGCCTCCCAAAGTGCTGGGATTACAAGCGTGAGCCACCGCGCCCGGCCAAGAATTTTATTTTCTATCTGGTTGGGAAGTTAATTGGAGGGAAGCAGAGACATAGACACCAAGTTTGGCAAACATTTTCCTTCTCAGATAATGGACCGTATAACTCATTTGACTGCTTTGGAGGTGTAGAGAGCATTGAAAGGTTCTTTCCTTTGATCTCTGCCTCATTGTCTTGTTTCTCTGATCCTCAGTTTATTCATCTATAAAGTGGAGCTGCTACACTGAGTTCTCAAGGTCACTTTGATTATTTTAAAAATATAGGTAAATATGTGTTTATTTAAGTGAAGGATCCCTGGGCCCCATCCCTGAGCACACTTTTACCCACAAACACATGGATACGTATATACAACTTCAACTGATACCTGCAAAGAATGCTACATGCTAGATTCTTCTTACCCTTTGCTCTATTTCTCTTCTAAAAACACCATTTTGAAAGCAATTCAAAGCCAGGTTCAGTGGTCTGTGCCTGTTGTCCCAGATATTCAGGACTAGATAGAGAGACCCAGTCTCAAAGAACGAACAAACAAAAAGAAAGTAATTCAATGTTGATCAAGGGAGAAATAAATGTAAAAGGACCACCTTTGTCTCTTCCCTCTTGCTTCCAACTTTCATTTTCTTTTTTCTGCACAGGTCTCTGGTTTCGCAGGGCTTTTCAGAGCCCTTGATTTGTAGAGCAATGGTTATTTTTCAGAAGTGGACATATTTAAATATGAAAGTTAACTTGGAGATACGCCTTGTAGATTTCTTGGCAAGGCAAGTCTGTAATATTGCATTTCTTTGGGAAATGTTATTGGCTTTTTCTTCGGATTTGTCTGGTACCATTTTATAAAGTGAAACCTCTGATGCGCAGTTGGAATGCAGATTGAGATCTGGCATTGCGCTACTTTTCACAGGTCGCTGGTGCCGGGGTGTTTCCCTCTGGATGCTGAGTAAAGGATAGAGAGTCACATATGTCACCTTCAGAGTGAAGGATGGCATTCGATTTTGTTGTCAACAGGAGTCCTATTATAATAGTTTCATACCTCAGTTAGAGCAGTGAGACCATGCACAATTATGGAATATTTTTGCTAAGCAGATGTGCCTTTTCAGTATAGAGATCACTCAATTCTTTGAAAGCTCAAGAACAGAAATGACTTTCTCATAATGTGAGACTTGGGAAATCAAGGCAGTACATCAGCATTTTTGCCCTGAAAACTTTACACCAGCTTGTTAGTCTGCATGGGGAGAAATATTCAGAACTCATAACAGCACTATTACTCACGGAGAAGAAAATGGTCTGGAAAATGGGCAAGGATGACAGAGGAGGGTCTGCTCCATCTGGACTATGCCTCCAGGAAGATACCATACCAAGTGTCCATGGATGAGGGGGGCCATAGCCTGTGGTCCCAAAACATGGGACTTTGGAGAAAGCCATTTCCACAAATACAATAAAAGCACAGGGAGGATGCTGTTTTTATAAAAACTGTACCAGAGGCCAATTCTGTTTCTGAAATGGAAGCTTTGGGATTGAGTTGGGTGCTAAGACTTTGCTAAGAGATTTTAGAGATACCCTAGAATACACGCTTTTGTGCGTGTGTGTATGACAAAGGAACTGATTGTGGCTTTCACAGCATTTAACAATTAGCACCCACTATCAGTGCTTCCTGTTTCTCTCCGTATACAAAAGAAACATATTTCTCTCACAAAGTTGGTGGGCTGCAGACTAGTGGGCCTTATTGGTGAGCTTTTGTTTTAAAATAA
This sequence comes from Nomascus leucogenys, assembly GCF_006542625.1. Classification (NCBI taxonomy): domain Eukaryota; kingdom Metazoa; phylum Chordata; class Mammalia; order Primates; family Hylobatidae; genus Nomascus; species Nomascus leucogenys. Next base: position 20,545,237 of record NC_044402.1, read on the forward strand.
GAACACACAGCTTTCAACTTAATCTGTGCTTAGATACACAGTGATCTTCCATGCATTTGGCTTAGGTATGTTTCAAGCACTGAATGAATAATCATTATGAAACTGTAGCTATCTGCTTAGAAATTAATGGTTTTCTCCTGAGGAGGGGGATAAATGTTTTCAAACTAATTTCTTTCCTTCATTATCAATGTTTAGCGGAAATGCTTCTTGAGCACTTAGCCTGCTAGTTGAGAATACATTAAGAGGATGTTTACTCTGAAACTTGACAAAAAGGTTATTACTAAGGCAGGATTATTTGAGATAAGGGAGCAAATTCCTAGAAATTACTCTCTACTTTTATCTTCAGTAATACTTCTCTTTAACTTTATGTATAAGAACTTTATCAACTACTGTGACTGTCAAATTTGGGAGTCACTGAGTCAATAGCTACGACAAAGAGAATTGTTTAAACAAAGATTTATTTATTCGTTGGTATATTTATCCATTCAAAAATAAATATATGTCCCAAGCACAGTGGCTCATGCTTGTAATCCCAGCTCTTTGGGAGGCTGAGGCAGGAGGATTGCCTGGCCCATAGTTCAAGACTAGGCTGGGCAACATAGAGAGACTCTGTCTCTACAAAAATAAGACCTAAAAATTAGCTGGGCATGGTAGTGTGTGCCTGTGGTCCCAGGCTGAGGCAGGAGAATCACTTGAACCTGAGAGTTGAGGCTGCAGTGAGCCCTGATTGCAACACTGCACTCTAGCCTGGGTGACAGAGACCCTGTCTTAACAAAAATTGATTAATTAAAAAAGATAAAATAAATACATGTTCTAGGCACTAAGGAAATAATGAATGAAGGAGTCCAATTTTCTATCCTGATAGAATTTATGTCACTAGGGATTGTTCTTATTTTTCTTGTGTTGAAATTATAGACCCCAAGAAATTTACAACTAAAAGGGATGTTATGGACATCCATTCAAAGCCCTTCAGTCACTGTACAGGTAAGTACAATGAAACTCCAGAAGGCAACATATTACCCAGGGTCCTGCTGCTGTTCAGTAGCAGGTATTGTAGTGGAATAGCATCCAGGGCTCTAGGGCTTAGTTTTAATTTCCTAGTGCTGCCATAACAAAATGCAATCGAGTGGCTTAAAACAACAGAAATTTATCCTCTCACTGTTGTAGAGACTACAAGTGCAAAATCAAGGAGTCAGCAAGGTTGGTTCCTTATGGGGACTCTCAGGGAGAATCTGCTCCATGCCTCTCCTGGCTTCTGGTGGTTGCTGCTGTCCTTGGTGTTTCTTGGCTTGGAGCTGAGTCACTACTTTACCTCTGTTGTCACATGGCATTCCCCCTGTGTGTCTCCATGTCCCTGTGTCTACACATGGCCTTTTCATAAGAACACCAGGCATTGGATTTAGGCCCCACCTTAATTTAGTATGACTTCGTTTTAGCTTGATGACACCTGCAAAGACACCACCAACCCTCCCAGGCCGGCCCTCCACAGCCCCCTAACATGTCTTTTTGGAGGACACACTTCAACCCACAACATGTACTTAGTCTTGTGCTCTTTATATACCAGGCTGCTTCTATCCTTGAAGGAGTACCTGCTATTGTGAATTTTTGTTGTTGTTGTTGTTGTTATTTGTTTTTATTGAGACAGAGTCTCACTCTGTTGCCAAGGCTGGAGTGCAGTGGCGCAATCTCGGCTCACTGCAACCTCCACCTCCCGGGTACAAGCGATTCTCTCACCTAACCCTCCAACTAGCTGGGATTACAGGCGTGTGCCACCATGCCCAGCTAATTTTTGTATTTTTAGTAGAGACGAAATTTCACCATGTTGGCCACAGTAGTCTCGAACTCCTGATCTCAGATGATCCACCTGCCTTGGCCTCCCAATATTGTGAAATTTTTATTGTTCACATTAGAAAGAAACTTTGGAGTTCGAGAAAACAATATGGATTTCAAAAATCACTTTTAGTCTCATCTTAAAAAACAAAGTTACATATAACTTTGAGCAGTTTATGTACAATGTTTGGAAAGAAGACAAGTAAAATAATAGTGTATTTCTACCATATTGCATTTTTCTTAATTACATACCTAACCCCAATCTGCCTAGTTTTTCAAAGAAATAAAATTTTCAAACAAAAAAGAAAAAAAGTCATAATGCTAATTAAGATGAGTGCTTTTCACTTCTAGTACCCCAAGGGGAACCGGTCTTGATTGCCACTTTCCTGGGGCTTCCTCACGACTATAAATTCTAGGTAGGCTTACTTCCTGTCCTGGAAAGATAGAACTCACTCTTGAGATCCTAGCTCATTTGTAAGGTATTTCCAGAACAGAGTAAAAGTTGTGCCAAGTGTTGCAAATCATATATGATCTGTGGCAAGAGACCCTCAAATGATTTCATTTACAACGACGTAAAACATACTGTAATTTGAGCCATAGTCCTTCAAGAAAGGGATCGGTGCACCATTCATTCTGCTATGCAATGTAGCCCATGCACAATCTTCTCAAGTTTTTTTCTGGTTGCATTTGCCAAGTCTTTTAATGGTTTTTTCTTTTTTTTTTTTTTGGCTTTAAAAAATGTTTAATCAGGATGACACAACTGAATATAATATTATCTTCCAAATGCCATGGAAAATAAGCATTAAATGTTTCTATCATAATTTAATTTACCATAAATTAAGCAAAAAAATCACAAAGAGTTCATGTCAATTGAAGAAAGGCACAAAGGAATTATCAATATACTGTGGATTAAAAATCTGATTTTCCTAGGGGGAATAAAACAAGATTTTAATAAAACAAGATGGATTTGTTAAAATAAGACTATTTTATTGAATGGTTGAATCAATTTTCTGGAAAAAATTCAAATACCATATCAGACATCTTTTATGCCTTGCTTTGTATTTTCTCAGACTCCCAGCCATTGTTCTAGCTGCTGGAGAGATTGCCATATCTGTGTGATCTCTGATCAACTTCACAAAAGCACACTCTAATAGTACAGATACCTCTCGCCTCCCATCTGGGAGTCCTTGTGAAAAGGTGACCAACTTGTCTTAGCTTTCCCAGGAATTTCCTGCTTTTAGCATTGGGAAGTCTCTTAACCCAGGATTAAGACTGATGATGTTAGCATCTCAGGACGCTAATAAAGACATACGTAACCCCTCAGTCTGAGGCACACCAGAACATTTGATCATTTTACTGTGGACCTTTAGACATGAGCCCCCATGGGATCCAGTTTAATGCCCATGCATATGCACCTTGTAAGCGTGTGTGTGTGTGTGTGTGTGTGTGTGTGTGTGTGTGTTGTGGGGGACGGTGGTGTTAAACTTCTATGGGGTAAATTTTTGTCCAGTGAATGTTAGGAGCTAAGGAATACATTCTTCCTCCTATGTTCCCTGGTGCTGATTGCTCTGATATGCAGTTCATGTGATTTCTCACAGGATGGTTTCATAGAGTTAAGCAATTAGTTGCATTTAGGAGAAGCCACCTGATATTGGCTTTTCTTCCTTACTTACTATTGTGGACTGAAAGTTTACGTCTCCCCAAAATGCATATAACCCCCTATGTAATAGTACTGGACATGGACCTTTGGGAGGTGATTAGTTCATGAGGGTAAAGCCCTTGTGAATAAGATTGATGCCATTATAAAAGAGGCCAGAGAGAGCTCTCACACCCTCTCTGTCATGTGACAAGATGGCCCTCTGTGAACGAGGAGGTGGGTCCTCATTAGACATTGAATCTGCCAATGTCTTCATCATGGACTTTCCATCTTCCAGAACTATGGGAAATAAATGTTTGTTGTTTAAGCCTCCCAAATATGCTACTTTTGTTATAGCAGCTTGAATGGACTGACACCTCCTTTGCAGTCTTCCCATCCCCCCTATTTCCTGGGCTTTTATGAAGAATGAAGAATGAAGCCCTTGCTTCAGCGTTCACTTTTTGTAAACACAGACTACAGAAGTTGACACACGGAGGTGAACCTGGAAATAAACCTTCAAGATCAGATGTTGGGATGGGTTTGCTCATGGCAATAATGATCTCACTGCTGGGATAAATGAGATTTCTATGACCCGTAGCATGCAATTAGCATCATAATTTCCCAGGCATTTATTCATGGTTAGTTGGGGCATAGTGCAGGAGGAAGGTAAGACATTGGGCTATGCAGCAGCGGTAGTACTTGGAATATATGGGATATTAATAATTATAAGAATTGTGGAGCAAGTTAATCATTATTAACTACATTGAAAGTCTTAGTAAAAGCATCAGGTTCGGAACGGTCAGTTGTCAAGTCATGATATGCTTTGAAAGCCAATATTCCCCTGTATTAGTCTGTTCTCATGATGCTAATAAAGACATACTTGAGACTAAGTAATTTATAAAAGAAAGAGGTTTAATGGAATCACAGTTCCACATGAGTGGGGAGGCCTCACAATCATGGCAGAAGGCAAAGGAGAATCAAAGGCACAACTTACACAGTGGCAGACAAGAGAGCATGTGCAGGGGAACTCCCACTTATAAAACCATCAGATCTTGTAAGACTTATTCACTACCATGAGAACAGTATGGGGGAAACTGCTCCCATGATTCAATTATCTCCACCTGGCCCTGCCCTTGACATGTGGGGATTATTACAATTCAAGATGAGATTTGGGTGGGGAAACAGCCAAATCATGTTATCCCCTATGCTTTGAAGAACGTTTTTTTATTCCCTGCAATTACTGAGCATATTATGCTAAAAATCAAGACCAGGTTCTAATTATAAGTGTGGCAGAGTTGCAAAAGAACAAATGCCCATTCTGAACAGATCTCCTTTGCCAAAGTCAGGAATTATGAAAAGAGTGAATCTCTGAGCCCCAGGATAGGGTATTTGAGTGGTTGATGCTGAGAATCTTGAATCCCAAATTTCCTCCAATCCTCTGGGCTGGTATGATCAGCTCCTTCTTCTTGAGAAACCTCTCCTTGTTTTGAGACTTCCCTTGAAGCAGGTGACTTGTAGGATTAGTGGAGGACAACTCCACTAATGGAGAATAGAATTTGGTAGAGAAATTACCCAATCTCCACAGCCTCTGATAAAATTATTCTGAGGCATGTCCTATATTACTTCTCAGAGCATGCCCAATGGGATTCAGCCCCAGCTGCCCACAGTGATAACTCATTCATAAAGGAAGAATTTATTGGCACTTCTCCCTTCTCTGACTTACACCAGTTCATTACTTAGTGTTTACTATTGGAGCAATCCAAACTAAGACACATCAAGGTAGAAAATCTATCATCCCTTCTTTGGGACAATGCAAATGAATTAATGGGGGCAGGGGGGTGGTTAGGAGGAGATTTCCTTGACCTGATGTGGTACCCAGAAAAGCAGGGGGAAATAAATTTGCCAAAGAATCATAAGACACTATGGTTTCAGGAAGCATCTCTTGATGAGGCAAAGTAGAAGAAAGAGACTCTATCGTAAGTAGTTCTCCAGCTATCTGATTAGCTGAGATAAACCTTCTGTAGCAATCCCTATAGATGTATGGTTTGCCTAACTTCTGATCCATAATAGTAGGTCCTCTGACAATGATAATGGTCATTAATATTTATTTAGCAATTTGATTTGTGCCAGAAACTGTAGATTGCTCTCTATGCATTATTTTGTATAGTCACCACAAAAACCCCATCAGCTAGATTCAATTAAAATCCTGGTTTCAGAAATGAGGAAGCTCAACCTTAAAGAATTTAATTAAGTCTTGAAGGCTCCCCCGGAAAAAGTTAGGTGAGAGTAAAATAGTGTGAGAAGATTCACTTTCAATAATTAGCCATTTAATTTATCTTCCGGATCCAAAGAAAACAGATATTTTTTAACCCTACGCTTGTAGCAGATGAGGAAACAAGCCTGGAAAGTCTTAGTAAATTGCCAAGAATCATGCACTGGACAGTACATCGAAGAAACCAGAACTATGGCATTCATGACCATCATCTACCCATTGCCGTATGCTACTGATCTGCAAAGGCAGTCTCTGCTATTCTACCTGATCATGAGGCCAATCTTAGTATTAAATTTTTACTGTTTCTGTCAATATATGCACATGACAAACAATTCAAACTACAAAATGGTATAGAATGTAATTCCCACCTCATCATTTTCTCAGAGGCCAAAACAGTTGATTTATGTTGGATCCTTCCAGAAAATATCCATATACATATCTATCTATCGATCTAACTACCTACCTATCTCTCTGTCTCTCTCTCGACTTGTGCATTATTTGCACATCTTTTTCTGTTGAAACTACAATGTTAGAGATCATCTGTTCCCAGCGGCTGTGGAGCTCTTGTCTGTCTACTTAATGACCTCATCATTCTTCACTCTATGGATGTGTTATAATTTAATTAACCAGTCTCCTACTGATGGTCATTTCTGCTTTCTAGTCATTTGCTGCTACAAATAATGCTGCAGTTAACAGCCCAACATATATTTTTGAGCACGTGCATGAGCATATCAGTAGGATAATTTCCTGGGAAGTAATGTCAGACGATCAAAGGGTATTTCCATTTTTTTCTATTAATTAATCAGTAGATATATTAAACATACTAATTCCCAGGGAACATTTCTGTGACTAATAGGTTGTGACAGCATTTCCTTCTTCAAAGAGGACAGAGGGCATTTTCAGGTGACAGCGGTCTTGGGAGTGTTTGCAGATAAGCACTGCTGCTGCTGGGGATGATCACTCTCTGGCCTGGTTCAGTTCCTGTTCTTCCCCTGCTCATTGTTTCTTGCAAGCTCCCCCTGTGCTGTCCCAGGTGCAGGAGGCCATCATGTAAACAGACATTCCAAATACCAGAGCGTCACCATGGGGTGTAGGGGACCACTGCCAAAGATGAGATTAGTTCAGGAACTGGACACATTCTTGCTGAAGAGAAACACATGACCTTAAATCCATAGCTTAGTATGAGGTTAAAAATTCAAGTATCTGATTTGTACAGAAAGAGGGAATCTGATAAGCAGGCTAGGAGAATGTGATCAGCCTAGAAATCTTTTGATTTAAAAAAATAAAACATTTTGGAAAATCTCAATTGATTTCTTAATTTCTTGTATTGTTTAAAATGAATTGTAAGGAACAAATAAATATCTTTAAGGAGTTTTGACACCAAGAAACAATACAGCTTTATGACTTTGACTCTATTTACAGGGCAAGAATCAGTGAACTTGGCACCCTTAATTTCTTTATCTCTCTGTTTTTTTTTCTTTTTAAATAAATGTCCACTTATTTGGTTCTCACCGCAACTTCACAAGGTACTTACTATGATTAATCCCATTATACAGCCTAGGAATGTGGCTCTTATTATACGAATACATGAATAGTAAGTAAAAGAGCCCAATTAGAGAGCTGCACTCTTTTTTTTTTTTTTTTTGAGATGGAGTCTCCCTCTTGTCGCCCAGGCTGCATGCAGTGGCACAATCTCGGCTCACTGCAACCTCTGTCTCCCGGGTTTCAAGCAATTCTCCTTCCTCAGCCTCCTGAGTAGTTGGGATTACAGGCATGCGCCACCACACCCAGCTAATTTTTGTATTTTTAGTAGAGACAGGGTTTCACCATGATGGTCAGGCTGGTCTCAAACTCCTGACCTCGTGATCCACCCACCTCAGCCTCCCAAAGTGCTGGGAATTACAGACGTGAGCCATGGCGCCCAGCCAATTTCTTTTTCTCTCTGAAACTCAGTGCCCTAATGTGTGTCAAATGCCCCGACTCCTTTACTAGCCCATCTCTTTCAGTTTTGACCCTTGCCATGGCTGCAGGTGAAACCATTTCCAGGAATGTGCCACTCCTCCTTTCCTCCCCTGGGGCCGCCTTTGTAAGCTCTCCAAAAATGCAAAGTGAAGACTTCTTTCAAGACTTGTAAAACCCTCCTGTGAACTTCTCTTTTTCAATTACTAGCTATGAGTATCTCAGGCTATTGCACAACCCTCCCAGAGGCTGTCAGATGGTCCGTTTCCAAGTCCAGTAATGAGCTGTCCATTTAGTGAGCTTAATTGTTCTTTTAAAATGAAGTTTTCTTAATTTCTTTTATTGGGTTTGAGTCTTTTTTGTTGCTATTGCTGCTGGTTTCTCTTCTTTAAATGCAGGCTCATTTGACTTCTCAGCTACTCATGAATACATCTCTGCAAGGATCACAGGTTTGCTGGGCGGCAGGGCAGGTGCTATGCAAGTTTCTCCCACACCGTGCTGCCAGTGTACCTCCAACACTCCTGCCTCTTCATCTGTCCACGCAATTCTGCCAAAGTGTCTACAGGCTGATATATAGCCCCAGGCAGGTACTGCCAGTTTTAAAGCAGCTTAGGAATTCAGAGGAACCTCTCTGACATAGACAAAGCTGTATTTCCTTCTAGGAGTCTGGATGATTTGAACTTGGCAGAAACATCTGCACCCTGACATGTCTCTGTTAGAATTCCAACCCTCAGTAGACAGGCAGTTATAAAAAGATTTAAATTGAACACTAGAGAAGGGCTATTATAATACCAAAGCATGCCCGTGTAGAGCTTACCATTTAGATATGTTCATTTATGCATCAACTTAGTCATTCAATAAATATTTCCTATATATTCCCCAAGCTATATGTCAGGCAGTCAAGATACAGAAGGACTTCTACTCTTCATCACTTAGTGGACCTAACCTAGAACTTAAAAATAAATCTACTCCTTAAACTTCATTGCAGGAAATTTGTCTATAAACTCTGAAAACAGACCAACAACAATAAAGGTGAGTATAAATATTAAATTACATTTGGCATATGCCATCTTAGTCTCAAAAGAGTTTGGCAAACTTGTAATTTGGAGGACATGAGTCATGCATGCATTAACGTAGCTTGTATTGTCTTAAAATTATTCCAGATCGGTTCCACATTATGGCAGTAAATAAGTCACCTCAAATGTCTGTAGTTATTGCTGTAATTGATCAACTTGTCAAAGCAGAAAGTGAAAGAACTCAGACTTGTTGAGCTACTCTTAAGCTACTTCTGCAGTTGGTGACCAAGCTACCTGCTGAGTGGATAGGGACCTGACGGGTGGAATTGTGCAGACAGTAGCTATGGGGCTTTGGGTTTCCTTCTTTGAAGACTATCAGGTCCAGAAGTCTCATATAACTCCAACTTCCAAGTTTTTCAATGATAGTTCTTCACAAGTGAGATCACTGTTTCTAAATAAAATAAAAGAATGGACTGGATAAAGAAAATGTGGCGCCTATACACCATGGAATACTATGCAGCCATAAAAAAGGATCAGTTCATGTCCTTTGCAGGGACATGGATGATGCTAGAAATCATCATTCTCAGCAAACTAACACAAAAACCGAAAACCAAACACTGCATGTTCTCACTTTTAAGTGGGAGTTGAACAATGAGAACACATGGACACAGGAAGGGGAACATCACATACGGGGGCCTGTTGTGGGGTGAGGGACTAGGGGAGGGATAGCATTAGGAGAAATGCCTAATGTAGATGACGGGTTGATGGGTGCAGCAAACCACTATGGCACGTGTATACCTATGTAACAAAACTGCACATTCTGCACATGTATCCCAGAACTTAAAGTATTAAAAAAAAAAAAAAAAAAGAATGGTAAAACAAAATGGAAACAAACAAAACCCAATTCCTTTGCCTGTGCCCTCAAGGGAAAAGTAAACAGAAAAAGAAAAGAGAAATGCATCCCTGTAACAGTCATTTTCTTGAAATCCCTTTTTCACCCCTTATTTTCAATGTACCCTCTGGCACTCCACCCTACCCTGGATGTGAAAGGGAGAGTGAATGCAGCTTCTAATAAAACAAATTACCAAAAGTAGTTGAGAAAAACACGGAGCTTCAAAACATAAATGAACAAAAACTAGATACTTGTCTTGCCCTTACCCTCAAAATTTACAACCTGTTGGATAATACTCCGATGATTTGGGGCCTGCTAATTATTTTTTCTAGAATCAAGCAGGCATTTTTCATTGGAGACCTGCTGTTAGCCAATCAGGGTGAGCGATCCAGGCTGCTTTGATGTAACATAAGTTGGAGAGTAGCAGGTGGCCTTCCCTGCTGTTTATAGTGCAGTTTGGGGAGTTCTGTCAGATGTAGCAGCTCCTCTTTCTGCATGGAATCTGTGTAAATCACAAAAGAACAGATGGAAAAATCATCACAGACCCCGTTCACCTCTTAGAAGCAGCTCAGAAACCTCCATACTCCACCTACCCTGTTTCAAAAAACCAACTTTAGTAGGTTGTTCACCCAACTCCCACAAGGTAATCATTTTGTATACAAAACATCATGATTCAGACAAAACAAAAGCAGCAAGTCGTTTAAATGATCATAGCTGTTACTTACGTGCATTTTGTCATTATGTTCCAGATTTAGGTTAAGTAAACAGAAAAATTAGAAATTATCTCTCAGCTACCAGATCTAAGTATCTTGTAGAACTTATTGCTGATGTCAGATGATGCCAGTGGTTTAGTATGTCTATTTTCATTGTTTTTTAAATACAACTATAAAATTCCCTGTCGATATTTTTTCCTGAAAACACTAAATCAGTTTCTAAGGATTGATCTATGTAATTTCATATTGGAAATCACCAAAGAAAACTCCCCCCCCCAAAACTAATTGGTGGAAAAATAATAAAGAACATATTTCTAAACAAGTCATGATAAAATCAAAGTCACCAAGGTATAAGACAGAATAGGGTATGATGTGAACTCTATCTCCACATTTTTAGCGTGTGATTTGTAAGACAAGGTGTTGAAAGAGATGAAGCTATAGGTTAGTAAGGTCTTGACATAGAGCATCTTAAAGGTCTCATGAAAAAACATGATCTTTGACCTGGGTATGATCAAAGTTGACTACCGAAGGTTGCCTTTATTTATAACCTTAAAATATGTTCAATTAATATATTAAAATATATAAATCTGTCCAAAGACTTGGAGGAAACAGAAGTTGCCCATTAGACAGAAACTGTGATTCAGAAATGACACGATTTCTATTTTCTGAGGGATTTATACAGTGTGTAAAAATGTTGTTATGGAAAATCCTTGTTGTTTAATAATGAATTTATAAAACAGAGACAATAAAGTATTGAGCACAACAAAATGGTGAAGCTTAAGCTTGAGCAGAAGTCAATCTCCTTGCAAAACTGTTCTAGGAATCCCATTTTACATGAGTTACAAGAAAGCAGCAAGCACATAGGAATTGTCTACAGAGCTCCATAAATAAATTCTCTATCAATCATGTCCAGGAAAGCAGTGTATTAGACCAGCAGTTCCAAAGGAGGGACAATTTATCCCTCCGTGGGACACCTGGCAATGTCTGGAGACATTTGTGTTGTCACAACTGGTTGACTGGATGGGAGGAGTGTTATTGATATCTGGTGGGTAAAGGTCAAGGATGCTGCTAAACATGGGATAGCCCTCAACAACAAATAATTATCTGGCCCTAAATGTCAATACTTCAGAGGATAAGAACCCTGTTTAAGACATTTCAGGCATTTAATCGTATTTTCCATTTTCAACAGAATGAAACTGCAAAGTTTTGTCATGTCTAATCATGGAAATTTGGACACAGGAGGGAGCAGGACCTTGACGTTGTTATTAACGTCATCAAATACATGACCTTGTGAAATAATGCATTTTTCTTCCTCAAAGTCCTTCTGGTTTGTTTAATATATATCCTTTTGGAAATTTGCTAATAAAAAACAATTGCTTTATTAAATGAAATTGTGCTCAAAATAAAATTATATTTATCAAAGCTCCAATGAAGAACTCTTCAATTTTAAATCTTTGTTTTGAGTTCAAGAACGGTCAAATAATTTTATCAGAACTAGTCTGAAGCAATTAAAAGTATTTCCAGACATCCATATTAAAACATTATGCATCAGAAAATCAATGGAGATGGAACCAGAGTCTCCTTATATGAGATTAAGATTCCCTAAATAGTCTTTTCTTTTTTTTTTTTTCTTGGTAGTCAGATGTGTTTTCCTGGCGTATTTTGGACTATGAGGAATACTTACTCTGTTAGTTTCCTATGATGAAAAGAAGGAAAATTTCATAGTGATTTTTTTCCCTTTAGATGTTTGATTTACATCTGATAATCTCTTAATTAAAGCTCTCTTTTGCCACAACAAAGATTAATTCAAAGAAACCTAGTAAATCTCGTTTTCTATTAGAAGGTTTTGCTTAAGATTGCTTTTACTTTTTTTTTATCATGCCAGAAAATTACAAAACAAAAAAGTGAGGAATATGTATATTTTCTGTTCATATGAAATGGCATTCAGTAACTAAAACATGAGGAAAGTCCAACATTAATTATCATAGGTAATTACCAAAGATCACTTATGGTGAACTAATATAGCAATGACATTTTGAATTATCTTATTTACTTTTATTATGTTAAATAGGGTAGATAAATTGTTGATGTCCATTCTGTATTCTTGCACACAGATTTCTGTCAGAGAATATGAGGTAACTCAGATTTAATTTTGAATTTTGATTTTTTTATAAGCAGTCTAATTGAAGCAACATGTATATTTCATAAGTAAAGAATTGTTTTACTACTTCTTTGCTAAGGGTTTACAAATATGGCTGTTTTTTAAATATATAGCTGTGTGGAAATATGCTAGTAGTAGCCTCAAAATGCTCAAAAGTTGGTTACCTTTAAAACTTTGTTATCTTTTGGATCCTTGAAACTTCATTAATTATTTCTGGCAAGTTGCCCCCTCAGAAAAACAATTTTATGGACAAACGGTGTTTGGAAAACCTACCTAGTTTACCATTCTCTAGAAGAGTTTCAATATATTGAGAAAAGAAATCAAAAGCTTACTTGATTTTGTTTATCCCAGCAAGTCCCCTAGCAAATCTAAAGTTCTATGGAACAAGTTTTAGGAAAAAGTCGTTTAGAATATCCAGTCTCCCTCTTCTATTTGATTTTTGTTTTGATCTAATTATATCTTTCCTTGCTTCTTAACCACTAGCTACTTTCTTTCATTTTAGCATTTTCATCAGAGGTACCAACAAGATAAAAGGTTAAATTTAGATATTTCTCTATTAATTATGTTTTATAAATGGTTTAGTGAGGATTGGTGACTGGTGAACTTTTCATACTTCCCCAGATTCCATTTCCTGAGACAAAATAATAAGGAATATACACAAACAAAGAAGCAAAACTTCACACCAACATCCAATGCAACAATTCAACTTCCCTTGGGGAAAAATAACACATCACTTTTAAGACCTGAGTTCTATTTCTATTTTGAGAATTTAGCATATATTACACCAAACACAGGGCACATTTATTGGGCACATTTGTGATCATATTTAATGTTTGTCTGCAGTTACACCATTGTTGGTGGCCTTGGGGGTTAAGATGATGATTCTTCCTTCTGTTTAAACTTAATAGTCAAAATTAGTACTTTATCTGTAAGCTCTCCCACACTTTCTTCTGAAGACCACATTTTAAGGCTTTGCCTTTTTGTCTAAAAAAAAAATGCTGGGGATTAATTCTCATCAGGCAAAATCAAGAATAGGAATTGTTCTAAATCTAAACCAACCTACATCCTGCCATTCAGTTTCCCTCCATTGGAAATGGATGAACATGTTCAGATCAGAGTGTAAATTGGCATGAACCTTCATCTGAAATGCAATAAAGTTAGAGAAGACTGGATGATTTTTAAAAATGTATCATTATTCATATCCAATGCTTCCTCTGCACTTCTGTGTACCATCTGGTCCTGATGGTCGAAGTGCCAAAATACCATAAGGAAAGTTGTTTTTGTGGTATTTCCAGTCCAACCAGAATCAAAAAGTACCAGAAATTTCTTGAGAAAAGCTGTTGTCATAGGACACAAAGCCCAGCTTGTCAAACCAAAGAGTTTAAGAAAAGTAGCTGAAATCAAGCTACTGTCCAAATTTAAATGCTGAACAAAGAGAGGATGTTCTGGGTTTTGGGTTTACCAGATGTCTTGAGCACACACACACACACACACACACACACACACACACAGACACACACATTTAAAAACACTCTACCAATTCATCATAAATGTATCCCATTCCTTTATAAGCTACAGTTCTCTTTCTACCCCTTTATTTGTTTATCCCTATTCTGTTTATGTATTGATTTTTAAAAAGAGTATGTATGGGTAAATGAAGTCATACAATTTCCAAAGACATCCGACTGGGGAAAAGAAGCATTATACAGACCCAGAGAATGGAATGCACCAAATTTAAAATACTTAATGGAATACACGTAATAGGTACAAAAACTATCTGATATCACCCTGTTTATGAGCCCTTTGATATCCAAATAATTCATTTACATGTCTTTCTACTTCTATACAGGACATCACAGCTTGTCAAATACAAGAAATCTTGAATCTTAAAAGACTCAATCTGTGCTCTAAACTTACTGCCCAGAAGGTTTAGAGTGGGCTGTTAAACTTGGCAACATTTTCGCTTCCATTCAAGCCCCAAACCTTCTGAGATATATTTGACACTGAGTTTCATGCAGCTTAATTTAGTTCAACTTAAAAAAAAAAATTTCTAAGTAGGGCAAGAGTTTAAGTGATGAATACTATTGTGTGACAATTAGTATGTTAAGGGTGAAAACTTACCATACATATTTTCTGCTAAAAGAAGTGTCCTATTATGCAAAGAACATAAGCTTTCATGTCAGACAGACATAGATTGAAATTCTGGTTCTCCACCTGCCAGTTGTGTGACCTCAGGCTGGTTACAAACTTCTCTGATCTTAAATTTCCTCATCTAAAAATCGATGTGGGGACCAGGTTGTGGGGACCAATGAGCTATTGAATATAAAGTTTTGGAATATAGCAGGTGCTCCATCTTCTCATCAAATCTAGCTGTACATGAGGATGATAAAATAACAGACAGCTGAAGGGCAGATACTTAAGATGTTGGCTATTACAAAAGCACATTGTAATTCTTGCTTCAGTTCTTTTTCATCTATGGAAAGAAGAAAGAATGACTCTGGGATATAACTTATATAAGTTTGGGAGATAATGATGATATTCTCCATTAGGAATATTACCTACTCAGTTCCCATAGGCAATGTTTTAAAATCTTTTATTGCATAAAATTGTAATGCCTTGTGAGAGGCATGATCTGACCCGAGGTGCTTCTGAATCCATGTAAAATACATCTTATGAGGGCATTATTGAAGCACTTGCTATGCCCTTGGCCCAGTTTCAAAGAAGATCTTCTCCCAAGGACAACTAAAGAAGTAAAACAAAAATTCAGGTCAATGATTTAACTGAAAATAAAATTTATTTCTTCAAATTTGAGGGTAGTATTATCTGCATCTGGTATGTGCACTATAATCGTTGCTAGAATATGAAATCTGTTCCTAAACAAATAGTCCAACATGTTTTCTTGTCTTGGAACATTCACTTTCTGTTTTCAAATCACAGGCCCAACAAGAACATCATAAAAACATGGACTTTATTGTTTTTCAGGGAATTATGACCTTGACACACCCAGGCTCAGTCCTTAAACTGAAAGCCTTAAATCCCAAAGCAGCAGCATCTAATCTCAAAGTTGTTATTGTCCTGTTTCTAATTCCTTTAGTTTGCATAACTGAACTTTTCTGCTCTCATTGTCTCTTGAATCCGTTCAATTGAATTGAATCACATAAATCTCTCATTCCCTTGAAACTGTTTTTTCTTTGTGTCAGTCCCGCATAACCCAGTTAGGAAAGCAATTAAGGTATCATTCTATGAAGCACCAAAGGAGTGCAAAAAACTGCCTTTTGAAGAACTTTGCCTGAACCTTATTTCTTCAACATTGTGCAGACTGAGGGAGGATATCCAGCTGCTGGCAGTTGCTTTCTTAACTCCTGTCACCCAGCACTGGGGTTCATTGCTCAAGCAAAACTAACACGAAGACTTTTTATTATTTGGAATCAAAAAATACATATGTACTGTTCTTCTGCCTCGAGTTTTGAGACACTGTCTTATTAAGAATGCAATCTGCCAAGAATATCCAAGTACATCCGAAGAGAACTCCATTGTCTCTGTGTTATGTTACAATACTTCTATTACATGGTGACATTCCTGAGACAGCACCTGCTGTGTGGCTTTGGGGTCTGGCCAGAAATGAAAGGGAAAAGCAATGTGCGGTTTAAATCAGAGTGGCACAGCAGTGCACGGCTGTAACAAATACCAGGGACTCAACAGTTGGGAGGGCTGAAGGAATCTCATTGTGCAGACGCTCGATTTCAGTGTGTAGGTGACTATCCCGGTCATTGACAGAAACCTATAGACAGGCAGATAGTAGAAATCCTTGCTTTTCTTTTTGCTAGATACATATACTTGGCATAATTTTTTGCTTTTCCTCCCCTATACTTCTAGGGAACTGGCTTTGGAAACTTGAAAAAGGTTTTGTAGCTTGTAGCTTCAAGTATAGACTCTTAATAGTACAAAATGAAAAGTGAACACAAAAATATTGGTATTTGTGAAGCTTAATTTTGAATAAAAATGGTTATTAGAAAATATATATATTGAAATACATAATATATGTATACGGGATAATATATATTATATATAAATATATATTTTGTGTATATATACATATGTGTATATAATGTATACAATGTACATTATATTATATATAATATATACACTGTACTGTATACTGTATGTAATGTACACAATATATAAGGTACACATAGTGTATACACTATATATACAAATAATATATGTATATATGTACATATACATATATTAGATATTATATACAAATACTATGTAATATATGTATATTATTATGTGTACATATTACCATGTAATATGTGTATATTATATACATATATTATATATTTATTTTATCTAATATACACAACATACATGTAGTATATTACATACACATATTACACATAATATATTAATATAATATATACATATGACATACTATATTATATATACTTATATATATTATATAAATTTATTCACATATATAATTTCTGTTGATGGGCTAGATTTTGCCCTCTGGAGAAATATTTTGATGTTTCTAATCTTCTTCTTTATCAGTTTTTGTTGTAAATGATGTCGAATTTACAGAAACTAAAAGCTCTCGAATTTGTAGTGTTTTTGAGATGATCAGATGATCAAATTTCACAATTTTCACTCACTGTTTCTTTTGGACTCCTCAGCAGCCATGGTTGGGCAAGGCGGGGGAGATGAAGTAGGAAACCACACCCATGATGATGGCAGAGGTTAAAACTGTGAATTCCTATTTCTTATTTTTATTTATTCTATTTTAGAGATAGAATCTAGCTTTGTCACTCAGGCAGGAGTGCTGGGGCATGGTGATAGCTCACTGCTGCCTCAAATTCCCAGGCTCAAGCCATCCTCTTGCCTCAGTCTCCTGAGTAGCTGGGACTAGAGGCATGAGCCACTATGCCCGGCGATTTCTTGACAATTAAGTATACTTCAAAGAAATAGTACTTGTTTGGAGAAATCAATTGCATCTGTTAAAAGAGAAGACTACAACTCCAATCAGGCAGTGTTTGTTCATTTGTTTGCTTGTTTTAAATAAAAACGAGGCTTAATTCAGAAGAAATCTTTGCTCAGAAATGGGACACTAAGTCATTCTTGTTTTCTAACTAAATTGATGGTGCACTGTTGTTGACTTTGGGGTTAAAGACTTCAGTAAGAAGCCTTCTTGGCCTTTTCTCCATATATCTGATGACCTTAGAAAGTGATGACTTTATAGGATGTGACCACATGGCTCATACCACTGTGAGGTAAATGCAAAGCTCCCAGAAATCCCAGTGGGGGAGCAGAAAGAGCTATTATTCAGAAAGAGTTGCTGGGTCACCACTGAACATGATCCATAATATTTCTCCTCAAACTCAAATGAAAACTCAACTTGTTTCATGCACATTATAGAATATATTCTAGCACCTATATAATTATTTCTCTCTCTCTCTCTCTCTCTATGTGTGTGTGTGTAGTTTTATGGAAGAATGGAGACTTCATGTAATTTGGACATGCGAACCTCATTATGTTCTGTTTTGCATAACTTACCCTGTCTCCTCAGTAGGTCAGGAATGAGGTTAAGAAAAGAAGCAGGATTTCATGTCATACATGTAGAATTCCAAGCTCAGTAACTGCTGTCTTTCTGTTTCTTCTGGGAATTCTTATCAATCTGATGGGTTTGTTTATAGCGCTAAATCGGAGTCTTAAAAGCCTCTATATGCTTTACTGAAACATGGAGTGCTTCTGAACTTTAAAATCAATTGCATCGATTCAATTATAGAACATAAGTGAAGACTAATGGTTTTTATGTTCATTAACTTCTAATTTACATAAGATAGAAGATGTTAATATGGTCCCAGAGTCTTTGTGGGAAACCATTTTAGTCAAGCTAGAGAAAATGGGACTTCCATTTTCATTTGCAATGGATCAATATTCCCAAAATTAAAATAGATAATCTTCAGATCAAATTCCACACTTCTTTTACCTTTTCTGTTACCAAAGAACATTTGTGAACTCTTGGTTGAGTCAATGTAGACTCTATTAGCTGCTCAATGGCTTTTATAAGCAAAAATGTTTTTCTCTTACATTTTTCCAGAAGTTAAAATAAATTGACATGTATTTGGAATGTTCTGAAATGTAGAAAAGTCTAACAGTCAAAATCAGAACTTAAGATAAAGGCAAAACTTGAAATATTTCCAATATGAATTACATTCAAATGAATTCTAAATATTTTAGAGGATTTTTTCCCCTTGCAAATTAACAGTTGCTTTGTTTCTGATTTTTTTTTTTTTTGGTTGAATACCAGAAATCATATTAGTGCAATGTGTAATTAGAAATAATACTAGTTGGGGCACATCTAAACCTAAACACAGATTGGTATGGGAGTTAGAAGAATCTTAAATCATTTCTTAATCAAGTCCTGGATGTGATTTTCTTCTAGCCTTTGATATTCTGCTTGTTTTCTTTGGAAAACAAGATAGGAATTACTTTCGTTCTCCAAGTTAGTCTTCATTTGGAAAGTGCTGGATGTTTTCCTTGGGGTCATACTCCTTTTGTTTTTTTCATTCAACATTTCCATTTTTTTTATTGTTGAGGGGACAAGGTAGTGTTTGATCTGAGCAATATTTTATTTGTTCATGAAATAGTTTTAAACAGAATGGTTTCTAACTAATTTGGATTCCAAGTGAAACTCTACCACAGTTTTTGTGACTTTGACCTATCTAATAGTTCCAAGATTCAATTTTCATACTTATAAAATGGGAACAATATTTCTACATCTTATTTTGGTTTGGAGAGGGTTATGTAAGATATTACTTGTAAATCAGCTAGTTCAATGACTGATATACATATATGTATATATACGCACACATATATATATCTCCACAAACAACACACACGCATGTATATATGTATGTATGTATGTATGTATGCATATATGTATGTATGTGCCTATATGTATATATAGACATATATATGTGTGTATATATATACATACACAGAGAGAGAGAGAGAAGGTGCTCAATAAATAGTGGGATCTCATATCTTGGTCTGCGTATATTTTTGTCCTGAAGTCTACTTTTCTTGCCCCAAGTATTTTTCCTTACATGGGAATACAAGTGCATTCATTCTTTTATTTTCTATTTTGGTTGAACTCTGTGTATTCTCTGTAATTGCTTATGGTCAGGTATGGCTGTATAAGACTGAGTACTCTACAATGGAAGGACAACATGTAATGAAACCCAAATTAGGGTGTTAGAAATGACCCTATCTATAAAGTGGACACTGGGAGTGGAATACACATTTTCTAAAACGCTTCAGTTAAAAATAAAAGCAACAATACAAACAGAATAAAACAAATTCAACTTCTTTAAGTCCCATTTATTATATTTGACTTTAAAAGTACAGCAGAAATTAAAATTATAAATATCTCATGACAAATAAAGTAACCCAGTCACTTTTCCAAAACCATCTCATCCATTACCATATTAATATATAGAAAGCTGTATACTTTCATATTTTTGAACGTTTATTTTATTCTTCATTGCCAACTTTCACACAGCTGCTTTGATAGATTATAACCAGGTTGCTTAAAAGCATTTGAGCCCATTACTTACAGTCACAAAGTTTCTACCTGAAAATAAGCGTTAATGTCAAATAATAAAAATCATCCATTTTTTTTCACTGTTTCTAATGTGCATGATAAGAGTCCAAGCCGAGAAAGGTCACATTTTCAAGTCTTCAGTCCATTTTGCATGTAAGAATATTCTGATTGGAGATGATTCTGAGGGGCTAAGAGATGTCTACAGGACCCGGGAAATCAAGGAAAAGATTTAATAAAGGATTATGGGGTTGGCCACATAGGATGATATTGGATACTTCCCAAATTGAAGAAGAGGAAGAAAAACCAGTGTATATGTGGCAGATATTCATTACAAATATGATGAGGGAAAGGGGTCAGGAAGATTGTTGAATAGTATGACAACCAGTGACAATAGCCTTTGAAAAGAGAAGGGTTCCTATTATTATTTCTGCTCCCATGATCCTTATCATTAATGTGGTGGCTGCTGCTGCTGCTGCTACTTCAACTAACCGCAACTGTCAGCATTTCCTCCTTCCCACTGATTCGTACATTTACGATGTTTAGGACACTATTGTGAGCTCCTTGATGCATTTTTTCATTTAACCTTCTGAGTAAGACTTTGAGGTAGGTATTACCATACCAATTGTATTGATAAAGAATCAGAGGCTTAAAAAAAAAAAGTTTTCTGTGAAAATGTGGTAATGTGATTATATTCACACAGGTTTCTTTGACCTCAGAAACTGATGTTCTTAAAGGACAGGCAGAGAGAGAGAGAGAAGAGGAAAAAGTAAGAAAGCAATACAAACTAGGATTTTAGGCTTAGGTTCAATTTCATATAGCAGAAACCCCAAATACCAGTGACTTAAGACTAAAAGAAATTATTCTTTCACATAGATGAACTATAGAAATATGCGGTCCGTGGTCATTAAGCATTGTCTTTCTATTGTTTTATTCGTCTTCTGTGGTACGTGGCTTTTATCCTCAAGATTGACTCCTGGTCCAAGTTAAATAATGCGAAACAAGTAGTACATTCAGGTAAAACAGAAATTTGTATAATAAAGGAAACAAAATTAAAGTACATTACTTGGTTCAGTAGTGAACAATATTTACATAGTTATAATACGACAGATGCTGATTTAGTTCAAAATTGCAATTTGAATACTGGGAGGCTGGAGAGAAGATGTGCATATGTGCATGAGTGTATGTTTGGATGGTGTTTTAAAAATAGGTATATCATCAAATAATAGAGAGAAAGGAATAGCATCAGTATAGCAGTGTTAAGTCTAATATTCAGAAATATGAAAGTAAATACCAGATGAAACAGCTGTAAAGGTCGAAAGTACATGACCCTGTGTAGCAGGAGTGTACTAAGAGTTGAAATGAAGAAGAAATCAGAATTTTGCAAGAAGTTTTTTTTTTTGTTTTTTGCAAACTAGAAAGGTAATAATTGTTTTAACAGACGTATGCTCATTAATCAAGCTGTAAAAATATTTTTAAAGCAAGTAGTCGTAATCTCTCCATCCAGGAATGCGCATTATGTACTTTTGAGGTATGTTTTCTCTCAACTTTAAGGTTATCACAGTCTATGCAGGAGGCAGACACCAAAGTAGATCACACAACGAGGGAACAAGTGCAGTGAAAAAGATAGACAGGAAGAGAGTAGAGCAAACCCTAATCACGTGCATTTCTACTCACAAAAAGGAGAGTGTTGGACAGTGGTGTGCTGGTAAATGTTTCACAAGCAGCTAGCTAAGAAAAATTTTACATGTGTATATACTTGTATACATTTATTATAATTCAGATGTAAAAGATAGATACATAGCTTCAGATTTAAAAAAATGAAATATATAATATATTCCTTATTGTTATTTTATTTTATTTTTTTTTGAGACAGAATCACACTTGGTTGCCCAGGCTGGAGTGCAGTGGCACAGTCTTGGCTCATTGAAACCTCTGCCTCCTGGGTTCAAGTGATTCTCCTGTCTTAGCCTCCTGAGTAGCTGGGATTACAGGCATGCGCCACCACGCCTGAATAATTTTTGTATTTTTAGTAGAAACCGGGTTTTGCCATGTTGGCCAGCCTGGTCTCGAACTCCAGACCTCAGGTGATTCGCCCGCCGTGGCCTCCCAAAGTGCTGGGATTACAGGCATGAGCCACTGCGCCTGGCTTCTTTTTGTAAATTCTATACAGTTGATGAATGAAAAATTCTGACACAAATGTTTGTTAATATTTTTACTAAGATGAAAGAGAAACAATGAAGATGTATGCTGGAACTTCCCTCATTTGTCAATGGCATGAGAAACTTCTTGGCTGAATCTGATGGTGGTTTTTTTTTTTTTTTTTTTTTTATTTTTTTTTTTTTTTTTTTTTTTGTACATTGCATGTGCAGTTTTTATTGTATCCATGTGCATTGATTCTGACCATACTCGTCATTTGCATTGGTGTATCTCCTTCTTGGCTGAATCTGATGGTGGTTTTTAAACACTGCAATATTTCCTCATTTTTTGTATGTTATTGATAATGTAAGAGCTATAGATACATTATAGTTTTAAAGTTTGATCTGCATTATTATAATTTTATTCATCATTTTCTTAAGCCTAATCAACAAAACAAAAAATTAAACCTTCATTTGTAATATTTTCTGATTTCTATGGTATAAATTCTTTCATTCCAGCCAGTGTAATGCCAGTGAATGTGGAATTAGGAAGACGTGTTCATTCTTACATAGCATTTCTGTCATAAAAATATAGTAAGTGTAAGTAACCTGAAGAGAATAAATAAAAACAAAATGGCATAAATAATTAGAAAGTGATGGGTTTAAGTATATTTTGCTTTTGTTTTTCATATAATTTATTTAATCATAAATTCATATAAATTAATTTTTATTACTGCCTGTGTTTAGTTACCAGCTCATAAAATTCCTGAAGTTGGAATAATTTTTTCTCATGAACTTCCAGGAGCTGGTGCCAGCACACCACTGGTTGTCTGATGAGTGAGTAACACTTCCTGGAGAAGGTGAAACCTCAGGTGGGTCTTACCAGGTAAGTAGGAATCAGCTGCTCAATGGTCTTGTGAATGGAAAAGAAGATAAACGCTAAAGCAAAGTGGCTAGATAATGGCGAGAGAAAGGCAATGCGTGGATGGAAATATAAGCAGGTGTGTATTTGCTGAGATGAAATTCTCAGAAAGCAAGGGCATGATAAAAAAAGATCCTGCAAACTGCATCAAGGAACTTAGAATTTATCCTATAGGCCACGAGGAGCTGTTGGAGGATTTAAAGCAGGAGAGTGAATTATTTAGATTTACGGCTGAAGCATGATCTTCTGGCCAATCCTTGTAGAATGAACATGAGAAAGAGCAAGACTTAAGACACGAAAACCAGTCGGGAAGCTGTTGCAGTGCTTTAGAGGAGTGATGATATGTGCTGATTCAGGACAGTTGTATTTAAGAAAGAGGAGGTGATACATTCCAGAAATATTTAAGAGGTAAAGTCAGCAGGGCCAGTGATTGATTAGAAGAAGGCAGGGGTGAGGGAGAGGGAAAAGTCAATGATGGCTTCCCAGTTTTCAGCTCAGTTTATAAATTATGGATCGACGGCCAATAAATGGAGTCAAGGAAGAGGATTAGATTTCTGGGCTATGCGGATTAATTCAGAGTCCTTATGTACAGTTTCAGTCATTATGGAATATCCATGTGGAAATACCTTGCAGTTCTGGCTGAAGATAAAGTTTAGTGCATGATTAATATACAGGTGTTAGTAGATGAGCTCTGGAGGGAAAAGCGGGCGAAGTAAGAGGCAGGAAACAAAGCATAACTTGAAGATGCATCTGCACACAGAGAATCAGCAGAAGAAAAAAGGCCAGTACTGCAGACAGAAGGACTGACCGGAGAGGTGAGAAGCGAATAGGAGAACGTGAATCATGTAGTACAGGAAGAAAGACTGTTTAAAAAGCCAGCATGACTCACGCCTGTAATCCCAGCACTTTGGGAGGCCCAGACAGGCAGATCAAGAGGTCAGGGGTTCGAGACCAGCCTGACCAATGTGGTGAAACCCTGTCTCTACTAAAAATATAAAAAATAGCTGGGCATGCTGGTGGGCGCCTGTAATCCCAGCTACTCAGGAGTCTGAGGCAGGATAATCGCTTGAACTTGGGAGGCAGAGATTGCAGTGAGCAGATTGTGCCACTGCACTCCAGCCTGGGGGACAAAGCAAGACTCCATCTCAAAAAAAATACACAAATATAAAAGCCAGCATGGAGAAATAATGTCAACAGTGCCAAATGAATTGTGTATGCCATTTGTATATTTATACCTCAAATTAAAATATAATATCTTTTGCATGTTGTAAATATGATTTTGATTGATGTTTTTGTTTTTGGAAAATTTTAGTGCACAAATAGTATGGATTTATTGTGAAATAATGATAAAACATACAAATATAAAAGAAGAAACACTTTTTATCCCACTTCTCAGAGTTAATAGCTGTTAAGATTTCAAATTTAAGTGATTCTTGAACTTTTCTGTATATGTGTGCGTGCACATACATATCCAAATTAATGTATTGTATTAATTGATAGGAAAATGCACTTATTCAATATTTTAGTGACTATGTATAATACTCATTATGTGGCTGTATTATACTTTATATAACCTATACCCATTGTTAAACACTTTAAATTATTATTACTTTCACCTATTATAAGAACCATAATAAACATCTTTGTGCTTAAAGCATTTATATGTAATTTGTTTTTTTTTTTCCTTCAAGAACAATCTCTAAATGTAGAATTAACTAAGTTAAAGGATATAAAACACTTTTAAGGATTCTGACACATTTTGCCAACATGCTTCTTAGAAATATAGGTCTGACGGGACTTTCACCAGCACTTGTAAATGGTGCTCATTTCTCCAAGACCTCATCAGTGCAGAATATTCCCAGATTTTATCTATATTTAAAAATATTAATAGTATCCATAGATCTTTCACCTACAACCAAAAAAAATCTTAAAGCCAAATATTTTTATGGCATTTTATAAACTAGTTGTAAAACCAGGATGAACTAAGAGTAGCAGATGATGCTATATTTTGGTGGGGTAGATTTTCACAGCCTTCAGTGTGCAGCCTCTGTTGCTGAGTACTTCCCCTGATTGTGCCTTGTTTCCACTTCTTCGCTTTTATTCAGACCACTGTATGCACTGCTTGTTCAGACAGCCTTCTCGCTCTTCTCCTTGTCCAAGTTGTACATTTGTTCAAGTCATTTTTGAAAAATTCTCATATAAATGCCTGTGGAGCTTTGAATGTTTAAGCCATAATTAATATTCAGTTACATATTTTTTTGAGTAGTGTGTTCACTTACTTTTCTTACATGGGTTACAAGATCATAAGGGAAAGGACCATGGCACGTAGTCAGTCCTAGTCTGTCATCTGTGAATCACATTCTTGCATGACAATGGATAAGCAATAAGGAAACACAGGGAAGAATAACACAAAATCATGAGCATGTTACTAACTTTGGCTTTGTACTAATGAATTGTCTATTCTAATACAATTATTTGAAAAGAAAATGAGCATTTTATAGACTTTAAAAAAAAATTGAGCAGCTTTCCAAATGATTTTGGAAAAGTTTTGACCTACCGTGTGTGTGTGTGTGTGTGTGTGTGTGTGTGTGAAAGAGAGAGATGTTGTAGGTTATAGAGGGTTGTAGATTATGTGGATAGGAAAAGGGACAGATCTAGATGATTTATTTTACAGATATAAAGGCTAAGGTAAAGAAATGCTAGGTGAGTTTCTTCAAACACAAAGTTGGTAGGAGATATGTTGATCCTGAACTTAGTTCTGCTGACTTTCTGGTTAGTGTTAGTTTTATACCACTAGACTCCATTCTTAACATGTATATTTTTAATTCATGTATAGTGTATTTAGAAAAGATTGATAAAATTGACAATTTGGATTCAAACCTGAAATATAAATATTCCAGTAATTGTAAGTGATTGGAACCACAGAGTAACTTAAGGGACTTCACAAGTTTTCCATTTTTTATTATCTCTGATAAAGCAAATATCTTCCCTATCTAAATAGCCATTTTGCATTTTCTTGGTATTTTTTTCTCTTTTTATAATCACTTTCAATGGAAAACATGATAATCTCCCAACAACAACAACAACAGAAAAGCCCAAGATCAGATGAATTCACAGTCAAATTCTACCAGATGTACAAAGAACTGGTACCAATCCTACTAAAACTGTTTCAAAAATCAAGGAGGAAAAAATCCTCCCTAACTCATGCTATGAAGCCAGTATCACCCTGAAACAAAAGCCAGGCAAAGACACAATGAAAAAGATAAGCTAACATCTCTGATGAACATAAATGCAAACATTTCCAACAAAATACTATTAAACCAAATCTAATAGCAAATTAGAAAGATAATATACTGTGACTAAGTAGCTTTTATTTCAGGTATGCAAGGATGTTTTAATGTATGGTTTATAATGGTGAATCAATAAATGTGATTCACCATATAAACGGAATTAAAAACAAAAACCATGTGATCGTTTCAGGAGACCCAGAAAAAGTATTTGATAAAATTTAGCACCCTTTCATGATTAAAAACCCTCAATAAACTAGGCATAGAAGGAACATACCTCAAAATAATAAAAGCTGTATATGACAAATCCACAACTAACATTACTGAATGGGAAAAAGTTGAAAGCATTTCTCCTAAGTACTGGAATAAGACAAGTATTCCCACTTTCACCACTACTATTCAACATACTACTAGAAGCTCTAGCCAGAGCAATCAGGAAAGAAAAAGAAGTACTGGAGACCATTATTTTAAGTGAAATAACTTAGAAACAGAATGTCAAAAACTGCATGTTCTCCCTTATACGTTGGAGCCAAATAATGTGTACACATGAACATAGAGAGTAGAATAATTGGAGAAATTGGAGACTCACAAAAATGGGGAGTGAGGGATGAGAAATTACCTACAGGTTACAACTCTGTTTGGGTGATGGTTATATTGAAAGCCCAGGCTTCACCACTACACCGTATATACATGTAACACAATTGCACTTGTACCACTTACATTTATAAAAAATATGGATATAATTTAATAAAAATTAACAAATAAATATAGAGGTAATGTGGCTTTGAGTTATCATTATACCTCGAAGGCAACACATTGCATTTGCTATGGCTAACCCTATAATGCATCCTTATATAAATAAAACCACATGTATCAGAAGACCTGTTTAGAAAGGAATGCCCCACATCTTCCCTGAACAGAGTTTAATAGTTCTGTGTGTGTGTATATATTTTTGCACATAAACTCTTGTGTAGCAAGTTATAAAATTAAAGATATTTTAATGATGCTAATGGTGATAGATAAGCTTCCTCTTTAGTGATTGATAACAATTTTACAAGCCTGCATACCTTTGTTAAATGTTGACTCTTCTGTATCTTCATTCTTACATATGCCTGTATATATGGATATCTGTTTGTAGAAGCATGTATTCACGTATACACTCAACATGTATCTGCGGATGTATATACAGTGTTATTGAGATAAACACTTAGAGAAAAATATTTCCCTTCTTGGTTACCATCAAGTGATATGATCTGATAGTTTTCAAAACCACATTAAGAAATCTTTGATTTATAAGTTTGCCATGCAGAGATATCTCTTTGCATGTTTAATTTTATCAGCAATTAGACCTCCAGGGGAGTTGTAACAAATGCATTCAGCTCAGTGGTTGGCTCTTCCCAACCTCCTGGTGCACCTTTCCAGTCCTTTCCAGTCCACATGCCCTGTGGACACCCTGGTACCCATTAGTGGAGTCTACATAATTGTCAACTCTGGATGTCAAGGATTTTTCACTTCGACCTCTAACCTCAACTCTCTTGGTGGAGAAACACGTATCTTTCATCTCCTCCACCTGCCTACTTGGATACCCTTTCTGTAATGAAGGAGCTCGTGTAATAGCAAGGACTCCTGTTTCAAGCTGGGCTCTGTTTCTTTCTTTCTATCCCTGGGATGTAATTATCTCATGATAAGCACCTTTGTGTCTAATGACTTAATTCGTTAATCACATAAATGCTGTAAGTGATGTTTTGTGTGATGAAAATTCGCAATATGTAGTAAATCATCAATGTTCCTCTATGCTGGACAGGAAAGCAGACCTCTCGGTCTGGGAGTTTAATTTCTGTCTCCTCCAGACAGGTCTTTTTTGTGTGTGGGTTGGTAGAGGTGGGAGAAAAAACACTGCTTTACATTAAACAGATGGGGGAGGGTGTAATAGTGTTTTCCTGAGCCATGACACTGTTTAATCTGCCCTACACATGTACACACAGATTTTAACATCTAACTGCTGCTTTTTCCCAAAATAAGGCCCATTGGCTGGAAAGCGGCAACAGCTGTTAGAATGCTGTGGTTTCAGTTTTTTTTTTCTTTTTTCTTTACTGTATTTATGTTTATTGTGGATGTGTCTAGCAGGTAAAAATTAGCATTTTGGGGATCAAAGCATTTCTGTTTTATTCCCACAACAAGAGGCACACACTTAAGTAAAAATGACTTAATAGGTTATTTTGCATAGGTCATTAAGCAATTTGGAGTGACCTTCTCTACAAACGTAACATGACTTCCAGTGAATCAGTGGACCTGTAGGGTTGGAAAGGTCTAATACCTTTCCTCACCTATCATGATGGTTACGGCCAATACTCCTATAGCAAAAGTTAGGTTAACAAGAGAAAAACACAACACATTTATTTAATCAAAGTTTTATATGACATAGGAGCCTTCAGAAAATAAAGACCAAGATCCCAGGAAAACTATCTGTTTTTATGCTTAGATTTGATGAATGATAGGCAGTCATGTAGAAATGGGACTGGACAAAATGGTATGAACTACTGGTTATAGAGTGAGTAGGGAAAAACCCAGCAAGGCCTGTCCAGATTCTCCTTAGCCTCTCTGTGCCTCATTCCTTCCTCTTGGTTATGCGGTAGGACTCCTCTGGAATGAGGGTCATCAGTGGAGAAAACAGAAAGGAGACAGTGAGCTTTCAAGGTTGTATGGCTTGCTTTGTAGGAGAGAAGTTCTAGTTTCTATGACCAACTTGGAGAAGAGGAATTTTGGTTTCTATCATAAGCATTGGTGGAAAAGGAGGGTGGGAGATAGGAGGATGACAGAAGATCAGAGAGACCTTGCTTATGAGGCCTTGCCTTCCAATGTCCTTTAGATCAAAGTAGTCAGCATGTGGAAGTGCCATACTTCAGGATATCAGGTTCTGGGCCTCAACAGACCCATTACTACTTTGCTTCCTGAAATCGGTTTATGAAGAAGGGTTTTGCTGTGAATTTTGACAAATGATTTTTTTTTTTTTTTTTTTTTTTTGACAGAGTCTTTCTCTGTCACCCAGGCTGGAGTGCAGTGGTGTGATCTCGGCTCACTGCAGCCTCCGCCTGCAAGGTGCAATCGATTCTCCTGCTTCAACCTCCTCAGTAGCTGGGACTACAGATGCCCGCCATGAGGCCTAGCTAATTTTTTTTTTTTTTTTTTTTTTTTTTTTTTTTTATCAGAGACGGGGTTTCACCCTGTTAGCCAGGATGGTCTCGATCTTCTGACCTTGTGATCTGCCTGCCTCGGCATCCCCCAAAGTGCTGGGATTACAGGCAAAAGCCACTGCGCTCAGCAGACAAATGCTGTTTTTAAAACATGCACTCTGCCACAGTGTGTTAGCTCAAAAACAAAATTAAGAAAAGAAACTATTGCAGATTGACGTAAAACTCTATCTTTGCAGTTTTCTTTTTTCTTTTTTTTTTTTTGAGACGGAGTCTTGCTCCGTCGCCCAGGCTGGAGTGCAGTGGTGCGATCTCTGCTTACTGCAAGCTCCGCCTCCCGGGTCCACGCCATTCTGCTGCCTCAGCATCCCCAGCAGCTGGGACTATAGGCGCCCGCCACCACGCCTGGCTAATTTTTTTGTATCTTTAGTAGAGACGGGGTTTCACCGTGTTAGCCAGGATGGTCTCCATCTCCTGACCTCGTGATCCGCCCACCTCGGCCTCCCAAAGTGCTGGGATTACAGGCATGAGCCACCGCACCCAGCCTCTTTGCAGTTTTCTAACTCTCTGCTCAGATATTCTTATATTCGAATATCAAATAGTTATTTTCTATTAATTAAATAGTTGTAAAATATAAGAAACCGGCCAACTTTTAACTAGTCCTACTGTAGCTTGAATAATTACAGAATATTTTAACCTGTCTCCTCTCAATTATTTTGGACTTTTTTTTTTTTTACTTAATTTTTACCTTTTCCAGAAAGGTTCCTGGAATCACACTAGCCTAAAATAACATTTCTTTTATCCTAAAATTCGACAGCATTATCTATACCACTTATTTGTCAGTTATATTCATTCATTCATTCACTTATTTATTCTCATTTAACAGACATAAAATATCTACATTTCCAGTGCCAGATCTTTTGTTGTATTGAATTATTATTTTTTTGATGAGGATAAAAGTGCCATTTACCTTTTTGTTTCCTGACTTATTGTATCACACAACAAGGTTACAAACTTGAGTGTCAAGGCCTCACCCACTGTAGACACGCAATAATTACTGAATTCTTTTTTCAACCGATTTTAGATGGATGCAGTGGCTCACACCTGTAATCCTAACATTTTGAGAGGCTGAGGCAGGAGAATTGCTTCAGCTCAGGAGTTCAAAACCACCCTGGGCAACAGAACAAGACCCTATCACAAAAAATAAAAAGAAAGAAAAGAAAAGAAAAAGAAAACTTGATTTTTCCAGAGACTAAATATCCAATAAAAAACTTTCTTTTTATGGTTGAAGTTACTACAAATAAATTTTACATTGAATATTTGTACATTCTTTATATTTTGCTCTTGGAAGAAGTCTAACAGCTGACCCAAATTAAATGCTGCAAAGCATGCTGTTTAAGAAGAGTGCTGTGTGGCTCAAGCCCAAAAGGTCAGAGAGATGCATGTAGTTTCTCATAGCATGCAGAGATGAAGGCAAGGTGTAGGCAAGGATTTATGCATTTGAGTAGAGAAGTGACGGAAATGTTTGCAAGCCCAACTGAAACAGAAGAGCAGCAATTTCTGACAGATGATGGTAATACATCTTAAAGCACTGTAATAAAACTTGCCCAGTAAATTTGTATTAATTTAAGTTGTTTTTAAGAGGACTCATGATCAATGGTGTATAGATAGAAAGGGGGTAATCACTTTTCTCCCCATCATAAAGAGTCATAGCTGATACCCCTGTAACAAGAGATAGTTTAACAATAGAAAAAAAACCTAATGAATTTATTAGTATGCAGAATGCATGGGAGCCACAAAATAATATAAAAAAGTAAAAAAAAAAAAGAAAAAAAGAAAAAAGAGCCAGATGGTTGATGCTTAAATATCCTCTGCATTGGGGAGAGGGGTGGGGAACCCATAAATGAATGGGCTCAAAGACCAGCATGGATTTGTAAATGATTCTCTTTGGATGCTGAATGGGGCTGAAAGACAAACAATAGTTTTTGGATGAGTTACAGAAAGGTGAGGGGCAGAACAGCATTCCGAACAAAAGTTTTCTTCTTATGCAGATACAGTCCCCCAGGTAATCTCTTAAAGCTGCCCTCAGCAGAATAGATGAAAAGTCAGTCTGGCCATGGTGACAACCCTCAGTTCTCTTCTCTTCTCTGGTGGTTAATTTCTCCTGGGCATTTAATAAGATTCCCAGGGAGGGGGCTTAAAGACAATTGCATTTGTTTTAGTAGAAATTTTCTCACTCAGATAAGAGAATTTCCAGAGATCCCCTCTGGTGCTTTGGGAAAAAAGGGATCAGAGAGACAGGGAGGTGAAGGAAGGTCAGAGAAGGATTTTAAGGCTGCTTTTTTTATTTCAGCATATTAATGTGCTATATTCTGGGACAAAATGATGACAACTTCCTTAGCCTCATTTTCTTAAACTGTGGTGATCATCAGAATTACCTAGGAAACTTGTTACACATTTGGGTACACCACTTTTGTTTAACTATAGCAGCAATTGTTGGTTTGCTTTAATGAGTTATCAGACTTGGGAAAGACCTTCAAGACAATACAATTCAGTGACTTTTTTTTTTTTAATTCTTGAGGTGGAGTCTCTCTCTGTCACTGAGGCTGGAGTACAGTGGCATGATCTTGGCTCACCGCAACCTCCGCCTCCGAGTTCAAGCAACTCTCCTGCCTCAGCCTCCCGAGTAGCTGGGATTACAGGTGCCAGCCACCATGCCTGGCTAATTTTTAGTAGAGACGAGTTTTCACCATGTTGACCAGGCTGGTCTCGAACTCCTGACCTCAGGTGATCCATCTGCCTCAGCCTCTCAAAGTGCTGGGATTACAGGTATGAGCCACTGCACCCAGCCAATTCAGTGATTTTTAAAAGGTGTGGTTATTGCCTTAAAACTAAAAATTCCAAATATTTGGAACCATTCTATAGATTTGGATTTGATCCTTAGGAGTGAAAGGTTGGAGTTAAGACTCAAAAGAGAGGTATTCTGCAGATATGGAAGGAAAAGAGAAAAAAGGAAAACTGATCCTGAATACAACAATGTGAGGAGGGAGTTAGTGTCTCCAGAAGTGTAAACAAAGAAGTCCCACCTTAAGTCTCCAATGAGTCAGATTTCTGGCAAATGTTAGGTGGTCACACGTTGTCAGATAATCCCCAGTCCATCAAGTTGTGGACTATTGGAAGAAAGAAATCCATCCTTTCATCCATAAATATGTATACAGCAGAAATAAAAGAAACAGAGGGAAAGCTTTTTGATGACAGATTTAATCAGAATCTTGTAAAAAAACAAAGCAAGGCTTCTGATAGGGTTAGGCAACAGAAGCAAAGCCTCTTTATAAGGTAATGAGCTATTCACCAGTTTGACTTGCCTCAGTGAGAGGGACCATTATCTGCCTTAGGAATACTAGAAAGAACATTAGCATAACAGAGCAATTTACCTCACAGGTGATGCTCCTTCAGGTTATTCATGGAAATACGTTTTACTGATTTCTGGAAGATGGGTCTGTGCAATCTGCATGGGTAATTTTGAAGAAGAAAATGGATATATAACCAGCCAAGTTCTCAGATGCTATAGGTGACAGATATTAGATTACCATAAATCCTCCAAAAGAAGGCTTTCTAAATTCACATAGAAAGAAGAAAAATCCTTAAAAGCAACCAGCAAAACAGGGAGCTTATAGAATGTTCTTGTATGGGGCTGGGCATCTACTAAACTAAGAACTGATGGGTTTCAGAACACACTACTAAAAGTATGGTGCCTTGGCACATTGAATACTTTTATTATTTATTTATTTATTTATTTAAGATAGAGTCTTGCTCTGTTACCCAGGCTGGAGTTCAGTGATGTCATTTTGCTCACTGCCACCTCTGCCTCCTAGGTTCCAGTGATTCTCCTGCTTCAGCCTCCTGAGTAGCTGGGATTACAGGTGCGTGCCACCACGCCTGGCTAATTTTTATAATTTTATTAGAGGCGGGGTTTCACCATATTGGCCAGGCTGGTCTCAAACTCCTGACCTCTGCCCATCTCATCTTCCCAAAGTGCTGGGATTACAGGCATGAGTCACCGCACCCAGCCTGAATATTTTAAGTGGAAGGAATTGAGAAGTAACAGGTGCTGGAAGAATTCTCTAGCTTTCCCCTTCTCTCCTAAAGAAAGACTCTCATGTGAGAGGTGCCTTCCCTATGCCCAGGGGAAAGGAGCTTCCTAATTCCTAAAGATGAAGGGATGCCAAGGAATCAAAACAGGTCCTGCTGAGTTTCCACTGTTTACTGCCCTTAGATCATTTCCTTTTCTATCACAGTTTTCCATGACTTTCACTCTTGATCAAACATGGTATAAAAATGCTTATGCTTAAAGAAATTGTGAAGATCTTCATTTCCTTATGAAAGAAATGAGTCATGTAAAACTTAAATAAATCTGCGCGTTTTTCTCTTGCTAATCTGTCTTTCATCAGTCTCACTTGGCCTAAGCTAATGAAATTAAGGTGTAGAAGATAAATATTTCTCCCCCTTTACAGAGCTAAGCTCCTAATAAATGTTTATATTTTTATATTTATGGAACATATTAAAATATATTTCCATTTGTAAATTCATTTAAGGACAAAAGAAAAGATAGAATAATATTTCAATTAAGGTAATTACATAATGATACCACAACTTAATATAGTTTTTAAAATTAGCACAGTACCTAGCACCACAAACTTTGTTGGAGAAAGTCATTGAAACGAATGAAGAAAAGATAAAGAAAACTGAAAGCACAACTCTTTCTTTTTAAATTATTATTTTGTGTGATATGATATACTACAAAATAATCCCTATGTTAATTGTTGCCAGTAATAGATACCTTGTTATAGCCAGGTCTTATATCCTTAGCACAAAATCAGTACTTGAAGCAGAAAAGTAGAATAGTATGAGGAGTGAGGGTACTATCATCTGTACTGTCATCTCCCTACTGATGACGGAGAAATTAGAGAGCTGATGGTGAAAGTTCAGAATGTCCATGTCAGCTTCAGTCTTTATTCTCATCACTTGAAAAGCAGATGACCTTGAACATTGTTGGGCCAGTTGAAAACCTGAGTCACTCAAAGTTCTATATTCCAATTTTCCCAAAGAAAGTCTAGGATATTGGATTAAATTGTGTTTTCTTTCATGTTTTCTCTTAGCATTGAAACTGCTATAAGCAATCCCTATCAGGAAATTCTTCTACATGCCTAACTCTAAACCCTTATGCTATAATTGATGCTCATGTTCATTATTTCTGTCCTCAGTAGTGATTAAAATCAGTTGATGGGTGCAGCAAACCACTATGGCACATGTATCCTTATGTAACAAACTTGCACATTCTGCACAGGTATCCCAGAGCTTAAAGTAAAATAAAAAAAATAGATAAAAATAGCGGGGTGTGGTGGCTCACACCTGTAATCCTAGCACTTTGGGAGGCCAAGGTGGGCCGATCACCTGAGGTCAGGAGTTTGAGACCAACCTGACCAGTATGGTGAAACCCCGTCTCTACTAAAAATACAAAAATTAGCCGGGTGTGGGGGCGCACGCTAGTAGTCCCAGCTACTCAAGAGGCTGAAACAGGAGAACTGCTTGAACCCAGGAGGCGGACGTTGCAGTGAGTTGAGATCGTGCCATTGCACTCCAGCCTGGGCAACAGAGTGAGACTCTGTCTCAAAAAGAAAAAAAAAATAGAACTATATATATAAAAATAAAATAAAATAAAATAAAATAAAATAAAATAAAATAAAAAACCAGCTTGCTGCAATGTGCAGTTTTAAGATGCTCGCAGAACCTTCACCATAATTGGAGAGTGTTATTAAGTTGTCCCTCAGACTTCACATTCTCAGGCTAAATAATCTCTGCTCTTTAACTTTCCTTATTACTTTGATTCTTTTTATCTGTGAACCATTAGTGTGGCTCTGTGAAGGTGCTTGCTCTAGGTGCGATACTTAGTACTATTTTCCTATGAGTTCCATATGCCGAACTCCCATTAAAGCCAGGAAAGAAAGCAAAACAAAGCCAACTACAGGCCAAGGAGACTTTGGAAAGGAGAGCTGGCACTAGGAACAGAGGGAACAAATTAGAGTGGTACAAGGTCAAAGGGGGATGATCAGAGTGCTTGTAGGTCAGAATCATGCATTCTTAGAAGACCTGTCAGTTGAGGATGGTAAAGTCTAGACAGCAAACTGTGGTATTCCAAAAGGTAGGCAGATATTAAATAGTCTATGTCACATATTCAGGGATCAGGAGCACAGGCAAGAAGCCTGAACATCAGAGGATCTGGACGTCCAGACCAGTAGTACTAGCTAAACATGATTAACAAAAAGGCAGAAGACATGAGAAACACTCTCAATACACGGAGCATCAAGAGAAGAAGGAAATGTATATACTGAGACAGTTTTTCTTCCTAGGGGGAGCACTTCCTTCCTTCTCTTACGGGAGCAAGTCTTAAGACTTACTAAGCAGTCCCCCTCTATCCACTCTTATAAGCTAAGTAACTGTGCACAGTGGCTGGAGAAAGAAGTGTGAAAAGCTTTTTAAAAGTCCACAATTTCATTAGCCATTATTATTAAGTATTCATTTAACAAATATTTATTGTGTACTGTTAACAAAATGTAATTGGGAAGCCATTAGGCTGAGATGGCTCCAGCACTGTGGGTTCCCACATAGGCAAACTGAAGCCCAAGGTAAACAGCAAAATGAAACTTAAGCTTAACCAATCAGAAACTACCAACTAATCTCCAAGCAAGGACTTTCCATAAGATTATACCCAAATAAGGCAAATGCCTAGCTGTAGCAAATCAAGTAATTTTTTAACTTTGCTCCCACGTTTACCTTATAAGAAGCCCACTGCTAATGCTGCAAAGTGGACTCTCTGAACCTCTTCTGGTTCTGAGTGTTGTCTGATTCATGAATTGTTCTTTGTTCAAATAAATTTTGTTAGATTTAATTTGTTTAAAGTTTTGCTTTTAACAGTACTTACCACTCACCAAATGCTAAGTTCATATTTTAATTCTGGACTATTCCCCCAAATTATGTTCTTATTTTCATTTATATGATGAAAGCAATATACAACAATAAGAAGTATGGTTATCCTTAAAGAGGGTACCCTTACATAAGTACTTTCATGGAAGAACATAAAAGAAATTAGAGGTAGATATAGATAAGTCTTGATTAACAAGATAAATTTTTTTATTCATTCAA
This sequence comes from Nomascus leucogenys, assembly GCF_006542625.1. Taxonomy (NCBI): domain Eukaryota; kingdom Metazoa; phylum Chordata; class Mammalia; order Primates; family Hylobatidae; genus Nomascus; species Nomascus leucogenys. The sequence continues at coordinate 20,582,060 of NC_044402.1, forward strand.
CAAATATTGCTCATTGCTTTCTATAATCTATTACTAAATAAAACTCAAAATTTAAACTCAAGGATCTTACAATCCAAGCAGAAGCTTGAAATTATAATAAAATAATACAATTCTGCAATGTGCAGAGAAATAAAATATAGTTCTTTAAAAAAGTTAATTCCTCAACCAACCTTTTATAGGAAAAATATACACATGGATATTTCACATGACCTGAACTAGGGGAACTTTTAAAAATGTTTTATGCTTTATGTAACATTTTTTTCTTAAAAATTTCTTTTATATTACTTCTTCCAAAACTTCCTGAGGCCTAGGCTTAGATTAAAAAAATAAATTAATTTTATGAATGACACAAGAGGCAAATCTGGGTATGCATGTTCCTGGATAGCCTTCTTTCTACTTGCATTTTCTGTAAACATATCTTTTGTAAGGTATTTCTCAGATTAGCTTTTGGTTCACATGTTGTCTTTTATAGCTGTAACAACAAAAGTGGGCAGTTTTTGAACCTAATTTTTGAAATTTTAAAAGCAGTTAAAAAGTACTTAACCAAAGTTACAACAGGATAAAATATGTTTGTTTATTTGCATCTTTTATTCTCTTCTATAATGCACATGATACCACTATAACGAAAGTGACATTCTTTTAAAATGAAGGCGCTTAAAATTGCACAGATGAAAAAGAAGATTAGGAGCAGTAAGAATGGGAAAAGAACCACCATAAAAGCAAAACGTGAATAACAGGCACAATAGTTTGAAATTTTAAAAGGTTAATTAGAAGACCAGATTGTGAAGCTTTTGGTTTAATTCCATCTGGTTTTGGAGTCTCTTCAAATAAATAATCAAAGATATGTTAATAATATATAAATTTTAAGTCATCAAAGGTAGCCGTTCTTCCTAGAAAAAAATGGAATTCAGAATAGTGTCTGTGTCTTACCCAATCTGGGAAAAATAGAATTATTGATGCCAAAAGAAAGTTTTGTATTTTCTTTTGAGTGACAGAATCAGATATCAACATTGTCATATAAACAGGCAGGTCTGGGATTAATTCCCTGGCCAAAATGAGCAAACACAAAAGACTTTTCAGAAAAGCTGTGCTTTGCTCCTTTCCCTGTGGTGCTGGTCTTTAAAACAAACAAACCAACCACAAAGAAGGCGGGAAGCATTCTCAAACAGATGAAAACTAAACCAATAAAAAGCTACAATCATTCATTTTGAAAAGGAAATGGCAAGCTAGTCAGTAATATCTATCTTCTCTATGGCTTATTAATTTTTTTTTTGGCCACAGTTACTTGGCGATTATTCCCTTGCTTAAAAGTAAGCACTCCAAGGCTACTAAAGAGCATTTTCTAAATATAGTATAAAAGGTATTAAGTTTAGCTTTAATACCCCAGTCTCTTCGATGAATTGTTGATGTAATAGTTGATGCGTATCAACTTATTTACCCAGCATAACCTGTTCCCAATATTAAAATGCAAACTTACAACTTACTTGAAAAAATTTGATATATCACTGAGAAGCTCCACTTCACCATATGCTCCCACTCTCTGCCCTCAGCTCCTACCCCAATTTGGCACAAGGTATTTACTGCTTCTAGTGATGTCATTCCTCTTTACTTAATTATTTTAATTTTTCTCTGTGTGTGTGAATCCAGCTGGTCAACTCTTTATTCCCTATTTTTCTTTAAGAAGTATATAAATACACACACCCACATACACACACAGCCACATACACTCTCTCACACACACAAGTCACTTTACCGTACAATTATGTAACCAAAGGATGCCTGTCCTAATATCCTTTTATATAAAGCATTTGAACCATCACAATTGCTGGTTTAATCTAATGATTTAATGTGGAAATCTACTTTCAAGTTCTATATAAGACACCCCCCTTGAAAAACAAACATTAAATAACCAACTGGACCAAGGCATACTTGATATTTTAAATCTTGTCACAAATCTTATAGACTTAAATAAAGCGCAGAGTTGGGAAGGAAAAAAAAATAACATATTCCAATGAATAAATTATGACCTAAGTATGGGTTACATGTAATCATTCAGATAGATGCTATGTCTCAAATGTAAAAGGTACAGATATTTTTTGGAAAAGCCAACTGTTTAATAATTAGAATCTTTGAGTAGAATGATTAAATACAGATTTTTATGACAATTCTTTGTGAGAATGTCACTAATGTTTTACTAGAATCTCAAAGATGCCAAATTCTGTAACTAGAAGCAATGATTCTGCCAGCAAAGTTATCTAGACTTAAATCCTGCTTGTATCAGCTTAGTTTTGCTGTGTGACTTGAGCCAATTACTTAACCTCTCTGTGACTCAGTTTCTTCACATGTTAAATGCAGATAATTTTAGTACCCATTATTATAAGATTCTTGTGAAGTTTTAACAAATCGGTATGTGGAAAGTGCTTAGAAACATGCATCTTACATAGTGTTAGTGTTGTATAAATGTTTGCTATTATTATTACTATTTTATTGAAATACAGTTATAAATCTAAAGATGTAAATATTTAAAGACATTTATAAATATTGCTTTGGAGTTTCAACTTATGATGGAGAGAGTTAGGGGAAGAGCACTTAAAGAGGAAAACCAAAGGTAAAGGGCACAGAAGGAAATTTAATCATAGTGTTAATCATACCAAATAAACATTTTAATTAATTACTTAATTTTATTGATACATACTAGAGGCACACAATTTTGGTGTAAATGTGATAATTTGGGCCCAGCGTGGTGGCTCACGCCTGTAATCCTAGCACTTTGAGAGGCCAAGGCAGATGGATCACAAGGTCAGGATATCAAGACAATCCTGGCTAACACAGTGAAACCCCATCTCTACTAAAAATACAAAAAAATTAGCCAGCCGTGGTGGGTGGCACCTGTAGTCCCAGCTACTCTGGAGGCTGAGGCAGGAGAATGGTGTGAACCCGGGAGGCAGAGGTTGCAGTGAGCCGAGATTGTGCCACTGCACTCCAGCCTGGGTGACAGAGTGAGACTGCGTCTCAAAAAAAAAAAAAAAAGTGATAATTTGATGTAATTTGATACATTCATATAACCAAATCATAGTAATTGATATATCCATCACCTTCAATATTTATATTTTCTTACCCTAGGCACTTCCTAATTATTCTCTTTTAGCTATTTTGAAATGCATGATTGATGAATGTTAACTATAGTTACCTTACTGATCTATCAAACACCAGGTCTTATTTCTTCTATCTAAGTGCATATTTGTACCCATTAATCAACCTCTCTTTATTTCCTCCCCACTTCCTGGCCTCTGGTAACCCCCAATTTGCTCTCTATCCTCGTGAAATCTGCTTAAAGAAACTCCTACATGTAAGTGAGAACATGTAATATTTGTTTTTCTGTACTTGACTTATTTCACTTAACATAATAATCTTCAGTTCCATTCATGTTGTTACAAATGACAATATTTCATTCTTTTGTATTGGCTGAATTATATTCCACTGTGTCTATCTACCACGTTTTCTTTATTGATTCATCCAGTGATGGATACTTATGTGGATTCCATATTTTGGTTATTATGAATCATGCTGCATTAAACATGAGAGCACAGATATGTAGTTCTCCACATATTGATATATTTTATTTGGTTATATAACCAGTAGTGGAATTACTGAATCATATGATAGTTCTATTTTGACTGTTTTGAGGAACCTCCATTTATTTTATTTATTTATTTATTTATTCATTTATTTTTAGATGGAGTCTCGTCTCCTAATCTCGTGATCAGCCCACCTTGACAATTTACATTTCCACCAACAGTGCAGGAGAGCTCTTTTTTTTCCACAGCCTCACCAGCATCTATTAGTTCCGACTTTTTAAGAAGAGTCATTCTAACTAAGGTAAGATAATATCTCATTGTGGTTTTGACTTGCGTTTCTCTGATTATTAGTCATGTTTAACATTTTTCATGTACCTATTAACCATTTGTGTGTCTTCTTCCGAGAAATGTCTATTCAAATCTTTTGCTCACTTTTTAATCAAAAAAACATTTTTTTTTTGCTATTTAGTGGTTTGAGCTCCTTATATTTTCTGGTTATTAATCTTTGTCAGATAGATAGCTTGAAAATTGTTTTCTCCCATTCTGTAGGTTGTCTCTTTGCTTTGTTGATTGTTTCCTTTGCTGTGCAGAAGCTTTTTAACTTGATGTAATCCCATTCAAAGAATTAATTGTTTTTACAATTACACAAGTGTACTGTTTTAATAAGCCATAAAGATCTTGGAAATACTTTAATAGCAATAAGGCAAATTGTAACCATATGTGATTTGAAATAAAGAATATTAATAATAATAATATTTGTAACATTGACCTACCTCTCATTTGCCAGATGTTGGTAAGATTTCATCCCTAGGTCTTTGTATCTCCTTGGCCTTTGAAAATACCCGTGTTTCTTCCAGATTTCAATGGTCATATTGACAAATTATAGAATATTTATGTCTATGTATTATAGTTTTATACAATAAATATAATGACATTATGTAACAAATACTATACAGAACACACTTGAAGATGCATGATAAGAAGTTTATGAGCATTCTCCATGGGTTGTCAACTTGTACAGACACCTTGCCCTGACATTCTCATTCTCATTCATCAACTCTTCCTGTAATCACAAATCTCAGCAAATACCAGGAAGCTTATTTCAGTTACCATCTTAATGTTCATCAAGAAGGGTGAATAAGTCAAGAAGAGTCATGAATATACATAACTTTTGTATTACATATAAGGTCTTGGACTTTTATATTATCCGAATTTCTCAAATCACGAAAACTGTCTCATTCATTAGCACCATTTCATTTATATTATCCTTGCCCTCACTCAATAGTATTGTAGCATCTTGTATGAGTAAAGTGAACAGCACATATTGTTGGCTAGTTCTTTCTATTTCAATTCAAGTCAAATTTATTGAAGTGAGCCTACATTTATTTGGAGAAAAAAACAATTTTCCAAAACCATATCACATTATCCTTCTGCCTGCAATTTTGGGCTAGGATGTTCTTCAGTAACAAATAAATTCTTACATCTCGGTGACTTAACCAGCAAGATACAGATCTATTTATCAGTAATGTTACAGTCCAATGTAGGTCAGATAGCTCTCCTTTGCAGCTCTACTGCTCCACATAGTGATTCAGGGACCCAGGTTGTTTTCATTTGGCAATTCTACCTTTAAAATCTTTTGCTTCAAGCTGTGGGGTTGGAGAACACACACAAGCTCTTAATTGCCACAACCTAGAATGACATTACTTAAAATTCTATTTGTAAAAATTAGTCACAGTATCCCATCTAGCTAGATGCAATACAGATAATAAGTTGCAAGTATAGTTGATGATCTCAAACAGTATCTACCCTATTTTTTACTGTAGTTAAAGTTAAATTGACATTCCTTTGTAGGACAAATAAAATGGTTTGTAATCTGATTCCTAAAAGTTTCTTTCTGATTCAACTTTTGATGGTCCTGAATTTATCCTGTGCCACAGACACATAGAATGTCATATGTTCTTAATACTGCCACCCGGGTTGTTTTGTCTTTTCTTATTTTCTGTAATAAATATATTTTAAAATCCACTCAAACGATAAATGTCAGGAAGCACTGTCAGTGCCCATAGATTACACATGTGCTAACTGAGCAATGCGCATTAGGTATCTTTGCAGTTGATTCCCACTGCAGTTGAGCAATTTGAAGGTAGCTGTCCTAGTTATTCATGATTGTCTCTCAGCTCAAAATTCATTCATTCATTACCTGCTTTATGATAATGGATGCAGTACGTGTATATCCATTGCAAATAGCACAGTGTTTAACTTTTATTAGTAAGAAACGAAGAGACATGCCAGGTTCTCTTTCTGGTTCTGACATGGTGCTATTTTCAATTTTCTCTCTCTCTCTCTCTCTCTATATATATATATATATATTTTTTTTTTTTTTTTCCTTCTGCTGTACCCCTTCTAGAGGTACTCTGTTCTAGGGCAAGCAGTACCTCAACTAGCTTGCAGACCAGGCCCCAATCTACTGATCTCCTTTCTATGGTCCTCTCAAAATGGACTGTGTGCACACCAAGATTTGAAACATCCTGCTGATGAACAGGCCTCCAACACCTGAATTAGCCTGTGTGCACCTGTGGGCCTCAGCCTGCCTGTCCTCCTAAAGGATGTTTTCTAATTTCCTGATGATTGAATCATTTCTGGTTTGGGCAACCCAGAGAACTTCTTCACTACCCAGTGAATTGCAACCTCACCTTCTGTAACAGTATCTGAATCTCAGCTTTGGGGATCCTTCCCACAACCCACTCTGCCTTCTAAGTTGTTCCTCCCTTGAGTACGCTCTCTCAGCCATCCAATATTCTTTAGTGTTCTCTTTTTCTTTCTTACGGTTACTCCACTGTTGTAGTTAATAATTCTTTATATTCAACTTTCCCTTTTCAAATTACTGTGTGGTTTCTCACTCTCAGTTGGATCTGGACTGATAAAATAACTCCACCCAGTTGAATTGTACCTTAAATTTGGATCCCTCCTCATTGAATAAATCTTCAAAAAGATTCAACAGCATTGACACAAAAAGTTATTTTGCATATAAAGGAGGGTCTCTATAGGCTAAGCCATGAAATTAAATGAAGTAATATCTCAAAGTAATCAGAATTTTCACTGCTTGGAAACATTGGTATAATCAGTTCATATGCTGCATGTGCTGTGATGGGTTATTATTCAGGCCTTGAATAGTTATCTGTCTAAAGCTTCTACCTGAATTTCAAGAGAAGACATTCAACTTCTATAGCCTAATAATTTAATTAAATAAAAAAATGCAACAAAAATACAGTCATGCATCAATTAACAATAGAGATATGTTCTGAGAAATGCATTGTTAGGAAATTTTTTCAATGTGTGAACATGACAGAACGTGCTCAGACAAACCTAGATGGCATAGGGTACTATGCATCTAGTCTAGATGGGATAGACTAATGCTCCTAGGGTACAAACCTGTACAGCATGTTACCATACTGAATACTGTGGGCAATTGGAGACCAATAGTATTTGTGTATGTGCATCTAAACGTATCTAAACATTAAAAAATACAGTGTAATATGGCATAAAATATAAAAAAAGGTTCATCTTTATAGGGCCATTGCCAAGAATAGGACCTTCAGGGCTGGAAGTTACTCTGATTGAGTCAGTGAGTGAGTGGTGAGTGAATGTGAAGGCCTAGGACATTACTGTACACTACTATAAGGTTTATAAACCCTGTACACTTAGGCTACACTGAATTTATTTTTAAAATGTTCTTTAATAATAATTTACCTTTACTTACTGTGACATCTTTACTTGATACACCTTTTAATTTTTTACATTCTTTTAACTTTTAACTTTTATAGTAACACTTAGCTTAAAACACAAACACATTACACAGCTGTACAAAAACATTTTCTTCTTTATATCCTTAATTTATAAGCTTTTGTTCCTGCATTAGCCTACACCTGGATCAAAATATCACTATCTTCCATCTCCATATCTTGTCCCACTGGAAGGTCTTCAGAGGCAGTAACAGGCACAGAGCTGTCATCTCCTGTGATAACAATGCCTTCTTCTGGAATACCTCCTTAAGGGCCTGCCTGAGGCTGCTTTACAGTTAACTCTTTTTTAATAAGCAGAAAGAGTACACTCAAAAATAATGATAAAATATATAGTATAGTAAGTACGTAAACCAGCAACATAGTCATTTGTTATTATCATCAAGCATATGTACTGCACATAATTTTACATGCTACACTTTTATATAACTGGCAGCTCAGTAGATTTGTTTCCACCAGAATCACCACAAAAAGTGAGCAATGCTTTATGCTATGTCACGACAATGGACGGCTACAACGTCACTAGGTGATAGGAGTTTTTCAGCTCCATTGTAATCTTATGGGATCACTTTTCTATATGCAGTCCATCACTGACCAAAACGTCATGACACAGTGCATGACTATACATATTTTAACAAATAGGAAAAAAAAGCACCAGTATTCTTCTGTGTGCCTCACAATTATGTACTCAATCTTAAAAGTGTGAAAGATACGATCATAAGCAAGAGTGGTAAAAAAAAAAATGTGTGATCACTAGGATATATATAGCTAGAAATATCCAAAGTGATTTTTGGTCTATGAATATGTTGAAAGGGTAAACTCAAGTGTGGATTGTAACGCTAGGTAAGAAAATGGAAAGTTATTGAAAGGATAAATATATGCTCTTGTCCAACATTTTAAAAATAAAAAACAAAAACTGAAAACATACATTTAATGATCTTTACTCCCAGAAAATTGTTACCAAATCTACTGTATCTTTTTATCATTAATGGTAACTTAAAGTTGAGGAATTGGGTTTTGAAATGGGTCATGCTCTGTTTTCAAATCTGGATATTAACATACACTGTTAGCTCCACCTGGAGAAGCACCTCCTCCACAAAGCTTCCACTTCCAAAAATACCTCCCAAAACAAAAAACTCCATTAATCATTTTCTCATCTCCTGCTAATCCTTAATGATTTAATCCAGTGGCCATCCCTTTGGCAAAAGCTGTGCCTAACCATCCTCCTCCTACCCCTCCACCCTTGTCACTACTCTTAACCCTCACCCCAACAATCCCACAGGTATGGCTACAAACACACACCAACAAAGTAGACTAGCTTCTTAGCTTGTAGGTAGCATATTCATTTTCATATTACAATTCGCGCAGACTGGATGTTTGTGCCTCCCTTATTCTTACGTTGAAACCTAGTTCTCAAGGTGATGGTATTCAGAGATGGGGTCTTTGAGAGGTAACTAAGTCTTAAGATTGGAGCCCTTGTGATGGGATTTGTGTCCTTATAAGAGGAGACACAGGCCAGGCACCCAGGTGTGGGTGCCTGCAACTCCCAAAGCCCCAGAGGGAGTGTTACAGTGATCTTTTAGCTCTGCCATCCACGGACGGCTTAAGTGTTAACAGCTCAGCGGACCCTTTGCCTTTTTCAGTGAGATGGCTGTCCTCTGCCAGTGAGGGCAAAAGGCCAGTGCAACAGGTTTTTGTATCTGCATTCATGGCCCCTGAGCTCTTGTCCAGCATCCAGGAAAAATGAGGTTGCACAAATTTAAGGACGGTAAATGTGGAAGATTTTATTGCCTATGAAAGTAGCTCTCAGCAGGAAGGGGAACTAAAAAGGGAATGGCGTGTGCAGGTAATCTTCCCCTGAAGTCTGGCCATCTCTGATCTGATTCTTCTTTGAAGGTATTCTGTCGAGCTGTCCCTCTGAAGTCAAGGCACTTCTCTCTGATGTCCAGCCATAGTCCTATCTACAGGCTGAGTCTGGGGTTTTTATAGGTACAGGATGGGGTAGGTGGTTTAGGAAAAGACAACATTTGAGTGGGAAAACAGGGATATAATTTCACACTTTGAGCCATGGTTTTAGGCTTTTCAGCTTGAAGGTAGAGTTTCATCAAGGACCTGCCGTTTTCTGTCTAGAATTTCTCTGCCCCCAGTCCCTATCAATGGGATTATTGTAATCAAAAACATTTTTAGTTCATTATGCACTGGAGCAGAAGTAGATTAGTTAAATTATACAGAGCCTTTCAAAAAGAAAGTGTTTTAGAAAATTTGAAAACTATGCAAATGACACTTTTCCAAAATTAAATAATAATACCTTCTGCAGAAAGCTAATTATAAATAATTAGGGACAGCTAGTTTATTGGGAAAGAGATTAATCAGTAGACTTATTAGGGATATGTGTTTTAGGTGAATGATCAATGCTTTTGTTTAAAAGCTAAAATAAGGCTGAAATGGGGGCCACTTATAATCTTTTAAGAAGGAAGACTAGGGCTGGGCATGTTGGCTCATGCTTGTAATCCTAGCACTTTGGGAGGTTGAGGCAGACGGATCACCTGAGGTCAGGAGTTTGAGACTAGTCTGGCCAACATGGGGAAAACAATTCTCTACTAAAATTACAAAAATTAGCTCGGCATGGAGGCATGCGCCTGTAATCCCAGCTACTGGGGAGGCTGAGGCAGGAGAATTGCTTGAACCTGGGAGGCAGAGGCTGTAGTGAGCCGAGATTACACTCCAGCCTGGGTGACAGCAAGACTCTGTCTCAAAAAAAAACAAAAAACAAAAAAAAAAAAAGAAGGAAGACTAGATAATATTCAGGAGTCACTCTCAGGGAAAAACAAAACAGAAGACAAATTATTCTCTTTCTAATTTAACAAGTTGATACCTGGAAGAACCTTGTACAATGAGACACCAGGGAATGTGTGAATTTGCTTAAATGTGTTAAATCTTTACAGGAGGGAATGCCTTTAGACCTATATGATTTTAATATAATCAGAAGTATAAGGTCACCCTAATCCAGGAAATTTAGATAGGGGATCTAGTTTTTTGAAACCTCTAATAGTATAATTTTGTTGAGATTCAGTCTTCTTTAAACAACTAATAATTTACACAGTTTGGGGGCCACATGCAGACCAAGAAAAGTGGTTATTCAAGTTCCAATGATAAAATGAGTTGTATATTTATCTTCCCCACACAGAAAGCCAAAAAAAAGAGATAGGGAGGAAGCAACACTGTGCCTTATGAAAGTTTGGTTATGAAAAACCTTCTAGAGAATTGACTTTGAGTCAACATTCCCTACTCCTGTTGTTTTGAGAAGGTAAGATTTTTTTTTTTCCCTCTCTCAATGCACTTAAGTTTGAGAAAAGTTCACTCTATATTTTGGGCTTATATAATTTTCTCCAGGCCCCCAAATTAGCCCATGATTGCTTCAGTATTCATTTTCACTTGATGCTCATGAGAACCTACCAAGGCCATGGTGTATAACATAATCCCCTTAATATTCCTTACATGTTTTTACAAAGAAGGGCAATGAATCATTTTTCAGGGATGCTTAACCAACTGAGAGAACAGACTGGATGGAGTTCATTCCTCTTAAAAATATTGACAAGTGTAAATAGAAAATCTGAACCAGTCCAAAGAATTAACAAAGCATATGGTACTTCCACTCCTACATGAAAGAGCACTACAAAGAGTGTCACGACACGGGTGTTCAGGATTGGGCTCTATATCATGAGATATGACTTCACCTCACTGAGCAACCCTACACTCGTTTATAAAATAAAATCATTCAGAAGAGTTTCTCAGCCTAGACACTTCTGACAATTGGCAGCTAATTCTTTGTTGTAAGGGGCTGTCCTGTGCATTACATTGTAGGATGTTTAGTAGATTCCTGACCTCTCACACTAGATGCTGTACCACTCCCACTCAATTGTGACACCCAAAAATGCCTCCAGGTTTGGCCAAATGTTTCCTGGGGAAATGGGGGAAAATCATTCCTGCTTGAGACCTACTAGGCTAATAATCTCTAAGCCACCTTCTGGCTCAAAGTTGTTGTAAATCTAAATAACTGGACCCCAGCATTAAGGCAACTAACAATATTTATTCAGAGCCTATTCTCTTCTTGAAAAATATGACAAGAAAATCATGAATACGTTCCAGTGCAGAATATTACTGGGGTCAAAAAGGACTGAAAAAAAATTGACTTTCTGCAAGGATCTGCAAAGGGAAAAAACATAATGCCTTCCCAATGGAGAAATTTTCAATCTTTGAAGGAGAATAGGAAAAGCAAGTATAAAATGACAAACACCTTTGTATCTACTGACCTTTTCTGATACTCATCAGCCCTCACAAATGCCTGAGCAGGAAGAACAACTTTCCTCTTAGTCCTGTAGATGAGGAGTTCATTGAGACGCCAACCACCAGCTTCTCAGATTGTCTTGGGTCCTTTGCATTCATCACTCAATCACATTTGCATACTTTTGACATCCTCTTAGATAATTTCCCTGCTGTGCCTGAGAAGCAAATCATACTATTCTAGTCTTTCTTGTATTTACATGCAGTGCTACCTTTGCATTTTCTCTAGCTGTGAATGCTGTTTTCTTCTCCCTGGTGCTTTGATTACTTGATGTATTCATGACATTGGTCCTCGGATCTTTTCCCCACTCTGGTATAAGGTGGAGAGGAGAGAAAGCACCGAATAGGGTCTTCGTAGATGATTTCTGCTTTCGACTTAGTTCATAAGCAGCTGCTTCATTCACCTCAGTTTCCTCCTTTAAAAAAAATGATGTGTTTGGATTGAAAGATCTCAGTTTGAGATCACCGTATGTCTGAGATTTTCTTGCATAACCCCTCATATTTGTATTCTAATTGTGAATGTATATATGACAAACTGTATTCTAATTTTGAGATAGTAAAGCACAGTCAATATATCACTGATTTATCCACCTTCTTTTCCAGGTCTAAAGACATGTGACCCTTGTGAGGTCAGAAAAGTTTGGATATTATTCATGTTTTATTTTAAAACAAAGAGAAACCATGACCTTCTTTGGAGGGAGAGCTGGGATTTTTTGTTTTGTTCGTTTGATCATTTCTTTGTATGCATTGGCGGCTATGATATTCATGAAAATGTTTTAGGATCTAAGAAGAATTGGGATAGTGTTGCTCTTGTGCCACTAAAGCTAATGGGATCGTGGTTATTGCTAGCCAATACTTGTCTGCAAATCCTACTAGATTCAAATGTGGAGGATTGAGGTCTGGAATGTTTCCATGTAGAGTCCATGTTTAGGAAACTCCCTTCTTTTGGACAAAGACTTATTTTGTTGTTTTTAATGGTAAAATCTATATATAGTTAATCTATCTGTCTCCCACTCCAGGTAAGGGGATTAATCTGTTTAGTAGTAAATGGATGCCTTCTGGGAGCCAAGAAGTTTAGCCAATGGGTTCATTTTCCAGTTTTAATGATGAAATACAGATACAGTGATTGAAGCCACCTTGTGACATTTTGGGAGCCAACATCATTTTTCTTTTCAGAAAGAAAGAAATACCTATGCTACTGCTACTCTGCCCACTCCTGCCCCCTACCCCGGTGAATGTTTTATTCATTTATCATGCTAGTAAACATATCTGTATAGCCTTTAGATAAAAGTGGAAACATCAATCTGTGTAGCTAATCTTTGCTTTCTTCCTAGTGGGAAAAATATATTTTTTCTCAGTTTTATCAGCAACAGAACAACTCTGCTTCTCAGTCACTTCCCAGCACTTCTTTCTCTCTACCCTCCTCCTTAATAAATAGACTCAGTGTTGAACACAAGGCTTTTACACCTCTATTAATCTTGGCAGACAGTGGGGATGCTGAAACATGCTGGCTAAAAGGAAAGAAGATGCCTTTTCATGTGGCCTTGCAATGCAAACATCTTGGCAGTGTTCAATTCCTCTGTCACATTGAACTTATAGACATTCTTACTAGAGTTCCAATAGCTTTGTTTCCACAGGGACACTGATGCTTTAGTCCAGGGCCTTGTAAATGGTAAAAACACATTTTAAGAGGTCCTGCGAGTGAAGACAGAGATTTGGTTTTTTTCTAATTGGAGGTGAGGGGACCTCTGCTTTACCAGTAAATTAAAAATTACTTGCTAATTCATTCCATAGAGGGCTATTATTTACAAAATTTGATCAAATATAACCACTGATATGGTTTGGCTGTATCCTCACCCAAATCTCATCTTGAATTTCCACATGTTGTCAGAGGGACCCAGTGGGAGGTGACTGAATCATGGAGGTGGGTCTTTCCCACCCTGTTCTCGTGATAGTGAATGAGTCTCACGAGATCAGATGGTTTTAAAAACGGGAGTTTCCCCGCACAAGCTCTCTGTCCTCGTCTGCTGCCATGTGAGGTGTGCCTTTCACCTTCCTCCATGATTGTGAGGCCTCCCCAGCCATGTGGAGCTGTAAGTCCATTAAGCCTCTTTCTTTTGTAAATTGCCCAGTCTCAGCTATGTCTTTATCAGCAGCATGAGATGTCCTTAAAACCAGAAATGTCCAACATGTGACACAACACTAAGGTTAAGAGAAGACATAAGTTTGCTGGAAAAACAATGAGATTTTTAGAAACAAAATTATGAGAATTTTTATTAATTCAGGTAGTTATATAATTTTGATCCAAACTAATTTTTTTTTAAATAAGAGGGAGCACTGTGAATTAATATGTTGAGAAAAGAGGTATAATCCAAAATAGCCCCAGAATAACTCATTTGGTCAACAGGCCAGAGGGGAGGTCTCTCTTTGCAAGTGGTTGGCTGAAAAGCAAATTTAAGGCATAAGATATTTCTTCAAGTTGAAGAAAACATATGTAAGTTTTGCCAGAATCCTTTTGTGTTCTAGTCATTTTCCTTCTCTGAATAATATCAAACATACAATAAGACAAACCTTAAAAGCATAACACCCCTTTAATTATACAGAATATTCTTCAACTGAGAGAATTGCAAAGGATGTGACAAACTTCATAAACCAAAAGATCTATTTCTTATGAGTAAACACTGGCAAATCTCTTCAAAATCAGTTGTTTTTGTAGAAGAATAGCTTGCACTTTTAATCATGTCTTTTTCTACATACTGCGCTTCGTTAGGTGAAAATGTAACCTGTCTTTAATGGCTACATTAAGGAAAAAGGTTAGGAAAGTAACCAGAGAGAGGGGCAAATTGAGGATATTCCGAGTCTAATATGAAAATTATGGAGTAATGAGCCGAGGCGATCACAAAATAGAACTGAAAGTCTAAAAAAAAAAAAAAAAAAAAAAAAAAAAAAAAAAAAAAAAAAAAAAAAAAAAAAAAAAAAAAAAAAAAAAAAAAAAAAAAAAAAAAAAAAAAAAAAAAAAAAAAAAAAAATAAGCGAGTATGCTGATCCCAAATGCTATATGCAGTAGTAGCCTAGGAAAAATAACCATTTCATCTGGGACAACTTTCCCCTTAAAGTCTGCTTGTATATATGGACATCCTATTAAATAATAAAATATTTTATCCTCTTAGTTTTTTACTTTACAAGAGACAGACCATTCATTCACTATTCATTTAACCAGTCATTATTTCCATAACTATTTTGTGAAGAACGTACTTGAAACTTACTGAATATAGGTACACAATCCCTTACTTGTAATTTTAAAATCTAAAACACTCTAAACATAAAAGCTGTTATAGCCTTTGTGAGGACAAAACCTGACCTGTCCTGTTCTGGTTTTGTGGTGAACTTGACGAAAGTTGGACATAAGAGTATTTTTAATCTTTGTCTGGCCTCCTTGGTATAGTTATATGTATAGTTATATATACACACACATATCTATATATACACACATACACATATTTAATGTGTATGTATATATAACTCTATATATGTGTATATATATGCAGAATATATATAATCACATATATATTAATGCAGAATTATTAATATGTTTTACTATCATCCAGCCCAGCTCTTTCTGGGATCTTATGTAACATGCAGTATATGCAATCTGAGAAATTCTGAATTCCAAAATACCTCTGACTTCAGGAGTTTTAGATAAGGGTATGGATCTATAGCTTTCGTAATATTAGGAGGCTAAACCCCTAGAACTCACATTTCACTGTTAACAAGAGAAAATATCTGGAAAGCATGCCTCATTCAAAAGTTCTCACCCAGACATGTATCCCTGTGAGGTGTTGTCTGCATGTGTGTGGCTGACAATTTTTTGAGTCAAAAGAATCCAATTCTCTTTCTTTGAAGAGCAGTGGACCCCCCACTAAGAAGACACAGCAACATCCTGTCAAGCAGTGGTGAGCAGTCTCTGCCCATGTGGTCTAAAATAAAAATAATTGAAACATGGTGTTACTGGAGTTTCTGGCTTCCCTTCATAGTCAAAGAAAGGAAAAGGACAGAGTGAACCAGGTGGGGTTTCAGATTTCAGGCTTCCTGTATCTCAGACATGAACCAGATAAAGAGTCTAAAATTCAGACGAGCAAAACAAAAGAACTCAAGTGTTATCAAGTGGAGAAGAATGTGGTAGTTGATGGTTCATAAATATATCATGAAGTGGTGCTTCATTCATACTTTGTTCTCTCTCTAGGATTCACCAACTTCTACAGCTGCTGGAGGGTCTCAGGTTGCTGAATTAATACACCAAAAATCACAATTTGAATCGAAAATGAACTGCTGTATTGAAAACATCCATTATGGCTGAAAATATCTTTAGAGTTCACACGTTACAAAAGCACCCCTGTCTCAAACCATTGTACTACACATGAATCATCTTGTGTAATCTTGTCGTTTTTGCTTGGATAATTTCTAACTCAATTGGCAGAACAAGGAAAGACAGTGCATTTGATGAACTGCATACATAGAACCACATGAAAGCCCCAAATGACATATGCAATAGTGCTATTCTAAGTAAAAGACCAAAGCTGATTCTCTGGGACAAACTTTTGGGTTCCAAAGGTAGTAGCTATGTGTGGATTTATAGAACCACATCAGAGTAAGATGAGTGAGTCTGGAATTCTTTTTACTACAAACACTTTAGTGAAACCACAGAAGCAGTTTCAGTGACTTTGGAAAAAAAACAAAAACACCTTTCTTATAAATGGACTAACATAATTTTTTTTTTTTTTACTTTAATTTCTGAGATACATTTGCAGAACATGCAGGTTTGTTACATAGGTATACAAGTGCCACGGTGGTTTGCTTCACCTATCAACCCATCATCTAGGGTTTAAGCTCACATGCGTTAGATATTTGTCCTAATGCTCTCCCTCCCCTTGCCCCCACAACCCTCCAACAGGCCCTGGTGTATGATGTTCCCCTTCCTGTGTCCAAGTTTTCTCATTGTTCAATTCCCACTTATGAGTGAGAAATTTTTTTTAGATTTAGATTTAGATTGAAGTAGCTTCAAATTAGAGAGCCTTCTAATCCACGAAATAAAATGACAAGTAAGTCATTCCAACATACGGATTACAATAAAAGATAAGCAAAGCTGAAATAAGAAAGTGCTTTTCATGTTTTCTAATTTAATCATTCTCTTAAGTAATATGAAAAAAAGAATTAACTGCAATAAAGAAATCAGTTGAGATGGAAGAGAAGCCAAAGAGTGACAAAGATTGACAAAACAACCCTTCATTGTCAGTAATTCGCTAGGATAGCTTGGATATTTGATCTACCTGTGGAAAGCAATTGAAAATAATATGAACCAAACATAGTTGAATTTGTCCTTGGTGTTCATGTGGATTTCAGTGTTAATGCAAGACTTCACACCTACAATATTATGTAACACTCCTAAAAGATAGTGCTCATGGTGTCACAATAGAGATTTCACATGTAATATTGTAGACATAGAATTGAGTCTATAGCAGCCACGTGTGTGTTAGGGCTTTCTGAATACTGTTGATTAGATAGAAGTGGACATAAACCTTAAATTATGCCTCTTTTGTTCCATCTTCTGGGGAACTGAGATTGACACCTAAAGGCAGCCCATCTCTTGAGCTGAGGAGATGGAAACCCAGCAGCTGTGAGAAAGAAAATAAGTCTGAACCAGGGCAGAAGAAGTGGAATGAGACAGAGAGAAGGCCAGGACACAGGAGGTGTTAATCTAGATTCCTGTTCCATCTCCAAGTTTGGCTACTTACCTGCCTTCGTGTTTCATAAAACATTCCTGTATCCTTATATTTCTTTTTTAGAAAAGTAACTGTCAATCAAGAGGCTATCATTGACCATCTCTGGGCCCAGATGAAAAGCCCTTCCCATTCTTGATACTCCCAGCAGCCCCAGTCCATCCACCTTGCCCACAGCCTATGCCCAAGTATTCTTTCCAAGGCGGTTATGAGAAACATTTGGTGCTTTTACTTTAGTGCTCAATCTCCCAATTTTTTGAAGGTTCCACTGAATTCACCTTCACTGGTGGTAAATGGCATTGCACTGCCTCTAGAGGTCATCTTGGAAATAGGTACAAAATATTTTAACGCTACAAAATGTTCTCACATTACAGCAGAACTGTTCTTTTTGCCTTATTCCAGGAATCCCTGGGGCTTGAGATTGGGATTGTTGTAGCTCTGTTTCTGTGTTTCTCAGGAGTTTTAACAATTCCTCCAGGAACAAGCAGTGAGAAAATGGTTGAGGTGGCGGATATAGGGGAAGGGAAGTCAATTAGTTTCAGTGGTTACTTTCATACCCTATTAGTTTCTTCTCCCAACTGACTGCCTCAGGTATCCTCAACTCGCTTTCCCTCTCCTGCGCAAAGCTCCTCTGGGGCACTCATCCCACGGTCATTTGAATGCCATTATTCTTAAGAAAATGCTAATATTTACTGACAATTTACTGTGTATTAGGTACTGGCTAAAAGCTTTTATTATTAATGTATTTCATTTTTTTTTTGAGGCAGTAGGGAATATTTTGTAGATGAGGAAACTAAGGCTTAGATTAATTAATGAAGGCATGTATTTATAAAGTGAAGGAGGCATGTCTGACAGAATAACCCTAATAAATCCTTTGTCACTGAGTGATTTAAATAAAACGAAGTCATTACCTTGTTGCCAAGTATTAGGCTGTTTTTGCACTGCTATAAAGAAATACCTGAGACTGGGTAATTTATAAGTAAAAAGATTTAATTGGCTCATGGTTCTGCAGGCTATACAGGAAGCATAATGGCATCTGCTTGTGGGGAGGTTACAGGAAGCTTCCAATCATGACAGAAGGCAAAGAGAGAGCAGGGCATATCGCATAGTGAGAACAGGAGCAAGAGAGAGAGTGGTGAGGGGGTGCCACACACTTTTTAAAATGATCAGGTCTTGTATGAACTCAAAGCAAGGGCTCATTTATCACTAAGGGGATGGCCCAAGACATTTGTGAGGAATCTGCCCCCATGATTCAAACATCTCCCACAAGCCCCCACCTCCAACACTGGAGATTACAATTCGACATGAGACTTGGGTGGGGACAAATATCCAAATTATATCATCAAGATTAACTTAAATGTTATTAATGTAAACTTTACCTTTACAATTAATTTGCTGATACAGTCCATCTACATCTCTCTCTCTCTCTCTTTTTTGGAGACGGGGTCTTGCTCTGTTGGTCAGGCTAGAGTGCAGTAGCACAAACATGGATCATTGCAATCTCCACCTCTCAGGCTCAAGTGATCCTCTCACTTCAGCCACCCAAGTAGTTGGAACTACAGGCGTGTGAAAACATACCTGGTTAATTTCTGTTTTTGTTTTGTTTTGTTTGTAGAGACAGGGTTTCACTACATTGCCTAGGCTTGTCTCAAACTCCTGGGCTCAAGTGATCTGCCCAACTCGGCCTCCCAAAGTGCTGGGATTACAGGTGTGAGCCACCTCACCCAGCCTCATTCCATCTCTTATACTTAAACAGTTGCCTCTTATTTCCTGCCTCAGCCCTTTTGGGGTTTCTACAGCTGATTCTACTAATGACTTCCATTGGCCGGTGCAGGCTTTTCTCATTTCTTCACCCATATCTTGTAGAATTTCCTTTCTGGGGTCTGTGGTCTTGTGACTGTCATATTCTCAGATACTGGATTCTCACACTGGGTTCTTGTGTTTGTTTCATGTACTTATTTATATATGCTTTCCTTGGTGGGCTCTGGTGCCTTTTAGGCTAACTAACTGAAAAACAATGTATCCACAAAATTAAAATGCACTTTTCTAGTCCAATTGACCCAAATAGAATTATACCACCAAATTAGTTTTACTAGTTTTCTGTTTTGTTTTGTTTTTTTTTTTTCAGTGATATCCAGGGTCCTGTCTTGAGCCTTAGCTCTTGGTGGTTCACTTACCCTATGTTACAGTTTTGTTACTGCATTATAAGTATCCCCAAATCTCAGTGGCTTAAAACAACAACCATTTTATTATAGTTCATGAGTTTCTGGGTTAGGAGTTTGGGTAGGGCTTGACTGGGCAATTCTTCTTCTCCACATGGTCTTGACTTGGTATTTAGCTGGCAGCTGAGCTAGCCTGGTGGGTCTAAGGTAGCATGATTTAGTTGCCAGGCACATTGCCAGAGATGGCTGCCTGGCTGAATGGCTGGGCTGGGCCCCTTCCTTCTCCATGTCATCTATAACCTTCCCACATGATATCTTTAGAGGAGTAGATAGATTTCCTACATGGCAGCTTGGGGCTCCAAGAATAAAAGTCTTCTCAGAGTCAGGAAGTAAAAGCTACCAGTCTCTTAAGGCTGAGACCTGGAACTGAGACATCATTTGTGCTGCATCCTATCAGTTAAAGTAGTCAAAGAGCCTGCCCACATTGAAGAGGAAAAAATATAGGCCCCTCCCCTTAAAGGGAGGTATCTCAAATAATTTGTGGCCATCTTTAATCCACCACATCCCAGCAAAGTTCTATTCTTTGACAGCAGGCTTTTTGTGTAGCGTCACATTTTCAGCAACTATTGCTACTGCGTGCCTGTCTTCTGCATATTTCCTGGTTACCTAGATTACGATGTCATGAGGAACTGATTAGGCCCTTTGCAACTGTGTCTTATATGAGCCACCATAGCTCAGTCCCATCCCTTAGCTTGTTCCTCTCCTGCCCAATCAGAAAGTTATGTTTTACACCCAAGCCAGCCTCAGTTGTGACATCACACATAAAATGTGCATAAAATGCTTACATCACTTGCATTGGCTCCTAGAATTCAGAAATAGCAGTGGCTTAAACAAGAAAGACATTTGTTTCTCTCTCACATAAAAGGAATTTGAAAGAACAGTCAAGATCAAGTACGGTGACTTCACGTTCAGGCAACTTTTGTCTTTTCTATCATTCTTCAAGCATGGCTTCAATCCTTACTGTTACTTTGTGGTTTTGACCCTCCAACTCTCACAACAAAGTTCCAGGTAGAGAGGCGGGAACAGGATAATAGAGGGGGCAAAAATGCCCAGACCATCTGTCCATTCACTTGAGGAGCCTTCCTGCCTAGTTTCACCCAACAGCTTCTGCTTACTACTTCTTGTCCAGCAGTTACTACAAGAGAGTCTGGGAAAAGTAGATTTTCATTTGGGCATAAAATAGTGAAAAATCAGGGTTCTTTTACTAAGGACAAAAAGTGGAATGAATTTTAAGGTTTTTTTTTACAAAGCTCTAAATTGGGATAAGTCTTACCTAGGGTCTAAGAAAGGAATTAGTATCCCAATAACTTCAGGTTTTAGGAAGAGTTCTCCTTCCCCATAATACTTCCCCATCTGCCTTACCGATTACCCAAATTACGTGATAAAGAATTTGAAACCTTTAGGGAGGGATAGCATTAGGAGATATACCTAATGTAAATGATGAGTTAATGGGTGCAGCACACCAATATGGCACATGTATACATATGTAACAAACCTGAACGTTGTGCACATGTACCTTAGAACTTAAAGTATAATAAAAAAAAAGAAAAAAAAGAATTTGAAACTTTTAGTATAGACATCAGGTTTTTATCAAACCCAAGTCCTCTGGGCAGAATCAAATTTTGAATTTAATCATTATTACATCTTTTGGTGAATTAGTTGGTCAAATTATTTTTTCCCAGAGGAGTAACTAAGAATCAAAAGGACCTTGATACCTAAAGTAAAGGAAACGAGAAAAAAGAAAGAATGCTCATTATGGACACTTTTGTCTTAGTTATAATTTTGCTGAAGAGTGCCTCTGCATCTTGAAATAACATAATGCTAAGTTGTTGTAATTCTTCTGCAATGTAATCCTGTTCCTCCAATAGCTTTCAGTGTCTGTGGGGTTTCAAAACTATTAACTTACAAAACACACCTTTTATTTTCCCTGTCATAATATACCATTAATATTTGTGTTCTGAAGAACATGTGCAATGTCAATGATAACCAGGCTAAAAGAGATGCATTGAAGTTCTCCCAAACTAGTCACTGTTAATCATTTATATGCACTCTTATTTCCATCTCACAATAAGTTATGATGTAAGAACTGGGTTCAAAAAAGGCTAGACTATTCATAATAAGATTAGAAAGGTAGTTAGTTGCAAAGTCATGTTTTCAAATCGCAGATCTGTCTGCTTTCACGAAATAAATAAATAAATGTGTGTGTGTGTGTGTGTGTGTGTGTATATATATATATATACATATACTTTTCTTTTTTTTTTTGAGACGGAGTGTCACTCTGTCACCTGGGCTGGAGTGCAGTGGTGCAATATCGGCTCACTGCAACCTCTGCCTCCTGGGTTCAAGCAATTCTCCTGCCTCAGACTCCCAAGTAGCTGGGATTACAGGCACCCACCATCACGCCCGGCTTATTTTTTTGTATTTTTAGTAGAGACAGGGTTTCACCATGTTGGCCAGGATGGTCTTGAACTCCTGCTCTTGTGATCCACCTTCCTTGGCCTCCCAATGTGCTGAGACTACAGGCGTGAGCCACTGCGCCCAGCCAATATATTTTCTTAACCACTAAACATAGTACAAAGAGCAAATATAGTACCACCATAGTATATTGTTAAAATAATGATTGAATTGTAAGTAATGATTAGAACTAGTGACTACTGAGTCCTAGCACTTCACTCTGTTACCCAATTAATTTCTTACAAAACCCTATGTGATTTGTAACAGTATGATTATCTCTATTTACTGTCATAGATAATAAAGCTCAGAGAGGATAGCCACTTCCTCAAGGACACAGAGTAAGTGAAGCAAGCCTGGAGCTGAGCCCAGGCAGTCTCCATCCAGAACCCAAGCTCTTAGTCATTATTCCAAACCACCTGCCTTGCGATCTGTCTTATTATGCCTAACATCTGAAAAAGGAATTTAAACCTATTTCTTGTTAAATTTTTGTCTGGCTATTAAATCTATGATAAGTGAGACCAACAAGCACTTCCAAATGATTGCTGGTACTTATATAGTTAACATTGTTCCCCTGTGTATAATCTTTTTTTTTTTAAGATGGAGTCTAGCTCTGTTGCCTAGGCTGGAGTGCAGTGGCACAATCTCGGCTGACTGCAACCTCTGCCTCCCAGGTTCATGCTACTCTCCTGCCTCAGCCTCCTGAGTAGCTGGGATTACAGGTACGTGCCACCACGCCCAGCTAATTTTTGTATTTTTAGGAGAGATGGGGTTTCACCATGTTGGTCAGGCTGGTCTCGAACTCCTGACCTCATGATCTGCCCACCTCGGCCTCCCAAAGTGCTGGGATTTCAGGCATGAGCCAGTGTATCATCTTTTAGCTCTGCATCTGAGCATAATTTAAAGACTCACAATTCTGTGAGGAGACTGAGGCCCTGCTGGTCTATGTAAATCTTCCTTGTATTAATAGATTTAGAACCAAATAACCATGCTGGCCCAGGCCCTGGCCCTGGCCCTGCCAACATTTATTTTGGCCCCGTTTCCTCCCTCAGGTAATACATTTAAATATTGTCTTAGCTAAGATACTTTGAGGGGTGGAATTGAGCTGGGAAAAGAACCACAGATGATGAAGGAGAGAGGCCATAGTTCATCATCAGGTTAAGTTGCTTAACTTCGTTATCAGGCTAAGTTGCAACAGAATCAGGGCCACCACTGTTCCTACCTGCCCATAAGCATCCTTGCGCAGCATTTCACCTCTGACAAGCTGTTTGCCAGGGAGCGATAGCCTAATTATATAGGATCTACAGGCACCTTCATTCCTTGATCCTTCCATCCCAACTCACAGTTCTTTGATTCAGTGCTTCTCATTGAAACTTGGCCTTCTCATGACATTTCAGGCTTCTGTGGTATTTCATCCAGTTTTAGATAGTCAGAGAGGCAGACAATGATGCTCTAAGAAGACTCAATAATTTTACTGCATTGTTCCCTCTTTTCAAATAAAAAAGGATGAGGATAACAAAAATAACATTAACGATGAAAAATCATATAGAGGCAAAGCATCCAACAAAGACAAAACGGATGAAGAAAGAAAGAAGAATGTATTCAATTAACATTGATGGAGTGTCTTCTATGTGCCAAGCGCTGGGCTAAGCCGACTTAACCCTTGGAATCTGCACTACCAGAGGATGCATGGTTGGCGTCTTCTCTCTCCCCTCATTTCATCTTCTCTTCTATTCACTAACTGCCATAGGTTTCCACAGGGTTGGGCAGCAGGGGTTCACAGATGAGAGAAAAAGCAGAAAAGGTCATTCATGACCAGTACCATTTTCATCTGCTGTCAGTGGGTTGTGGATGATTTTGTGGGTTGCTGGTGTATCCCCATAGGAATCCTCCTGTTGGTTCTTTTGACACAAGCCAGAAATTGTCTGGCTAGCCAATTTTAAGTGTCCCCACAGTGCTGGCCCTGGGGTTTTAGGGGCCTATCTTCTGTTAGGAAGGGGTTTCATTTGCCTTCTCTGGCGCTTATACCTGGTTTATTGGAAACATGGCCCTTGTTCTGCTGTCTTTGGATGACAACTTGCTCTAGCGTACCTTTTGCTCTTGATCTTCAAGTTATAACCAACTTCTCCTTTTAGATTTCTTCCAGCAATGGTCAAACACCAGTTTCCCCAGGGAACACCAGCAAGACATTCAAGTTGGTTACCTTGACACCTATTTACCTCTTTCTATTTCTTTTGGCTTAAGGTAAAGGAGTAGCACATGTCTTACCTTCACCCCCTAAGTGGCAGGAGACTGAGAGCACATTAGTAATTCTGTCTCCAAGTGGTCTTCTCTCTCTGATCTCTCAGCCTTTAAATGATACAGTGTTCACCCTTTATAACATCTGCAACATTGAAGATAAGCAAAGGCTGCAAAATTAGTTTTTAATAATGTAGGGTGACCATATATCCTGGTTTTGTCCAACCTTAATTTTAATAATAGAATTAAAAGCTCCCTTCTATGCCTACATGAGCTAACACCTCACTTTGGAATGGGTGAATACTCGGCATTTCTTGTTTTGTTTTTCAGAGACAATAGGAAAAGTTACACTTGGCATCCTTTTGCACTAGGAATTGTGCCAATATATGCCACTAAGGCATTATTCCATTTTCAAGTACATGCAAGGCATATTCAATCATGAAGATCATAGTAACTCATGAGTAACTCCTAGTAACTCCTCATCACTAACGCTGTAAAGAGAAGACAACTAGAGAAATGGGCATGTTAAGAGAAAATAAAGATGAAAGAACAAGAGTACTTCTCTCTCTATTGCCTCCAAATCTCAGGGATTCACCAAGACAAAACTTGTTAAAATTAAACAAGCTAAACATAAACAACTACTTTCAAAGGTTTATTTATATTCCATAGGACAAATTGGCTTACTTTGATGCCCCACTCCTGGAAGCTTCACTTGATAACATGGCAATATCAGTATCATTCTTAGATTCTAATTATGAGAGCTTGTTTGAAGGTTCTAGCAGGGAAGCAGAGCTACTTGTATACCCTTGAGTGAAGACAGGCCCTCCTCTGTCAGAGATGGTCATCCTCTTCAACCAAGCATGCAGCTTTGAGAGGCATGCACATGGAGACGTGAGGAAGGAAGGGAACACCTGCCTAACCAGCCAGATAGCCGAATCAACCCTGGTGATCAATGAGGTGACATGTCACTGCCAGCTCTCCCTCATATCCTTACATTCTAATTAAAGGATGTTCCAAAGTCTTCTACTTAAGAACATTATTGAGTATACTAAAAAACAACATAATTGTAATCTATTAAAATATTTAATAATTTAACATTTTTACTGGTTTATGCTGCTGATCTTCATTTCGAAATGGTAGCCACTGTTAGGCAATTGAGTTTTTAGCTTAATTATTTTGTTGTTTTATTTCTAAAACTTTCTCTTTTGAAACACTTATGGACTTAGAAATTGCAAAAAACGAAGTATATAAAGTCCCATAGACACATTTTAGTGTGAACATGATCACTGTAATAATAATATAGTAAAGATTTAATTTGGTGGAGTAAGTAGATTCAATATTATATTTTAAAATCAAAAAAAAAAAAAAAAAAAAAAAAAAAAAAAAAAAAAAAAAAATTCAATATTATATTTTCAAAGTCATCAAGATGTTAAAAATATTTAGAGCACTAAGGTTTATATAGTTTATGCAATAAAGCCAATTTCAAATTATTCAGTTATCATTGAAGATCAAACCCTACTGCCTGTTTACCACAAACTCATCAAGAGCATCAGGGATACTCACTGTTAAGTAGGGAAAATCTTTAGGAAAAGAAATTATTGTATTAGTCCGTTTTCACATTGCTGTAAAGAAATACCCAAGACTGGGTAATTCATAAAAGAAAGAAGTTTAATTGACTCACAGTTCTGCATGAGTGGGTAGACCTCAGGAAAGTTGGAATTATGGCAGAAGATGAAGACAAGCAAGTACCTTCTTCCCAAGGTGGCAGCAGAGAGAGTATGCAGGGGAAAATGCCATTTATAAAACTCATTCACTATCATGAGAACAGCATGTGGGAAACCGCTCCTATGATCCAATCACCTCCGACCAGGTCCCTCCCTTGACACATGGGGATTACAGTTTGAGATGAGATTTGGGTGGTGACACAGAACCAAATCATACCAAGTATGATTGTAAAGAAATATGTGTGTAAAAAATGTCTAAAAGTAAAACTTAACAAAACGTGTATTTTTGTAGATGATAAAATTCCCTGGTTTGAAAACTATAACATTGGTAGATTGGCAGAGACTTGTATTAGTATAATTTCAAACATCTGGTTCCAATATTTGAAATGCTCTATTATATTAATTCCCCAAAATAAGTCAACAAACTTGGAGTAGCTATTATTATACTCAATTTTGAAATGAAATAGAGCCTTAGAGAGTGTGGGTGATTCATTTTTGTTTATAGAGCTGTTTCCTGGCTCAGCTCAGATTACACTCTACTGTACTACCTGTACTTTTTTTTTTTAATGTGGTACACTATAAGTAAGAATTTGCTAAATAAGGTGGATTAGATTGGTGGCTTTTATAACTTAATGTCACTAGATTTTGGGGTTACCTTTGATAGACAACTTAATTGATAGAAATCTTGTCAAATATGACAAGGTTTCAAAATTAGCCTTGATGAATACTTCTATCTACATATGTTAATTCCTTCTTAAAAGATTAATTCAACAAGCATTGAAAAAGATCAGGGCAGAAAAAGAGTTGATTCTCAAATAAATTATTATTAAATCCAAATGGATTTAGACAGGCTCTTTGAGCATTTGCATATTGGCTGATTATTTCTGCAATATTGCCTGGATTCAATTAGTACAAATGGTATATAAAGACCAGTATACTGTTTTCCTGGTACAATAAGAGAATAATTGCTGTACTTATGCCTCTTTTTTTTTCAATGTTAACTTAGACTACAAGATATTAATTTGTAGCTACTGCTTACAAATGTTAATGCATAGCCATTTTAGAAATGATTTAATATTTGCCTTCCCTTGGCATTTCATAATTCTTTTTCTAAATAAGTGTTACAGAGAAAGCAATCTGGGGAAAAAGAGCTAAGCTTCCTTCATTCTGCTTATTGAAACTGATATAAGGGTTACCTACTTTTTCCCCAAAAGTCGAACTTCAAGATTCAATTGGCCATTTGAGGAGTCATATTGAGGATTGCTATTAGATTGCATTCAACAGGTTGGTGTGAATACTTGACTGAAATATATAAATGCATACTGATTCCACTAGAACAGCAAAGACAATTAAGTGGCCCAATTTTGTGTCTCTCACAGCTTTCTATCCTATGGCCAATGCCATGCTAAAGAATCTGTTCCTTTGAAGGAGAAATGCAGTAATAATTCTCAAATACTAAACATTCACCTAGGGTAGGTGCCTTAGTTGGAATGCTACAACCCAACTCAGGGCAAAGTGCTAAAGGGCTATTGGCAAAGTGCTAAATGACTGGCCACATAGTGGTCAAATTTGGGTGGCAAAAGGGAAAAAGTCGAATTTCTGTTCCCTATATCATCAGTTATTACATGTTTCCTGTGATCTTGCTTAACACTGACCTCTTTTGCTCCCTAAACCACCCTGTACAATGTGTTCAAAGATACTTCCCTCAACTACTCATATCATTCAATGAGTACACATGGACCCCCAGTTATGGAAAAACACAGTGGGGAATACAAAGAAACACAGTACAAGCTCTCCAGTGTCCAAACATTTAGGTCGGTGATTATGCAAAATCGGTGGCCCTCTTTAACCCTGTTCCGACGTAGCATAACAAACAACTAGGACTGTCTCACAGGACAGAGGCAATGCCACATGGATGTAATTTATAAGTTAATTAGCACAGTCTACTGGGCCAAGTAGTGACAGATGTGACACCTGCTTTCAGGCAAAAAATGAAAAAGAGGAAAGAACAGCAGAGGTAAACTCCCTCTCTAGGGAGGTTTGTGGTCACACACAGGTCATGTTGGCTAGCATATAAAACAGAATTTTAATAGACCAAAGTATCTTTGAAAGGCAAGCTATAAATACGAATGCAATTAAAAAACACACACTAAATTCTCTAGCCGAATGAATAGTTAAGTGTATGTACTAGGGGGAGGCATTTACATACCAAGGGTTGTTCAGAACAGTAAAATGCTTTATGTATATTTATATATACAGATATATATATGCTTTATGTGTATATATATTTTATGTATATATATAGATATATATATGCTTTATGTGTATATATATATATTCTTAAAATCATCTATTTGCCTAATATATAATTTAACAGTTTTCCATCAACTTTGTTTTTTTTTTAAACCAAAAAGAACTATTAAACTGGCCAAATTTTTATACAGTATGAAGTCAAGCAGTGGAGGGGAGTAGTTTAGTGATATGCTAAATTTATTTACTTTTCTCAGGAGATACAATATGAGCAAAAATAATGCTATCATCTATTAGGTTGGTGCAAAAGTAATTGCTGTTTTTGCCACTAATTTTAATGGCAAAACTGCAATTACTTTTACACCAACCTAATAGAATTTTGACTTAGACTGTTTCGACTCAAACTGGGATTTTCTAGAAACATGAGTTTATATAGTATTTTACCAAAACCAATTGCCACATCTCAGAGCTGCA
Source organism: Nomascus leucogenys (assembly GCF_006542625.1). Lineage (NCBI taxonomy): Eukaryota > Metazoa > Chordata > Mammalia > Primates > Hylobatidae > Nomascus > Nomascus leucogenys. The sequence continues at coordinate 20,610,918 of NC_044402.1, forward strand.
AGAATTTAGACTCTGTGCAACTTTTAAAACTAACCAATGGACATACACAAAACTGACACCATCAATTCAAGTGTTGAGCAGTTTTTATTCCCCAGTTAAGAAGCTAAGGTACATATTTGCATGCAGGGATTTTATTGAGGTGTACTCTTACGAGTAATTCCTTTGGAGAAATGAAGGGGAGCAGGGTTGAGTAGAGGCAGAAGTTGGAAAGCAAAGCAATTTCAGCATAGGCCCCATCTACCCCCATGGTTAACTCAGATTCTGGGTCAACCTTAAGAGTTGTACAAAATTGAGGCTGGGCTACTGGGCTTTAACCACACACAGACTCCAATATAATCCAGCCACACATATCTCTTTTTTTCAAACTATAACCTATGAAAACTTAAACTCATAAAAAACACCAATATCAGAGTCCGGTTTTTTTTGGTTTTGTTTTTGTTTTTTTGAGACGGAGTCTTGCTCTGTCACCAAGCTGGAGTGCAGTGATATAATCTCGGCTCATTGAAACCTCCGCCTCCTGGTTTCAAGAGATTCTCCTGCCTCAGGCTCTCGAGTAGCTGGGACTACAGGCATGTGCCACCACACCCAGCTAATTTTTGTATTTTTGGTAGAGACAGGTTTTCACCATGTTGGCCAGGATTGTCTCGGTCTCTTGACCTCGTGATCTGCCTTCCTCAGCCTCCCAAAGTGCTGGGATTACAGGTGTGAGCCACCACACCCGGACAGAGTCTTTGTTTTTTAAACTAAAAGACTTAGAACCAAATGATTTATCTAGGACAATGGTTATTAAAGAGTAGTTCTTGTACCAGCAGTATCAATATCACCTGGAAACTTGGTAGAAATGCAACTTCTTGGGTCCTACCCCAAAACTGCTGAATCAGAAGCTCTAAGGTGGGGCTAGACAACCTGCTTTAACATACCTTTCAGTGGATTCCAGTACACTCTAAAGTTTGAGAACCACTGACCTAGTACTTTGAAAACATAATTCAATAGTTGAGGGGAAAAAAGCTATTCAAAATATTTCAGAATTATAGGACTGGCCTGGGAGTAAAAAAGAACAAATGGAATCACACTTATGATTAGACTTTGGTTTATGTGGATTCTGCTCCATTCTTTCTTGTCTGTCCTGGTTTCTGCTATGCATGCAGGTGATGTCTGGTGGCATTGCACCTGTGACAACAACCATATCTGTGGTTTATCCAACTGTGTCCTAAGTATATGCTGAGCAGGTGGAATGTATCATTTCACTTGGATTGATAGGAAGAAATAAGCCTTAAGAATGACAAGGATTTCTACTTTAGCAAGCCTCAATAGGATCAAGAAACAGCTTGTCTGGGGTTCAGTAATGATAATTAAGTCAAGATCTTCCCTGAATTTAAGATCATCCAAAGAGCATTTCAGGATGGAAATTTTGTCCTATAGGTTTCCACCCAACCCTTTTCTTCTTAAACTATTCTTGCCTGTTTGCCATTTGAATGAGGCATCTTCTGGAATAATACAGCTGGAAGAAAGTGAGCAGGGCTTAGTCAGTCATTGCTACAAGAATACAGATGTGGGAAAATAGTCACTTTGCAATGTGGATACCTGGCAAATATACCTTATCCAAGTGATGAAGTTTACCATCCTTAATGTTAAGCCATGTTTATTACACTTACCAAAGTTACCAAAGGCTACCAAAGTCCACATAGCTACCTCCTTTTTATCACTCGAGATCTGCTCAAATGTGACCTCCTTACAAAATGCTTGGGGCTACCTTATCCAAAGTTATCTTTTACCTAACTTTTGTACCTTCTATCCAAATATTTGCTTTATTTGCCTCATAGACTTCATATCTGAAACTATTCCATTATGTGTGTTTGTGTGTTTTGCCATTTGCTTATTTCTTCAGTAGGTGAGGAATACCATGAGAGTAAGCAAATTATTTATGTCATTCTTCATTATCTATCAAGGATTTAGAATAGTACCTGTCACATATTAGGCACAAAATCAATACATTAAAAAAAAAAAAAAACTAAACTAAACTAAAACAAAACTTGTCCTGGTATCTTTGAAGCCATACTTATCAAAGATCAAAGTTGAACTCTGGTTTGCTCTAATGTCCATCATTTTTTCACCCAGCTGCTATGCACATAAAGAAAATGATCTTATCATAGTAAATAACAATAACTAACACTTACTGACTTACTATGTGCTTGAGTGGTTTATATACAGTTGAAAGCCAAGGATTTTAGTAGGAATTCAGATATTTTCATCCCAGTTTTATAGATAAGAAAATTGTTTCTAAAGGAGTAATTTTTCCAAATTCATGAAAAAAAGCAAGCTGTAAAATTGTCTGGAGTGGACACTTAGGTTCTTACTCATTTTGTCAACAGTAGTTAGAATGTATTTGCATCAGAATCTCCTGGAGTGTTTTTTCAAATTCTAGATTATCTGGCCCTATTACCAGAAATTCAGATATAGTGGGCAAAGAGTGGGGCTCAATTATTTGTTGTTCACCTCACCTAGATTTCTAAAGCAGGCAGTTCAAATACAGCATTTTGCTGCAGATTTTGCTAGAGCAGACTACACTAATGCCATATGATAACATTCATAGGGAGAAGGATATAGCATTTTGGGAAAATTCCTGCTGCTGAAGTCCTGCACAACAAAAGCACAGTTCAGGTAATGAGTCATAAGGAACAATTACTCTTCTCCACAGTTTTTCGGTCAAGTTCAGATTAAGTCTGGTTCTGATTACCCTGTAAGGACAGATGAGATCAGAGTCCCCCTGTGTCTGGCTTCGAGGATATTACCATACTTCCCCAATGGAATGAGTGGCTCTTCACTGAGAAAGGTGATAAGAGATCTCACCTTTCCTGATGGGTGACTTTGGGCTGCAGGAATAGAGGCCAAGTTTTAATCTTAGTAGAGGAAGACTTGCCATTGACACGCCTGACTTTTGACAGGAATACTGCAGCTGCTTGTACTCAGGCCTTAAATTGGAGTGAGGGAAAGGCAGGGTCTGTCATTGGCTGATGATGGATTTTCATCAGCTCATAACAAAACAGAGTAGCTCAGACAGCCTGTTGAAATAAATTTAATGTTATTTTGAAAAAAAGAAAGAAAAAAAGAAATAGTGGATTCATTCTTGGCAGCTAAATTCAATCCTGTGTGAAAGGAAAGCTAACATAATTTGAAGTGCCACAAGAACCTTAAATCTCCCCCAGGATTTCGTTGCTTGCCTTTTCCTTTCTCTCTCCCATGCCTCTCTCTCTCTTCCTTCGAGGAGCTTGGTTTCCTATTTCCTATGGCTTTAGCCTCTTCCGTGAGTGTTTCCACTTTCTCTGGGCATTAATGTAAGCTCCTCATGGCTAGCATGCATTTGTGATTGTGAGGTCTTCCCTTGGGATTTCATTCTGCTGCTTGGATGAATGGTCAATTAAACACAAAGAGGGGCGTTCCTTATTGGCTCAGGTCTTTTTGCATCAGAATCCTTAAAATGGCAGAAAAAGAGCACAGATATGTAGTCATTCCTTTTGGCCAATATCTGATCAATCAAAATGACTTCTATTTCTTGATGAGCTAGTAATTTTGATGTAAGATGCTTGCCTTTTGCTCACCTCCCTTCCAAAAGAAGCTAATAATCCAAAGGCATTCCCTGCGTCAATATTAAAACAAATCTTTGTTAACCCCAAATTTGTTATAGTTATTGACATGCTAGGAAAATATATACGAAGCCTAAAGAAAATAATGAATATAACTCATAATCCCATCACATTGGAGATGACTACTATTAACATGTTGAGATACATCTTTCTGGTTCTTTGTTCTAGTTATGTGTCTATATTTGTACATATATGTAAACAGAAACAGAGTTTTACTTCAAAGAGGTCATAGATTCTATCCTATTTTGTCCTTTGTTTAAATATAATACTTTATGATTACATGTTATTCAATCTTAGCTACCTTATTCTCTTAATAAATCCTCTATTTTTTAATGTTTATATTTCATTATTTTATTCTACTAAAAAATTATGAAGACCATTCTTCTAAAACATCCCTATATTTTTGTTAAAGTATATGATTTTTGAAAAAATATATAGTTTCCCATTTTCCATGTTTTGCTTATTAGTGGCTCTCAGAGTGTTGTCCCTAGAGTAGCATCAGCGCCATCTGGGTATTTTTTAACGAGACAAGTTTTCAGGTCCCACCCAGAGCTACTGAATCAGAAATTCTGGTGGTGAGGTCCAGAAACTTGAGTGGTAACAACAACTCCAGGTGATTCTGATACATCCTAATGAGTGAGAACTATGGATCTGGGATATTTGGTGGTTAGAGAGAACTGCCAGTCTAGCAGCCTCACTGTACAATATTTGTAAGTCCTGCAGCAATGCTGGGATATATTTCCTAGGAAAATTCAACTATTTGTCTCATATTTCAGATTTTTTTGGCTGACTCTGAGAATAACAGTTCTGGCAAGTCTTCTGGGGTCTTTATGTTAGCAGCAGCAAATCCTTATGGGTCTGCAGCAACTCGATTCTTGCCTCCTCAGAGGAAAGAATTCATCTGTGGGGCATAATGCACAGTAAAAGATAGAGGCAAGTTTTAGAGAAGCAGTGAAAGTTTATTAAAAAGTTTTAGAGCGGGAACGAAAGAAAAGAACAGGGCCAAGCAGGCGACTTGAGCAATCCAAGTGCCCTGTTTGACCTTAGGCTTGGGGTTTTATACAATGGCATGCTTCTGGAGTTTTGCATCTCTCCTCCCTTGATTTTTCCTTGGGGCAGGCTGTCCGCATGTGCAGTAGCCTGCCAACACTTAAGAGGGGAGTGCATGCATAGTGTGTTTACTGAAGTAGTGCACATGCTCACTTCAGGTATTTTCCCCTTACAAATGGAGTGTTCCTAGAGAAAGGTCATATACTAGTTAAACTCTGCCATTTTGCCTATTAGTGCACATGCTTGGACCCACTTGCCCAAATCCTGAGATCTTACTGGGAAGCTGCCGATCACCAGCTTCAGGTGTTTTCTGTCTAGTGGGAGACTGATTTTCCTTGACGCCAGATGTGACCAATTATTATTTTAGAGCGATAGCTTAACAACTGCCTGACCATTACCTGATGGTTGCCTTGAGATGGTATGTGTTCCCTTGACCTTGACCCCCTTCGTGGGCAGGAACTGGAGTGGCTCATTTCACTCAGCTTGCAGTCTATGGACAGCTAAGTGTTAACAGCTCAGTGAAGGGTCAGGCTGATTGCCTCCTGCAACTGCCATTTATGACGCCTTAGTTCTTGTTCGGTGTCCAGGAAGAATCAGGTCATAGGAACTGTTTAAAAGATGATGAATGCAGAAGACTTTATTGAGCAGTGGAAGTGGCTCTTGGTGAAAGGGGAGATAGAAAGGGGATGGTGCAGGAAGAAGGTGATCTTTCCCTGAAGCCTAGCTGTCTCTGGCTAGGCTCCCTTCTGAAACTGTGCCATCTGAAGTGAGCCATATTATCTGTAGTCACTGACCCTCAATTGCTTCTCTACTCATCTGCTTGTATCCCCAGCATTCAGCAGCTTGAATCCCTGTGATTCAGCAGCTTGCATCCCTGACCACTTGGATCAGCTGCTTGTGTTTTTATGGGCACAGGATAGGGAGTGGAGCAGGCCAAAAAGCTAATTATTTGGGTAGGAAAAATAGGGTCAGATGCTTTCATTTAGGGCTGAGATTCCAGGCTTGAGGTAGAGTTTAGCTGGGAGCCCAGCCCTTCAGTATATGGGTCAGCAGTTCCCATAGGGCTGAGGTTCCAGGGCCAAAGTTCCAGGTTTGAGGGTGGAGTTTGGCCAAGAGCCCAACCCTTCAGTACTTGCCTGACATTCCTTCGGTGGGACCTCTCCTGCCCTGCTCACATTTGCCTACTCTAACATTTGTACTTTTACATTTGGAATAACTGTCCTTCATTATCTCTCATGTGAAGGACCACACTCACCACCTGACTTTTCTTTCTGCTTTCTTTCTCCTTCCCACAAGCACCCCACCAACACACTTTTTAAAATTAAAACTAAAGTTTTATTTTAGCATTTAAAGATTATATGAAACATGGTTGATTATCCATACTTAAAAATTAATCAGTTATTTCTCTTGGTCTATTGAATAAAATTTAAACTCATTTACATGGCATTTAAGAGGTTTCACAGCCTTTCATTTAATTACTGTTTGGATTTGTAAGGGAGAAAGCAAATAATTTTTTCCCCACCACTCATATTTATTAGTTGGGATGAACCCCTTTAACAAAAGACAGGTTAACCACAGAAAAACAAACAAGTTTAATGACATGTATACCTCATGTAGACATTGGTGATACCCAGAGAAGTCAGTGAATTTCAGAGAAGCAGCTTTGAACTCAACCTTATATTACCATTGTTTCCCGAAACAAAGAAAGAAGGGTGTTGTGGGAGCCAGTGACGGGGAGGTGACCAGGAAAAGCAGAGCAAACAAAGGTAAGGTTTGTTATGCAGATTTAAGAGCTTTCTCTATTGGTAAGAGTCTCTAGTGATTTAGTCATTCTTCTTTCCTGGTACAGAGAGCGAGACATCATTACAAATGGAGATTTTCTTTCTAAGTGTGAATTTCTTTTACCAAAGAGTAACTTCTACTCTATATTCAGAGCTTCTCCTGTCTGTAGTTTCTCAAAATAATCAATTCAAAATAATCTTTATGCCAAAGAGATATATTCTGGGGTGGCGGATTCTCATTTCTTACAAATCTCATCTGCCACTCCCTACTCATTCAAGTTCCACTGTAAGCCATTATATTCACTTTGGTTGTATTATTCTCTTTCAGGAATTCATGCCTTAATACCACCAATTTTAAATATTCTTCCAAACCTTTATAATATAGTGAAATCTTATTCTTCCTCTACACTCAGCTCAAATATCACCTCATCTGTGAAGACTTTTCTGTTATTTCAATCCATTATAGTAATTTAAATATTATTTTGTTTATACCCCAGTATGAATTTCTTTTGCTGTTTGTAAACGATTTAGTACTTTTTTTTTCTGTTTAATGGCTTGTCATGCATGTAGGGATAAAATATTACCTGTGAATACCCCAATACAATACAAGGGACTTAATAGGTATTCAGTAAGTGTTAAATGCTTAAAAGAATCATAAAAATACAAAATTCACAATATGTATACTATCAAGCACTTAAATTCCATATAAATTTAGTATTATTAAAAATCTAGGAGAGAACAGACTATTATTCCAAAGAGAAAGAGAATTGATAAATTAATCACTCTAGATAACAGGATAACATATTTAAAATATTTTATTAAAATTCTAAAAATGGTAGAAAATAATTTGACAACTCAAGGTAGATGAAATATTTTTATCTTGTTTCATTGTTCTTATTTCCTCAAGGAAAAACAGCAATTTAACATTATTTTGGCCTTGCTTTATTGGCTAGAAAGCAAAGTTATGATAAATAACCTTGTCATGAAATAGAGATGATTACAATGGAACAATATTGTACTGCTGAAAATGGGTGTTTGTAAGTGTTGTTGTTTTTTACAACCTTCTATTTTCTAAAGAAGTCCTTATTAGTTGCAGAATGCTTTAAATAAAGAGATGATTTCAGCATCCTACCTAAGCCAACAGTCCTACTCCCTTCCCTTTATTATTGTTGATCAAGCTTTTATAGCCTCAGTAAGCAATTTCAGGGAAATCAGTTACGCCATTCCACCCAGAAATGTCTATTTCATCACTTTCGTCCATGACATGGTTGAAATGACTAATTTTCTGGGGCTCGTTAAATCTCCATCTTTCATAGAAGACCACAAATTCTACCTCCCATATTACCCAGTGATTTGGGGCAATAGGCAGACATGCAGGAGTACTTGAAGCAGATTAATACTGAAAGAACTTCTAACACATCAAACAATCCTTCAAATGTCTCTTAGACAAGATTTTTCACATGAAATGCCTGTACTTAGCTCAAGAAGGAAGGATTTTATCACAACTGGAATGCCTGACAGATTGCAATAGTATGCCTTCGACTATGGAATAAATTCTGTTCTATCCAAATGTTTTTATTGAACCCTAAACCCTAAATATGGCTATATTTAGAGACAGGGTCCATAAGGAGGTAATTAAGGTGAAATGAGGTCAACAGGGTGGGGCCTGCTTCAATTAGATTAGCCACCTTAAAGAAGAGACACCAGGGAGCTCCTTTGCTTTCTTTCCACGCATATGGAAAGGCCATGTGGGGACAAAGTGATAAGGGGATTGTCTGCAAGCCAGGAAGAAAGATCTGGCCAGGAACCAACTTTGCTGGACCTCCTTCGAGGACTTGTAGCCTCCAGAACTATGAGTAAGTAAAGTTCTGTTGTTTAAGGCACCCAATTGTATCTTATTGTGGCAGCCCGAGCAGACTAATACATGTTTCCACTGAGCATTATTCAAGGAGAATTACATTAATAATTAATATTTTAATGTCAAGAAAGACACTCATATTTCAGACTCACAAAAATAAGCATTCAGTATGGCCTTTGGACAGCATGGGGACCACTGCCCTTTTCTTTTTAGAAAAGGTAAACGACCATGTAAATCCCATCCCTTCAATGATTTATTTGCATGAGAATGAAATCTAGGGCCCTAGTAAAGAGTACAAACATAAATGTGCATAGTGTGTTTATCCATTAAATATATTAGTGCCCATTATTTATTCATTTTAATTATTCTTTAGGGTCTGCCATGTGCCCAGCACATCTGTGAGTGCTGGGGAAACAGTGGTGTGCAGGCCAGCAAAATCCCAGTCAGTGTGGAGCCTGCATAACAGATAATAAACAAGTAAACATGCCATTGATATAATTTTCAGAGAGTAAAGAGCATAGAAAAAGCAAAACCACAAGATGAGATGATGAATGGCAGCTATTTCAGATTCCAGTCAAGAAGGCAGAGCCTACCTTCATGCAGCTTAAAATGAAATGATGGTAACACTTAAGCAAGGAAGTGAATGTATTAAGATTGTGTGCACAGGTGGCTATTGGAACACAAAGAAAAAATGTCTTATACAGTTTTGGGAGGCCAGGGAAGTCTTTACCAGGGACAGTAAGAGTAATGGAGAAGAAGGGCTAAATAATTCAGTATGGAAAGAGAGAGATGTGGGTTGGAACTTGGCTCTCCTGTGTAATGCTTGCTAGTGATTTATTCTCTCTGATTCTTTTCTGTCTTGTAAAATAGGGCTTGTAATACCCTCTCACAGGAAGGGGAGAAGGTTGGTGTGCAATACCCAGAATGATAAATAGCCTGAAATAGTCCTAGAAATAGAAGTGGTTTGCAGAGAATGAGGTCATAAATGAAAAACATTAAGGCAGAGGTCATATCATAAAGGTCCATGCTAAGGAACTAGAAGTATATTTTGAGGCAAGGGATATATCCCTTGGCCATTTAAGGGCTTCAAGATGATTAAATTTTTAATTTATAAATTCACAGAAGATTTTTAACCTTCATTTCATTTTATCTATATTTTCTAAATTTCTGACACTGAATAGTACTTATATAAATTTTGAATTCTTACAGCAGTTAGAAAAAAATAACCCTATTGAATTAGTCAAACAAGGCAAAGGGCCACAAATTGGCGATATTCCTGCATAAACATTGGCCTGTGGGCTTTGGTATGCGAGATCTTTATGACATAAAAGTCGATAATCCAGAGAGATGAGCATCTGTTCTGTAATCTTTGGGATTATCCTCATGCACATATTTTCTTGGTTAAGAGAATTGAGCAACAGAAACTTAGACATCCTGGAAATTCTGCTACATCATCCAATATGGAAGTTTTCCTGGCCTGAATGGTCTGTTTACAGAAGATATACTAATGTTGATCATAATCAACTTTCATAGCCTAGCAATTCCATCCCTAAGTATATGACTATAGAAATTTCCATAGATGCTCAACCAAAAAAAAAAAAAAAAGTATGAACAGCACAAATTGCAAACTCCCCAAATGCTCATTAATAGTAAAATGAGATAACTATATTTTGGTATATTTCCCCAAAATGAAATAGGGTACAGAACTAATAATAAAAATGACTGTGCCACACTGACTTCCACAATGGTTGAACTAGTTTACAGTCCCACCAACAGTGTAAAAGTGTTCCTATTTCTCCACATCCTCTCCAGCACCTGTTGTTTCCTGATTTTTTAATGATGGCCATTCTAACTGGTGTGAGATGGTATCTCACTGTGGTTTTGATTTGCATTTCTCTGATGGCCAGTGATGATGAGCATTTCTTCATGTGTTTTCTGGCTGCATAAATGTCTTCTTTTGAGAAGTGTTTGTTCATGTCCTCTGCCCACTTTTTGATGGGGTTGTTTGTTTTTTTCTTGTATATTTGTTTGAGTTCATCGTAGATTCTGGATATTAGCCCTTTGTCAGATGAGTAGGTTGCAAAAATTTTCTCCCATTCTGTAGGTTGCCTGTTCATTCTGATGATAGTTTCTTGCGGCACTATTCACAATAGCAAAGAGTTGGAACCAACCCAAATGTCCAACAACGATTGACTGGATTAAGTAAATGTGGCACATATACACCATTAACTGTAACTAACTCACAAGTATATGAATGTTGAGTGGAAAAAAGAATCAAACAAAAAAATGTAGGAATACCTGTAAGGTAGGGGGTTGATGGATTGTGCTGGGGTGGTGGTATGTGGTAGGTGTGTGGTGGTGTGTGTGTGTGTGTGTATGTGTGTGTATGTGTGTGTTTATGCATTTATGCTGAGGGGGTATAATAGATAATTTCATGTGTCAACTTGACTGGGACATGGGGTGCCCATATAAATGGCCCAACATTATATGGGGTATTTCTATAAGGGTGGTTACGGATGAGATTAACATTTAAATCAGTAAGTTGAGTCAAGCAGATTGCCCACCCTGAAGTGAGTGAGCCTCATCCAATCAGTTGAAAGCCTAAATTAAACAAACAAACAAAAAGTCTGACCCTCCTCTGAGAAATAGTGAATTGCTCCTGCCTGACTTCATTTGAACTGGGACACCAGCTTTGTCCTACTTTGGGACTTGAAGTGAAACATCAGTTAGTCCTGGATCTGGAGCCTGCTGGCCTTTGGCCTGCAACTACACCATCAGTTCTCCTTGGTCTAAGAAGACTCAGCCTGAAGATCTTAGGACCTGTCAGCCTACATAATTGCATGAACCAGTTCCTTCAATAAATCTCTTTATAAATGTAAAGAATGTACCCACATCCTACTGTTTCTTTTACTCTGGAGAACCCTAACTAAAACAGAGGATTTCCAGAGTGCTAGTAATGCTTTGTTTATTAATCTGAATTCAGGGAGCTGTACATTCAACTATGGCAAAATATTAAGGTAAATTTAGATATAAATATTTGGAATCACTTTTTTCAACCTTTCAGAAATTTCCAGTTAAAGGTAACTTTATGACTCCTCATTGATGGTATTGAGGGTATCAAAATCTTAATATCATTTAAAAACATACAAAGAGTATGATACAAAGAGTATGGAACATCTCATGATCATTGTCCATTTGCAAATGTTATAGTCTGTTTGCCTAAACTAGGTCCAGCTGTAGGTCAGAGGGTCTGGCATAAGCCACTCTGTTCCCTGGAGCCCTCCACATTTCTGAGACTGTAAATCAAGCTTTTCTTTACCTGCATTCTAGTAGAATAAAACCCTAGGATCAGAGAAACTATATTTGGCAGTTTTGATATATAGTATATCCTGATCTGTACAAAAGTCACATCTCCAGAGATTTCCAAGCTACCCTACGATGCAAGGGTGAAGCCCTGGGTAACCTGGGTCAGATCAGTGCAAAATACTAAGAGACAGACCATTTATAGGGTTCTGTATATGACTCGCTCTTAAATGTGTTTAAAGTCATTTTTAGAGGCTTACCCCTATGAAAAAGTGGAGCACTGAAGCTCCTCTGGGAATTTCATAGTACCTGAATAATATGGAATTAGTATTTAAAAAAATAGAATTGTTCAAAAATTTTGCCTATATAGAGTCCTAGACCATTATCATGTGCCTTCTAAAACAACAATCCAAAACCTTTCCAACAAAACCCCAAGTTTTGCCATAAAATGTCAGCTTTTTTGAAAAGATAAAATACTAATTATTGAATATTTTCCGTCAATAAACACATAATAATGCTTACTTTGCATGGACATCATACTTACTTCACCTCGCCCCCATCTAACCTGCATTTACCACAAACTCAGAAATATAAAACTATCAGTGAATAGCAAGAAAAAGAACCTTAGAAGGTTTATGTATTTATCTATTGCCAAGTGTGAAAGATAGTATTTTAATGGATTAACAGTTTCTTCTATTAGGAGCTGAATCCAAAGGCAGTAAACAAATTATGTTTCTTGGATAACTGGATTTTTACATTCACAAAGCTTCCTGTATTTTGCTGACTCCATTATCAACCATAAAAATAAAGTAATCCACCCCTATTCCATATGGCTAATATTTTCTTGATACGTTTGAAACTGTTAACACATTTGGTAGCTTTTGTATATCTTAAATACAAACTTTGGCACTTTTCACTGAAAGCTAATTTGGAACTTTGCTCTAAAAAGTCCCCTTTAGCAATCTGTCAAAAAACTACTCAATCAAAAACTGAGCTCCTGAATACTCAACAGTTTTTATTTTTTTTCTAGTTTTCTCAACTACTCTGTCCTTCTCTCAACCTGGCCACTTACCAGAAATCCTGGCACATTGAAGTCAAGCTTTCTAGTACTGGGTTATTTCCAATTCTTAGTCTACTCAGTGTCAGCCAAAGCCCTAAACGCTCACAAATAGTGCCATGTCTTGATTAATCATTTGTTAATTTGAAGGCAAAGTGCTATATTTCCTGGTGGAGAAAACAAAAATAATCAGATGGCTTGCTTTTTTTTTTTTTTTTTTTTTCCTCTCTCTATGTTGTCCCAGGGTCAGCGGGTCTGAGCAAAGCAGGAGTTGACAGTTTTAGAGAGAGGCTCTCAGTCTTAAGCCTGCCTCCAGCACGCCTGTGACACACAGAGAAGTAAAAGCTTTAAAGCAGTTTTTAAAGGAGTTTAGATGAAAGATGGGAATTCCTTCTCAGACTAAAATGTTGTAGACATGCAGCAACTGGCATTGGGTATACAATAAGAGGGCTCAGTCTGTTCTGTGCTTCCTCAAACTTGAGTAATTTGAAATCAAATTCTACTAGTGTGTCTGAATTCTTGTGGCTGTTTGGAAAGAGCAATTTTTTATTTACTAGTTCTTAAGGAAAAAATATTTTTAATTTTAATTTTTCAAATCTCTGTGGAAATAGTATTAGTCTGATCTCTCTGTGTTGGTTTATGTTGTTTTTATCTGCCTAGCACCTGCTTTCCATGAGCCATGCCGTCAGTAGTCTCCCAATCATAGCCTCACCCCTTCCTTCTAAGCCACAGGTATGGACCAATATTAGCCAATCATCCACCTGACAATAGCAACTGATTCAAGATGGGAGCTCAAGAACCAAGTAGGGCCTGAGGGCTTTACCTGAAGTGAAATATGAACATCCAATGGCAAAAAGAAACACTCTCTCCACTGGATTGTTATGCCTGGGCCTGCAGCAACCAAGTTCTCTACCACATGGAGAGATCCGAGATATGGTTAGACAAAATGAGAAGAGCACAGACAAGCAGAAACAAGAGCTGGGCAGGAGCCCTGTTCAGACTAACTTACAGTCTGAACGTACATGCAAAGATCTCTGAAAAGCAGTCTTTCCAAGTGGGCTGAAAACTTTAGTCACGACAAATTGTATTTTCAGAGGCAGCACAGTGCATTTCTTATAGCTCTTGTTCTTCTTTAGTATCAAATAAAAATTGGCTCCCTGTAACTTGTATTTTGACCAGCTCTCCACTATCATGGAATGAACATATTCTATGTATTGTATGAGAGTCTTTCACATATTAAAAGATATCCTGTATTCCCTAAGCCTCATTTATTTTTTCTCAAGATAAAGTATCATTTAGCTCTAGTAAGAGAAACAATGTGGACTGGGATGAAACATGAATCTGATCCAACATGACAAATCTTTTGTTCCTATGAGGATTTTCTGCCAGGTCAATGGTAAAAACTAAATAGATAGCAGGATGTTAGACATAGTTTGAGTGCAGAAGGGAAGTGTAAGAAAAGTAGCTCATGTAAAGCAGAACATTATATATTATAAATAAAATGATCTGTTTTCCAGAGCAGTATTCTACTCTTTCTGTCTCTCTCTGTCTTTTTTTTTTTGTTTTAGAAGAAGTAGATAGAATAAAAGAATTGACCAAAAATTTAAAATGTCAACAAAGTTTGTCAGTGCCTAGGAACTGTTAGAAGTCAGTGGGAAAAAAGTATTCAATAGCAAATTAGAAATGAAAACATGAAACATGAAACACAAATGTGAAAAACAGTGGTATTTCAGGATTTTTAAGGTAACCAGTTGGCAGAAAATCCAACTTGTTCTAAACAAAGTTAGGATACAGAAAAGACAATGACTACATTGAGAATATCAAGATATGAAGATCAGTTGCAATTTTTAAAAATGTTATTTCTACTGGTAATTTAGACCAAAATGAGAAAAGTGATTGATTGCAGGCGGTAGCTGGAGACAAGCTTCTTTTCCATGACACAGTCCCAAACTCCAGGGATACGTGTCAATTCTGAATGGTACCGGGATAATTCTGCGATCTCTCACAGTTGAAATGGTGGTTTTAAATGATCTAAGAATTTCTAGTTTAGGTTTTAGAAAGACAATGAAGTTTATTTCAAGAATCCAGTACCTGTTTAAATTTAAAAGAGAAGAAATTTAAAAGTAGAAATTCTTCTCAATTATCTGGGCCAGTAGTTTAACCTCCTAAATAAAAATCTATGTGGTGAATCCCTAAATTAACTTGATTAAATATTACTACAGCTTTTTTTTCTTGGAGCTCAGTAGATCATTTCAATACAATTCCAAACAATCTCTTCAACATGAATATTCTTGGCCCCTGACTTGTGCACTCTCACATTCCAAGAACTTAAGAGTTTTCTCTAGACTTCAGCCTGGGAGTGTCATCTCTGGTCTACTTTATATTGATACAATGAACTCCAAGTAGTCATTATCTTGGGAGTAAAATTTTTTTCACTACAGTGGAAGAGTGTGCAAACAGAGGAGTCACATGTCTCAGCTTTGAAGTCAGAAAAATCTTGGGTTCAACTCTGAGCTCTCTAATTCACCAAGACTTTCTGAACCATTTCCATATTTATAAAATCAAAATCATAACATCTACTTTATAGATTTGTTATGAGGGCTTGGTTATTTTTCCAAAATCCTTAGTGTGTTGTAATTACTAAACTAGTAAACTGGTAGAAACTTCTTTTATAAATGTAAGAACTGGGGATAAAAGCTATCCACAGGAGGATGAATTGTAATTAGTAAAGTCAGGTGGAGACACATGACAAATAGAATATAATATCTATGACCTGCCTTTAGAATTCTACCTTTCCAGTATTAGGATAACTTTTTGCTTTAGAATAGTTTAAAAACGTTTTGTCAGGCACTGTGGTTGTCCCTGCCAATGGGCAGTTGAATAATATGAAGTCCCTAGGAAACTAAAATACTATTTGCGGTTAATATTAAGAAAAATGCAAAACTATCATTACTTGTATATGACAAGAATTCCTTTCTGGAAAATAGAAAAGAATCAAACTATTGGAACTAAGATGTAAATTCAATTTATTTATATAAATAGTAAAGGTGCAAAACTTGACAGGTGTCTTATATCACCAACAGTTAGTGAATATAATGTTGAAAAAGAGTCCATTCATAACAGGAGCAAAAATTTAAATACTTGGAAGTAATCTTAACAAGAATGCTTCTAAACTGAACTCATCTGAATATTTTTGCTGAGAGATTCAAAAGAAGACTTAAAAATGGAGAGACATATCAAGTCCACAGATGGGAAAACTGAATATGATAAACCAATTCTTCTTTTTTTAGATTTTATGCAAATCTAGTAAAAATCATAGTTTTTTTAATTCACCAATATGAATTTATGACTGACTCAATTATTGAGAACTGTAAAGAAAAATTTGTAAGTATAAGAACTACTCTGTACTCTACTATTTATCACCAGTTACATACATGCATAATAAAACTATAAAAATTAAAGGATTTCAGTATTGAAACAAAAATCTGCAGATCTACCAAATAAAGCAGTCACAAAATAGACAATATTGTGAACAAACCAGGAGGCAGATTCTGTAGGAAAATAAGCATTATTTATACTTAATACTCTCAAAGTTGCTAATCTCTTTAATTAAAGCCTCCACAAACCACATACAAATAGAATCAATTATAAATAAAATATAATGAATAAAATAAAAATCAGAACAAAATAGATGGAAATTTACTTAAATTAAGGATGAAGCATGGTTGTGTAAAGATATCAGAATTCACAAAGAAAAATGCTATAAATTAGCCTATATACAAATTTAAGTCTGTTGTGCTTCAGAAAGGACCGTAACTGCAATTAGAAATTAAAGGAAATGTTTTGAAACAAATGAAGGATGAATAGCCTTAATATGTTTGAAGAGTTTTTTTTTTAAATGCAAGCTTGAGAAGTAGAGAAGAAACAATACTTTACACCTTATGAAATACAAACATTAGGGGGAGCAATGCACACTGGGCACCTGTGGGGTTGGCGGGTGGAGGGAGAACATCAGGAAAAACAGCCGATGAATGCTGGGTTTAATTCCTGGGTGATGAGATGATCTTGTACAGTAAACAACCATGGCACACGTTTACCTGTACAACAAACCTGTACATCCTGCACATGTACCCCTGAACTTAAAAGCTGAAAAAAAGGGAAAAAAAATTAAACCATACTCACATTGGTGACCAAAAAAATTAAAAAAAGCAGTACAAATGTCTATGAAGTATTTCAATAAATTGCTACCCTGACTGACATCTTTACCGTTGAAAAAGAGCAATTTGTTTGTTGTCATTCCAAAGAAAACACGCACTGTAAATGTGATGATAAAGGTGTCCACATAATTGTATGAAAGCACAAGTCTAGAAAGTACTAACTTTTGAAAAATAATTTGTTAACATGTTTCCAGAGAGGTACAATGTTCAAAGTTCCAGATCAAATGGTATTCTTTCTAGCAATTTTCTTAGAAAAATTGCTAGAAAACATGTTTTTTATTAAAGTCTTCATCACATTATGTTTAAACAGGCTTTTTATTTAGGCTTGGAGAACAACTGCAAAGATAGTTCCCGTATATCCTACATTCAGTTTCCATATTATTAACATCTTAAATTAGTATTGTACATTTGTCACAATGAATGGACCGATATTGACATATTATTGTAAACTAAAGTTCATACTTTATTTATTTTTCCCTGGTTTTTACCTAATGTCCCTTTTTCTGTTCCAGGATTCCACATTACATTCAGTTGTCATATCTTCTCGGGTTCTCGTTAGCTCTGGTGACTTCTCAGACTTACCTTGCTTTTGAATGACCTTGAATAGTTTGAGAAGTACTGGTTGGGAACTTTGTAGAATGAACCTCAACTGGGATTTGTGTGATGTTTTTGTAATGATTAGACCAGGTTTATTGGTTTTGTGAGGAAGACCACAAAGACAGAGTATTGTTTTCACCACATCATATCAAACGTGAACTCTATCAAGATGAGTTATCATTCTTGCTGTCAATCTTATTACCTGGCTGAGGTAGTTTTTTTCTTCAGGTTTTTCTATTTTTTACATATTTCTCCCTCCCTTTGCATACTGTATTATTTGGAAGGAAGTCACTATGTACAGCTCATACTTAAGGAATGAGGAACATTACTTTTGAAAACAGAAATTTAGTAGCCTTAACTCAAGAAATATAAGACTGGTTAATTTTGGTATTTCTGTCATAGGGTTCATTATATAACCATTACAAATAACATTTTAAAAAAACCAATTTCATGTCAGGGAAAAATATTCAAACAGAATAAGTGAAAGAGGTACTGCAAATGCAACATAAAACTTGTTGCAAAAATATACATATCTAAAACAAAATAGTATGAAAATAGTGTTTATAAGGTCAGTTTAAACATCCTTTTATGTTTCTGATTTTCCAAATTTACTACTACTTCTTACTTTATAAGCAGAAATGTAGTTTTCAAAAACTAAATTAAGGCACTTTTTCCACTAAAGGAATATGTTTACCAGATGGACTGGACATATTTATGTTGGCTGGACAGTGTATTCACTCCTTGTAATAGGGCTGGAAGTCCACAGACAAATTTTTCTTTGTTCCCTTTGTTTTCTGTAATAAGTGACGCCCTAACACACACATTCCCAGACTCACACCTAAGTAAACACATTCTTTCCTCAAGATTCTTTAATAGCACAGAAGTACAACTTTAGAAATACTAATGTTAATATATTACTTAAATCCTCATTGAATTTTACACTTTCGTTGATTATTCATTAATAGACTTAGATTAAATGAGGGATCTCATCAATTTAAAACTGAAAAAATTTTTTTCTGGTTGCTAAGAAGATTAGTATATTATCAAACTCCTGCTGCCGCAAAATTTGATTAATCTTTCCATTTAGAGAAAATTTTCAAACCATATGTTGTCGTAAGAAATTATACAAAGAGATCCCTTATACTCTTTTTGTAGTTTCCCCCAATAGTAACATCTGCCAAGATTATAGTGTAATATCACAACCAGAACATGGACTTTGGTACAATCCACTGATCTTACAAAAAATTTTCTCAGTTTTACTTGTATTCATTTGTGTGTGCGTGTGTGTGTGTATTTAGTTCTATGCATTTTATCAGAGGTGTAGATCTGTGTATCTACCACCATAGTCAATACAGGAACAGTTGCATCACCACAAGGATATCTCATGTTGATCTTTTATTACTGTACCCACTCCCTTCTGACCACCAGTTTCCATGTCTAATCCCTAGAAACCACTAATCTGTTCATTTCTGTAATTTTGTTACTTCACAAATGCTACATAAATAGATTAATATAGTCTGTGAGCTTTTGAGATTAGTTTTCTCCCCCCACTCAGCCTACAGCCCTTGAGAATTATCCAAATTGTTGCACGTAATGATGTTTCCTTCCTTTTTATTGCTGGGTAGTATTTCATGGTATGGATGTACCACTGCTTGTTTAAATATTCATCCACAGAAAAGTGTCTGGGTTATTTCTGTTGTTTGCAACTTTTTAGTATTATAAGTAATGCTGCTATTAACATTTTATACAGGTTTTGATGTGAACATAATTCTTTATTTCTCTAGGATAAATGCCCAAGAATGTTTAGTTGCATACTTTGTTTTCAAGGATCTGCCAAATATTTTCCTTTAACGGATCCTCCTACATGTCCTATTAGAAAAAACACAGCAAAATAATAACAGTAACTAAAATGCTTGTTACAAATAGCCAGAATCGATATAGATATATAAATATCTTTAAATTTTATGGGATCATGGTATGCATTTTGAAACATATATGATCATAAGCGTAGTTTAATGATTTTTCACAAAATGAACGCATCAATGTAATAGATGCACCCAGAGCAGGTTACAGAACATTACTGGAATCTCTGAGGACTGCTTAGACCCCTGCTGGTACTCCCCATAACGTAGACCTCTAGGATAGTTGCATTCCTGATTTTTGACACCATAGAGCATTTTTGTCTACTTTTGAACTTTACATAAATAGATTTCCACAGTCTGTACTTTTACATCTGGCCTCTTTTGTTTAACATTGTGTTTGTGAGATTAATTCAAAATTTAGCCTTTCATGGCATATAGAAGGTTTATTCATTCTCACGTTGTGCAGTATTCCATTTATTAATCTATCAAGATTAAGTCACTCATTCTACTGTTAACTACATATGATTGTTTCTTGTTTTTAGATATTATGAATAATATTGCTATAAACATTCTTGTATGTATTGCCCTGTGAACCCATTGAATCATTTCTTTCGAGTGTACCCTTATGAGAAGAATTGCTGGCTCAGGTAGTATGCGTATATTCAGCTTTAGTAGATGTGACCAAATAGTTTTCCAATGTGATTGTGCTAATTTATGCTCTCACTAGTAGTGGATGAGAGCTACCTATCCAAATATGTGTTGTAAATTTCCTTTCATTTTACACTGGAGAAACTGAGATTGAAGATACTTAAGAGTTTCTTAATGTCACACAGCTGAAGGGAAAAGTTCCTGGTTTTAACCTAGGTTTCCTAAATCTAGTCATATTCATTTTCTAATTTACTATCATGTCAAATACTTAACTTTTATCACTGTACGTACCTCCTACTTTTTCCATAAGTGAATTTCCATACATTTTATGCCTCTAATGTTCTTGTACTCAAAGACTAATCCAAGAGGATCACGGTTGCTCTCTAACTCTGCCAAATCAGCCATCTCCTTTTACTTTTTTTTTTAAATTAAAACAACACACATTTATTGTCTCACACATTTCTTGTCTTAGTTATCGTTCCCAGTATCAAAAGTCTGGGAACAGTGGCTCAATGGGGCCCTCTGATTAGGATCTCATGAAGCCTAAAACAAGGCCTGTGTTCCCTTCTAAAGACTTGGGATGAATCCATTTCCAAGTTAATTCAGGTTGTCAGCCACATTCAGTGTCTTGCAACTGTAGGACACAGGTCTCTATTTCCTTGCTGGCTGTTAGCCAGGAGCCAGTCTTTGTTCCTATAGCCTGCCTACATCCTTCCTATACTTAATGTGGTGCGCTTCTGGTAATCGCAGATAGGGTATCTCTCAGGCTTGGGATCCCTCTGACTCTGCTGCATCTCTCCCCGACTATAGCCACAGACAATTCTTTGCTTTTAAGAGTTTATGTGATTAGATTGAATCAACCTGAAAAATCCAGAATAACCTGCAAAGACTCTTTGCCATGTAGTAGGGATTAGAGAGTATACATCTTTTTGGGGGAGGTGGAAGCATTATTCTGTCTACTACACTGCATGTATCCATAGTTTGTTTCTTTTAAAAATTTTTTTTATTTTTCTATATGTTATTGGGGTACAGGTGGTGTTTGGTTACATGAGTAAGTTCTTTAGTGGTGATTTGTGAGATTTTCGTGCACCCATTACCCAAGCAGTACACACTGCACCCTATTTGTAGTCTTCTATCCCTCACGCTTCTCCCATCCTTCCCTCCAAGTCCCCAAAGTCCATCTTATC
Source organism: Nomascus leucogenys (assembly GCF_006542625.1). Classification (NCBI taxonomy): domain Eukaryota; kingdom Metazoa; phylum Chordata; class Mammalia; order Primates; family Hylobatidae; genus Nomascus; species Nomascus leucogenys. Next base: position 20,632,122 of record NC_044402.1, read on the forward strand.
ATTCTTATGCCTTTGCATCCTCATAGCTTAGCTCCCACATATCAGTGAGAACATACAATGTTTGGTTTTCCATTCCTGAGTTACTTCATTTAGAATTATAGTCTCCAATCTCATCTAGGTCACTGCAAATGCTGTTAATTCATTCCTCTTTATGGCTGAGTAGTATTCCATCATTCACCACAGTTTCTTTATCCACTCGTTGATGGATGGGCATTTGAGTTAGTTCCACACAATTTTCTATAGTGGCCGTACTAGTTTACATTCCCACCAGCAGTGTAGAAGTGTTCCCTGATCACTGCATCCACACCAACATCTACTGTTTTTTGATTTTTCGATTATAGCCTTTCTTGCAGGAGTTAGGTGGTATTGTATTGTGGTTTTAATTTGCATTTCTCTGATCATTAGTGATGTTGAGTATTTTTTTCATATATTTATTGGCCATTTGTATATCTTTGAGAATTGTCTATTCATGTCCTTAGCCCACTTTATGATCAGATTGTTTGAGTTTGTTGTAGATTCTGGATATTAGTCCTTTGTCAGATGTACAGATTGTGAAGATGTTCTCCCATTCTGTGAGTTGTCTGTTTATTCTGCTGACTTGGTATTAGGGTGAGACTGGCTTCATATAATGAATTGGGGAAGGTTCCCTCTTTCTCTGTCTTGTGGAATAGTGTCAATAGGATCCGTACCAACTCTTCTGTGAATGTCTGGTAGAATTCTGCTGTGAATATATCTGGTCCTGAACTTTTTTTTGTTGGTAATTTTTAAATTACAATTTCAATCTCACTGTTGTTATTGGTCTGTTTAGGGTATCTAATTCTTCCTGATTTAAGCTAGGAAGGTTGTATTTTTCTAGGAATTTCTCCACCTCTTCTAGGTTTTCCAGTTTATGTGTGTAAAGGTGTTCATAGTAGCCTTGAATGATCTTTTGTATTTCTGTGGTGTCAGTTGTAATATCTCCAATTTCATTTCTTATTGAGGTTATTTGGTCTTTCCCTCTTCTTTTCTTGGTTAATCTTGCTAATGGTCTATCAATTATATTTATCTTTTCAAAGAACTGGCTTTTTGTTTCACTTATCTTTTGTATTTGTTTGGTTTCAATTTAATTTAATTCTGCTCTGATCTTGTGTATTTTCTTTCTTCTGCCGAGTTTGGTTTGTTCTTGTTTCTCTAGTTCCTTGAGCTGTGACCTTAGAATATCCATTTGTGCTTTTTTAGTCTTTTTGATGTAGGCATTTAGGGCTGTGAACTTTCCTGTCAGCACTGCCTTTGCTGTATCCTAGAGGTTTTCATAGGTTGTGTCACTATTGTCATTCAGTTCAAAGAATTTTTTGATTTCCATCTTGACTTCACTTTTGATCCAATGATCATTCAGGAGCAGGTTATTTAATTTCCACGTATGTGCATGATTTTGAAGGTTCCTTTTGGAGTTGATTTCCAGTTTTATTCCATTGTGGTCTGTGCTTGATATATTTTCTTATGTTTATTGAGGCTCATTTTGTGGCCTGCCATATGGTCTATCTTGGAGAAAGTTCCATGTGCTGTTGAATAGAATGTGTATTCTGCGGTTGTTGGATGGAATGTTCCATATATATCTCTTAAGTCCATTTGTTCCAAGGTATAGCTTAAATCCATTGTTTCTTTGCTGAATTTCTGTCTGGATGACCTGTCTAGTGCTGTCAGTGGAGTATTGAAGTCCCCCACTCTTATTGTGTTGCTGTCTATCTCATTTCTTAGGTGTAGTAGTAATTGCTTTATAAATTGGGAGGTTGAGTATTAGGTGGATATATGCTTAGGATTGTGATATTTTCCTGTTGGACAAGGCCTTTTACCATTACGTAATGTTCCTCTTTGTCTTTTTTAACCGCTGTTGCTTTAAAAGTTTGTTTTGTCTGATATAAGAATAGCTACCCCACCTCCCTTTTGTTGTCCATTTGCATGAAATGCCTTTTTCCATTCCTTTACTTTCAGTTTATGTGAGTCCTTATGTGTTAGGTGAGTCTCTTGAAGGCAGCAGATAGTTGGTTGGTGAATTTTTTTCCATTCTGCAGTTCTATCTCTTTTAGGTGGAGCATTTAGGCTATTTACATTCAATGTTAGTATTGAGATGTGAGGTACCATTCCATTCATCATTCTATTTCTTGTCTGTATACCTTGGTTTCTTATTTCTTGTTTTTGCTTTTTAAATTGTATTTTCGTTTTATAGGTCCTGTGAGATTTATGCTTTAAAGAGGTTCTGTTTTGATGTGTTTCCAGGATTTTTTTCAAGATTTAGAGCTCCTTCTAGCAATTCTTGTAGTGGTGACTTGGCAATGGCAAATTCTCTGAGCATTTGCTTGTCTGAAAAAGACTGTATCTTGTCTTCATATGTGATGTTTCATTTCAGTGGATACCATATTCTTGGCCGATAATTGTTTTGTTTGAGGAGGCTGAAGATAGAGCCCCAATCCCTTCTAGCTTGTAGGATTTCTGCTGAGAAATCTGCCGTTAATCTGATAGGCTTTCCTTTTTAGGTTACCTGGTGCTTTTGTCTCACAGCTCTTAAGATTCTTTCCTTTGTCTTAATTATAGATAACCTGACGATAGTATGCCTAGGTGATGGTCCTTTTGTGATGAATTTTCCAGGTGTTCTTTGTGCTTCTTGTATTTGGATGTCTAGGTCTCTAGCAAGGCTGGGCAAGTTTTCCTTAATTATTTCCCCAAATATAGTTTCCAAACCTTTTAGATTTCACTTCGTCCTCAGGAACACTGATTATTCTTAGGCTTGGTAGTTTAACATAATCCTAGACTTCTTGGATGCTTTGTTCATATTTTCTTATTCTTTCTTCTTTGTCTTTGTTGTACTGGGTAAATTCTAAAATCTTGTTTTCAAGCTCTGAATTTCTTTCTTCTACTTGTTCAATTCTATTGCTGAAACTTTCCAGAGCATTTTGCATTTCTGTAAGTGTATCCAGTGTTTCCTGAAGTTTTGATTGTTTTTTCTTTAAACTATCTATTTCCTTGAATATTTCGCCCTTCACTTCTTGAATTGTTCTTTGGATTTTCTTGCATTGGGCTTCACCTTTCTCTGGTGCCTCCCTGATTAGGTCTATAACTAACTTCCTGAATTCCTTTTCAGGTAAATCAGGATGACTTCTTGGTTTGGATCCATTGCTGGTAAGCTAGTGTGATTATTTTGTGGGTATTAAAGAGCCTTGTTTTGTCATATTACTAGAGTTGTTTTCTGGTTCCTTCTCATTTGGGTAGGCTCTGTCAGAGGGAAGGTGTAAGGCTGAAGGCTGTTGTTCAGATTCTTTTGTTCCATGGGCTGTTCTCTCTATGTCATACTATCTCTTTTTCCCTACGGATGTGGCTTCCTGAGAGCTGAGCTGTAGAGATTGTTATCTCTCTTCTGGGTCTAGCCACCCAGCAAGTCTACCCCAAGCTCTGGACTGGCACTGGGGGTTGTCTGCACAGAGTCCCATGATGTGAACCGTCTATGGGTGTCTCAGCTTTGGATACCAGCACCTGTTCCAGTGGAGGTGGCAGGGGGGTAAAATGGACTCTGTGAAGGTTCTTAGCTTTGGTGGTTTAATACCCTATTTTTGTGCCGGTGGTGCTTTCCAGGGAGCATCAGCTGTGGTAGTATGGAGAGGAACCAGCCGTGAGTGGGGCCCTAGAACTCCCAAGAGTATATGCCCTTTGTCTTAAGCTACCAGGGTGGGTAGGGAAGGACCATTGAGTGGAGGCAGGGCTAAGTGCATCTGAGTTCAGATTCTCCTTGGGCAGGTCTCCTCTTACTTTTGATCAACTGTAATAATGTGCCACATACATCACTTCAGTGAATACTGTGTTTCAATATTTAACTTTTAACTATTCTTAGTTTAATATTTTGTCATCAATAATCAGGATCTTTGAGAACTAATATTTCTGTCATATCTATCCTCCTTATCAATGCAGTTAAAGATCATTTACAGTTTGTTAAATTTAATTGACATCTAACTATCTTAAGGTTAAAAGGATCATCTAACATTTAAATGAGATAGTAGACCAATTTAAAGTAAAGTAAAAAAACACAGAAAGTTTTGAAGAAAATCCAGCATACCCACAGTCTGGGATGGGAGACATATTGAATCCCAAAATATTGAGCAGAGCTAAATTTTATTTTGTAACATTTTAAAATTTGCCAATTTTAATAAATGTGGGCCAAATTTAAAAAAACACAGATAATAAATTAAGTGAAATATATTACTTGAAAGGAATGTAAGTTAAGAGTAATAAGTTGTATTTTAAAAGTTGATTTTAGATGAGATTTGAAAAATAGATTGAGAATAATGAAATAAAAAAACATCTGACAATAGTTATTCTCAATTATAAGTGTCAAATAATGGAAATAGTTTTTTACTTCTGGAAAGGAGAAGATTTTGTTTAGTTTATATCTCTTTAGAGGGTACCTACTACATATATCAGAGTGTTTTAGATACTTTGGTATGAACTAACAAATAGAAGAAGGAAGACATAATCTAAAGCCATAAGAAACTCAAAGAAAAGCATGGCCAATAGTTGTACTGAAAGTTTAAAGACAATTTGTATAAGATGGCCTTGGCTTGAAATCTTTAGGGCTTCTATTAGGTTTATAGGATGATATCCTATAAAACTGTGTACAAATAGAATTTACAATTAAAATAATTACAATATTTCACCACCAAAGCAATTCACATTTCCAATCTTATTTTATCCTTTGATTATCTGTTGCATAAAAGCAATTTGTATCAAGTCCACTTTGCAATGGAGAAGCTGAATTTGCACCATGAATAAGTGGTGAGATTAAACATAAAACATGTTGATCTTGGCATGGGTTATAAACAATAAACTTCTCCTTGGACTGTGACCAGTGAAAGAAAAATCACTTAAGCAGGATTTTACTATTTGACCTGAAGTCATCTTACTTGAACATTTACATTTCTTTGTAAGTAATAATGAGGCTACTTGAATTATTTCTGTGAAACTTAATTTTCTTTAGTGAAATATTAAAGGCAAGTGGCTGAAGAAAACAAGCAGATAATTGTATAATAAGCATGAAAAGATGCTAAACTTTTTGTGATCAGGGCAATCCAAATTATAATAATAAAATACAAATTACACCCATCAGATTGCCAAAAATTAAAGGATTTATAAAATCCAATTTTTGTGAACACGTCTTTCCATCACTGTTAGGGGAAATATAATGGCTACAAAACTTTTCAAGAGTAATCAAAACTTAAATACGCCTCTTTTCACTTAGTAATTTGTTTCTAAAAATTTATAACTTAAAAACACTTACTGAAGTGTTTAAGGATATGTACGTGTGTTTGTATTGTATATATGTATATATATGTGTGTATATATGTATGTGTATATACATATGAATGATTTAGTATACATATCAGTATGATTTTAAATAGAAATCAATTGGAGAAAATGTGGAAAACAGTTTCAATTTACTCTTGAATATTAAATAGCCATTAATAATAGCCACAGGGATTTATGTACTACCTTAGTGAATTCAGATTGTTAAATATAAAACGTAAGTTACACTAAATATATATAATATGACCTAATTTCCTATTTTGAAAATTAGTAATATAGAAAGAGTATACTTTGTATATACAAAGTGTAGAAACATATATGTGTATGTGTATATATATCACAAGAGTAAAAATATATCTATATATTATAAATAAATATATTTTATATAAATATTTTTAATCTTGTGATATATATACACATACACACGTATTTCTTCATACTTTGTATATATAAGGCATACTCTATATTGTTAATTTACAAAATAGGAAATTAGGTCATATTATACATATTTTGTGCAACTTTTTGTATTTAGCAATCTGAATTCACTAAGGTGTACAAAAAGGCCTCTGGTTATTATTAATGGCCATTAAATATTTATATTTAATATTTATATACTCTTGTGATATATATTACAAGAATAAAAATCTGGGACTGAAGGAGTGAGAGTGGTAAAAATCCACTTGGATGAAATAGAGAAAAGCAGCCCTGCTGTTACATCAGGCTGGCTGGAAGGACAGGTGCCTATAGAATCTGCTGCCAAGTTGCCACGTAGCATTGTTTCTCCTAAGGTCACGCAGCCTTGGCATTCATGTGGAAAATGCCACAATGACTCCTCTTTGAGTGTCCATTGATTCCTTCTCGTGATGCCCTCAGACATGCCTGACAACCTTCTAGTGAGGAGTACCAGTGGCAAACTCATCTGGTCTCTAGATAGCTTCTAGTATCTGGTAAATCCCACTTTTAACCTTGTCTCAGAGACAGCAATCAGCCTAGAACCGATCGCAGCGTCCTTTAGAGCCTTCTGTGTATCGGTCAGTGGAAGCCCAGGTTGATGGCTAGAGGCTTCCCTCTCCCCTCTGGTCACGTGGCACATGATGGCTCCTCCAGAGTGTCTGCCCTTGATGCTTTCAGTCAAGAAATTTGATTTTCTCAGAACGCTAGTTTATTTCTGGTGGCTTTTGGCCAATTCCGTTTTAACAACATGTGCATATATGTGTACGGATTAGTGTATGTAGGTATGTATCTACCTATATACCTACTTATTTATTATGCTGTTAGGTAAAGCAGAAAAAATTCAAAGGCACAAATCACATTTAAGCAGTCGTTACTCTGCCATATGCGAGTAGAAAAGGAGTGACGAGAACTTTTACTGATAAATTAAATTTTCAAATTATAGTGCTTACAAGGACTATGCATTATTGGGTGTTTTGGGTTTTTTTTTTTTCTTTTTCAGAGAGGAAATAAATGAATTAAAAATTAACGTATCTCAGCAACATCTCTCTTTTTCTACACACACACACACACACACCCCACACACACTTACATACCCCTTTCTGGAAAGCTGAGCATATTCAGTTCAGATCCTCGAAATTAGACATAGGAAGTTATTCCTTTAATTGTTTTCAATAATCCAAATCTGTATTTTAATTTAATTTAAATGTGAAATGTATTTTTTCTCAAAGGAAAACTATTAAAATGAGCAATAAAAGATTATATATTTGTAACATATAAGTAATTTTCATAGCTTTTGAATATACATATTTTGTCTATATATAACACTGTATTATATACTTTCAATGCTTGATATCTGTATTTACATCTATCTATATACCCTTACCTATATCTACATTTAACAGTTGGCTGCTTAAAGTAAACTGGGACTGAGAATCAGAGTGAAAGTATACTTGACAAGGATTCATTTAAACTACTTGCAAGGTGTGGTTCTCTCACACATATCTGGCAACAAAGAACATGTGGATTAAAAGGAGAATGAAGCAGTGGATAGGTAATGGGCCCGCTTTAGTCTTAATTAGCTTCCATTGCTGCTCCTGTTTCTCTAAAAGGGAACACAGATGGAAATGTAATTAATGCATAAACTAATTAGGGATCTCATTTGCCAATTGTACATGATGAATAAACAGATTACAGAAAATACTCAGCAGGTTGAAGCAAGGTGAGGCCAGGAGGGTGAGAGGAAGAGATACTTATGGTTGGACTGGCAATAAACCATAAAACATTACGCATTTTCTTGCATATAATTTTACCAGAGAGGAAAAAGAAAGAAAGGAAATCACAGTTGTTTTATTTTTTAAGAATAAACATGTAACCAAGGGCACTATACTACCTCATAAGTTTGATTTAGTACACATAATTGTTTTGCCAAAATGCAATTTTTAAAGGAATTCATTAATGTATCAAAATAAAAACATCTACTGACTTTTTGTAGAATGGCAGATTTTCAACACTAATAGTTAATGTAAAATTCCCAGCACTTTGGGAGGCCGAGGCGGGCAGATCGTCTGAGGTCAGGAGTTTGAGACTAGCCTGGCCAACATGATGAAACTCCGTCCCTACTAAAAATACAAAAATTATCTGGGCATAGTGGCCTGGCTACTTGGGAGTCTGAGGCAGGAGAATCGTTTGAACCCAGGAGGTGGAGGTTTCAATGAGCTGAGGTCACGCCACTGCACCCCAGCCTGGGTGACAGAGCAAAAATCCTTCCAAAAAAAAAGTATAATTTTTAAAGTTATGTCCTCTCTTTGGAATCTTTTAGTCTGAATTCATTTTCATCAAAATAATATGTACTGCATAATTATTGCATACAAGTCAGTGTTCAATGCTGTGAATGGGATTTCCCTGAACTTCACTAACAAAGATGCAGAAAATGAAAGATGAAAGTCGTGGTGTGGAGTAAATATCAATCATCTGCTCAAAACCACCTTCCCCTGAATATCTACTGCAGAGAGCTTAGCTCAGCAGCTAATGAGAACAGTTTAGAAACATGTGCGGGAAAAGTCAAGATAATGAATAACTGAAAGATAGTGCTTCCAATAAGGTGCACACCAGTAAATAAGGATATTAGCGAATGAGATGATTTCAGACATTTTGCTGTCAGTCCTCCATCTTATTTCTCATTTTAGGGATTCTTAGCAACATGAAGCTGGTAACCTGGATATTGAATACTATTAATACTAGATAGAAGTTGGGGCCAAACCACATTGATTTCCAGGCCCATGACTTTTCCACTGACAGAAAGTACCAGAATGAGTTCACTTTTATAATCTGCTCCAGTCGTAATTTTAAATTACCCTATTTGGTTTGTAGAGTAAATGTTACTGTACTCATTTACAAATGAGGTAACTGAGACCACAAATAAAGGTTGCTGTGGCAGATCTGGAACCATAACTCGGATGTTTAAACGTCTTCTTTGGATATCTAACAACATATCAGAAGAAGCGGTCATTTTGTCAGATTGAGGAAGGATTACAAACTGTAAATTAAAAATTTTAAAGTTCCACGTCTGGGTCCAAGTTAATTAATGTCAGCCGTTCTATTTCATAACAGCAGAAACAATGGCAAACATATGTAGATGCACACCATGTATGGAATGTGCAGTTCAAAAATATACCTCATTTAAACTTTAATAATAGCAATGCAATTAGTTAACATTTGTTAGGCTCCTAAAATGGGACAATAAATACGTGAACCATTAATATGCATTATATGTTTTAATCCTGACAACAACTACATGGCTATTATCTTTTGTACTTCACAGGTGAGGAAACTAAAGCTCAGAAAGTTTAAATTTGTCCAAATTTATGTAATTAATAAAGAACTGCCTAATTCTGAACTAATAAAATTAACCACTATTGGCCGGGTGCAGTGGCTCACGCCTATAATCTCAGCACTTTGGGAGGCCAAGGAGGGTGGATCACCTGAGGTCAGGAGTTCGAGACCAGCCTGGCCAAAATGGCGAAACCCTATCTCTACTAAAAATACAAAAATTAGCCAGGCGTGGTGGTGCATGCCTGTAATACCAGCTACTCGGGAGGCCGAGGCAGGAGAATCACTTGAACCTGGGAGGTGGAGATTGCAGTGAGCTGCTGAGATCATGCCATTATACTCCAGCCTGGGCAACAAGAAAGAAACTCCATCTCAAAAAAAAAAAAAAAAGTTAACCACTATTGTATGATTCTATGGTACTTCTCCATAGGAAAGCACTGCACATTATTGATATATTTAAATCTATAATAGAGTCCTTCATATGGACCCTGAGGAAAACTTTAGAATGAGGTTCTAGTACAATAGTTGGCTACTTTCCTCGAGGCAACAAGGAGATCAACAAACAAAAATACTCAACAGCAATGAAAACATGGATATTCTATCAATTTAGCCTTGAAATTCTATTCTACTTTGATCAAAGCACTATGGAGATGCAAATATTGCTCCGATGAGAATTCTGTGGTCAATGAGTTTCAGTTTTGTTCATGGGGTTGAAGATGTAACAGGTGTGGTCAAGAGCCACCTATATTGTCTTTATGTGGATATGTTCCAGTTTACCACGCTTGCAAATTCGGAGGTTGGTGTTTATAGCTTAGGGCTCATGGAGATTTTTGTCAAGGTCATGCTGTTTCAGAAAACAGTAATTATAAATGGACTGAAATAAGTGCATTGTTTCATTTTTAATATCTTTAATAACAAACATTTCTCTTCAGACCAGCCTTTGGTTTTCGTTTTTATGTCTTTAAACCCCACTACACTTCCCTCATTTCCTTCCACATTCTTCTATGCATTTTACTGTGAGAAAGTTGAATCAGAGACAGGCAAGTTTAGCCTTACATGAAACTTCTCACTTAAAAGAGGTCAGAACAAAACAAGACATTTTTCTCTAGATTTTCATAAGTGGACTGCAGGACTTTCTGGGGAATATCTCTTGAAAGGCCAAACCAGATGTAGTAAAATGTCTTCTATCCAGAGCTAAAACCTTTTCTCCTAAAGCCTCTTAAAATTTAATAGCAGAAATATATCATATTAACACGCAAGCTACCACATTAAAGTAACATTACGGTTCTTGACTTACGTCCACCATGATTTAGTAAATTCTGGGAAGGAGTTTCTATTCTTGGTTTGAGCATCAGCTTGTAGTATGTAGGGTTTACCGAAGTGGACATTCCTCATGGGAAATAATTTATATTCACCAATAGGCACTGACAGGTTAGGTCCAACAAGGTTATGTATTATATATTTCAACAATTGTCAAAAATATTTATTGAGACCCCATTGTGTGCAGATCTGTGAACTTCATACTCTGTGGGGGCACCAAAACAAAATAAATGATGGGGACCTTTACCCTCAACAAACTTAAGAGTTTTTAGAAGGGACTCATAAATCAAGTTGAAGATTATATTAGATGACTTTAAACATTTTTTCCAACCCTAAATCTCTAATAATCTTCTGTAGTTTCCTCCACTTATGTATTCTAATTTAATTTCACCTAGCCAAAAGAAAAGATGGTTTGATATGGTTTGTCCTAAGGACTTATTTAGCCTAGCAGACTAAAAAATAAGTAGGTAATTGTAACAGGAAGTTGAAACAAGATAGTTACCTCAGCAGGGCATTAAATTAGATGTACTTTTATTTATGGCAGTAATACCTGAAAGTCTTAACATTCTCTACACCGAGGGCCGGAGGAAGAAAAAAAAGGAGCTTTCTGAGACTTTCTCACTAAAGCCGAACTTGGTTATTGTTTTGAGAAATACAGTTGAGAAACTTATGCCATTCTGTGGAATTTGATTGTGACTTAAATCAGGAAAGAAAAATGTTTTCTATAAGTAGAAAAGTTTTGTAAGCATGTTAATACTGGAGGGAAGAATAGAAATATGTTTATATCGGCTTGTGACTCTAGATTTTTGTCATTTGTGTGACAAGATGCAGAACGACAGTTGGGTTAAACAGCAAAGGTTAGAATGGAGAATGTTTCTTCTTAAAAGTTTTTAAATTTGTATTATTTTTAGTTATTATGAGTACATAATAGTTGTATATACTTATGGTGTACATGTAATATTTTGATACAAGCACACATTGTGTAAGGATCAAATTAGGGTAATTGGAGTATCCATAACCTCAAGCATTTATCATGTGTTTGTGTTAGGAACATTTCAATTTCACTGTTTGAGTTATTTTGAAATATACAATAAACTATATTGTTATAGATCTATAGATACATGGATTGATTGATTGATTGACTTAACTATATAGTCACTCTGTTGTGCTACGAAACACTGGATCTTGTTTTTTTTGAGACAGAGTCTCACTCTTGTCACCCAGGCTGGAGTACAGTGCACGATCTCAGCTCACTGCAACATCCGCCTCCGGGGTTCAAGCAAATCTCCTGCCTCAGCCTCCTGAGTAGCTGGGATTACAGGCACCCACCACCACAACCGGCTAATTTTTTTTGTGCTTTTAGTGGAGACGGGGTTTTGCCATGTTGGCCAGGCTGGTCTCGAACACCTGACCTCAGGTGATCCACTTGCCTTGGCCTCCCAAAGTGCTGGGATTACAGGTGTGAGCCACTGCGCCTGGTCAAGATTTCATTCTTTTTTTTGTGGCTGAATAAGTTTCCATTGTATATATGTAACATGTTTTATTTATCCATCTATCTAGGTGCTGCAATCAACATGGAAGTGCATATGTCTCTTTGATATCCTGATTTTCTTTCTTTTGTATATATACCCAGATGTAGAATTTCTGGATCATTTGGTAGTCCTATTTTTAGTTATTTTAAGGAACCTCTATATTGTTCTCCATAGTGGCTTTACTAATTCATATTCTCAACAACAGGGTATGAGGGTTCCCCTTTCTCCACATCTTTGCCAACATCCGTTATTACATTTCTTGGATAAAATTCATTTTAACTGGGGTGAGATTATATCTCATTATGGCTTTTATTTGCATTTCTTTGATGATTAGTGATGTTAAACATTTTTTTTTCATATACCCGTTGGACATTTGTGTGTCATCTTTTGAGGAAAAGTTCTGGATATACCAAACCAGAAGTAGTAAAATGTCTTTTACCCAGTGTTAAAAACCTTTCCTTAGAAATTGTATCTGTCTGGGAAATACACTGTTTTACCTCAATTGTTTGCTACACATCAATATGCTAAGCAAGATTTATAAAGAGACTTTTTTTAGTCTTTGAATAATGTTGAGAAAACAAACATTTTCCATTTAAGAACTATCATCATAATTTTTTTTTTATGGAGTTGGTTTTCTTTTTTCTTTCTTTTTTTTTGGTGGGGGGGGATGGAGTTTAGCTCTTGTTGCCCAGGCTGGAGTGCAATGGCACAATCTGGGCTCACTGCAACCTCCACCTCCTGGGTTCTAGTGATTCTCCTGCCTCAACTTCCCGAGTAGGTGGGATTACAGGCATGCACCACCACGCTCAGCTAATTTTTGTATTTTTAGTAGAGACGGGATTTCATCATGTTGGTCAGGCTGGTCTCAAACTCCCAACCTTAGATGATCCACTCGCCTCGGCCTCCCAAAGTGCTGGGATTACAGGTGTGAGGCACCATGCCCGGCCATGGAGTTGGTTTTCTAAGGGGAAGATAGAGGTTCTTGCAGGAGGAGAAGGAGGTAAAAATACTCCCTGTCCACCCATTGTGGCATCATCTCTTTGAGATCAAAGAGATCATTGAGAAGTATTTCAATCCTTCAGAGTAGACACTTTCTTGGCATTGAATTCTACACACAATTTATAGATGGACATTAACTAAAGGTACTTTGAGGGACATAATAGAAAATGTCTTCAACAGAGATTTTGCAGAAGATGTAAATGTATTTTTCATATGGCTGCTTTTGTGTTTTGGTGAGCCTCAAAAAGTGCTAAAGCTGAGAGAGTAAATTGCAGTTCAGCTAAAGAATATCTGTGCATTGCTTTTAAGTCTGGAAGAAAGTTCAGAAAGCCCAGATAAATGATTCCTATTAAGTCCAATAATCTGCAAGAATATATTGGGTCAATATTTTTTAATTGTAAAAGAAAGAAAAAAAAAACAGATTTTGTGAGCAGAGTACTGCTAGGTGTCCGGTATAATGGGTAAGATATTTTCTAATCCACCTTATTAGATCTCATTTCAACAACAGATCAATCTGAGGAAAGTTCCATGCTTTTCCTCTTTCAGACACGGTTACAGGTACAGAGAAAATAATTGCCTCAGCCAAGATCATATCATGTATAATACCTACGTCAGAGTTTGAACTCAAACCCACATGGCTTTAAAATCCAGATACTTCCTGCTACAGAGTGTTGATTCCATGATGACAAAGTGTTTTTTTTTTTTTTTTTAATTTCAGCTCTCCTATAACAACTGCCTTTAAATGTAATGCAGGTTATATTTATTTTACTCCCTCATCATAAATTGTAATCCTTTTTGAGAATAGATTGTATGTTATTCTCATGTTTCCTTCCTTTACAATTTCTGCCCCAGTAATGTGCATATATAATAAAGCCCCTCTTCATTTGAAGAATTTGCCCTCTTTGCCAACTTAAGAAAATCTAGATGTGATTTTTCTAAGATAGACTTGTTAACATTTATTTGCTGAAAACAATTTTACGCAGAGAAATTGTACCGGAGCAATTATAAATCAATATGTCAACCAGTTTAAATTTAAAGTAGTTGAATTAGTTACTTTAGTGCTGAAGGAAGGACTTCATGAAATAAATACAGTACATGGCAGGTTTTGGAAAAGTAGATGAGAATGGATTGCTGGGGAATGTGGGAATTCAATGTGTTTACTTCAGATTCAGCTCCGAAATTATGGGAGGACTGATTTATGTTTTTTAAAAAAGCAGGAACCATCTACGAAGCTCACTTTGACAATTAGGAGATATGTATCACCATTAAAGATGGTAACAACAGTTACTACTTACTGAATTCCTCCTGTGTTTCAGAGGCTATGGTGTGCCCTTTGAAAATCCATTTTCACTTATCCCTCAAGACAACACAAGAAGTTGATACTTGGTCCTCATTTACAGAAAAAAATTAGGGTTAAAGGCTACATTTTTTCTGTCAAGAGTGTACTCATTAATAAATGGCAGAACATACTTTAGAACTAGGTCTGTGTGACTTCAAGCTTTTATCTTAGAAGGCAATGAACACTGTGAATGAGAATCCTGGTTCTGTAGCAGAGTGCCCGGATTTGAATTTTAGCACCATTTGTACAAGAGATGTGACCTTGTCCAAGTTACTCCAACTGTCCAAGTTTTAGCTTTCTTGTTTTGGGAAGATAAAACGTGATTTAATATATGTTCCATGCTACCTAACACAAATCAAATGATCAATAAATAGTACCTGTTTTAACAATGATGTCAACAATAAAATTGATGATGATTGTGATGAATTTATAAGCTATATATTTGTGTTTATTTTCCTAGCATAAAGTTCCCTTTGCATAGAATAAGGCTGAGAACACAGTGTATGCTCGATAGATGTTTGCTAAATGAGTACTGAGAAGGTTTAAGAAAGTTAAGAATCTCATTTGTATTTTATTCTCACCTCTGTAGACAATCATGCCTGTAATCTGGAAATATGCCTCTAAACTAATTTGGGGTAGAAGTCCCACAAATGCTATTGTCTACATTTTGAAGGAAACTTTTCCAGATGGTGTAAAATTTGGATAATTTCATATCTTGAATATAGTACCTCACCTTGGCTGGGAGCACAGAATTTAATTTATATAAGAAAAAATTAGAAAAGTAGTTTATTTGGTTTTATGGATAAACTTTCCTTCAGATGTTTAGTTGGAAAGAAGAGAAGGGTACTGGAGAGGTGAGATACAGAGAAAAGTGAAATCTTTTATAGAATTTTTTCAGAAGGTTCATTTAGCACATCCATTCAGAAGAATTGTTGTCTTTTTTATTCATTCTTGAGCATTGGTAATAACTTTTCTTAATTCATGTAACTTCATTAAAAACACCAGCTTCATAATTCTTTTCGGTAGACCTTGAATTTTGTTTTGACAATAAAAGCAGTGAAGAAGTTCAAGGTAAAGTCAGAGAATTTTTGCCAAGTATACTTACATGTTTAAGATTAAACATTCTCCTTCTAATGCTGAAGGGATTTTAAAAGGTCCTCACAGACTGACCCTTGACTAATTGCAGTGCTAACAGGGAACTCTTATAAAGTAGATAACAAATGGCTGTTTGCTGGGAATAAGGACAGTTTTTTAAATACGTGGGTTGCTGTTGGTATCATTCCTTGTTTCCCTGAAGAGTTCTCCAGATGTCTAAATGCTGTGTAAATTTGCTTAATGACAATTTTAGTAGACAAATCTATGTTTTTCTTATTTCCTTCTTTTTTCCCCTATTATCTCCCTCCGCTTTCTCATCTTACCCCTCCCATCTATCTCCCTTCTTCCCTCTTTCTAAAAATAATAAACACTAATGAGCCGTTACTTTTTCCAAGACCACGGGTTTTGAGTAAATGAAGATCAGGATCACATAGTGCTGTTCTCATTGGCCTTATTCCCTGGACAAGAAGGCAGGCAATTAAGCAAAGGAAGAAAGGAAATACTCTTCTCTCCCTAAAAGGGGGAAAAAAAAAAAGGCGATTCTAGAGGAAAACAGCATTCCAGGGAGAGATAGGAGACAAGAAAAATCAGCTTACCTGTTGACAGAAATTCAAGACACTTTGCCATAAGTAATTGCAGAAACCCGAAAAGTCGAACAAAATTACTATGTCTTTACATTGTGTTTTATAGTTTTATTTTGTTTCTGTGATCATGTAGTGACTCAAGTGGTACATAATACAATTGCAGTATGTTCTCTTTTTTAACCTCTGTCCTCGTATTATTTAACCTCTCCATGATTTTTGACATAGTGATCACTACCTCCTTTAAATACTTTCAAAATTGACTTACAGGGCAACACACGCTCCTGTTTCCATGCTACCTGACTGTGTTCATCAAGGTTCTCCAGAGAAACAAAACTAACATAGATTTATTCTAGGAATTGTTTCTGACAATTATGGAAGCTGAGAAGTTGTGTGATCTGCCATCCACAAGCTGGAGAACCAGAAAAAATTCAGTGGTGTAATTCAATCCAAGTTAGAAAACTTGAGATACCGGGGTGAGGTGTGATATAAGTCCTGGTCCATGTCCAGAGTCCAAATGCCTGAGAATCACAGGCATTGAGGTGTGCGGGCAGGAGAAGATGGATGTCCCACTCAAATAGAGATAGGAAATTCACTCTTTCTTCATCATTTTGTTATAATAGGGTCCTCAGCAGATACAATGATGATCACCTACGTTGGTGAGGGTTGATCTTCTTTACTCAGTCTACTGATACAAATGCTAATCTCTTCCAAAGACACCCTCACAAAGGCAACTGGAGTGTTTCACCAGCTATCTGGGCACCCCTTAGCCTAGTCAAGTTGACACAAAAATTCAACCATCACTCTTACTCTTTTCCAATCTCTTTTGCTGGATCCTCCTTATAAATTTTACATCTTGAATTTTTAAAACCCTATAGATCATTTTTCAGGCCTTTTTTTCTATCTACCTTCCATAGCTTCTACACCTTCTTGGCGGTCTTATCCAGATTCAAGTTTAAAGAGACTCTGATTGGTGTACCCAGTACAGACTTCTTTTCTAAAAAGCTGTCATACCTGTTTCATTTTTTCCACTAAACTTAATACTTTATAACACACTATAGAACAATTATTTTATTTCAATCTTCTCTTATTGAATGTAAACTTTATAGAAGTAATTATTTATGTCAATTACTCACTGCTTATCCTAACGCTTGGAATATTGCTTGTTCAGGGCAGACACTCAATAAAGGTTTGGTTTTATTTTCAGCAGCATGGGAAGAGTCAGGAGTCCATAAAACAGGCAAAGACAATTTCATCATAGTCTCAGAAGTCCAAGAGTTATTCAAACACATTTCAAGGGCAATCAGTGTACTTCATATTCACAACTGTCACTAAGTCCATGATAAACTTGAAAGTCAACAACTTCCTTTCTTAGATTTTTTTAAATGACTGTATTGTCTAATTCAAAGTTACTTTTGGGGAGGGCTCCCTGTGCTTTAACGAGCATCTGCTAGAATTGAGAAACTGGTCCTCCATTTCCTTTTTGCAGTTCATTTATTTCACATTTAGGAGTCACCATATGTTTAATCCACGATAACATTCTAGAATGTGAACTAAGACAGCAGATGTGTAGGCACCTCGGAGTGGCAAAGCTTTATTTTTTTATCCTTTATGTTGCTTGGCTACTGTCATTGTATATGATGTAAAAGGTGGCAATTTATATACAGACTCAGGATGGTATGTGTGAACATGAGTAATGCCCTCTCTAATTGGTCCAGAATCGTTTCACTTGCTTTTGCTTTAAGGAGTGTTGTTAACTAGGAGGGAGTCCATTGTGTCCACAGTGAGTAGAGCAGACCTGCCTCTAGCAGTTCAGAGGTTAGCCAGTGGGATTCCAGATTGATTCTCAACCAGCAGCCGAACAAGGCAGCGTAGCTCCATAGATCCAGATGTGTGAGCTGTGCTTGTTTTCCTGCTTATTTTTCTTTTTTCTTTCTCTTCTTTTTACATGTATTACTATCATGAGTCATTCACCTAAAGTCTAGAGAGAATTAGTAACTAGTTCTTATACTTAATAATAATAATAATAAAATAAGACTGGTAAAGTGGTTCAAATAATCATACCCAGAATGCTTGGGTTTAAACTGTCACCTGAGTACCCACCCCTCCCCATCATTACCAAAAGCAAAAGCAGAAGAAACAAGAAAATAAATGGAAAACTTGAATGAATAAAGAGGTACATTACTCTTGCGATGTTTTACTTTCTTGCTTTTAATGGCCAGTCTGTAACCCCTCATCGCATTTTCTATACCCTTACTTAGAAGAAAATTATTTTTAATGTTCCATATTAAAAATGGTTGTAAATGTACTCCACTGTTGATAAGTTTTAAAACCACATTTCATACTAACTACCACAGAGTTATCTGTTTGTAAGTGATGGTTAAAAAAGCAAAACCTTAAATAATACTCTTTGGAAAACTAGAAATTAATTGCCACACAATTACTAGTTAAGTGGAAATGAAGTAAATAAGAATAGAGAAATAATTGCTGCCTTTAGGTGATTTCATGCCAGCAACCCCCCCGAGACTAAACATTTTCTCTCAAATTGCCTTTTAAAGTTGTATCACATTGTGAAGTGTGTCTTTTAAAACAGTTAATAACATAACTTAGTATGCAAAATCTTTGATCATATTCTCTTGTGTATATTTCAATGGATCCTTAGATTCTGTTTTACCAAGCATAATTACTCATCAAATTGTAATTTCTTTTTTATTGCTATTGAATACTTTTTCAGATACTCAAAATTTTGAGACAAGTGTTTCCCTCTTAAAAAGAGAGTTTGAATGTCTTTAGTTTACTGTTGAAGTGCTTTTTGGGGGGTATTCCATTCAATCCTTGCTCAACATCCTGTGTGTTACTTTGAGGAGCTGACTTCAATTCCCTTGTAACAAAACCAACACCAACTGGGAATCACAATTGGAGCTATCGCTGTCATGAGGCAAGGGAACAAAAAGCTTTCAAGAATAAAATATATCCATCCTCCTACTCAGGGAGACATTTCCTCAGCAGAATTATACCACTTTTTGTTGTTGTTGTTTGAGGCAGAGTCTCACCGTCGCCCAGGCTGGAGTGCAGTGGTGTGAACTCGGCTCACTGCATTCTCTGCCTCCCAGGTTCAAGTGATTCCCATGCCTCAGCCTCCCGAGTAGCTGGGGTTACAGGTATGCACCACCATACCCAGCTAATTTTAGTATTTCTAGTAGAGACGGGATTTCACCATGTTGGCCAGGCTGGTCTCGAACCCCTGACTTCAGGTGGTCTGCCTGCCTCAGTCTCCCAAAGTGCTGGGATTACAAGCATGAGCCACCATGCCAGCCTACACCTCTTTTTGGTGTTAGTTCCAGCTAGAGGTTCTTTCTCTATCCTCCATCCTCCAGGCTGGGATTTATCACATTTACTTATTTGTTCAATGTTTCCTTCCTAGCTTATAAGGTTCCTAGTTTAACGCCATGAGCTATTATAAATATTGAATTTGGATTTCCAGGCTTATAAGACAAGCATTAATATTCTACCTGTTGCATTTGGTGGCCAAGTCTAGGGAAAAAAATATAACTTACATACATCATTTTTTCTATATTAAGACATTGTCTATTATCTTCCTCTCAATAAGAAAAAATAAAATATTGACTCATTTAAAGTACACATTGATTTAAGATATATTCTGATTTCATAAATGTAAAGATAAAAAATATTTTCAATAATAAAAAATATGGTAATTGTTGATAAACCTTGATTCTTCATGCAACTTGGGGAGAGTTGATGAGATACAGTTTTTCTTGCTTTCTCCTTTTTTCCTCACTATATGAATCATTCCTTCTTTCACTATAACTGAAACCCTGTCTCTGGATGTGGGGTGGGGGAAACCTAAAGATATTTAGAAAGTAAAGCTTGGATAGAGCTCACTCTCCACAACGTTTCTACTTTAGAGAAAAATTGAAAATTTCAAGATTTGTTGCTCTCCATCAAATACAACTCTCAGGCACTAAGAAATCATTTATGATGAAAAATAAAAGAAGAAAGATAAAATGAACTTTGGGAATTTGAGGTGAAGACTATCCACCTTAGAATTTACAGACTGGAACATACCTTAAGAAGAAACACTTTTATGGCCTCTAAGATTTATGATCTACTGGTACACTGAAAATAATCAGCCGTGAGAATTCAAAGTTACTTGTATAGCACCCATTGGGTGAGCAAATTTTATTCAGGCCATAAATTTCACTGAAAAAAATGAATGAAGGCTGATGAAAAACTTCATGCTCTCAAAGAAAAGCAAAATCAAATAAAACAAAATTTGCCCAGAAAACCCAATCATCCCAGAGAAAGGTAATGTTTCAGGATCACACAGACAAATATCCTCATGCAGATATCAAGAAAGAGACACTGAAGGCACATACTGGTTTTTCAAAGTCAAATCTTCAAGCCCAGGAAATTGAAACAGAAGAAATACAAAGGAGTCCCAAGAGATATAGGTTTATATGGAGTTTCTTCGAATGGATTTTGAAGTTCTTTGAAAAAAATGGCATAACTGCCAGGAAAAATACTTGTCTATCTGTGCAGATTATACTTGCAATAACTTACTTTAAAGTATTCTGTTACCAAATGATTATTACTTGACTTTATTTCATGATAGGTATATGTCAAAGTGCAGATGTACATATAGCTGTGTGTGTAATGCTATAGAAAGTGTTCTGTAAGACTTTCTTTGTTCTTGTCTGTCACAACGTATCCAAATTTCCCACATTGTAAGGGAACATAATGCCCAGGGATACTTTGACTATGAATTAAATATCAATCTTTTTAAACTTTGAAGATGAATGGCAATGTATATGTTTAGCACCATACATGTTTCTAGTCATTGAGAGCAGCTCTCACAGGTGAATAAAAAGAAAAAAAAACTGGTTTTACCTTATCTGAGTCAAAATTTAAACCTGGTGTTTATGAAGATTCAGTTTGTGAAGGTTGCTGTCTCTTAGGCATGGGTATTCTGCTTGAACTATATTTGTTAGTTTTAGGTTGCTCAGCCTGGAAAAGGAATCTCCAGGAACACGTTTATTTCTTCATTTCTCTCTGCACTTCAGAAAACTTATCATTTGTGCTCTTTCAGAGAAAGGGAAGAGAGTCAAACTCCTTATCTAATGAACCTTACCCTGGTTACATGCAATGAATAGGATTAGGTGATGTGTTCATCAGCAGAGTGTATGCTAATAGAAAATTTTGTATTATACCTACTGCGTTTTGTCTTCTCAAATTTAGTCACCATTAGGATAGAAATAAGCTATACTGAATATTTAAAAACAAAATAGTGTGACATTAGGTTTTTGAATGTTTAGGTAGCCATTAAACATCTTCTACAATAGAGATCCAGATCTATTCTAATTAAGAAGAAATTTTAATAACTTCTCTTAAAGAGAGAAAGGGGTGGGGGAAGCATAGTTGCATGGGTTTTTAATGACTCTCCCTGCAAAGCAATCTCTAAGTCTACCAAATGGCATGTCCTTGGGAAAGAGAAAGGAAACACTTAAAAAGAGAATGTGGTTAAAGAGCAATAGAAGTAAGCATCACATCAAAGGAAAAATGAACTGATGAAAGCTTCAGGCAGGAACACTGAATGAGAACATGAACTGTTTATGCAGATGTGCTTTCCTTTATGGAAGTCTCATGTGCCTCAGATGTGAATCCTCTTCCTTAGAAATAGCTTCTGGAGTTCAAAGATCATAAAGCACAGAACTGGTGTTTATAATTGGCATCTCTCTCCATTTTCTCCATTTTTTTATGTAGACTAGCTAACAGATTGACACTCTGCTGATCAAACAGATTAAGTGTTAACTTGAGTTAAAACCATAGAGCAATAAAACTTTTTTTAATAGCAAAATAATTCAAACGAGAGGTTTGCTTCAAAGTAGTTGACTTGAGATATTCCAACTTACTCTAGTGACCAAAATATATTTCTAAATTTTCATATGTATGAACACTGTTTGCTGACTATTATCCTTGATACTGAATTATGCTAAAATTAAAGAGATAGAGACACAGTGTTTTACCTGGAGTTAATTGTCAATGTATTTAAGATGCTTAAATAATTACACATGTGCCAGGCATGGTGGCTCACTCCTGTAATCCCAGCACTTTGGGAGGCAGAGGTGAGCAGATCACCTGAGGTCAGGAGTTCTAGACCAGCCTGGCCAACATGGTGAAAACCCATCTCTACGAAAAACACAAAAATTAGTGGGGTGTGGTGGCACGTGCCTGTAATCCCAGACACTCAGGAGGCTGAGGCAGAAGAATCACTTAAACTCAGGAGGCAGAGATTGCACTGAGCTGAGATTGTGCCACTGGACTCCAGCCTGGGAGACAGAGCAAGACTTCGTCTAAAAAAAATAAATAAATAAAATAAAAATAATTGCACATGTAAAAACATACATTTAAATAAATGTTACGTTTTAATGAAAAAACAGGATCAGGGTTTAGAGTTAGAAGGTCAGGGTGGGAGAAATATTTTCGTCACAGTAAGACCAAAGACAGAGAGATGTCGCAGACAAGTTGTCTTGAACTATTTATTGACATGGTTTGTATTAGGATATGAGGTTGGAGAAGCATATTGCCAACACGTTGTGAAAGGACTTTTTATGTATTATTTTCTCATCTGTAAAATGAAAGTATCACTTTTCTATCTGTACTTTATTAGAATACCCTGAGACGTTAAAGAAAAAAATATATGGGTAAATGCTTTACAAAATTAGAGTTATACCAACAGATCTAATACATGAAAAAAATGTAAAAACAATATGCAATCGATTGTAAAAAGAAATAGTCCGTAGAAATTCAATGTAGTGTTAAGTTAAAGGCTTCATGAATGTGGGGAAGCTTGGATTGGGAGGTGGAAACGTGGAGGCAGATGGTTGTAGAAGTTGAATGAAGAGGATGGATTGGCTAGGATAGTTGTATGTGAGAGCCTCCCAGGGCCATGGCACTTGTTCATTTACTTGAATATCAGTCAGCAGCTTGTGCCGTGTGGTGCAGGTATGTTCTAGCTATTTTCCTCCTAGACACACATAAGCATTGAAATGCTAATTTCCTCTCTAGTTTATACTGTAGAATGTAATTTCCTGTAACCTTGTAACCATTTAACTCTCAGTAGGGAAGTGTAAACTCTATGTATTCACTAATGGATCAACTTTGCTCATAATTGGCCATTAAAAACAGCATTTCTTTTTTTATTGACAACTATATTTTGGTCTACCATCATTTACATATATACCATCTATTTCAGATTCTAAAATAGGTACATAAGTTGCTTTGTCCAATGTATATTTGATTCTGACTGTGCTATTTAACAGCTATTGAACCATAGACAAAATGAACTCCCTATGACTTATATTTTCTGTGAAAAATGGAGATAATGATAACTCCTTCCTTTTTGATTACTGTAAGGATTGAGACAATTCTTTTAAATTTCTTAGTATAGTGCCTGGATCATAGCAATCACTCAGAAAATGGTATCTGTTAGTATATATGATGGTAATTCTAATGGCATTTGCTCTAGATCTACTGTAGGTAGTAATATTTTATACAAACTCTCTCATATATTACTGGTACACGTGAATGCAATACTAATAAACCAAGTCTCCCTAAAGCAAGATCTCATCAAAGATATTCTCAATAGTCTTTCATATTGAAGGTGGATTCTTGCCAGAATGAACAACTGGAAAATTGTGAAAGTGGCTAAAAATATTGTACTGAATAGGATCTCACAGTTCCTTTTGTGAGTTTGTTGGACTAGCAAGTTTCTATACTTACTGACCTTTAAATTTGGGCTGGCTCCTGTCTACTCACTGTCTGTGATAAAATGAATTCTGATAAAATGATTCTGTGGATGTGAAAAGTAAACCAGAGGCACTAAAGAACTTTGCGTGGTTTAACATAACTTTTCTTACCTTATTAATTGTGACTTCAAAGTAAAGATATTCAGGAAGAGAATATAAACAAATGCTATTCATAATGTTGGAAAGGGAGAAAGTTTTTATAAGCAGGACAGGAAAAACAGAAATCTAATAGAAAATATTGACAGGTTAATATACCTGAAGATGAAACTTCAAATTATATATATAATTATTCTATGTAATATATAAATTGTTCCTATAAATACATATATTTATCATATATAATTCTATATAAAATATATAATATATAGTAAAGATGAATTATATATATAATTATACATATATTATTAAAGGAACAAAAGACTAGTTTTACCTTACCTTGGTCAAAATCTAAACCTAGTGTTTATGAAGATTCAGTTTGTGAAGGTTGCTAACTCTTATGCATGGGTATTCTGCATTAACTATATTGATTATTTTTAGGTTGCTCAGCCTGGAAAAGGAATCTCCAGGAACATATTTATTATATGATATGTAATTATATAATTATAAATTATATAATTAAAATGTAAGTCATATATTATGCAACAAATATAATATAAATATATAAATATATTTATAGAAACTATTTATTACATGAAATAATCCTGGCTTTGAGATATACATCTACATATATCTCAATATAGATACATGTATATATATATATATATATCTCAATATAGATATATGTGTATATATATACATCTCAATATAGATATATGTGTATATATATATATGTTACATAAAAGAATCCTGGTTTTGAGATACATATATTTTATATGTCAGGATTATTTTATGTAAGTATATAGTTTCTATAAATGGGTAAAAAATACAAAAATGAACTATAGGTAATTCATAGAAAAAATTCAAAATGATTAATCAGCATAAGAAAAGACATTTAATGTTACTAATAACAAAAACTCAAAATATTATGAGACACATTGCTTTTTAAATTTGTAAGACTTAAAAAGAATAACACAATCCAGTGCTATAGGAAATGGCCTTTGACAATCTTGTCTGTTTTCCTCTATTCTTTCCTGGGCTAAAGGTCTTGTATTTGCTACAGTGTGAAGGTAGGAATAGCACAATATAAAATAAACAAATTGTGTTATTTTTTAAAAGTAATATATTATTGAGGATTTTTTTAAGCCTGATGAAGATGTTACCTCACAATGCTTTGAAGTCATGGACTGAATAAAGGGATAATGGAAGTTACTAAATAAACTTTCTAATAAAAATTCTAAAAAAGCATACCTTTTTTTTTTTTGCAAATTGAACATTTTTTCTCATTAAAAATTTGTTTCTTTGTTTGTTTTTTTAGATAGAGTCTCCCTCTGTCACCCAGGCTATTATTTAACAAACAGAAATCAAACATTACAGAAAAATTTGGAGAAAAATATCATCTTCACTCCCAACATCCAGAGATAAACTGCAATCTTTCTCACCTTTTATCTTTTCAAATATAACGTACTTGTATCTCTAAATAAATAAAACTAACTTGGCCGGGTGCAGTGGCTCCCACCTGTAATCCCAGCGCTTTGCGAGGCCAAGGTGGGAGGATCAAGAGGTTAGGAGATTGAGACTGTCTTGGCCAACATGGTGAAACCCCGTCACTACTAAAATACAAAAAATTAGCTGGGCATGGTGGCGCATGCCTGTAATCCCAGCTACTTGGGAGTCTGAGGCAAGGGAATCACTTGAACCCCAGAGGCAGAGGTTGTGGTGAGCTGAGATCACGACACTGCACTCCAGCCTAGCGACAGAGCAAGACTCTGTCTCAAAAAAATAAATAAATAAATAAAAATAAAAAAACAAAATCAACTTGTTCCATATTATTTTATAACCAGCTTTTTATTTAACAATTCATTGTGATAGTTTTATATGTCAATAACTATGGGTCTTCATAATTTTTGATAGTTGAATATCATCCCATTATATGATCATAGCTCAAATTATTTACCTAAACTCCTATTGATGGATATTTGAGTTTATTCTCTAAAAGTTGGACCTGACACCCTTTCAAGGAAGTGAGCAGTCCTTTAATGAAAGATATTCAAGAGAGAACAAATGAAAGTAATGGTAAGATACCAGTGTGATTTGTTCAACTCAGATTATTTTTGACCACAAGGTTCTGTATTCTAATTTTCATTTGTAATAAAATTTGAAATATAGAAGTGTGATGTCTCTAGCTAGCTTTGTTCTTTTTTCTCAAGATTGCTTTGACTATTTTGGTGCTTTTGTGGTCTCATACAAATTTTTTGTTTTTGTTTTCTATTTCTGTGGAAAATGCCATTGGACTTTAAATAGAGATTGTACTGACTGTGTAGATTACTTTGGTTAGTATGGCTATTTTAACAATATTAATCCTTTTAATTCATTATTGTAGGCTATCTTTTAATATATTTATATTTTCAACTTCTTTAGTCAATGTTTTATAGTTTTCGGGGAACAGATCTTAAATCTCATTGGTTAAATTTATTCCTAACTATTTTATTCTTCTGGATGCATTATAAATGGAATTGCTTCATTAATTTTTTTAGATACTTTGTTGTTAGTGTATAGAAAGGCAACTGATTTTTCTGTGTTGATTTTATATCTTACAACTTCCCTGAATTCATTTTTTAGTTCTAACGAGTTTTGTTCTTGTGGAGTTTTTAGGGTTTTCTATATATAAGATGATGCCACCTACAAACAGATATAATTTTACTTATTTTTTATTTTAATTTTGATGTTTTAATTTTTAAATTTTTTTTCCTGACTAATTGACCTGACTAGGTCTTTCAGTACTATGTTGAATAGAAGTGGCAAGAGTTGACATTGTTATCTTCTTCTTCTTCATTTTTTTTTTTGTTGTTGTTGTTAGATGAAGTCTCCCTCTATCACCCAGGCTGGAGTGCAATGACAAAACCTCGGCTCATTGCAACCTCCGCCTCCTGGGTTCAAGAGATTTTCCTGCCTCAGCCTCTCAAATACTGGAATTACAGGCATCTGCCACCTTGCCTGGCTAATTTTTTGTACTTTTAGTAGGGACTGGGTTTCACTATGTTGGCCAGGCTGGTCTCAAGCTTCTGATCTCAGGTAAGCTGCCTGCCTCAGCCTCTGAATGTGCTGGGTTTACAGGCATGACACACTGTGTCCGGCCTTATTCCTCATCTTAGAGGAAGAGCTTTCAGCTTTTTACCATTGAGTAAGATGTTAGCTGTAGGCCTTTGATATATGGTTTTTACTATATTGAGGTACATTTTCTCTATAAATACTTTGGTAAAAATTTTCATTAAGAATGTATGTTGACTTTTCCCACCTATTGGGATCATTATATAATTTTCATCCTTCATTCTGTTAATGGGGTACATCATAATGATTAATTTATATATGTTGAACCATCCTTGAATTCCAGGGATATGTCTCATTGATTACGTTGTGAGATCCTTTTATTGTGCTATTGAGTTCAGTTTGCTAGAACAGTTGGCCATCCATATCCATGGGTTCGTCATCCAAGGATTCAACCAACCACAGATGAACAAAATTGCATTTGTACTAAACATGTTCAGACTTTCATTTCTTGTCATTATTACCTAAACAATATAGTATAACAGCTACTTACATGGCATTTACATTGTATTAGATATTATAAACAAGCTTCAGAGGACAAAACATACAGGCAGGTATATATCTGCTTATATGCAAATGCTATGCAATTTTATATCAGGGATTTTAGCATCTATGGATTATGTTATTTGTGGAAGATCCTGGAAACAATACCCCACGGATATTGATGAATGGCTGTATTTTGTTGAGGATTTTTGCATCTATGTTCATCAGGGACATCGACCCGCAATGTTCTTTTCTTATGGTGTCCTGGCCTGGCTTGTTATTAGGATAATGCTGGCTTCATGAAATTAGTTTGGAAGTATCCCCTCATCTTCAATTTTTTGGAATAGGTTAAGAAGAATTGACATTTATTCTTTTTAAAAAAGGTAGAATTCACCAGTGAAGCCGTCTGACCTTGAGCTTTTCTTTGTTGGGAAATTTTTGGTGATTGATTAAATCTCCTTATTCATTATTAATTTGTTCATATATTTTATTATTTCATGGTTCAGTCTTGGTAGTTTGTATGTTTCTAGGACTGCATCCATTTCTTCTAGGTTACCCACTTTCATGGCATATGATTATTACAGTAGTTTCTGATGGTCCTTTGTTTTACTGTGGTGTCACTTGTAATGTCCCCCTCTTTCATTTACAATTTTATTCATTTGAGTCTTCACTCATTTTTTTTCTTAATTAGTCTAACTAAAGTATTGTTAATTTTATCTTTACAAAAAATAATTCTCAGTTTTTTGGATCTTGTCTGTTTTTTTAGGTTTTTATTTCATTTATTTCTGTTTTAATTTTTATTCTTTTTTTCTTCTGGTAACTTTGGGCTTACTTTGCCCTATTTCTCATTCTTTGTGATATAATGTTAGGTTGTTTATTTGAGATCTTTCTTCTTTTTTAATGTAGGCTTTTATTGCTCTAAACTATCCTCTTAAAACTGCTTTTGCTATATTCCATAAGTTTTGGTATGATGTGTTTCCATTTTCATTTGTTTCAAAATTTTAAAAAACAATTTTTAAAACTTTTTCATTGACCCATAGGTTGTTTAGGACTATTTTATTTAATTTTCATATATTTGTAAATTATCTAAAATTCCTTCTGTTATTTATTTCTACATTGATATTATTTTTGGAGGAAAAATACTTGATTTAATTTTAATCTTAAATTTGTTAAGGCTTGTTTTGTGCCCTAACACATGATCTATTCTATAGGATGTTTTGCACCCACTAGAAAATAATGTGTATTCTGTTGAGATTGTATGGAATGTTCCATATTTGTCCATTAGATCCATTTGGTCTAAAGTGTCCAAGTCCAATGTTTTCTTAATTTTCTGTATGAAATGATCTATCCATTTTTAAAAGTGAAGGACTGAATTCCTCTATTATTATTTTATTGGACTCTATCTTTCCTTGCAGATCTTTTAACATTTATTTTATATATGTAGATGCTCCAATATTGGGCACACATATATTTACAATTGCTATATCCTTTGATGAACTGGCCCTTTTATCATTACATAATGTTCCTCTTAGTCTTTTTTATGGTTTTTGACTTAAAGTCTATTTTGTCTAATGTAAGTCTAGCCACTTCTGCTCCCTTTTGATTTCCATTTGTATAAAATATCTTTTTTCATCCCTTCATATTTCGTGTATATGTGTATATATATATATACACTTTTAGTGTAAAACTGAGGTTAGTCTCTTTTAGGCAGCTTATTGTTGGGTCTTTTTTTATCTGTTTAATTACTTTACTTCTTTTTTTATTGGACAATTTAATCCATTTACGTTCAAGGTAACTGTTGATATGTAATAACTTATTGCCATTTTGTTAGTTTTTTGCTAGTAGTTATGTAGAAACTTTGTTTCCTTCCTCTGCTCTTGCTGTCTTCTTTTGTGCTTTGATGGTTTTCTGCAGTTGTATGCTTTGAATCCTTTCTAGTTTCATTTTGGTGATTCTACTAAAGATTTTTGCTTTGTGGTTATCGTGAGGCTTACACAGACCATCTTGTAACAGCATATTTCAAGCTGATAACAATTTAACTTTGATTTCATTCAACAACTCTACACTTTTATTTCCCCCAACACACACTTTATGTTTTCGATGGCAGAATTACATCATTTTTAAAATATGATCCCTTAACAATTTATTTTAGCTATAGTTGTTATTAATAGTTTTGTCTTCTAACCCTTATGCACCATCATTACAGTCCTAGCATGTTCTAAATATGGCTGTGTTTTACTTATACCACTGAGTTTTGTGCATTTGTATGTTTCATATTATTAATTAGGGACGCATTTGAAGCAGTAGTCACCTCTTCCCAGTCTTCCCAAACAGGTTTTGCAGAGAAAGCCCTTTACCAATCAGCCCATCCGGAGATTGTGTATGGGCCAGCAGGTGGCAACCATGACCAAGTCTGCAGCCAGGTTTCCCAGGTAGGCTAGCCAGGTGCCTGGGTTCATAGTGGCCTTCTCGTCACTGGAGTCCCATGGGGCAAGACTGGACTTGGCTCACAGATTCTGGCCTAACCTCGGTCTGCAAGGACAGCCTTGTACTCTTGACTACTGGTGGCAGCTTGAAACCCCAATATGTGGTGCCTGGCATTATAACTGAGTCCACTGGTTGGGCCTGAAACCCGAATATATAGTGAAATCAGATGCTGACTTTATTATCCTTTCCCCATGGGACAACACTGAGGCAGAAGGAATTTTTCTTGACACTGTGCTGAAGACTTGGGGGAGGGGTGACTTGGGTAAATTGTCAGTGTTCTTCCTATTCTCTTCAATGCATATTTTTTCATTATTTGCTTTACCCATGTGCTGTAATCTCCTACGATGATTCTGGATTTGTAGTGAAGGTATTTTTGTGTGTGTATGGTTGTCAAATCAGTGTGCCTGTGAGAAGGCCTGGACTGGAAGCTCCTATTTTGCTATTTGCTGACATCACTCTTGGATGAACCCTTCTGAGAAGCTGTGACTGACGGAGACAGGCAGTTGGGAGCTGAGATATATTAGTGTTCTTACAGAGAAAGCCCATTGACTTATTTGCTCTAGTTAAGAATGTGGCCTTGTTACATCCCTAGGTTCATTAATTCTCAGATTCTGTGACCCACTTTCTTATTCTTCCAATAAACATTCATTTTTGCTGAAGCTACCTTGAATTGGCCTCTTATCTATTATTATATCATAACTACAATGTCTCAGGAGTGAATCAGCATTTCATTACCTCGGAGTATGCAAGTTAGCCAAAGGTGAGATAATCTAAGTTGGACTTGACCATGGGGAGTTCATGTTTTTTCTTGTTTCTTGGTCTCTTCCTGCGCTGAGCAAGCTAGCCGGGGCATATTCTTCTCATGAAAAGTGCAGAGGAACAAGAGAACAAATGGAATAAGCAAGGCTTCCCGAAGTTTAGGCTGTGAGCCAGCATGCTGGCACTTCCTAGTTTTATCAGCCAATGGAAGTCTCCGTGAGCAATGCAGAGGTAGGAAAGTACACCCCGTACATAGTAAGAGGGTGCTACATTATTATATGGCAGAGAACATAGATACTGTGAAGAATGAAGAATTGTGGTCAATAGCACAACTAAAACAGTTAGCTTCCTATTACTCCAATTAAAGGGTTTCTTAATTAATACAGACAGAGGTCACATTCCATTGTAACTTTGGCCTATTTTATAGTTCTAGCTATCTGATATCTAAATAAATCTTGAAAAATTTGAGAAAAACTATGGGTTTTTTTACACCAGTATATCTGGTTTGAGTGATGATTTGCCTTTCTCTCTTCTCCACTGAAATGAGGAGCTGAATCTTGTTTTTCTACAAAATGTTTATTTTTAATAAAAGAAAAAAAGATTCTATTGCCTGTTAATCTTAGTTCTTCCCATAATTTCTTTTGAAACATTTGGAATTGGTTTGGCTAAAAGGAAAAATGAAGTTTTAAAATGTTAGCTGGCAGTGTTCTAACATATTGTAAAACAAACAAAACCAAAGTCCATGGCCACCCATGCTGGGAGTTACTGCTTTGGCCTACATGATTAGTCAAAAGCCTCTCCCAGGCATTCTGTATATTTCATTGGAAAATCTGAGCAGGGGACAGCAAAGAAGCTGCATGTTGATATTTGGGCTTTCGACACTATCTGTATGGTCACTTCTTATATCTATACAAGCTTTAACTTTAGGATACTTCTTCTTCTTATTATTTATTATCATTATTATTTTGAGATGGAGTCTTGCTCTGTTGACCAGGCTGGAGTGCAGCGGCATGATCTTAGCTCACTGCAAACCTTCACCTCCTGGGTTCAAGCCTCCCAAGTAGCTGGGACAACAGGCATGTGCCACCTTGCCTAGCTGAGTTTTTTTTGTTTTTTTAGCAGAGACGGGGTTTCACCATGTTGTCCAGGCTGCTGTTGAACTCCTGATCTCAGGTGATATGCCCTTCTAGGCCTCCCAAAGTGCTGGGATTACAGGTGCAAGCCACTGTACCCAGCCAAGATACTTATTATTTTTGTAAAAATTAACATTAAATGTTAGGGGAAAAGACTAAGTGCTTATGTCTGAGAATCACATAACATTTGGATCACATTTTGGTTCTGCAATTTTCTGGCTGTGTAGCTTTAGAAAACTTGACCTCCCTGAACTGAAGTTTCCTGGGAAATATAATTTATAATATGTACTTTATAGAGTTGTTGTGAAAATCAAGAAAATATTATGAGCCAAACTCCTGGCACATAGGAAGCACTCAAGAAATGAACTTATTAGTAGGAAGTTTTATGTAGTCTATTAGTCAACTTTTGCTGACAACTATAAAGGTTTATTTCTTACTCACATTTCATGTTGTTCAAGGGCTAACATGGGCTGTGTTCCATACCTTTTTCATGCTGGCATCTACGGACAAATGAGAAGTACGCGTATTTTTGCACATTGGCATTACTGTAGCCAGGGAAAAATGAGAGATGGTGAAACCACATCATAACCTTTAAAACTTGTGCTTGGAAATGACAAGGGTGACTTTCATCACTTCCATTCACATTACATTGTCCAAAGCTAGTCATGTGCCTGAACCTACCTCCAGTTAAGTAGGAAGTACAAGAATCTACCATAGGGACAGACTCAGTAGGGAGCAACTGGATGTGAATATTTTATAAATATGCAACATGCATTTGTGGGTTTGTCTATTTGTGAGAGATCCAACATTTATATGTGAGTGGGAAACTGCACAAGAAATGGAGATTGGAAATCTGCCTTCTGATTGTGCCACTGAACTAACATTGTGTTCTTTGGAAATTAGTGTCTTCATCTCAAACATCAAGTTGTTTACTGCTCTAAAATGCAAATGTTAATGTGAATTTATTTTTGTGGATGGAGGATAGAATTAAGTTTAATATGTGAATACAGGGCATAAATTTCATTTAAACTACGTGTTATGGCAAGGCACTATCACTGAATGAGTTTGTGCATAGGAAGCAAACATAAAGAGTGTCTGCCATTGTTTACTTACTGAGCATACACTGGGTACTACTCTCTGCTCCCTTGATGCATCAAATAATAAAACTGGCCCAAATCCCTACCCTCCTAGAACTAGCATTCTTGTTGGAAACATAGACAATAAACTCTAATAAGTAAATAGAGAGAATAACAAGCTTAGTGGTCTGGAGAAAAGAATTAGGGGCTCAGGAGTATAAGAACGGAGAGGCAAGGACCAAGAGCTTTCTATTTAACTAGAATGATCAGTCAGAGTGAAATTGTATTGTAAAAATAACTTTTGAGCAAAGATTTTAAGGAGATGAGGAGAGAGTACATTCCACATAACAGGAACAGCCAGAGAAAACACTGTGTGCCTATTGTATTTGAAGAACACCAAGAAGGCCAATATGGATTAAAGTAAATGCCCGACAGGACAAATATAGCCATGAACTACGTAATACTGTTTGATCAATGACAAACCAGTCTACCATGGTGCTCCCATAAGATATAATGAAGCTGAAAAATCCCTATCTCCTGTTGACCTAGTAGCTGTTGTAACATCGTGGTGCAATTATGATTTTGTAAAACAAATTTAGTGTAGCTTACATATGCAGTGTTTATAAAGTCTACAGTAGTGTACAATAATTTCCTAGGCATGCAAATTTACTCACTACTCTACTGACTGACTCACCCAGAGCAACTTCTTGTCCTGCAAACTCCATTCATGGAAAGGGCCCTATACAGGTGTACCATACACAATATTTTTACTGTAACTTTTCTATATGTAGATACAAAAATACTTACCATTGTGTTACAATTGCCTACACTATTGAGTACAATAATATGGTGTACAGGTTTTTACAGGTTTGTAGCCTTGGAGCAATAGGCTATAGTATATGGCCTGGGTGTGTAGCAGGCTATGACATCTAGGATCGTGTAAGCACAATGGCTCCTCAGTATTTGTGGGGGATTGGTTCCAGGACTTCCCATGTATACCAAAATCCATAGAAGTTCAAGTTCCTGATATAAAATGGTGTAATATTTGCATATAATACATGTAACCTATACACATTGTCCTGTACACTTTAAATCATCTCTAGATTACTTATAATGCCTAATACAATGTCAATGCTATGCAAATAGTTATACTGTATTGCTTAGAGAATAATTATAAGAAAAAAAATTAGTACATGTTTAGTACAGAGACAACGCTCTTTAAAAAAATTATGATACATGATTTTTTGAATCCATGGGTGTGGAATCCATGGATATAGAGGGCTGACTGCATACACCGTGATGTTCACACAAAGACAAAATCGCCTAAACACACATTTCTCAGAATTATCCCCCCTTTGTTAAGCAGTGCATGACTGTAGGAGGAGATGAGTTCTGATAGATAAGGGGAGGAGGTGGTGTAGGCAAAAGGCCCAAAGGACCATTAAAGGCTTTTACTCTCAGTGAAGTAGTACCTCAGTCTATGGAAGATTTTTGAAAAGACCAGTGATGTGATTTCACTTGCTGTTTAGATGGTCAGTTTAACTACTGTGATGGGAATATACTGTAGGCATGACAAGTGGGAGTAGAAATACCATTTATGACACTATTGTGTGTTCCATACAGTGGATATTGGGGGCTTGGACCAGGGTGCTAGCAGGGAAGGTGGTAAGAAATGGATGGCATCTGGAGGTATTTTCATGGTAAAGCCAATAGTATTTGCTTCACGATTACTTTAGTAGGGTTGCTAGAAGACCAAAATTGGGAAGAAAGATGAAGAGTGAAATTATGGTCACCTAACATTTGAACTATTTATTGCACACACAACTAGAAATTCTGAGTAGGCAGTTGGATTTCAAAAGAGAGTTCTGCCCTAAAAATACACATTTGGGAGTCATTGAAACAGCTTAAAATGATGAGACTGGTTATGTTACCAAGGGAGTGACTGATAGAAAAGAAGAACAGAGTTTGAGTCCTGGGGCCTGTACAGATGGTTTCCAACTTACTACTTACGGTAGTTCAAGTCATAATTTCTTGACTGTATGAGGGTGTGAAAGCAATATACATTCAATAAAAACCACACATTGAGTACCTATACAATCATTCTTTACTTCTTACCTTCAGTACAGTATTCAATAAATTACATGAGATATTCAACATTTTAGTATAAAATAGGCTTTGTGTTAGATGATGCCACTCAACCCTAGGCCAATATAAGTGCTCTGAGTGCATTTAAGATAGGCTAGGCTAAGCTATGTTGCTTTGTAGGTTAGGTGGATTAAATGCATCTTTTGTCTTAAGATACTTTCAACTTATAAGGGTTGTAGTGAGAGGTAATCCCATTGTCAGTCAAGACACATCTGCATTGATTTTTCAGGCTGCCATAACAAAGTGCCACAAACTGGGTGACTTAAAACAACAGAAATTTGTTGTCACAGTTGTGGAAGCTGGAAGTCTAAGTCAAGGTGTTGGCAGGGCCACACTCTGTCTAAATCCTGTAGTGGTCTGCATGGCATTCCTCCCTCTTGTGTCCCTCTGTCTCTTTTCTTTGCTTTAAGAGCACCAGTCATACTGGATTAAGGGACCTCCTTACCCCAGTATGACCTTATCTTAACTAATTACCTCTGCAGTGACCCTGTTTGCAAACGAGGTCACTTCACCCTATCTTTTTAAAGGACATAATTTAACCTATAACAGGGACTTTACATTTTAAGACAAATAAGGTGTGCACTATTTTAAAATTGTAAAGATACAAACATCTTTACATAGTTCTTTATCAACATTTGTTTTCTTTATTATTTTGACCAATACTAGAGTTTCATTGTGCCACACATGGTATCATATGCATAGTCGGCACTCAGTACATATTTGTCATTTGACCTTTTAATATTTGTTTCATCTTCCAAAGGACTCCATAAATAGACCTTTGAATAGGAAGGGGAAAACAAAGTCCAAGTTTGTAATACTTGCAAGAAAAAAAAAAAGAGAGAGAGAAAAGCCACATTTGAAGAACTGTTAGCCTGTGATTAGAAAACCACTGAACTCTCAAATAAGCCTTTAAACTGAGGAGATAAAGAAATGTCATCTTAACAATGGATGAGCAGCTTAAGGATATTACACATGGCCTCCATGCTCCTCCGGGAAGATAAAAGAAGCAATTGCTCAAGTTGCCTCAGATAACTTTTCTGCATCTAATGAGCATCCCTCCGCCTCTTGGTCAGTCTAGACAGCTGATGTGCAGTAATAAGGTCAGTGCCGCGCTTTAGGGGGCACATCTTGTAGTAGATGCTACTTGCAGACCTGGCATGATCTGCCCCTTGACTAGGAACCCAACACATGGCTGTTCTCGCATTTACATATCGCTAGTCCCTACTGTCACTTCACCCTGTCAGGATGAAGAAAAAAAGGCATTATGCTTTTTTTTTTTTTTTTTCTGTTGCCTATGCTTGAATCAGGATTTTTCTTTTTAATAGAGAAAAAGAAAAATCTTAGAACATGACTATTTCTAGGTAGAGGTCACTTTTATTAACAGGCTTTATCTGTGATCTGTACTTTTTTTTTTCCCTCCCCCTCTGCCTAGCTGGCCACATTGCTCTTTGTAAGAAAGGAGAATAGCTGTGCTTTGGGCTCTGGTGTCATGGCTCTAGTCTACATGTTCAGCAACATAGGCATGAACCGGCCTCTTTCTGTCTGAATGGGGATTTGTTGCCTTCTTTTTATTCCTCTTCCTCTGTGTGTGTGTGAATGTGTGTGGGCTTGTGTGTGTGTGCATGTTTGTATGTGTGCTTGTGTGTGTGTGTGCATGTTTGTATGTGTGCTTGTGTGTGTGTTGTTGTATGTTTTGTTGTGTGTGCTTTTGTTGTGTGTGTGTGTGTATGTTTGTATGTGTGCTTGTGTGTGTGTGCATGTTGTGTGGTGTGTGTGTGCATGTTTGTATGTGTGCTTGTGTGTGTGTGTGCACTGTTTAATGAGGTTTTGTCAACAAGGGAGTCTTGTGATGTTTCCGTTCTGCAACGCTGGCAGTTCTAATATCTGGAGCTTCTCATTTAGAAGCCTTAATAAGTTATTTCAATTACCTTGTAAGGCTTAAGTCTGCAGCAAAGAGGGGAATTTTTTTTTTCTTCTAAGGTGAGATTACATTTAAATGATAATAGTAAGTGCCAAAGTAATGTGAATGCACATGCCAAAAGGGGTGATGCCCTTCTTGGCTCACTGGGTTTCCAGTGGGTGCTTGTCATAATTTATCAGCTGTAATCCCCTTTGCGGATTAGAGCAAAAGGACTCCCAAGTTGATAAGAGAACTCAGGAGGCCTTCCTGAAGTAGGCCCTGGGTAATGAGCTGACCCACATGTGTAGTTTGGGGGGTTTCATTCTGTTAGTTACTACTGAGGTCCAGCTCAGGCCCATCAGGTTTTTTGTAAATGGCATTAACTTCTATCTGTTTTTACCTTTCTTCTCTCTATGACCTCCCTTGTTTTCGTTGTTTAAAGACTATTACCTCTTCAGGGCGGCTCCAAAGATGTTGAGATTCCTTTCCCTAAAAACAGGACGTCTGTTTTATATAAAATCCCGTTCCATGTAGCCTCACCCACGTTTGCTTGTTTTCTTTAGCAAAGGCCAGATCTTAAAATAATTAGTCTTGGATGAGAAAAAAGGGATGGCCAGGAATGTCAGGGAGACATTGTAGAAAAAAAAATCTTACCACTTGATGTTAATATTTCTTATGCTTTTAAATTATAAAATGAGCTAAGAGGCAAGGGTACTATACACATGATTCACTCCAATCTTATCTGCTTGCTGTCTGCACATGCAGATACATTTTTGAAATTCTTAGGTTATTTCATGTATGTACACATACTGAGATATGTATCTGGATATTTAAAATGATTGAGGTGGAACATCAGTTGTGAACACATTTTCTCCATTTCTGTGTATTGAAAAGGAACAGTGGAGATGTGTCTTGTGTATGCTAGCTTTTAATGAAGGTAAAAGGGTATTTATTATTTTACATGGCCAATGTTTTTACATTTTATTTTTAAAAACACTTTCCATTTACGTCTTTATGAGCTTTAAAATTTTATTTTTTAATTGATCACTCTTAGTGAGTTCTAAAATTTCTCTGTTACATGAGGATTCATCTTGATATACGATATTAGATACACCTCTTTGAATTGGACATCGAGGCAGCCTACAAACGGCAACATAGGGCTTCTCAAAAAAGGATGGGGCTGGGTGTGGTGGCTCATGCCTGTTTTTCCAACACTTTGGGAGGTTGAGGCAAGAGGGTTGCTTGATCCCAAGAGTTCAAGGCTGCAGTGAGCTATGATCATGGCATTGTATTCCAGCCTTGGCAGCAGAGCCAGACACTGTCTCTAAAAGGAAAAAAAAGGATGAGCAACTGGCAATAGGTAAGGGTCATGAAATGTGGGCACTTCATCTTCTTTGTTTTTGAATTTAAAATTATCTTACTTTTAGAAAGGTTGTATGTCTATGTGATTCCAGTAATGTCAGAGGAGTCAAATTTCTATTGGTTTAATTTGCAAGAGAAAATACAAAAATTAGTATTTTAGGTCATCTTTAAAATCCAATTTGAAACAAGACTGTCTATCATACAAAGTGATACAATGACTGCAAACTTTTTTGCAGTACAATTGTTTACATTTTGTATCTTAAGGCAAAAAAAAAAAAAAAAGCCAGTACAAAATTAGTTGAAACCTCATGATGAAAGCAATCAAAGTTCAAGATATATCTTGGGGAGTAATTTGAGACTATGGTATTTGAGTTCAGCAAGCAAGATTAATCAGTCCACACTAGGAGTGTTTGTTTCCACCTTACTGATAAACAAACTCAGTCATAGAGCAAATAGATTCAATACTGGTTTTATGGAAATTGGATTAGTGATGAGCAAGCATTAAAATTGTTTATACTTCAAACTTGCTTCAGATCATCTGGCTTGTTTCCAGACCACATTTGAAACAAATGAGCAGGGTTATCCTATAAAATCACGTGACTTCTGGAGGTTTTTCTTTTCAAAAGCAAATGATACTTCTAATTCAGGCCACCATTTTTTTTTTTTTTTCCTGTGGCATTTGATCTCTGTGGTTTTTGCCTTCAGAACCACATGAAAACCAGAAACTTTAGAGATAGTTCCAAATCCTCAAAGTTTCTGATCTGGTTGGCCAGGGAACAGGCTCAGAGCAAGAAATTTGTGTGTGGAAGATTTATTGGATACTGCTCTTAGGAAAAGCACCCGTGAAAGGAAGAGAGGAGAGGAGGATTGGACAGCAGACCTGAGGTGATCCTTCAAAATTGTCTAGAATTGAGTTAAGGAGTTTGGGTGTTTGTATTCTGACAAAGGGGATTCCCAGTCATTAGAAGGTGGATGGTCCGCAAGGAAGAGTTCCCTTGGAATGAGACAAGTCCCAGGGAAAAAGGAAGGGTTCACCAGGTGAGCCATTAACAGCTTAAGGAATAAGTGATTCAGTCATAATGGGTGGTGTAAGGCATGTCACATCATCCATTTCAGCCCTCTTTTCCAAAAAGAGTGAGGTTTCCTGAGATGTGAGATTTTTAATTTAGAAAAGCCTAATATTAGAAATTGAGGTGAAGAGAAGTCAGGCAAAAAGGAAAACTTTAGGAGAAATTAAATTCTATTTTCACATTTTAGAAATAATATCTTCTTGCAAAAGCAAGAATCTTGGCTTGATAGAACTGGTATTCATAGGTAAGACAAGGCCCAGCCTAAAGAATATAGACCAAGGAATCCTAATGGCCAAACTGGAATTAAATTAGCCATCCTCTTCCCAAAATGCATCCATCCATGCTGGCATCAATATACGAAAAGTAAAATAGGTTTAAGGAAAAAGAGAAATAGTAGACACCAAGCCAAAGTAAGAGGAAGGAAATGAAGTGGAAAATTTTATTTGGAGAGATCTCCAAAGTCAAAAGAGATAATCATAATAATGATACTGACCTCTTATCTTACTTTCTTTCTTTTTCCTAAGGGCTTTTGTTTGTTGGTTAGTTCGGTTTTTCCCCTTCTCTACTCAAATTCAGAAATAAGATAAAGTAGGGAGCAAAGAGAGTTTTTGGATGATTAATGATATTGTGGACGCTGTATACACTGGGATTGAATCAAGAGACACAGGAATGTATTTTTTTTAATGATCCTAATTTACAATCTTACAATCAGTTCACAAATGATAAAAAATTTTAGCTGAATAGGAAGTAAGAGGTGATCTAATTTAATTCTATCATTTTCAGATGAAGAAACACATTCTAGAGGGTTCATGTAAATCAACCAATATTGAGGTGATAATTAGTAATGGGCTAGATTGAACTAACACAGATATAGTGCATTGTCTACTCTGTCAGCTGCTACACAAGGGCTTATGCCAGTTACAAGCTGTGCGACTTTAAGCAGCTTTCACAAGTTGTTTCCCTCCCTGAGAAGTGAAGATTATAATAATATCTAACTCATAGGGTTGTTGTGAAGATTAGCTGAGTCCAGTGCAACTAATATGCAGGATATTATACATAGTGAGCACAAAATAAACATCTTTTACCCTCATCCAGTGTCTACCTTTTAATTAACAGATACCTAGACTTTCCTTCCAAGAACACCTCTAAGTATTCTATGACCTTTTCTGATCACTTATATAAAGTGAAAGCAACAAATTGACTATCTCATTCTCCCAGAGCTTTTTGGGTAACTAACTTTCTCCATCACACAAAAATTGTAGGTTGGTGGCTGCCACCTTTCTTCTCTCTTCACATTTTACACATTGTTCTCAGATGAATTTCTCTAACTGAACATGCTAATTATGAAATTTCCCTGCTAAGAAAAGTTTCAGGGACACCTGTACTATCTATAGATAAAATCCGTACTCTGTAGTCTGGCATTCAGAGCTTTTTACAACTTGGTCCAATCTATTTTTCCCATCTTATTATTCATTTATTCTTCCTTCCTTCATTAAATGAATTATTCATAAGACACTATATGGCCAGGCACAAAGATACAATGAAAACCAGGGTCTACTTTTCTAAAACTTTTCAAACTAGTGAAAGACCTAATCCCTCCCCAGAAACATATAATAATTGCTTACCTACCTACTTTAAATGATGTGACTTTCTCTGTCTAGAATGCCCTGCCTTCTATATACACATGACTGAATCTTGTAATCTTGTCTACATTATCTCTTTCAATTAGGATTCTGTGATTCCTTGCAGCTAGTGGGCTACCTTTTTACTTTTTCGTATAGCACGTAAAAATTATTTTTTAAAATTATAGTTAACCATGTGCATTTATTAGTCTTTGCTAAACCTTTGCTAAAGTTGTGTGTTTGAACGATCTGTATGTATTCCATGCCTGTCATCATTGCTCTGCAAATAGAAGAACAAAAAAAGAGAAAAAGAAAGAAAAGACTGTTGAATGAGTATTTGCATGAATTGCCTCCATTACTGGTACTACCATTCAAAGATATCTTACCAGAGAATTAACTTAATGGCATAAAAATAAAACAGGCCTGGGAAGTATTGGTGAGTGGGGAATGAAGTGGGAATTTTGAGAGTTTGTATAGGAGTACCTTGTATTAACAAAAATTCTCTCCTTGACCAAAATCTAGTCAGTCTTTCCTGATCTCTCTTCTCAACTAAAACCTGACTTGGACATCTGTGTTCATTTTTGCATTATTCTGTTTTTGCAAGAATCCTGCGGAGACAGTTTAGTGAAAATCCCCCCCACCTTTGGTCTGACCACTCTTGATATCTGATCGCTCAGGCCTGCCTTCAGCAAAAGTTTTACTAAGTCAGTTTAACAAAGAATTACTCTACGTTTTAGTAATTTTCCATCTACTAACTCCTCACCTTGCTCCTTGGCTATAAACTCTCTTTTCCTTACTGTACTTGGTGTTGAGCTCAACCTCTCTCCCTTACTATAAGACCCCATTACAGCAGCCCTCTTTGAATAAACTCTTCCTTACCATTTTTGACAAGTGCCATGAACAATTTTCCCTTTAACAGTAAATTAAACTTTGTATTTGATCTGATAAATGTTCTATTGCAGCCATCTGAGTAAAATTTGATATCACCACTGACATACTAAATGTACTATTTATACATTTTACAAATATTATTTAATATTATCTATTCTCTCATTCATTAACGTCTCAAAAAATGACTTCCAATGCCTTTGCGTTAGGATAATATCTAGGAAGAATGACATGATTATGAGGTCAGAAAAAGAAAGTCTACATCGTAAATATAGTGTAGCCACCATATCTTGGAAATTAAAGCTAAATCATAAATCCAAAAGCACAAGTGATAAAAACGTAAGGGCAGCTGAAAATTCAACCTTGCCAACTCCTTATGAGATTATTTATGTCGCCACATACAATAGGCCAAAGCCCGTAGTTGGCAAATAATTAATGAGAAAATCTTTATTTCAATAACAATCATGACCATAGACTTAAAAAGAATCAAGAGAAAAACCATGTTTATCTGATTTAACTGTAAACTCAATACTGTAAGATGGAATTTAGATAAAAACATATGACTGAATATGTAATCATAACTTTAGGTGCTGTATATGTAGGTTTAAGATTGGAAGGAGTTGTTTTGGTTTTTAATAGATCTTAATTATTTTGAAGTTATTTTCTTTATTTCAAATAATTTTATTTTTAAATTCTGCACCTATTCTACCTTGTGTAGTTCCTGGGAACCAAGTGAGATGCTCTTATAAGTTAATGGGAAAAACATTTGAGTTGCTTGAGTCTTTACTGTTTTTTTTTTCTTATCACTATTCAAGAATTCTGTAGTGAGTGCTTTTGCTTATCTTTAAAGCCAGAGACTTGTTGGTACTACTACACAGCTGCAAAGGCAAACACTATCCGATACTTGTCAAAGCATTTCAGTCTTAAACACAGTAAGAAAATTGTAAAGACAAGCCATTCCAAACACTAAAAAATCAAACCTTTTCTTAAAGGGTTTCTTAAGAGTGGGGAAAAAAGAAACTCTATAGTGTTTATAATTAATTAGCTGATTGCTTAAAAGACAATTGGATTTTTTAACTCTAGGAAATAGTTGGGTTACATTTTAAATTTCTCCAACTTCACTAAAGGTAACTAGAAAAAAAAGATGAGTTGGCCTAAATTCCAAGAACTATCTGAATTTGTGCAAAGAGAAGACTTGGCCATTTTTTTTTTTTTGTTTGTAAGGCCATGTGGTAATAACATTACAGCTTGCAAAGGCAGAGGTTGGGATGCTTGGAGAAAAAGAAAACATTTGCTGTATCATGAGAGGAAACCATGCAGT
This sequence comes from Nomascus leucogenys, assembly GCF_006542625.1. Lineage (NCBI taxonomy): Eukaryota > Metazoa > Chordata > Mammalia > Primates > Hylobatidae > Nomascus > Nomascus leucogenys. Next base: position 20,675,375 of record NC_044402.1, read on the forward strand.
CTGCTGAGGACAGGAATGAGGCTAAGGGTCAAAACGCTTCTCCAGAATTGTTTGACCTTTAGAACGTCAGTAAACTCCTCAGGATAAAAGGTGTACATAAACATAAGACTTAGTATCGTGACTTTTAATTCCCAGTCTTCTATAGCTCAGAAGATTATTGTGAAAAGTGAAAGAACCAAGTGAAGGACAAAGCCTCTCCAAATTTCAAGACTCTGGAGAAGGGGTGAATTTATTGTCAGAGATTTCAACATAACAAAGATTGTGTCTAGCTACATTGAGGAAATCACACGAGAAAACAGTAAGGTGAACACAGAAGGGTCTCCTTTAGTCGACTTTTGTATTAAGTGAGTCTGTTGGATGTGAGTTTTTTGACCCTCTAAACTTGGAGAAGTATGGTTTAGTTCCACACTGTGCAAGTTCCTTTTTTTTTCAATCCATTAATGTAGAAATTGAACTAAGAGAATCAAGTGACACTATTTGAACACTGATTGTTTTTCCCCAACACCATAAGAGAGCTTAGTTCAATTTAGAGAAGATGAAATTGAAGAGCACTTAAGGAAACTGCTAATAAATGGAGGTAGCAGAATTCAAACCAAGTTCACTTGACTTCAGACAGGGTACTTTTCAAAGAGCATGCTGGAGAGTGGATCTAGAAAAATACACTTCACTATAGATAAACAACTGGCTGTGACAGAATATTGGTTGAAGTGTCAGAAACTCAACACAAACAAAGAAAAAATGGGAATGTGTAAGAATTTTAGGGGTAAATCTGGCTTTAGGTAAGTCTGGATCCAGGAGCTTCTATGATATTATTAAGGCGTTGCTTCTGTCTTTCTCACAGAGTCTGTAATTGTGCTGTTATTTTTTCAAGGAAGCTTTTTCTGTATGGCAAGGAATATGTCATCTGGCAGCCTAGATTCACATCCCCTAGTTACAGTACCATAAAGAAAAAAGAAATTTCTCTCCCCCAGTGTCTATACATCAATACAATACACAATGTTTCAATTCCACCAGCTCACTCCTTTGGCTCTGGAAGGAATGTGTAAGAAAATATCATGGACGACAAGGCCAGTTATCAATTTATCCAAATCCGACATATTTCATTACCTGCTCTTTGAAAATGGAGTTGGGCCCTTTCAATGCATTTCCTTTGCCAGCTGGCTTTGTCAGTAGAGAGCATGGAATAAACAGTGCAGGTGAAGGAGGCTACCCTTTCTTGTTCTGTTAGCTAGCTCAGCAGGCTTCTGCAGTGTGCAGCTTTTCTAGCACCCAGATCTTGCAACACATGCAGTTCCACCAGTCCTCAGCTCTTTCAGCACAGATAACTTTTCCAGCACTCAGCTCTGCAGTGCTCAGTGGCTGGGCATTTCCATTAGTATTTTTCTTGGTAAATTTCACTTTATTTCTTTAGGCTTCAGATTCACTGTTTGTAAAATGGTATAATAATATGACTCATCTTGTAGCTTTGAGAGGATCAACTTAATTTACACAAGCAAAGGGCTTAGAACACATGGAAACCCTATTTGTGTTTGCTACTTTTGGAAAGTATTTCTAATAGAAAAGAAAGACTTGAACTAAAATAAGGACCAAAGTCATATTAATTTGATTATTAGAAGAGGTAACATTTTTCTTGTCATTCCTCAAAGTGGTAAAATGAAATATATCAGTTACCACTTTATCCAAGTAAAACATACTTCATTACCTGATTGTGTGTAAAAGAATTTAGCCACATGCTGACCCACACAGAGAGCCTCCATTTGACCAAGGAAACACAGCCAAGAATTCAAAATACAAGCTAGAGGTAGTGGGAAATAAGTGAGAAAGGTGTCATTTCACTCTTCTTCTGCCTATTGTGTCTAAGGTGATATTTGCTTGCTTTTTCTTTTGTGTGAAAAATGAATTCCAATATTTAAAACGAAAAGTCAATCAATATTTTATCATGTGTTTTGCCACAGAATATCTCCGTCTAAGTGTGTTTTAAATTTTGTCAGTGTTTGGTGTTTAGTTCAACTTCGAAGTAAATTTGTCATTCAACTTGTCATCTTGGAAAGAAGTAGCTCATTTATTTTCTGTAACTTAAGTCTTTTTTTATTTTAATATGAGAAATTACTGCTGCCTAAAGACAAAAATGACAGGCTAAAACGATGAAAACTTAACTCTATTCAAAAGAATAACTTCTGTTTTCTGAAGGCAGAGTAAGTTTTCTTCCACATCTTTGGCTGGAGAAAGTATAAGAAGATTAAATCACCCTTTATGGACACAAGGAAGCCTTGCTAGATACATAGCTGTACAGTAATGTAACTTCATACCTCATAAATCGTGATCTAAAACATCCACTATTTTAAATTGCCCCATTAAATAATTAAGTTTGACTTAAGGAGCAAGTCACACCTCATTCTGGAGGAACTCCAGCATAGACAGGCTAAATGTTTGTTTAGTGAATACCTATCTTTACTGAGCTAATACCTTTTAACAGTTAAGACTGTGTGCTAATGAGTATTTTTATTCACTTGAAGTAGTTCAGACAATGATTTAAATAAAATTAATGAGGGGCTTATAATTTCCCTTCATTAATTATGACTTAAGAAGAAAGCATTTTTCCGTAGAATTGAAAATTTACAGAAAGATTGGTCACATGTTTTGCTGCTTCTGTTTGCAGGTTCATCATCAAAATAACAGACTTAGATGACGATGAAAACTTAGAACCATCTAGGTTTGCGGACTTCATTTTTTTAAACTATAGAGATGTTTGTTTTTGCAAATGAAATCTTATTCACAGAAGATATTCGTATATGACATAAAACTGTGGCCCTGTTGCAGACTGCTGAGAAGTCCATTGTGGAAACCATTGACATACCACTACCTTATTCATTTTTAGTTCTGGACATCAGGGCTTGATGATTTCCAGAGTTTTTCCCATTAATTTTCTTAAATATTTCATTTCATTTCATTTCATCTATCTTAACTGCTGATGTTGAAGCAAGGTAACTGCTTATCCACTGAGCTCTCTAAGAGCTAGCAAAAGCATGTTGAGAACAGGCTCTCCTTGCAATTGAGGTTCAGTGTTGATGTTCATGACAAACATATATGTTACTCACTGAATCCTAAAATGTGCAAAAGCTCTTGACCTTTCTTCGTCAACCTTTGCATTATCCTTCAAGGGAGGGCCTGGATTTACCTTGGATGCACTTCTGTGGGAATCACCACACCAATATTGATATCACCAACAGAAGAAACCACTTCAAATAATGGAGAGCTTAATGCCTCCCTCTCTATCCCATTATTAGGAGAAGGACATTCCAGAGGGAGTGATTAAAATGACATAACTTTTTCAATCTTTCAATCACCACTTATTTTTCATTGATCCAGCAGGCATTTATAATATATCTTATTTGGTAGAGAATATTAAGCCAGCAGTTCTATGTATAAACTTGTATGCAAACACCACAAGGAAGAGACCAGATCTATTTCTAACAACACTATTTCCTCAGGCACAGAGTCTGAAATGTGCTAAGCACTTAATAACTATTTATTGAACAAAGAAATGCATATTTCAAGGAGGCAGAGCCTAGGGGAGCAGTAGCAGACACACACAAAAATGTATGTATTTTTTTTTTTTGGTCCCAAAGGAAAGTTTGTGCATTCAAATCTTATGTAATCCCCCAGGAATCCTGAGAATTTGGAATTATTACCACTTTACCCATGAAGGAACTAAAGTTCTTTACGTTTATGTGACTTATCCACATTCACATACTAGGACAAGAACCCAAGTGGGTCTGAACAGCGAGATACGGTCCATCCTGCTTTAGCACAGTTGTTCCGCAAATACTTTGAAGGAAATATACCATTTATAATTGAAACAAACCAATATGTAATAGGGCACAAATTAACTTACCATTTTTAGAATACAATAGAAGACTTTAAATATATTTGGTATGTGTTAGTTTCCTCCAGGCTATATTCATAGATCTCCACCACTTAGTTTCTTTCTGTGGAACAACCTGAGGAGCACTGACTATACTTCATTGTCTCTTGCTAAGGTTAAATGTGAAAATGTACCCTCTCAGAATTAAATCCAAGATATTCAGATCCTGGAGCTGAAGTGCTGCATACATGCACAATTTGCACTTCCATCAATAGCTAGTCCTTCAGAGTCTGTTTAGGGAACACTTGGGGAAGACTAGCCAGAGATTGTGCTTTCTACTCTCCAGGGTCTCACGTATTCAGGTCAGGGCATGAAGAAAGACACTGAAATTAGGTTATCCCAATTCCTTCCTTCTCAACCTACTTTGGATCCTGTAGTTCTGGTTATGTTGATGGCTTCTGCAACATTTTGTTTAACAGAGTTCCCAGGGACTAGAGGATGAGACATGTAAACAGAAACAAAAGGCCATTGATAAAAATTATGCATAATGGTATGCAACACATACCTAGATGTTCCTATAACTACAATGATAGATTGAAGCAATTTCCAAACAGTGTTCCATGAGTCATTTTTCTGTGAGAAAATCAACAACACAATGAGAATGATACGGTTTGGCTGTGTCCACACCCAAATCTCATCTTGAATTGCACCTCTCATAATTCCCACATATGATGGGAGGGACCCAGTGGGACATAATTGAATCATGGGGGCGGTTTCCCTCACACTGTTCTCATGGTAGTGAATAAATCTCACGAGATCTGATGGTTTCATAAGGGGAATCCCCTTTCATTTTGTTCTCATTCTCTCTCTTGCTTGCTGCCAATGTAAGACATGCCTTTCACCTTCTGCCATGATCATGAGGCCTCCCCAGCCATGTAGAACTGTGGGTCCATTAACCCTCTTTTTCTTTATAAATTCAGTCTCAGGTATGTCTTTATCAGCAGTGTGAAAACAAACTAATACAGTAAATTGGTACCAGTAGAGTGGGTACCAGTAAATTGCTGCTGTAAAGATACCCGAAAATGTGGAAGTGACTTTGGAACTGGGTAACAGGCAGAGGTTGGAACAGTTTGGAGGGCTCAGAGGACAGGAAGATGTGAGCAAGTTTAGAACTTCCTAGAGACTTGGTGAATGGCTTTGACAAAAATGGTGATAGTGATATGAACAATAAGGTCCAGTATGAGGTGGTCTCAGATGGAGATAAGGAACTTTTTGGGAACTAGAGTAAAGGTCACTCTTGCTTTGCAAAGAGACTGGCAACACTTTGCCCCTGTCCTAAAGATCTGTGGAAGTTTGAATTTGAGAGAGATGATTTTAGATATCTGAGGGAAGAAATTTCTAAGCAGCAAAGCATTTAAGAGAAAGCAAAGCATAAAAGTTTGAAAAATGTGCAGCTTGATGATTCAGTAAAAAGGAAAAGCCCATTTTCTGGGGAGAAATTCAGGCCAGCTGCAGAAATTTGCCTAAGTAAAAAGGAGTCAAATGTTAATCCCCAAGACAATAAGAAAAATGTCTCCAGGGCATGTGAGAGGCCTTTATGGCAGCCCCTTCCATCACAGGCCTAGAGGGCTAGGAGGAAAAACTGTTTCATGGGCTAGGCCCAGGACCCTCCCCGCTGTGTGCAGCCTAGGGACTGCACTGCATCCCAGCTGCTCCAGCCATGACTAAAAGGCACCAAGGTATAGCTCAGGCTGTTGCTTCAGATGGTGCAAGCCCCAAGCCTTGGCAGCTTCCATGTAGTGTCAAACCTGTGGATGCAGAGAAGTCAAGAATGGAGGATTGGGAACCTCTGCCTAGAATTAAGAAGATGTAGAGAAACATCTGGATGTCTATGCAGAAGTTTGTTGCAGTGATGGGGCCTTCATGGAGAACCTCTGCTAGGAGAGTGCAGAAGGGAAATGTGGGGTGCAAGTCCCCACACTGAATCCCCACTGGAGCACTGCATAGTGCAGCTATGAGAAGAGGGCCACCATCCTCCAGATCTCAGAACAGTAGATCCACTGACTGCTTGCACTGTGCACCTAGGAAAGCTACAGACACTTAACACCAGCCCGTGAAAGCAGCCAGGAGAGTGGGTGTACCCTGCAAAGCCACAGAGGCAGAGCTGGCCAAGACCACGAGAACGCACCTCTTGCATCAGTGTGACCTGGATGTGAGACATGGAGTCAAAGGAGATCACTCTGGAGCTTTAAGTTTTGACAGCCCTGCTGGATTTCAGACTTGCATGGGGCCTTTAGCCCCTTTGTTTTGGCCAATTTCTCCCATTTGGAATGGGTATATTTATCCAATACCTGTACTCCCATTGTACCTAGGAAGTAACTAGTTGCTTTTGATTTTACAGGCAGATAGGCAGAAGGGACTTGCCTTGTCTCAGATGAGACTTTGGACTGTGGACTTTTGGGTTAAAGCTGAAATGAGTGAAGACTTTGGGGGACTGTTGGGAAGGCATGATTGATTTTGAAATGTGAGACATGGGATTTGGGAGAGACTGGGGTGAAATGATATGGCTTGTCTGTGTCCCCATCCAAATCTCTTCTTGAATTGTAGCTCCAATAATTCCCATGTGTGTGGCAGAAACCCAGTGGGAGATAGGTGAATCATGGGGGCAGATCCCATGGACTGTTCTCACAGTAGTGAACAAGTCTCATGAGATCTGATAGTTTTATAAGGGGAAACCCCTTTCACTTGGCTCTCATTCTCTCTCCTGCTTGCTGCCGATGTTAAGGTCTGCCTTTCACCTTCTGCCATGATTGTGAGGCCTCCCCAGCCACATGGAACTATGAGTCCATTAAGCCTCTTTTTTCTGGATGAATTACCCAGTCTCAGATATGTCTTTATCAGCAGCACAAAAACAGACTAATACAGAGAAGATCCATGAGCACTACTCTCAGTTTGTGAACCTCCATCAACTCGGCAGACCATCAAAGCCTCATCTACTTCAATGGCAAACAATGTGTATCTCATGTTGAACAGGATGGAAGCCTGCCTCATTAAGGAAAGCACTATATTAGGATCTGGTTTGTGCTGTAGGAGCTTATGTAGAGCCTCAAAATGGAAATACACTGAACTCAGCCATGGAAAGTCTTGTGGAACAGGCTTTGTATCAGTTGAAGACAAGTGATAAGAGAAGATTAATGTTTCTACTCATGTACAAAGGTACTTTGATGTTGATACTGTTTATGTACAGGTTGATGCCATGGCAGGAAAGCAAAGATTTTGACCTGTGCTGCCCAATATGGCAACCACTAGCCACATATGTCTACTGAGCACCTGAAATGTGATTAGTACAACATATTAAAAAGGTAAGTACATCAGATATACTGGGTTAAATACAACATATTATTGCAATTTATTTTACCTATTTCTTTTCACTTTTTAAACTGTGGTTTCTAGTGAATTTAAAATTGCACTTGTGATTCACAGTGTATCTCTAGTGAACAGGGATGCTCTAAATTATAAAGTATGTGTATGCAACTGTGGCATTTGCTAAGTTAGAAGTTTAAGCCATCACTGGAGAATTGAGCCTGCCACATAATATACTTTCCAAATTTTGAGTGTAAAAAGGGGACTATTGGAAACTATGCCAGAACAATAGGCATAAATTAGGAGCTGGGGTTCCATTCTGTTCCACATAAGATAAAAATTTTGACATTCTAATCGTTCAGACAGTCCCTAGCAATCTGGGGCATTTGCTTCCTGTCCATAAGTCAGGCTTACAATAAATGTTAACTTTCCAAACCAAGAGAACTAATTAACAACAGTGTATGATCAATTCTATTTTTTTCACCATTGTAAACTTAGCACACAGCTGAATGAATATTTGTTAACTGAATGAGTGATTGAATGGACACAATTACTTCATTTTCCAGGCATTTGATGATGTGAGTTTGTATGGTTATGTTCTCATTATTTTTGCATTTAGAACATGTTATTCAAGGGTTTACTTCATTTTTAAAATTATTATGTGACTTAATATAGTGTTTTTTTTTAAACAACAGGTCTTTCTAAAATGTTTGTGTTCAGTTTAATTTTTTGTTTTGCATTTTATTTCTAAGCCTAACAAGTAATAGCAATTACTTGGAAAAAATCTAAACCTTACTAATTTGTAAATATGGTGATTCTTAAGTGCTTTTAAATGTTTTAATATTGGGTATGAAATTAACATGATAATGTCAAGGCTGAATTAATTTTTTAACTAAAATCACAAGTCTGTGTTTGAACTCTCACAGGTGAAATTCTCTTGAATATTATACATATTTAAATTATCCAGTATGCAAGTTCCTTTACTTTTTCATCATCTTAGCAATTTCTATACTCGTTTCTAAATCTTCCCAGGCCTGAAAGTTACTTACTGTTAGGGAAATTATTATGTCATTGAAAGGATTTTGAGGAATACCTTTTCAAACTGATTTTGTAATGATGGAGATATCAGCTGGGTTGCTGACTGACTTCTTTCAACCAACATTGATAGAACACATTGGCCTTATGAAGAGTCAATGCAGTGGGTCCTTTTGTGCCAAAGGGTGTTGATATCATTGCCCTCATAGTTGTGTAGCTCACTCTTAGGATTGGTTACAAAATTGCGAAACCCAGTCCAAAATAAAAATATAGGACCTCTTTTCAAAACTTCTTAAAAATGTCAAGACCATGACAGCAGAACGTTATCTTATTGTATGTATGTATGTATGTATGTATGTATTTTGACATGGGGTCTTACACCCAGGCGTGAGTGTAGTGGCACTATATCAACTCCCTGCAACCTCCACCTCCCAGGCTCAAGAGATCCTCCCTCCTCACCCTCCCAAGTAGCTGGGACCACAAACACATGCCACCACGCCTGGCTAAACTTTTGTATTTTTGGTAGAGATGGAGTTTTGCCATGTTGGTCTTGAGCTCCTGAGCTGGTCTTAAGCTCCTGAGCTCAAGCAATCAGCCTGCTGGTCTTGAGCTCCTGAGCTGGTCTTGAGCTCCTGAGGCTCAAGGCTGGTCTTGAGCTCCTGAGCTCAAGCAATCAGCCTGCCTCGGCATCCCAAAGTTTTGGGATTACAGGTGTGAGCCATGGTGCCTAGCCAACAGCAGAACTTTAAATCAATGCAATGCCCTACCAAGTATGGGGCAGTGCCCTACTAAACAAGGGATCTCGTGTACGTGCATAGGTTGCAGGCTCTGTTCGTGTTCTTGTCCAGATTAAAACTCTGCAGCCAACACGTTAGCTGCTTGATTAAGTTTCATATTTAATTGGCTCCTAAGTGACTCAAGTGTATTTTCACTGATCTCTAAAATCCTTTGATTATGAGAGAATATTGATTTTGTTTTGTTTTGCTTGGGCAACATTTTCTCTGGTCAACCACACATAATTTCCAACTATAAAGCTATCTAACTGTTACGTGTTTTTCATATTTTTTTTCCTTACTATATGGTCACAGTTTTAACGCCATTCTTTTCAGAGGACTGACATCTCTCATTGTTTCAGGCTGTCATTGTGGCAAAAGCTCTGAAGAAAGTCTGAGAAATGGCTGACCTAGTCCTGGCTTTAATGGCCTCTTTTCTTCACCTCTTTCCATTATTGTCTCTGTTCTTTTCTTGTTTTCCTTGATGCCTTTCTGCAAATGTGCATTGAATATACCCTACCTTATAAGTACCATGCAAGGTACTAAAGGGAAATTCTTACTTTTGAGAGATGATTCAAATATTTAGTACATGAAATTTTAAGGCTATTTCTTTACATTTTAACTAGAACATTTATAAAAGTTCTCATTAAAAAAAACACCTTTTCTATCCCCGAAAGTGAAATTTAGAATACATTCTATTCTCTCTTGATGAGTTGAACTTAATACAAAAACTTAGGCATGAAAAATATTTAAAAACATAAGTAAATATTTTAATGCTACCTCCTATATTTGCAAAACTAGTTTTGGGAGAAATGGGCTATCCTTTTTTAAAGAATGGAGTTGGATACTGTGGTATCTCCCAAGTCCAGGGAAGGAATAGCATCTCATGGTTGGAAAGAAGAAATGATAGAAGAGAATCAAGAGTGTTTTACTGATAGTCTGCAGCAATTTGTGGAACATTGCAACAGTCACATCAGATAAGGAGATAGACAGTCACTTTACAAATACCAAGACAGCAAACTAGAGTCAAATCAAATTCTCCAGAGCAGGAGTCTTCAAGCAATCTTACAGGGCTGATAGGTGGTATCTGACCTAACTGGAGATTGTCTGCTTAAATACTTTGATGTGCATCAGGAAAAGGACTATCTTCCTAGGCAAAAATAATGCAAAGCTGTAAGCCAGACACATTCTTCCATTCCAAATACAGCACTGGGACCTACAGTATCATCAGATATTAGAATTACCTAGCTTTCACTGAAAAGCTTTAATTTCAAGTGGCCAAAGAAAGAAATTCTCATTTCAATGTGATATTTGTTAGGAGAGACCTAAGCCCTATCCTAAGTTGATTTTACAGGGATTTTTCCAGAGAACTTTTATGTTCTAAACACATTTTATGTACACATGGTATGTGATTTGGACACTGAACTTAAAACCAAGTAATGGAATTAGATCTGTTTGCCTGTCATTGTTACGTTTATTATTATTTATATGAAGATGAACTATTGGCATTTTTTTTTCTTCGAAACAGAGTCTCACTCTGTGACCTAGGCTGGAGTGCAATGGCACAATCTCAGCTCACTGCAACCTCTCTCTCCTGGATTCATGCGATTCTCCTGCCTCAGCCTCCCTAGTAGCTGGGATTACAGTTATGTGCCACCACACCCGACTAATTTTTGTATTTTTAGTGGAGACAGAGTTTTGCCATGTTGACCAGGCTGGTCTCGAACTCCTGACCTCATGTGATCCGCTGCCTCGGCCTCTCAAAGTGCTGGAATTACAGGCTTGAGTCACCACACCTGGCCAATATTGATTTTTTTAACTTTCAAATCCTACTACAATAGGATAACATCAGGCAAGCTTATGCAGCCTATCTAGGTTAATTCCTAATTCTTCTTAGTAATTAGTGAATAACTATTGTCACATGCATAATTACAGAGAGATAAAGGGCTTGTTATACTACATGAGGAGGTGAAGTAAATTGACAATCTGTATTCTTTATGTATAATCTTAATCCTCATTGGATTTTTTAATTTTGCTATTAAACTGAGAATACACCCATAATTACTTAAAGAACAGTTAATTAAATTAAAAACAAAACTAACATAATGATTACTTTTTAAAAGTCAATTTTAAAAATTAGACTCAAGCATCTCCAATGCTTTACCATTCTCACATTTCACTTGTGACAGAATTACTACCAGATGACTTATGGTATCAGGTCTTTTCTTCAGTAGAATCTCATCCTAGCACTGGTGTGATTTAAGGGATGGGATCAGATTTGATCTACAAGATCATTTTAGTAACCTCAGTAACCTAGAAGAATGCACCAATTCATATGCAAAATGTTGGTGGGAAATAGTGATGAGAGTTCTTGTAGTTATATGTGTTTACCAATATTTTGTCCCATATAGTCCCACTGATCTGCTCTCACATTGTTTTTAAAAGATGAAATAATTTGGATTATTAGCTAAACAATGTAATTAATCATACTGTTCTGCATCATCCTGTAAGCTTGGAAGTATAATATATCGTCTCTTTCACTAATTTGAAATTAAATATTTTTTCTAACTCATATTTATGTTAAAAACCAATTTAGGGAAGACATGGTGCTTTTCAAATATGTCATCAGGCTGTATTACGGTAAGTTGAGTCCACCTGTCACAGCTTGTCTGGAATACAATTGGGTGAGATCTTGTAGTAAGAATGAAATTCATCTTGTCACCGTTGGAGAAGTCTATTAAAGTCTCCATTTGTTTCACTATATCCTCGACTGATCAAATCCACTTAAATCTAAAATTTTCCAATTCCAAGGAATGACATGATGACAGGAAACAGCTGGTAAAAGGCCCCAAGACGCCTTATGCTCTTTCATGTAATTACAGGCAGTTTTCTAAGAATATTCAAAGGGATTACTTACAATTATAGTTCATTATGATATCATAGATTTTCCTCCCAGAGTGGATAGTCAAAATTTATAACATTCTTATTGTAGAGACATTAATATACAAGTTTTTCTGCAGAAACAAATTACAAAAACGTCTAAAGCAGCATAAATGTAACTCTTAGACTCATTTTTTCATGTATTCGGTAAAAAATATTATAAAGCTGAGATTGCATGTATGAAAATTGAAAAACTCAGAGCCAACCACCATAACACACACCCAATCAGTCAAAAGTATTTTTCTTTTCTACAAATGGCCTTGCATGTTATATATTACCTCCTGTGATTTTTACATCATCCATATAAGGTGGCACTGATTGAAACTTTATTTGATAAAACTCAAACATAGCCTATTAAAGTTATTTTCCCATGGTAACAGATATAGTCAGTAGAAATGAAGCCAGATTTTCTCAAATGCAATTCAATTTCTTATTTTCTTGTCTTTAATAAGGAATAGAAAAATAACATTTTTTAAAAAGTCATCTTTGTGGTAATAGAATGTCCTTTAGTGCTCTGCATGGAGTGGCTTAGTAGGTGTTTCTACTGATTGGATTTTGTAAGTAATTTTATTAAAATGTAGTCTTATTGTTATCTTTACAAACCATGACAACCTTATATAAAATTCAATGAAGAGGCCGGGCGCGGTGGCTCACGCTTGTAATCCCAGCACTTTGGGAGGCCGAGGTGGGTGGATCACGAGGTCAGGAGATCCAGACCACGGTGAAACCCCGTCTCTACTAAAAATACAAAAAATTAGCCGGGCGTGGTGGCGGGCGCCTGTAGTCCCAGCTACTCGGAGAGGCTGAGGCAGGAGAATGGGGTGAACCTGGGAGGCGAAGCTTGCAGTGAGCCAAGATTGCGCCACTGCACTCCAGCCTGGGCGACAGAGAGAGACTCCGTCTCAAAAAAAAAAAAAAAAAAAAATTCAATGAAGAAGAAAAGACATATCATCTTATCTTCATTCAATTTTATCTAAGACTAGATGTAGATGGACCAAATAGAATATACCTTTGCCTAATTGTTAAGTATTTCATACTCTAATAAGATTCAATGTTGCTTTTTGAAGGCAACACTGTATCTTCTATTGATATACAAGTAGCATTTTGTAGTATCATAAACTCATTGAGCATTGACTGTCATTAAATGGATATATGTAGCATCTTGAGAAAAGATATAAATGTATTATGCTTCAGTACAATGTTCAATATTTGGGTGACAAGTATTCTAGAAGCTTAGTCCCCATTATCATGTAATACACCTATGTAACAAATATGCATATGTACCCCTGAATCTAATAGTTAAAAAAATTAAATTTTGAGCTACCAAAATGAATGAATTATATATACCTGAATTAAGAAAAAAATCACATAAAAAACAAATGGTGAGATTGTTTAATGCTTAAATTTTATCAATCACATTAGAAGAGAACATTGTGGTAACACAAGAAATAGCTCTCAATCAAAGGCATTAGATTCAAAGTAACAAAGTTACTCCAAGTAGCTTATGCTAAAAAGGAGAAAATATTAGAATGCATGGAGCTTGTTTTCTACAATCATAGGTCAGGAAATATATATTGTCATTTTCGAAAAGGCAAAATTCCTGACCATCATCATCTTTTTATATTTGCTGGCTTTCCCTTATTGATGACCAATTTTTATCTGCTTCTCTGTAGCCATGACTACAAAAGAGCCACTGATATTAAGCAACCAGAAAAGCATAACTGACATTTCTGATTCTCATTTTAAAAGTACTTGAAGAAATAATATTATTGGACAAATTTAGTAGTGTTTTCTTTTCCCCATTATCTAACAGGAAATTTCAGAATTGCATACAGAGAACATGATGAATGACCAGGTGTTGTTCCCATGGTACAGGGTAAAGGGAAGATTTCCAAAGGTATTTATGGAATAGGCGGACATCTTCCAAAGTGTCTATCATTACATAGTATTCTCCAAATTGCAAAATTACTCTGGGTCAATTGTTTCTCCTATTTTCAAGGAAAGTTTTTTTTTTAAACTCAAACTCAAATTTAATGCCACCCTAAACAGAAAGTGTTTCATTTCCGTTTTTTATGTTTCATTTATTTGCTTATTTAATACCTTTCACTTGAGAATACTTATCTGTACTACATTTTAAAAACTGTATAAAAGTCAGTCAGCATTTGCTCATTTAGTAAAAAATAATATTTTAGTGCACATGCAAGGGATTATAAGGAATTTTTAAAGATTCAGGCAAGAATTATCGGTCCTCCAAATATTTGTTCATTCTAAGTGATGTTCTCTTACAAGTATGCTAGACATGATTGATTCAGTGCTCGCTATCGTCATTTACACCCTGTGGATGGTAGGTCAATTGCACTGCAGACAGCTAGTTAGCTCTCCAATATTCAATCTTCCCTTCATCTTGAGGAACAGGATTTGATATTGCTGGAGGTGCCAATAAGTCTGCCTGAAATATTGCTTTCTGTGCCTTCTTTGCAGATAGGGATGGCCAATGATATAGGAGCACAAGTTGGGGGTGGTATTTCTGGGAAGATTCTTTTACAAGAGGCCTCACTGAGGCTGCCATTCTGGCCCTGCCTAACTAACTGATTCTGAACTTGCCCTCTCACTACCCAAGACTATGAAACTCACTACCCCAAACGGATAGCATTACAAAAATGTGTCAGGCAGGCAGCTCTTATAAAGTATTGGACAATAGGGGAAGCAGGCCTGTAATTTTTGAGAGAGAAGACGAAGGAAGTGGTTGCTGCATTTTCCCAAAGCTCTCTGAATGGGGACTTTTTTTTTTTTTTTTTGATGGAGTTTTGCTCTGTTGCCCAGCCTGGAGTGCAGTGGCATGATCTCGGCTCACTGCAACCTCCACCTCGTGGGTTCGAGCAATCCTCTGCCTCAGCCTCCCAAGTAACTGGGATCACAGGTGCCTGCCACCGGGCCTGGTTAATTTTTGTATTTTTTAGTAGAGATGGGGTTTTACTATCTTGGCCAGGCTGGTCTTGAACTCCTGACCTTGTGATCCACCAGCCTCGGCCTCTCAAAATGCTGGGATTACAGGTGTAAGCAAATGCGCCCAGCCATGGGGACACTTTTTTACTGTGGTGCAGAGAGCTGGAGCTCAAGTAGCATGGTAGTGTCCCTGACTTGAGAAGGCAGAGATAGAAATTTCAGCCTCATGTAGTAGTCAATTTGGGGGGCCAGGATATCAGAAAGGAGAGAGCCACAGAGAGGATAGGGCCTCTATGTCTTTATGGAAGTTCAATGTAGGTCCATGCCCCAGGTCTTGGTCTTACATTTACAAAGCCTAACAGAGAATAGGATCTATGGAACTGTGAGCAGATAAGAGATATTAGAGATAGCATAGGACTGAGAGGTTTTAGAATTCTGGCCCGCCAGGGTCCAGAGGGCTTGCTGAGACCTTGGGCATTCAAAGATGACATGCATTTGAATTAAGAAACATTGTCTAGAGTCATGTGCTGGAATTAAGAACAAAACCAAGAAGGAACAGACCAGCTTTACAGAATAAACCAGGCTTGAGAGGACTAAAGGTGCCCTAAAGTAATTTAACTGCCTGTGAAGAGTAAACGAACAAACAAAAACAAGAACAAAGCCTTTCAAAGACTATCAGCATAATCCCAACTCCCTACAAACATATTATCCATAACTTTCAGTACAAAATAAAAAAGTTCTAAACCCATAAAGAAGCAGGAAAATATGCCCCATAATGACAAAAAAAATTGAAGATACAGAAAATAAATAATAAGAAAAGACAAAATTTATTTTTTAAATGGTTAGTATAATTACTAAACCCCAGCAAGACAGATAAATGAGAAAGAGAGAACAAATTACCAACACCATGGATGAAAGATATTGTTACAGACTCTACAGACATTAAAATGGCAACAAAGAACTGTGAACAACTTTATGGCAATCAACAACATAGGTGAAATGAATAAAATTCTTGAAGATTATAACCTACTCAAATTGATAAAGATAAAAATAAAAAGTCTAGATGTACTTATAATTAATATACATAATTCTATATTATATAATATAGAATTATATATTAATTATATAATATAATAATTAAATATACTTGTAATTATTAAATACATTTAATTTGTAATTAAAAGCCTTCCATCAAAATCCTCCAGGCTAATGGCTTCGATGATAAATTTTAGCAAACATTTAAGGAAAAATAATACCAATCTTAAACACACTTGATATGGTTTGACCCTGTGTCCCCACCCAAATCTCATCTTGAATTGTAATCCCATAATTCCCATGTGTTGTGGGAGGGACCTGGTGGGAGATAACTTGAATTATGGGAATGGTTTCCCCCATACTGTTCTTGTGGTAGTGAGTAAGTTTCACGAGATCTGATGAATTTATCAGGCGTTTCTGCTTTTGCATCTTCCTCATTTTCTCTTGCCGCTACCATGTAAGAAGTGCCCTTTGCCTCCCACCATGATTCTGAGGCCTCCCCAGCCACGTGGAACTGTAAGTTCAATTAAACCTCTTTTCCTTCCCAGTCTCAGGTATGCCTTTATCACCAGCGTGAAAATGGACTAATACAACACTCTTTAAGGACATTAAGGCAGAAAAATATATTTCCAGCATTTCAACAAAACTACAAAACTAATATCCTTCATGAATATCCACACATTTGACAAAATATATACACAATTTCCCTACGTGGAAAAATGACACATACTGCTGAGAGAAATTGTAAAAGCTTTAAAAAAACTGAGATATGTGCTATATTAGTAGATTGGAAAATTTAATATCGTTAAGAGGTCAGCACCTCCCAAATTGATATCCAGATTCAGCTAAATCTCAATAAAATTCCAGCAGGCTTTCTCTAAGAAAAATAGAACTTGACAAATTAATTTCAAAATAGAGAAATGCAAATAGCCTAAAATTTTGATAGAAAACCTGGAATAATTTTATGACTTCGTGATGAGCAAAGATTGCTTAAGAGAAACACACTAGCCTTAAAAAATCAACTCGAGGCCGGGCGCGGTGGTTCATGCCTGTAATCCCAGCACTTTTGGAGGCCGAGGCAGGTGGATCACGAGGTTAGGAGACTGAGACCAGCCTGGCTAACAGGGTGAAACCCTGTCTCTACTAAAAATACAAAAACAAAATTAGCCAGGCATAGTGGTGGGTGCCTGTAGTCCCAGCTACTCGGGAAGCTGAGGCGGGAGAATGGCATGAACCCAGGAGGCAGAGGTTTCAGTGAGCCGAGACCGCGCCACTGCACTCCAGCCTGGGTGACAGAGCGAGACTCCATCTCAAAAAAAAAAAAAAAAAAATTATTAAGTTGGACACTATTAAAATTAAAAGATATCATTAAAAAATGAACAAATGAAACAAGGACTTGTGAAAATATTTGAAACACTCATATCTAAGACTTCTCTCTAGACTATATAAATAGCTACAACAAATCCATACATAAATATACAATTGCCCAATTAGTAAAAAATGGGGAAAAAACTAAAAAGCACCTCACAAAAAAAGTATATGGCTGTTTAATTTCACTCATCATTAGAGAAAGATAAATTTAAATCACAATGTGATACACCAGAATAAATAAAATTTTAAAGTTGCCAAACCGAAGGTTAGCAAGAATGTGGCACAACTGGAATATTGTGGTTGGGAACACAAAATAATGCTGCCACTTTGGAAAACTGGCAGTTTTTATAAAGTTAAACATGCTGTACTTAGCAATTTCACTCTTCGATATTTACCCAAATGTCCAGAAAAAGATTTGCTGATGAATGCTTGTAACACCTTTATTCATAATATCCCCAAACAGGAAATAATCCAAATATCTATTATTATAATAGATTAATAGATTAAGATTGTAATATGTTTATGTAACGTAAAACTACTCAGTGACTTAAGGGCAATGTATTGATAATAAATGAGACAACATAAACAAATATCGAACACATTCTATGTATTGTATGATTTAATTTATATGAAGTTCAAAAAACAGATGAAATAAATTATAGCATAAGAAGAAGAGTGTGGTCTATCTCATGTAAGGATTGATAGAGATCATGAGGGAACTTTCTGGAGTGAAAAAATAGTCTATTTTTTTATTGGAGGTCATGGTTTCACACGTGTATGCATGTTTCAAAATTCATAAAATTGTACATTTGAAATCTATGCATTTCATTTCAAGTAATTTTTATGTCTAATTAAAAAGAAATTAAGTGATAGGAACTTTATTTCCTATTTTGTCTCCACTTTCTCCTTCTTTCTTCTTGGAATGCAGACCTTCCTGGATTGCTGGAGGTCCAGCAGCTCTCTTGGATCTTAAGGTAATGTTGAATATGTAAGCACTAAGGATAATTTAGTAGAAAAAGACATAGAATTTAGGCCTCTATTAGGCATGCCTTAATATTTTTATTAGAGTGGTTATTTCAAACACTTTTTAAATAAAAAAGTCTTATTATTTTGATATTTTCTTACATGCAGCTGGACATATTCTTTTTTTTTTTTTTTTTTTTGAGACGGAGTCTCGCTCTGTTGCCCAGGCTGGAGCGCAGTGGCGCAATCTCGGCTCACTGCAAGCTCCGCCTCCCGGGTTCACGCCATTCTCCTGCCTCAGCCTCTCCGAGTAGCTGGGACTACAGGCGCCCGCCACCACGCCCGGATAATTTTTTTTTTGTATTTTTAGTAGAGACGGGGTTTCACCGTGGTCTGGATCTCCTGACCTCGTGATCCGCCCGCCTCGGCCTCCCAAAGTGCTGGGATTACAAGCGTGAGCCACCGCGCCTGGCCATATTCTTAATACTAGACAAAGAGAGAGGAAATAATATATACAGTTGACCTTTGAATAACACAGGTTTCAACAGTGTGGGTTCACTTCTGCATAAATATTCTTCCACCTCTGCTACTCTTGAGACAGCAAGACCAACTTCCCTCTTCCTCCTCCTCAGCCTCCTTCAATGTAAAGACAACGAGGATGAAGACCTTTATGGTGATCCACTCCACTTAATGAACAGTAAATATATTTTCTCTTTCTTATCATTTTCTTAATAAAATTTTCTTTTCTCTAGCTTATTTTATTGTAAGAATACAGTATATAATACATATAGCACCCAAAATATGTGTTAATGGACTGTTTATGTTACCAGTAAGGTTTCAGGTCAATAGCTGGCTATTCGTAGTTAAGTTTAGGGAGAGTCAAAAGTTATATGCAAATTTTTGACTGCTCAGGGAATCAATGCCCTGAAACTTTGTGTTGTTTGAGGACCAACATATACACACACACACACACACACACACACACACATATATACATATACATGTCAGGGTCAACACATATATATCTGAGATAGGATATATACATGTATATATATATACATATAGAGAGATATGTATACATCTCAAGCATCAATCACACTATATCTGTTTATAGACTGGACAAAAATATCCATGAGTTCATCTCATCTGTCCACCTCTATTTGGGCAAGACTACATATCAAATGTTGCAGAGTGACAATCTTCTTAAACCATCAATAAACATAAAAATCCACACTCAATCAGTTATGTGTTTTAACATCCTCCATTAGAATCATCGAGATCTCACCTGCTATAATTTAAGGTCATATTGGAAGGTGGGACACAGAGTTCTTGGTGGAAATACAGAACTCATATGAGTCCACATTTAGTATGAAAATTTTAAATGGTATTTCCATTCCATAGGAAAAGCACCAAGAAATATTCAAAGTATGTTTAATACACATTTTCCCTTCCCTTCTCTTCCTTTCTCTTTCCTTTCTTTCCTTTTCCCTCTATTTTCCTTTTTCATTCTTCTTTCCACTCCCTTTCCATTCTCTTGTCCTCTATCTTTCTCCTCTCTTTTTTCTTCTCCCTTCTCTTCTTCCTTAAGTTTCTTTTCTTATCCCTGTTTTGCCATAATGTCTATTTTACTGTAATACTAAATATCCTATTTTAAGTAGATGATTTAACATAAATATTGAGAGCACATAGAATTTAGCTGTTCTGTGGGCTTGTATCCTGGTCCTCAAACAGTACAAGCCAGTGACGCCTGTATGTGTGGTTAGATTGCTGCAGAGGCCACCACTGGAATGTCCCTTCGCCTGCATAAGCAGGAGAAGTTTAGGAAATATTATTTGACGTTTAGTCCAACATGATGCCGCCTGCAATTATTTATATTGAGCTCCGTTTAAATCAAAGCCATAACCACTGTGAAGATGTCACTGTTTGCATTCAGGATCCATGGTGAATTGTATGAAGAATTGGCTGTTTGTGATTACAGATCAGTATTTAATACTTGATTACAAAGAAAAAGTTGTCCATAAATACTTCGGCCTTCATATTTTGTCACTCTTTTGTGTACATTTACTCATTGGTTATTCTATTTCTATTAAACACCCCAAGTTCTTGGCTTATGGCACAGAAGGTTCCTGAACTGTTTGAAATCCCTCATTGTGACTGTGTTTGACAGAGTAAAAGAAATGGAGGCAATAAATGCATGGCCTTCCCTCGGGGGTGATGGAAAACCTGTTATAATAAATGGATACCATCTTTTTTTTCTCCCTCTCATGTTCATCTATAGTGTAAAAATAAAGCAAAAGTATTGTAGTGTGCTCCATGACAAATATGTAAAAAATTGAAGAATTAAACCTTATAAATAAATAATCTATTTGATCCACTGAGTAACTTCTTACTGAGTCCTCAATTTTATTAGAACATTTCATTTAGAGATTTTAAATTAAATTGAGCTTGCTAGTCAAGTAGAACCTAGTTTAAAAAGATTCATTACTTTTTTCTTGTGCTAAAATTATCTTCATTACTTAATATCAGTAGCTATAAGAGATTACAAAAATAGAGAAAAATTCTTAAACATCTGAATAAGCAATAGAAATGTTTCAAACGGTGGCATGGAAGTTTCCATGAATACTTCAGAATTTCCCCATCAATTTAACCACAAATTTCACATCTATTTTTGAGGGATTTTTTTAAAGGAAATTTAAATTAGTTAATGTAATGAATTTATGTATTCATTCACTAAGTATATTTGGAGTGCATACTATTATGCTAAAGTAACTATTAGAAAGAATATATTAAAACAAAAATGTGTGGGGAAATTATTAAAGCCATCTAAATGCTCTGAATGAATTCAACTCACTGAGTGCATTCAAATGATAATCTATAGTGTGGGGAAAATTTGCAGATATAACCTTGTATCCTTACTGATTCTTTAGACATCATGGAAAACTAGAGGGGCATTAGTAAGCTAAAAAGATGCAAATATGTTAGTGGTATTTGTGATACAGAAACTAGGTAGATGTAAAACTATGTGCCAGAGACCCTCATATTGATCTCTTGAGAGATATGTAAAAGATATATATGTATATTCTTAAAAGACTAATTGCAAACACATAGTGAAGACAGCTATGGACATTAAGGACCAGCAGGAATTTACTGGGAATAAAACAGTCCAAAACAAATTCATTTTTTAAAAGTATGTTAGAACAGTACAGCAAAGGAATTCTGTAGTTATGAGGTACCTCTTTTTATAAAGTCATTCACTAATTTTTACAAAATACTCCCATGGATGTATAAAAGAAGTAAGGTCTGCAGAGAAACAACTAGAGAAATGTATAGGTTTGCCCAGACATGCCAAATTGTGTAACTAGTCAATATCAATTGGAAGGGGAAGTTAATTATATCATATTTCTTTCATCACCCGAGTCCGAGCCCTACTTATAATTTTGTCGTTTACTTTGATGAAGTTCATAAAACTGTATTGATGTCCTGAACATCAAAGTGAAAGGTAACATTGTGTGAGATACTTACAATAATTTAAAGAAGATATTGCAGGCTATAAATCAGAATCACATATAATAAAAAGCCCTACCAGAATCCTTCACAATAGCTCACAAGGTACAGAAGAGCCTGAAGAAGAGCCTGAAGAAGAACCTGAAGAAGGTGTAAAGCTGTTATTTGATGGCAAGCTCAACTTGAACCTTTGAAATACTAATGTTTAACATGGAACTAGAGTAAACTGATGTAATGCAGCTCATATGACAACATGGCTAATAATCCTAATATTGTTTCCGTTAGTCAATGTATCCTGTAAATATTCAGTTCAATTTGATATCTAAACTTAATTGTATATTTTAAAAATTCAAGCACTATCATCTGACAAGATATGACAGGAATAGATGAAAGACAAATGCCTACGTAATATAAAGAAAATTGAAAAAGTAGGTATGTCTGCCATTGAAAATGAGGGGGGTTGGAAGCGATATGAATGACAGTCTTTACTAATTCAAGTGCTGTAATATAAAATAAATTAGAATGTGTTTTATATATAGCATCAGTGGGGAGAAAAAAGTGAATGGATATAAGAAATGCAGAATTATTTAATTAAAGAATAATTACGACAAAAACAAGGACTTAAAGATGAATAGAGCTATGTAATAATTAGGTATATTGCCTCACGTGCAAGAAAATTCTTGATCTGTAATGGACTTTATGCAAATTTATTTGTTTTATTATTCATTATTTCACTCCATATATTTCTAGCTCTTTTTCTACAAGGCACTGTGTTAAAATTGTGGAGAACCACAGATTCCCCTAATATTATATCTATGTCTTCCCTTAAATATAGATGCATTCATTTATTACTGTTTAACATTTATCCTAACCTTAGTGACTTAAAACAATGATAATAATTTATTATCTCTCACGGTTTGTGTGTGTCAGGAACTCAGCCAGAACACTGTAGGGATGCTTTTCTATATTCAACATTGTCTGGGGTTTCAGCTTGAGGATTGAAAGGCCAAGGGCTGTGCTCATATGAAGCCTTACTTAATTCACATGTTTGGCTGTTAGCTGAGACTTAAATTGGCGCTAACTGGATTATCCACACATATTCTGTCTGTATGCCCTGGGCTTTCTTTTAACACGTAACTGTTGTGTAAGGAAAGCATCACAAGAAGGAGAGAGAATCTTGAAGTTCTACTTTTTAAATTACTTAGAATTGGATGAAATTACGTAGCTTCATTTATTCCTTTTTTCATTGGTTGGAGCAGTTGCAAACACTAGCTGAAATATTCCAGAGGAGGTTAGTTACATTGTAATAAGAGTATGTGGAATGATATATGTACTGTATACTATGTCACAGTAGACCTTGAAAATTAATTTTTTCAATATCTATTTTTCTTCATTTTATAAAAATCACTCACTCCTTAAAGATATATTTACCATGACTAACAATTATGTGGCAGTCTCTAAGTTGTGAAAATACAAAAATAAGTGAAAGCTAATTCTAATGAAGTTCCTTATTATGTAAAAGAATAAAAATATAGGTGAAAAATTAACTATAGTTTGATGTAATCACTGACATTCAAATGTGTTAATAAGGTAAAATAAAAATATAATGACAAAATAAAGATAGACATATAATAAGGTTTTACTAATGAGAACTTTCAGAACTGGTTTTACCAAATCATAACTCTTTTTCTATGAAAACTATCTGCATCAACCAAAAGGAATTCTGATTGTGGTGGTAAAATACATTATGTGGGTTGAGCACTTGACACCCTGTTCATATTAGGAGATTCTGCTCCTTTAGCCAACACTGATTGGAGCACAGATAAACCTTGACTAAGAAAGAAGAATCAATGGGTTGGTCAGTTGTGGATCAGATCGTCTCTGGCTTATGAGAATTTGCACACAGAGACAGAAGGAATTGCAAGGTGGGGCAAGATCCTAAAGGGAAGGTTCACAAATTTTTGCTGAGAATGTACTCAGAGCTTCCCTGATTTCCATCTTTTCTGAAACCAAGGTATTTACATTTTCTTCGAGATATCCCGATTGTGTGTGTGGGTGTGTGTGTGTGAGAGAGATATGGTTGAATGTGTGTGTGTGTGTGTATGTGTGTGAATGTGTGTATTTGCCTCCGTCAGTTTTCTGTTTCTTGAATGAAAAAAAATTGCCTTTGATCATCACTAACTAAAGTTCTTTTAGCCCATTAAAAAAAGCTGTCTTTGGTCCTTTAGCTTTTACATTTAAGCTAATTAATATTTAAATTTTAAAATACATGAACTATGTTTTCCATTTATTATTATTGCAATGTTAAAAATACTTGCTTTAATATGTTTAAATGACTGTTTACCAATTCATTTTTTAAAATAAAAAGAGTTGTTTTATATGTAGAAGTGTAGGATCATGGTTATTCCAGAAAGTGAAGTAGAATTGTCTTTGACATTTACAGGAATAGCTCAGTGTTTGTATATTAAGATATATACTCAATTTCTTTGGATAGAATATTATGCAAGTATTGACTTTGTTCAGAATGAAATTTCATTCATCAGTTTGTTAAATTGAGGATGGGAAGAGACAAGGAGGAAAAAAGATGATTCTTTTAATATTTCCAATCTGTTACTTATGGTTTAAACTTTTATGCCTTCATCCCTTTAAAACTTAGAATTTTGAATGTCAAATACTGTCTCCAGAAAAATCACAAGTTTTCCTTATGAATAATATCTCTGCTTTGAGTATTTTTGAATGTAGACCTAAAAATATTATGGTTTTTTTTTTTTTGGTCTTCTTAAAAGAAATTCCAAAGATGAAGTTCACATGAGTATAAATAGAGCAGGCAATAAGAATGTGCTAAGGGAAAACCTGGTTAATTCTAAATTTTGATTCACTGCAATAATATGTATCTCCACATAGGCCATTTTTAAAAATATATTTCTTTTTTTTCCCGTGTCCATGAGATTAATTAACAATGACCTACTCCAAGTGATGAATTCACTCAGATTTTGCTTATAGGATGGAGGACAAGACCCATTAACACACATGATACTATGCCTCTTTGGCCTTATAACTATAGCGCATATTAACTAAGACCAATTAAATTTGTTGAATTATTTGTAGTTTCTGCTAATAAAGTATGATTTCAGAGGTCCATGACCTGTAGCAATTTATAACTGAACTATGGCATACATTTAAACCAAGTATTTTGAAAGGCTGGTGAGTAATACAGCTAATGAATGAGCCTGGCCGACTACATTGCAACCACACCTCAAGGAGGTATTGCTATTCCCTATTTTACTTTATGTAATACCTTGTACAAAGTAAGAAAACAAAGCCTTATTTTTCTGAAAATGTCTTTTAAAAGAAAGCTAATGTTCGTGCTTGTTAAAGAAATGACGAGTAAGAAATCAAAGAAAATGATGGTTCTTAGCAAAAAAAAGGAGACATTTTGCGTTAGGAATATTCCTCTGCCTTTGGGATTTCCTGTAAATTGCTTGATGAGTCTTGAGGCATGATCATACTGAGGTTTGATTTTTTTGGCAAGACTGTTTCATAGATGGCATTGTGTCTTTCATCAAGTGGCACGTAATGTCTGGTTGTCTCTCCTGTGGAATGTTAGAACCACTGATATTCAAAACAAGGGATTGCAAATGGTATTATTTCTTCTTCTCATTTGTGACCAATTAGTAAACTTAGAACTAATTAGTACATGTGAGGAAGTTTCTATTTATAACTGACAGAAACTTCTTCACATTCACGAATTGGTCATGAATTGTGTAATTTGTATAGAAAAGATATGAAAAATGTTAGCTTCTTTTCCTTCACTTATCACTTTCAACATAAAGAGTGGGTTCCATAGTATCATCCAAAGGGATCCACTAGATTTTGTCAGGCAGGGGTGGGTATTATTATGAATAAATGGAATTAAAACAGAATTGATGAGTTCAAATATATTAAAATTATTATCTCTACTGATACTCATTTAATTCCATCTTGGACCAGAGAGAGCTCCTTTAAGATGACTCCAAAGTCATTTTGACATGACTTTAATAGTATCTGATAGCTTCCTTGTAATCTTGTAATGAAAGATGACCGAAAATCATCTTGCATATTTCATGACCCAGATCTAACGTTACTCATTATTCTATAAAATTCTGGCTTGTTTTAGTTTAAAATAATTTTCCAAGATAATCACTTGATTGCTGGTAAGGTTATCTATTGCTACTGGCTTGATCATTATTTCTAGGTCTTTTCTGGGACTGTGCTATAGTTCATTTTGGGAATACAATAAGCAAAATCCAAATCATGAAAACTCTACAGGATAAACAATATGATTTCTTTTCAACAAATAAATTGTAAGGTAAAAGAATACCATACGTAGTAAAAGATATTTAAATTATATGTTTAAAGAATAGCCAAAACCAAAACATAAAGATTCATACTTGGTGACCAAACTGTGAAAAGAAGCAAAAAAATGATTGCTATAAAAGTCAAAAAAGTGACTTCCATTAGGAGAAAAGAATTTTTTGTTTGCAAGGCGTCATGAGGAAGGCATGCAGGATGGCTGCCGAGGTTCTATCTCCTGATGTGTAATGATAGAAAGAAGGTTTCTTCTATTTAAATTATTCATAAAGCTAAAAATTTATATTATTCGTGCATTAGTTAGGATTTTCCAACACAACCAATAGGATATATATATATGCATGTATGTATATATGCACATATATATATGCATGTATGTATATATGCACATATATATGCACACACATATGTCTCTATATATGATTTATTATAAGTTATTGGCTCATGTGATTATAGAGACCAAGAAATCCCACCATCTGCCATCTGCAAGCTGAAGACCCAGGAAAACTGGTGGTGTAATTACAAGGCCTGAGAGCCAAAAAGCCATGATGTAGATAACAGTTCTTGTCAGAAGCCCTGAGAACCAGGAACACAGAAGCAAGAGATCAATGCCTCAGCTCAAGCAGTCAAGCAGAGGGGAAATTCAACCTCTCTCCAACTTTTTTTCCATTCAGACCCTCAACAAATAGAATGATGACAACTCACATTGGGAAGACCAATGTGCCTTACTCAGTCTACCAATTCAAATGCCAATCTCTTTCTGAATCACCATCATAGACACACCCATAAACAATGTTTGGCCAGATATCAGCATCCCATGGCCCAGTCATATTGAGACATAAAATTAACTATCACAATGTAGTTTTTCTGTTTTGTGAAATATTTAACAAAATACCCAGATAATTTTAAAAGTGAAGAATGAGTCAGATTAAACAAGACTGGAAAAATATTGGTATCTGTTAGAGCTAAATATATGAAGGGAAATGATAGTATGCCAAACTATACTTTTATATATGATTTAAAAATTCCAAAACAAAAAGTTTAAAAATAATGAAAATTGTGACAGGGCTTAAAGCAAATATATGCCAGCTATTCAGAAATTTAAAATCTTGAAATTGGTTGAAACGTGGGTCTACAAACTGCTCAATATTCCTACATAGCATGTAGAAAACTAAGGAAAAAACACTTAGGAAA
Organism: Nomascus leucogenys; assembly: GCF_006542625.1. NCBI lineage: Eukaryota > Metazoa > Chordata > Mammalia > Primates > Hylobatidae > Nomascus > Nomascus leucogenys. The sequence continues at coordinate 20,702,714 of NC_044402.1, forward strand.
TTGTTTCAGTGATGTTTCTACTAGTGGAAAAATTATAATTACAGATAAATAATGTAATTAATAACATAGTTAATTTAGTTTTCTTATCTTGTTTTTCTCTATTTGGCATGACTGCTTCAAATTCCCATTTATAATTATAATTCTGAAAAAATATATACCTTTTCAGAGAATCTCAAGAGTGCACCATGCAACATGTTATATGGAAGATTTAATTATGTGATGTTATTATTTCTTTTAAAATTTCGACTCCACTTTTATTCCTATATATGAAGAAGGAAATACTTGAGGGGGATCTTTCTATGTTCTTGTGTTAATTCTCCCTCTGGTTGACTCTTCCACAGGATATTTCATATCTTAATGATATAGTCAAGTTTTTTTAGTGTTAATGGGAGTTCTGCAATGGAGGATTCCCCCAATGAAGGTAATTATGATGACACACAAGCTTTAGACCAATCTTCAGAATCATATGAAATTAAGAATTTTTCAGATTTGCCTATTTATTGTGATTCCATTTGTTATTAAGACTTATTCTTTAATTTTTGTCTTTGCATTGACAAAACATCGGCACACTTTTCTGACATATGACCTTTTATTTGATAGATTTTATTTGTAAAATGCTTGCAAAATACACTTTTTGTTTTTAACCATGTCTTTATGTCAAAATCCTCATTGCTGAACTGGGTGTTAGTCATTCGAGAATCAGCCTTGCTTCCCCTAACTTTCAAGACTTCGTTTGATTCAGTATTTGTTTTTCCCTCTTAAGCATAATCTGAGACTGATTTTCAAATTTTACATCTCAGCTGTCCAGAGCAACCTGGGAAATATTTATGTAGTACATCTATAATGGAATGTCTGTGCAATGTGATTACTCAAGGTTTTCTGTCCATGGTATTCCACTGACATTATCTCACAGAGTAACTGTGAGAAATTTCCATGTAATTAATCCAGAGCAAAACTGTATTCAAGCAACAACAATACCAATAATTATAACCAGTGCACTTGTATGTTTTTCAACTATTAGCACTTTTTAGTCCTGCTTTTTACTTTAGATTTTAATGTTCTTTTTCAAGATTAAAATAAAAAGGATTAGTAAAATTATTCTGCCTCATTTTTGATGCTTCTGTTTGAAATATTTTTCTCATTTTCCCTCTTGTTTCTAAAAAATAATTTTCCAGATTTCTTTTCAATGTAGCAAAATAAAATTCACTCACGTGTGGAATGGCAAGTTAGTGTTTCTGCCGTGGACTAACCTCTAGACATATACTTGACAAGCGTGGTAAACTAATGTTTAGGATCTGTTCACACTTAGTCCTCTCGATAGATGAAGCATTAGAATATACAGCCTGGAAGTGTATTTTGCCTGAAAGTGTATTTTGCCATACTTAATGATTTAGAAAACATACAATAAAAAGTATCATTAGCTAAAACTTAGATGTTATTATCCCTTCACTAATATTATTAAAGGATGGTTTTGTTCTGTTGCGTGTGTGGCAACCTGTTTAATGGTGACCAGGGCATAAGTTTAGATAGCACTGGCATTCCACAATTTTTGTGATCACTACAAAATAATTTCTCACCCTGAATTGGTACAATTTATTTTTACAAATTAGGCACTGAAGAGGAAATATAAAATGTAAGTGTATAATTAAAAACTAAGTTGTTTTTACTCTTTTATAATCATCTTTTAATACTACAGCAAATGCTATGGGTGCCCAGCCTAATTTGGACATAAAATGGGGAGAGTTACCATACATATCTGTGGATTCTGTATCTCTTTACCTCAGAATGTCTTCTTGTCTCCTTAGCCTGCAAGAGCAGGGCGAGGGACAGTCAATTTCCAGGGAGCTAATACCCTAGAAGCTGTCCTTCACCAATAAGAGATAGAAGCAGATACAAGTTTCTTTGCCTCTGGGTGGATAACCTATGCATTAAACTACTTTTTTTTCTTAACCATAGAGTGTGTTTATTTTGCAAGTGAATTTTTAATTCTTTAGCCACAATTTGCATAATATTGTATGATATTTAACTTAAGGATTATTACCCTTCTGAATATCAAGAATTGAAACTACTAGGGGTCACATTTCTTTATAGGTCCCGAAATAGCCTTGAGGTTGGAATAGGAAAATATCTTTTGTAAACTGTAACAAAACTTTCACCTCAAAGTAAAACACTATGGAATTTACACAAGTATACATGTATTCAATATCCTTACAATATCCAGAAACCTACTGGAGTTTTAGAAATGGCAATGAAGATAGGTTTACATTCAGAAAACTGAACTTATACCAAGACAACACAACTTAAAACCCAGTACCCTGTGCAGATATCTGATGTCTGATCAATCTTAGAGCATCATAAAATTGACATTGCTAAAAGCACACATCCTCGGACACTCAGTAAACGTAAGGCAGAAAAAAAATTCCAGTGAAATTAGCTTTCACTGTTCATGTAAATGAAGTGTAATATTCAAATTCCTTAGGGTACCCCAAAGGCTCTCAGGATTGCTGGTAACATTTCTGCATCTGTAGTATCCTTTTATGTTTTCCATCAATTGTATCCATAGCTATGCAGTTCTAAACCAGCTTCTAGAAATTCTGCTCAAAAACTGGTTTTAACGTGCTCTATGACTACTTCCCAAAACTTTATATAGTGTCAGATCAAAACAGGCCACTCCTCTACATAACATGGTCAGCTTTATTTTTTTTCTTTTTAAATTTTTAAAATGATACGTTGTGACAAAACTATTTCTCTCAAAGCCAAATTGGGTTAGCATGGATTAGTATATCTAATACTTAGGCAGACATGGAGAAATCTCAGAGCTTCGTAAGGGCAAGACATCGATTCTATGGTTAACTGGTGGCAGATTTCAGGGGATTCACCTCCCTCCCTGTGGCCATGTTGGAACACCTGGTGGAGCTCTCTAAAGGGAGGATCCTCTTGAGTCTGATCCCTTCCATGCAGCCCCTGCAAGTCAGAGAGATGGCCCACATCAGACGAAAGAGGTTCTGTATGAGCGTCCTGCGTAAACACCTCCTTTCAGTAAAAAGACCTGAGTTATTACAACTTTAGCCATGTTACGTGCTACATTGAATACAATGCTCTCAATAGGTCCTCAGGCTGTGCGACCCTACTGAATACACATCACTGAAGCAGGTCACATCTGACATTTCCTAAAAGCCACAGCAAAGCCACAGCAGCAGTCACCTTTGTGAGCACAAAGCCTCATCTCCTTTCTGTCCATTTGTGCAGTTTTCCTTCTTTCCGTGGGAGAACCAAAACAACCACTCCCATTGGTTATGCAATTCTGGGAATTTAAAAATCACTCTTATGAGTTATGCAATTACCACAAAAGGTCTTGTGACTTGAGTACACATTCTTCTTTGCTCAGATTCTTGCTAGATTGCACTAGACTGTTGTTCTGAAAAATTGATCAATATAAAATCTTATCTCCTTCTGATGTCACACACAAAAATCCTTTGAGTCCAACCCATAAAGTCATAAATATTGTACAGTCATTTCCCTAATGATACCCCACTTCAAAGTTGTCTATGTAATGTTTTCTCTTGGTGCTGTAAGTAAATACAACTCTGTTTGTTTATGTTATATAACTGGTTTCTTTTATTTCAAGAGGTATTTTACATGCCAATCTAAATTCTTCACCAAATGTTTGTTCCAAAATTCTTGCCTCAGTATCTGCTTCTGGGGAAACTAAAAGTAAGAAAAGTACATTGAAAAATATATCAATTAAATATTACATGTCGATTACTTTTATACATTATTTTTTTAGTTCTTGTGGAATATATTCTTATTTGACCGTACCTGTGATAACATACATTTTTACAGGAGATCGCTGAAGGAAGTTATAAAATCCATGACTTAATAATGGAGATACTATTTTTCTTGAACATAAACAATATTCATGTTTGCCATTTGCAATGGACTGAATTATGTCTCTCCCAAATTGATGTATTGAAGCTCTAACTCTCAAAGTGACTCTATCTAAGGACAGGATCTTTAAAAGGTAATTAAGATTAAATGAAATCATAAGGATGGGCCCTAATCTGATAGAACTATGGCCTTATAAGAAAAGAAAGATATTTCTTTTTTTTTTTTCTCTTTCTCTCTCTGTCTCTTTCCACTAAGCGAGAACACAGTGAGTGAGAAGGCGGCCATCTGCAAACAAAGGAAAGAGCTCTCATCAGACCTCAACACACTGGCATACTGATTTCAGACTTCCAGCCACCCAAACCGTGAGAAAATAAATTTCTGTTATTTAAGACATCCAGGGTATGGTATTTTGTTATAGCTAATACCACGCTGAGTAATCCTGAGCTGAATAATACTCAACTTCTAGGCTAGTTCATAAAAGCATGAATAAATACTCAACTTCTAGGCCAACTTCTAGGCCTAGTTCATAAAAGCATGAATAAATACTCAACTTCTAGGCCTAGTTCATAAAAGCACGCCATGCCTAATTGACTATGTTCTTTCCTTGGAATGTGTGTATGGAAGCTAATAGAATCTTGGAATCACTATCTGAAGGAGAAACACATATTGTTCATAGTCACCTGTTTTGGAATTTACGAGATGCATTGACTTATACTTATTAATCCACTTAGATTTTGGGGTGTATCTATTGTAGTACCTAGGGTACTTCACAGAGAAATTAGTACCTAGAAGCAGTGGAATACTGCCATAACTACAAACTTGAAATTGAGTCCCTAACTTAGTGGTTAGGTGACAGAAAGCAAGGACATTGGTTTTGGAGCCTGAAAAGATGAGCAGCCATGGCATGTAGTGTCAAAACACAAGAAATTAATATCTATAAGAAAATTTATTTATCTATGAGTCTATGTTCTTAGACATGGGGTTGTAAGGTGTCTGTCATATTGTTTTTATTTTATTTTTGCTTATAAAAAGGTATTATTAGAAATGCTAATCCAAAAAAGAATTGACCATCTGGCATGCAGAGTTAAAGAGTATAGAATGAGTCTAGAAGTTTAGGGCCTGAACATCGGAAATACAAATCACTTCTAGATCCTAAACAGTAGGATATAAAGACAATGACAAATGCCTTCAATAACTTCTCATATTTTTTCCTTAGAAAAACTAAAATTAAATGCATAGGCCTCTTACCTGTTATTTTAGGTAGTCTCCAGCTATCTATATTACACCAAAGAAGATGTTCATAAAGATGAAAGAAAGAAAGAAAGGAAAGAAGGAGGGAAAGAAGAGAGGATATAAGGAGGGAAGGAGAAAGGGAAGAAATAAAGGGAGGGAAGAAATGAAGGAAGGAGGGAAGGAAGGAAGGAAGAAGGGAGGGAAAGAAGGAGAGAGGGAGGAAGGAAAGGAGGGAGGGAAGGAGGGAACTCTCAGAAAAATGTATAGGAAAAATGTGGGTTTAGTCACTGGCATAAAGTACCAAGTATAAACAAATAGATACAAAGTATGTTATTTAAAGGTATTTCTGAAAGCTCCATGAACCTGAGTTAAAGAATTACAGAAACTATTGACTGATTCATCATTAACACAACTTTTACATTCCCAGACTTACAGTATCAAGAAGTCAACTGTGAAAGCTACAGATCACCAAAAAGAGAGACGCTTATAAACCACCACCTCAGGTATGGGCATATAGAAGAATGGAGGAAAAAGAGCTTTCTGGAGAGTGAGATCATGGGTCACAAAGAACAAATGACAAGAGAGTTATTTCCAGAGAGCAGGATCAGGATCTAATCAGGACCTTCCTCCACCATTAGGGCACAGGCACCTCATGATGCTGGCCTGGAACAAGTTCATCTTGCTGTGGGCTAATGACCACTATGTGTCTCCCATAATTCTGTTTTTCAGATGGGCGTATCCATCATAGTTACCCTGTCTTTTTCCTACCATTTGCCATTATAGAGTGGGAAGGTACAGATCATTTGCCTTCTTGTATACTGTGTCATGAGGAGTCACATCTGAGCTTGATGAGGCAGTGTGTGGTTACTCAGAGATTCTGGACTTTGAGTAGAAGGTAGTGACTGGATAGGAATTTGATTTATCTCATTTGGGAAAAGTGTGTGCATTCTATGCATGGGAGAAGGGTAAAGATATATGGTGCCTAAAAGAACAGACTATACCAGTGATTGGGTTGATATTCACCAAATCCATTCCCTCATTCACCTGGGAACTAAGGCATACTACATTTTCAAGACACGCCTCTCAGACAGGATTCTGCATCATTTAATTTCATTTTCTGAACCTCACTTTAACCCCTAACTAAAGAAGAATATAAGATTAAGCTATAACAAGCACTCAAAGTTCTATTTTTGCACATTTGAATTGTGGTATATGAATTTAATCCCACAGTATCTAAATGTTATGAGATATCTTGCATTAGAGTGATCTGTTTAACCCATCAACTCATTTTCCTGACCACCAAATTGTTTTCATGCAATACTTATTAGCATCCCACAGAACTAGTTTGCTGAGTGAGTATAGTTCAGAAACTGCTCTATGTGTTAAGAATACTTACGATTCCATTTGGAGAGGGTAACACCTCCTTCATTAGAAGACTCTCTTAGTAAGCATGAGTGTACCAAGTCTTCTCTGCATCATGCTATTCTTCTCTGAATTTGCATTTAGCTCAGGTCCAAATGTTCCAAAGCATTCTTCTAATATGGAACCAAATTCTCAACCCTTAAAAATAGGAAGGATTGGCGGGGTGCAGTGGCTCTTACCTGTAATCCCAGGACTTTGGGAGGCCAAGGTGGGTGGGTCACGAGGTCAGGAGTTTGAGACCAGCCTGACCAACATAGTGTAACCCTGTCTCTACTAAAAATACAAAAATTAGCCACGCGTGGTGGCATCTGCCTGCAATCCCAGCTACTCAGGAGGCTGAGGCAGGAGAATTGCTTGAACCCGGGAGGCGGAGGTTGCAGTGAGCTGAGATCACACCACTGCACTCTAGCCTGGGTGAGAGAGCGAGACTTCATCTCAAAAAAAAAAAAAAAAAAAATTGGAAAGATCTTATTTTCTCACTGCTATTAACTGAATGTTGCATCACCCCAAAATTCATATGTTGAAACCTAATCCCCAATGTGATGGTATTTGGAAATGAGTCCTTTGGGAAACAAGTGAGGGTGGAGGCCTGTTGATGAGATTAGTGCCTTTATAAGTGACAGGAAAGAGCTTGCTTGCTCTCTCTCTCTGCTGCCTGCCATGGGAGGAAGCAAAGAAAGAGATGACCATTTGCAAATTATGATGAAAGCCCTCACCAGACATCAATCTGCTGACACCTTGATCTTGGATTTCCCCACCCCTAGAACTGAGAAATAGACGTTTGTTGTTTAAGCTGCCCAGTCTATTGTATTTTTTTATTGCAGCCCAAACAGACTAAGACAGTTATCTACATCCCTTAAGCCCCTCCCCTCCTCAGTGTTCCACTTAACTTCCATGTCCCTTGCATTAACTCTGATAAAATCCAAATTGCTTGTCACAGGCAGACTATTTAATGCTGTCATCACATGAGTGTCTTCTCTTTGGGTATTTGAGAAAAACTCCAAGTTGCAAATGAGGAAATGTCTGGCTTGATTCTCAACACATCTGGAGGCTTCTTTGGGACAGGATTATGCTGGAGAGATTCAGAAGCGGTATCAAGAGTAGGGTCAAGTATGTATATATGTAGGTATGGACACACGACATAGGCAGGATAATGGTTTCTTCCACTTAAATGTGCAGCCTTCTCAGGGGAGTCATCCCTAGTACTTGCTCAAGATGATTTCGTTTATCACACTTCCTGGTGACACAAAGAGTGTCCCACATAAGCAGCCCCTTTTTTAATTCACTTCTCTGGGACATTTGTGGTTACAAGTTGACAGTAGGCTCACTCTGGGGCCCAGACATCGGAATCCTGACCCACCCCTTCAATTCTCCTTCCCCATCTCTATTTCAATTAATTCCCTCTATACCTTCATTAACAAAAAGTTTAACGTTCTCTTTTTCTCACACAAAAATACTTATAAAGAGGTTCAGAATCTCCCAGAAAGAAATTCTAGTATTTGTAACGTGAACACTTATTCACACTGCCTCTGGGAAATAATAGTTTACTCTTAAGAGTACTAAGACAGTACTGTCTTTGGAAACTGTTTTAGTCAGTGCTCTCTACAGCAACAGAGCTAATAAGATATATATATATATACACACACATATATATATACACACACACATACATATATATAATAGCAGATATATATATAAATATATATATTTAAAAAGTATTAAGCAGTTTATTAAGTAGTAGTAAACCACACAATCACAAGGTGCCACAACAGCCCATCTGCAAGCTGAGGAGCAAGGAAGCCAGTCCGAGTCTCAAAGCTGAAGAACTTGGAGTCTGATGTTTGCGGGCAGGAAGCAACCAGCATGGGAGAAAGATGTAGGCTGGGAGGCTAAGCCAGTCTAACCTTTTCATGTTTTTCTGCCTGCTTTTATATTCTGGCTGCACTGGCAGCTGATTAGATGGTGCCTACCCAGATTAAGGTTGGATCTGCCTTTCCAGGCCCACTGACTCAAATATTAATCTCCTTTGGCAACACTCTCACAGACACACCCAGGATCAATACTTTGCATCTGTCAGTCTAATCAATTTGACACTCAGTATTAATCATCACAGAAACGAAGAGAAGAAAGAGCTCCTCTATTTGGAAACCAAGAGAAGCAAGTAGAAGAAACACTTTAATTCCCACTTGGTGGCTCATTCTGTTTTGGGTTGAATTGCACCCTCTCCTCGCACCACCAATTCCTGTGTTGAAGTCTTAGCCCCCAGGCCTCCAGAAGGTAACTATATTTGGAGATAGAGTCTTTATGGGGTAGTCAAATTAAAATGTCATTAGGGTGGGACTTCATTCATTCAATATGACTGGTGTGCTTGTAAAAAGGGGAAAACTACAGACAGAAAAGCACACAGAGAGAACATCATGTGAAGATAAAGGCAGAACTTGGGGTAATGTTTCTACAAGGCAAGGACCACCAATGACTGCCAGCAACCACCAGAAGCTAGAGGAGAGGCATGACACAGATTCTTTCTCACCGCTCTCAGGAGACATCTTGATCTGAAACTTCCAGCCTTCAGAAATGTGAGACAATACATGTTTGTTGTTCAAACCACTCAGTTTGTGTTTGTTATGACAGTCCTAGGAAACAAATGAATGCTCCTTCAAGGACAGACTAAAGAACTTCTTGTTGACCCGAAATCATCAATACCCACATGGCACACACTGAGTTATCACGTTCTGCTACCCAGAGCTCCTGCTCTTGCATCCTATCAACCCTTCTTTCTGGGTTTATTAGTTCTCTCTTGCCTTTTCTTTTGATCAATATGGCTTCTTGCTCCGTAACTGTGATGGTGGGGAGCTACAGGTGGTGGGGAGGATGGGTGGTGGGGGAGGTCAGGGAAAGGCGGAGAATTTGGGGTAGAGGGATCATCGTCCCAGGCCTGCAGGGAGACTTCCTTTCCCTGTCTGCACATTAGCTCATACTGAACACTTACCAAAGCCACAGTATTTCAGAGACAAAGAAAATGAGTTTCACTTAGAGATGTCAGTCTGCAGCTTTAGTGCAGGTCTGGAAACAGAAGACAGGATGTAAGATAGAGCTATTGACTTGAGAATCAGTGAAATCCTGAAAGGGCGTGAGAATTTATAGGTATTCTCTGTATTTGATAAGGAAGACAGCTGATGGAAGAACTCAATAAATGAAGAGAGAACAAGAAGGAGAATAAAATGCAAATATAAGCTGACATTTATTACCCTCTTATTAAGTGAGAGGCACTATAACAATAATAAGATCTAACACATTCAGTGCTTACTAGATATCAGGCACCATTTAAATGCTTTTGAAATGTTATCTAACTGTCTAGCAAAAACTATAATTGTACAAGTGCTATTATTATCCCCATTTCTCCAATGAAGATACTGAGGGTCTCAGAGTTTACCAATTAGGCCGTAGAGAGCTCATATGCTCTTCCTGACCACAGAACGCTACTGGTAAGTCAATAGCTATAGGCTATAACCAACAATAGGTTAAGTATACATGAATTTATGTTTGGAGCCTCCTATAATCTTCAGAGATACAATATGAGGTGGGTGCTGATAAATGATTTCTATTTTGAAGACTGAGGCTCAGACAGGTTAAATATATTGTTTATAGATACCAAAGCAATTAATGGCAGTGTTTGGAATGCATGTAAAAACTGGTGGAATACCAGTGAGGTGTGTAGTTGTGTTGATGTCAGTTTCCTGGTTTTGAGTATTGTATTATGGTTTTTTAAGATATCGTCTTTGGAGAAAGTTGGATAAAGAGTAGATGGGACTTCTTTGTATTCTTTTTGCAACTTCTTGGGAGTCTTCAATTATTTCAAAAAGGATGTTAAAATAATTTTCAAAAAGTAGTGCTTTATTGGAACCCAGTTGTTTCTGGTTCAGAAGTGCACACACTTGTCCTGGAAGACACACTTATTTTTCAAGATACTCAGGAATAAGCAACAGAGGAGGACAATAAAAAGTGAAGAGAGAGAGAAACAGAGAGCGAAAGACAGACAGAGAGACAGAGGATAAATAATAAATAAAACATATGCAAACCTATAGATAATGTCACTGTGCAATTAGTCATTTAAAATGCATTCTCAGTGCATTCACAGTGACTCTCCAAAGGCGATATCAAAAATGTTTTCATACTTTGTGAAAATTCAGGCTTAGCGAAGTTAAGTCACACCACAGGTCATTAGTGTCAGTACCAAGAATAACCTTCATGGCTCTTAAAACTGTGACTCCGCAGCTTCTGCCATTTCTAATACACAAAGCTGCCTGGCAGAATCTAAAGAGGGAACTAGCTCAGGAGTCATGGAAGTAGATATTTCAGGGTTAAAATAGATATGTAACATAGGCAGGCAAATGGTGCCCTTGGCTGGAAGTTAACAGCTCTCATAGGCAAAACTCTTTCATAGCATGACAGAGGCCAAAGGCAATTCTGCAGTTTGAAAGGTCAAAAAGTGGTGAAGGTATGGGGACAGCCATTGTAATCCCCTTTTCAATAAATTTGAAAGGCAAAAACTAGTGGATAGAGTTGAAGGAAGGGTCAAGGAAGATTGGTAAGGTAGGAGACAGCAGAAAAGACTTGAACATGCATCTATCCTGTGTAAAACGGAGCTTATGGTTATTCAGAGTTGCAACATCCTAGACTCTAAGTTGCTTACAGGTATGATTGCTGTTCAATTTCCCTTTGCATGGAGAGCCTACCCCAGTACCAGGCACATAGACATACCAGGGACAAATACATGAATTTGGGTTGACTCTTTTAATTGTTCTAAATGTCATCACCCAAACCCAATTAATACACCCTCACCATAACCTTAAATCTTGTACAAAAAGAACTCTGCCTTGAAGAAGCCTGTAGAAATTCAGCAGGGAGGGCTTCAATTTGAGTGCTGATCAGACTCAGCTTTGCGAGCTCTGGCAGGACCTGAAGAGATAGCTGCACACAGCCATTGAAGCTTTAGGTTGCCTGCTGTTTCTTCTAGACAGCTGTCAAGGCTGATAAAACCTGTCATGCTTTCCCTGGCTGTGCAGCCATTTAATAGCAAAAAGACATCACCATAGGAAGCACAGTCAAGACACATAACGTTTTTGGAGATGGATGGATGGATGCTTTGTTGTGTGTCTCCTTACAACAACTTAAATGTTGATCCATTCCTTGGAGGCGTCCTCATCTACCACCCAGGAGTTACCTTGGAGCTTACTCCCTAAAACAAATCCAGAGTGTTTGATGGGCATTGTGCCCTTAGCACACAGAGAGATAAAAAAAACCAGGAGGTCAGGTGTGGAAATGTAAGGCAGTGTATTAGGTAAGATTTAACAGCTCAAATGTACTTAAGTTTCTGGACTTGTCACAAAAGGCGTTTTATTTCCTTTCAGATGCCAAAAATAATAATAATTGTAAAAACAGCTTGAACTACAGAGCCAATGGCTGGTTTGATTAAGGTGCTTGGAAAAGGATGGAGTAAAATCAGACAATGCTGTGTTGCCAATTAGTTCATATGGCTTTGGAATGAGAAAAATCTTGTTTATCAAAAAAGTTGTGCAATTGTATGTTTTTTCAAGTTTTTATTTTTCAAAGAGGACAAGGCATAAGAAATAAATAAATTTAATGAGCTCTCATGGAAACATCTAATCTGAAAGAAGACATCTAACTAACCTTTAATTATCTTTAAGCTTATTGCACTTATGAAACATCTAATACGTTTCAGAAATGGGATAAGCTAATTAAAGTTTTCAAAGTTATAAAAATAGATGTTTGAAGAAATAGTTTTGTAGCCAGACACCTATTGCCACACTGCTCTTCTACTATTCAACATGTTCATAGAGTCTTTCTCTCTCTCAGTTGATCCGTGTATATACATTTATGCCTCCCCAACTCTTTAACTCTTCCTCAGTTTTACCATTATATAAAGAGATGTAGATTGATTGCCTTATATTTATACTGCTTAGGATTTATTGTGCTTCCTGAATCTAAGGATTCATGATTTGTCAATTCTGAGAAATCACCAGCCATTATCTTCTTAAATGTTATGTTGTCTATGTTCCTGCTCTTCTCTCCATATGGAATTCTGATTTGATATGCAAAGCTTTTCCTATCTCTTCACTTTCATCTTTTTTATTTCTTTAACCCCTTCTAAAGCATATCACATTATTTTTTCCAAGCTTGATCTTACAGTTTACTAACTTTTTCTTTAACTGTTTAATCTCAACTCCACAAAATTTATTTTCCTATTTGTATTGTAATTTAGCAATGTGAACTCATGTTTGGTGGGGCTTAACATGGGAATCTTGTGAGATAAACACTGAAATTTCTTCCTCTAGGTAGAATTTGCCTTTGCTTTTCCAAGAGTGCCTTAAATTTTGTTATTCTAAGATATTGATTATTCAGTAAGATTTTTTTTTTCTGTCATCCAGATCATAGGTTGTGGCAGAAACACTAATTTTCTTCAGTGGCTCATTTTGCATATAGAAGAATGTTTTTTTAGTCTGCTCTTTCACTCATGGTTTAGCATTTCAAGGACCCTGGCTTTTTGTGTGTGTTTTGTGGAGAATTGGGATATAGTAACTCTAATTATATATTTCGTTTAGATCCAAGGCTTCTATTATATCCTTTATATGAACATTAAAACTCAATCCCAATTTGTCAAAATTGACAGGTACCCTCAGAAAACTCATAACTTCAGCCTTTGCTTGTTGTGTGTGTGCGTATTCTTCACTTTTGACAACCTGAGGGTTTTCTTTTTTTTTTTATCAGAGCTCCTGTATGATTTAATGAAAAAACATGTTTACTTGTGAACCAAAAAGTGCTTTAAAAATAAAGTCTATTAAAAAGTGTTTGTCCGCTGTGGTACTGGTACAAAAACAGACACATAGACTAATAGAACAGAATATAATATTTAATAAATATTTAACAGAATATTTAATAAATGGTCCTGGGAGAACTGGCTAGCCACATGCAGAAAATTGAAACTGGACCCCTTCCTTACACTTTATACAAAAATTAACTCAGGATGGATTGAAGACTTAATTGTAAAACTGAAAACTATTAAAAAAAAAAACCTATAAGAAAATTTAGGCAGTACCATGCAGGACATACTCATAGGCAAAGATTTCATGATGAAAATTTCAAAAACAATTGCAACAAAAGTAAAAATTGACAAATGGGATCAAATTAAACTAAAGAGCTTCTACACAGCAAAAGAAACTATCATCAGAGTGAACAGACAACCTACAGAATGGGAGAAAATTTTTGCAATCCATCCATCTGACAAAGGTCTAATATCCAGAATCTATAAGGAACTTAAACATATTTACAAGAAAAAAAAACTCCATTAAAAACTAGGCAAAGGACATGAACAGACACTTCTTAAAATAAAACATTCATGAGGCCAACAAACGTGAAAAAAAGCTCAACATCACTTATCATTACAGAAAAGCAAATCAAAACCACAAGATACCACCTCATGCCAATCAGAATGGTGATTATTAAAAAGTCAAGAAACAGATGCTGGTGAGGTTGTGGAGAAAAAGGAACACTTTTACACTGTTGGTGGGAGTGTAAATTAGTTCAACCACTGTGGAAGCCAGTGTGGTGATTTCTCTGAGATCTAGAAGCAGACATACCATTTGACTGAGCAATCCCATTACTGGGTATATATCCAAAGAAATATAAATCATTCTAATATAAACATACATGCACGTGTATGTTCATTGCAGCACTATTCACAATAGCAAAGACATGGAATCAACCCAAATCCCCATCAACTGGATAAAGAAAATGTGGTACATATATACCATGGAATACTATGCAGCCATAAAAAGAAACAAGATCATGCCATTTGCAGGGACATGGATGGAGCTGGAAGCTATTATCCTCAGCAAACTAACACAGGAACAGAAAACCAAACATCGCATGTTCTCATTTGTAACTGGGAGCTGAATGATGAGAACACATGTACACATGGAGGGAAACAACACACACTGGGGCCTGTAGGGGGCATAGGGAGAGGGAGAGGATCAGGAAGAATAGCTAATGCATTTGGGGCTTAATACCTCGGTGATGGGTTGATCTGTGCAGCAAACCACCATGGCACACGTTTACCTATGAAACAAACCTGCGTATCCTCGTACTTAAAAGTTGAAGAAAAAATGTCTACATTTTATCCAGAATATTTGAATTATGTGTATATGTGTGAAATAGAATTTGTTGTAGAATGCTATTGCTCACAATAATAAGTTAGCGATATTACTAGAAATAGAATTCCTTCAAATGTTTTGAAGGAAAAACAAATAGAAATTTCCAAATAAGATATAAAAGGAAAACTAGAATGGCTGGGCAAGGTAGCTCATGCCTGTAATCTCAGCACTTTGGGAGGCCAAGGCAGGCAGATCACCTGAGGTCAGGAGTTCAAGACCAGCCTGGCCAACATGGTGAAACCCTGTCTCTGCAAAAATACAAAAATTAGCCAGGTGTGTTGGTGCACACCTGTAATCTCAGCTACTTGCCAGGCTGAGGCAGGAGAGTCACTTGAACCCAGGAGGCAGAGGTTACAGTGGGCCGAGACTGAGCCACTGCACTCCAGCCTGGGCAGCGAGTGTGAAACTCTGTCTCAAAAAAAAAAAAAAAAAAAAAAAAAAAAAAAAAAAAAAAAAAAAAAAAAAATCCTAGAATGAATAAGAATTCCATTAATTTTTGTTTATCAAGAATTGACAACTGCTGGAGTAGATTTTAAACCAAAAGAATGCATGAATATTTTAATTATTGGATGATTTGTTGACATCAGAATGATGATCACAAATTTATCTAAATTATCCACATTTTGACATTTATCTCGCTGTTTTAATTTAAATGTTAAAATGGCCTGTGAGATAGGTGAACTACTTTTGACCATCTTAGTGTTTATAGTAGAAACCTATCCTAGTTTTTATCTTTCCTTAGTATAACATCCCATTTTGAGTTCAGGGAAGTGTTGTTTTTTTCCCCCCTCAAATAAGATTTCAGGGGGAAAAAACATAAAAACAAGCCTAAAGCCTTGTTAGGTTCTACATATATCTTTCCTTCAAATATCTTTTTTGTTAAAAAATAAAACAATTAAACCAGAAATAATAATTATCTGTCCAATATCCATTTTGTAAACTGTGACTAATCTTGGATAAACTGTGTTGTAAGAGATAAGTTATGAGAGAAATTTCCCTTGAGGCATTGAGTTAATTACCATAATTCGTTGGTTGGGTGTGACTTCTACTACTTCAAAAAAGACTTTTGAACCAAGGCCATGTTGAGGAATTACCTTATTTTAATTTCTTTTCACCATATTGTAACATCTGTGTTTAGTATGTTTAATGGTGGAACAACAGCTCTTTTGTAAATCATTCTCCTCCAAATCCAGGAGTGTATGGTATTCTAGAGATTATTTCATTCTAATAATAATGAGTGAACATTTTAGGATAGACTACATTGCCTTTAACATTCCCCTTTTATCTAACTACTCATTTATGTATTCATCTAAAAACTTTTTAATACTTTCTATAGATCAGCAACTGTTCAAAAACAGAAGAAACAGTGTAAGAATTTCACTCATGGGAGTGAATGAATTTTGAATTCACAGTGGAATGTTTCATAAAACATATGGGAGCATTTATATATGTCTGGGTGTTGCCCTGGCACTTTACATAATTAGCCTATGATTTTGAGTTCAGAATAGGTTTTTTTCCCCCCTTATAAGAAGATGTTATTTTCTGTGTATTAATTAAATTGGGGTAGGCTAAGTCACATGGAAAATCACCCAACTAGCATAAAGTTTGCATGATCATTAATACAACTTACTGTGTTAAGGCAGTGAGTTTGGGGGGCTGTTTAGAAAGGGCTTGTGCTTGTTCTTCAGTAGCCACAGTGCCTACCTCACTTTCCTGCTTCACAGTGTTATGTACTCTAGTGATTAAGCGTGTGGATCCTGGAGGAGTTCTCTCTGGGTTCAAGTCCCACCTCTTTCACTTCAGCAAATTACTGAACCTATCTGTGCTTCAGTTTATTTTTAAATGGCATAAAAATATTCTCCAGCACATAGAATTGGGGTGAGGCTAAAAGAGTTAATCGATTCCAGTATCTGGAATGCACTAAAAGTTAAACAAATGTGAAGTATTATAACACCACCCTGTTCCATTTTATTTTCATGATTTTCTGACCCATTTGGCATTCAAATATGGGATACATATCTTTAGAATCATGAAATTTAAAAAGACATAAAATAGTGGGAACAGGGAATATGGTAAATACAGAAGTGACAATAAAATTTGTAAACAGAATATTATGAGCACACAAAAGAGGCCCTTTCACTTCCTGCTGAGAAATCATGGTGTGTTTGACACAAGAAGTGACAAGAAGACACACTTTAAAGTCTGGAGGGAATATTCTAGATCTGGGAAACATTTAAAACAAAAAGAACATGGCCTAATAATATAATTCTTAGTTTCTTTTCTCTGGAAAACAATTCTTAAATACCTTTAAGATGCTGCACATTTGGGAATATAAAGTTGAATTAGAAAGTCTCTCCACCATTTTGCAGTTCACAGCACAGGGGTGGGGGGAGAGATGGATTATACATTATACATAAATGAAGAATTACAAGTAATATGGTAAAGGAGAACCAGGAAAAGAGTACTCGAGTCGGGCTAGGAGAAGAGAAGCCCAGTCTTAGAGGTTTCTCAAATGGAGTTACTTAACAGGAAACCTGGGTCTTTGGAGGTAAGTAAGAATTACATAGGTAAAAAACATGGAGAAAGATTGAGTAAGAATAATCCAAACAGAGAAATGAGCATTCAAAACAGTTTTAGATTTATGAAAACAGTGGTAAATTCTGCAATGAAAGTACTTATGTAAATTATGTGAATCACAGATAATTCCTTACATTCATATATGGTAAATTTAGACTTTATACGTTACTTTACTGCTTTATTGTTTTTATTTTTTAAGTCTTTATAGCAGCCTAATGTGGTAGTAGAAATATTATCCAATTGTTCAGATGAGGACAATGAGGTTCAGAGAGTTATAAATAATGGTTTACATTATTTATAAATAATAGAAAGATTCAGATTTATTGTAAAAAATACAGGAAGTATACACAATATGAAGAGGCTGATTTAGTCTAGATTAAATGTCGTGTTAACAAAGTTGGATAAGAATATGAAAGAAATTCCCCCTGGGTGAGATCAATGTAAATGAAACAGGAAGACAGGCCATTTGCTTAAGGTACCAGAGATGCTTTGAACAGCTGATCAATTTCCCTGCCTCAGGTATCTTTTGGACCTATCTTTTCAATATTTTCCAAAAGTCTGTGAACCTTGGTAGAATACTCATTCTGTCCAAGGCTCAATGTTAAAGTGAAAGAGGTAGAATTCACTACAAATGCATATTGTTTTATAAACTCCTTCTAATGAAAATTAATGAAAGTGCAGAATACCTTCAGAAGGCTGACTAGATCCTTTCCTTTCAATCTTCTCTCCCCTATATATCTTAATACAAATATTTATTTTAATTTTTCCTTAAAGTTAAAAATATACTTAAAGTTAAAAGTTAAACCAGTTCCATTGCATAAAAATTATCCACTCTGACTTTAACTTATTTGAGGATAGTTTTCAAAGCAGATTAAATATGCTTTATAAAATTTAGTTACAATATATTAAAAACATTTTGAAACATTTGGAAAGATAGTTGGATTTGGATAAGCATCTGTCACCCCCCCATATCTAGTAAAACAGAACTCCGTCTTAATTCTTTTCCTCACGTATCATTTTATGTACTTAGAAGAAATCTCTGTTAACTTAAATGAATTTGACAAATGGATTTAGCAGATGAACAGATGCATTTAAAATATAACAGATGGGCCTCCATTTTCTTAGGTGAGGTGATCTATATCCATTTTATCAAATTACAAGGATGCAAGAATATGAGGCTCAAATGATACACAAATAATTAGAAAATATTGATGGCATCGTGCCATATATTAAACAGACCTTAACATTTTATTAAATTTGAAATATACATAGGGGTTATCTGAAAAGCTTTTTTATTAATAAGAATCATATTAAATAGGAAAGAATAAACAAGCATTCCAACACACTTGGCATTTTCCAAATATTTCTTAAATTACGAGCAGAAAAATGTAGATTCTATAGCCTTTTTTAAGGATGTGTGACCTTTGTAGGGTTAGAAGAGAATTATTTTAGAAACGTAAGATTATGAAGTTCTTATTAGAAGATTGAGGTCAAAATGATGAAGTAATCCACTGAAAAGAAAACAATGGCAGAGCTAGGACTATAACCAACATCTTGTGAATTACTTTTGAATGTTAACCCTTTCTTTATTTCATTCTTTCTACAGAATTACTTCCAGTATAAAGGACTACTGATAGCTTAAGTAGGAATGAACAGTAGATACGGAACTTTACTTACGGTACCTATGGTACTGGAAATACAGTTCTCCATACTCCTTCCTTCTTTCAAGATTGCTTGTCAAATCATGAAATTAATACTTTTTTACTTTTTATTTTTATTTTTGTATTATTTTGAGAATTTTTAAGTATCTTTAAGTAATAATGTCACTATCTAAAATATAATATTAATTTGAGTTCTTGAAACTCAGTTCCAAAAGTATGCCAAGCACTGATCAATATGTGGGACTTGAAGTTTTGCCACAGTGACATTTTTTCTGTTTAATTTAAAATTAAGATATTTGAAGTATCTTGGGATTATAGTGTAGTTTTTGTTTCTTTGTTTTCTTTTTTTTTTTCCAACACAGAGTCTCACTCTGTTGCCCAGGCTGGAGTGCAATGGTGCAATCTCAGGTCACAGCAACCTCTGCCTCCGAGGTTCAAGCAATTCTCTGGCCTCAGCCTCCCAAGTAGTTGGGATTACAGGTGCCTGCTACCACGCCCAGCTAATATTTGTATTTTTAGTAGAAATGGGGTTTCACCATGTTGGTCAGGCTGGTCTCAAACTCCTGATCTCAGGTGATCCACCTGCCTCCACCTCCCAAAGTACCGGGATTACAGGCATGAGCCACCACACTCAGCCCTGAAAGTGTAGTTTTTACCATAACCGTAAATAAAATGAAAATGTTCCTTGGATTATAATGGGACTATATGCTAATAAACCCATCATAAGTCAAAAATGCATTAGCACCCCATTAAACCCATCAAAAAGTCAAAAAATATAAGTTGAATCATGGTGAGTTCTTAACCATTTGTATTTAAAATTTGTAAAATATATCCGCTGGGCACAGTGTCTCATCCCTGTAGTCTCAGCACTCTATGAGGTTGAGACAGGTGGATCACGTGAGGTCAGGGGTTCAAGACCAGCTTGGCCAAAGTGGTGAAACCCTGTCTCTACTAAAAATACAAAAATTAGCTGGCTGTGGTGGTGCATGCCTGTAATCCCAGCTACTCGGGGGGCTGAGGCAGGAGCATTGCTTGAACCCAGGAGGCAAAGGTTGCAGTGAGCCGAGATCATGCCACTGCACTCCAGCCTGAGCAACAGAGTGAGATTCTGTCTCAAAAAATAATAAAAAATAAAGTGAATAAAATATATGAATATTACTATCTATATTACATAATTATCTATTAAAAAAAACTTCACTTTGGAGGATTTCTTGACTGACCTTTCCACGAGTTAGGAAAATGCTAGACACTAAGAAACAAACCACAAATCTCAGTAGTTTAACAAGTAAAAATGTTCTGGTTATCTATTACTGAGTAAAAAAAACTCAGTGACTTTGTGGCTTAAGATAACGACCATTGAATTGCTCACTATCGTTTGGGTCAAGAATTCCGGCAGGTTCCAGATGGCAAGCCTTGCTTCTGCTCTACATGGTGTTGCCTGGGATAGCTTGGCTGCAGCTCGAGGATCTAAATTGTTGACTTAGTCCATTTAGGTTGCCATGACAAATGCCGTAAACTAAGAATAAACAACAAGCATTTATTTCTCACAGTTTCGGGGTCTAGGAAGTCCAAGATCAAGTGCTGACAAATTTGGTGTCTGGTGAGGTTCAGCTTCCTAGTTCAGAAATAACTATCTTTGTGCTATGTCCTCACATGAGAGAAAGGGCAAGAGAGCTGTCTGGGATTTCTTTTACAAGGGCGCTAATCCCATTCATAAGGCCTCTGCCCTTGTGATATAATTAATTCTCAAAGCCTCACCTCCTAAGATAGGTTTTAATATATAAATTTTGAGGTGGCACAGATGGCTGACTCATATTTTGGGTCCCTGGTTTTAGCTACAACTTGGGGTACCCCATTTCTCCCCCTGGTGGCTTTTCTCTCCACCTGGTCTCTCATTATTCTGTGGTCTGGCTCACGTTTCTTTGTATGGTGCCTGGCTTCTATGACAGTAAAAACAAAGCTGATAGTCTTTATAAGGCTTAGTCCCAAAAGGCACAGAACGTCACCTCTGCTGCTTTCCATTGGCCCAAGAAAGTCACAGAATCAGTTGAGAGTTGAGACTCATGTGGAGAGAAATTAGACTCCTATTCTTGATGGCAGAAATGATAAAACTACATTACAAAAGGACATAATGGGGCATTAGAAATGAAGAAATGTCTCAATTCAATTTTTTATGTTCCTATGAGAAAGTAGAAAAAAGAAGAGCACAATACAAGCAGAAGGAAGGAAATGGTAAAGATCAGAGAAGAGAGAATGAAATGGAATTTAAAAAAGCAATAGAGAATTTCAGTAAAACAAAAAGGGCATTATTTGAAAACATCAGTAAAATTAACAAACATCTAGTAAGACTGAATAAAAAAAGAAACAAATAATATGATAAAAAGAAAGGGGAAAGCACTACATTCCGTAGCCAGTTAAAAGGTAAAAAGGTAATATTGTAAATAATTTTACAATTATAAATTTGACAACTTAGAGAAAACTAAACCAATTCACTGAAACCCACAAAGTACTAGTACTTAATCAAGATGAATTAGATAATTAGAATAGCCCTAGAATTAGTAAAACATTGAAAATAATTTAAAAGCTCATAAAAATTAATCTCCAGATTTTTTTCATGGCAATTCTACCAAATATTTTTACAGAATTATCACAAATTTTACACAATCTCTTTCAGAAAATATGAGTAGGGAACACTCCCCAACTTGTTTTACGAGGGCATTATTACTCTAATACAAAAAAAAAAAAAACAGAGAAAATACAGAAAAAAAATGAAAACTACAGATCAATATCTCCCGTAAGTTTAGAGACAAAAATCCTTTAAAAAATTAACAAACCAAATCTAACAATGTATAAGAATTATACACTATGACCAAGTGGGATTTATTCTAGGTATACAAAGCCAGTTGGACCTCTAAAACCTAATCAATGCAATTGATCATATCAATGAGCTAATGGAGAAAACTCATGAAGTCTTAATAATTAACAATTTCCAACACCCAAACACACACACAAAAAACACTCAGCAAGTTAGTAATGGAAGGGTATTTCTTCAGCTTGATGAAGAATATGTACAAAAAATCTAGAGCTAACATAATGGTGAGATAGACGCTGAATGTTTTTTTCTAAGATAAGGCACAAATGTTTTTTTTCCCAAGATAATGCACCACTCTTATCCAACATAGTACTGAAAGTTCCAACCACTTTCATAATGTAGAGTAAATAAATAGATAAATAAATAAATAAATAAATAAATAAATGGTGTAAATATTAAAAAGAAAGAAAAGTGTCTCTATTTGCTCATGAAATTATTATCTATGTAGAAATTCCTAAGGAATCAACAAAAATACTTCCAAGAACAAATACACGAGCTCAGCAAGGTTGTAAGATACAAGATCCATGTGCAAATATCAGTCGCATTTATGTATACCAGCAATGTACATATAAGAACCAAAATTGAAAACATAATGCCATATTCAAGCTCTCCAAAGAAAATATTTAGGTATTCACTTAATAAAAAAGCATATAGGATCCATATGCTTAAAAGTACAAAACTACTGTTGAAAGAAATCAAAGACCTAAATAAATGGAGAAGCATAATGTGTTTATGAAGTGGAAGCCTCAACAGATTTATAATGTCAATTCTTACCTTGTTTATGCATAGGTTTAACACAATTTTTACCAAAATTCTAGCAAGAATTTTTGTAGACACAGACAAACTGACTCTAAAATACATATGGAAAAGAACAGGCTGTATAGTAGCTAAAGCAATCTTGGCAAAGAAGAATAAAGTTGGAAGAATCACAGTACCTAATATTAGGGCTTACTATACAACTACAGTAATTGAAGCAATGTATTATTGTCAGAGGGATAGACACATAGACAAGTGGGAAAGAATAAAGAACTCAGAAATAGCCACTCACAAATATGCTCAACTGATTTTTGACGATGGTAAAAAGTAATTCAATGTAGGAAGGACAGCTTTTTCAACAAATGATGCTGAAATAACTGGACATTCAAAAGACAAAAAATAAACCTTGATCTAAATCTCATGCCTTATACAAAAATCAGCTCAAAGTCAATCACACACTTAAATATAAAGCACAAAGCTATAAAATATTTAGGAAAAAAAAGAGAACATCTTTAAAACCAAAAGTTAGGAGAAAAGTTTTTAGACTTGATACCAAAAGTATGATTTATAAAAGAAAAATGTTATAAATTGGATCTCATTAAAATTAAAAACATTTGGTTTGCAAAAGCCTGAAGAGGAAGAAAAGACAATCTAGAGACTGGGAGAAAACATTTGCAAATCATATATCTAACAAAGGTCTAGTGTCTAGAATATATAAAGAACTATCCAAACAGACATTTTTCTGAAGAGGATGTACAGATGGCAAAGAAGCACTTGAAAAGTGTTCAATATCATTAGCCATCGGGGATATGCAAATTGAAACCACAAAGAGATATCACTACATATCTATCACAATGATTAAAATAAAAAAATAGTGACAACATCAAATCCTGGCAAAAACGCAGAGAATCTGCCTCACTCATAAATCGCTGATGGGAAGGTAAAATGGTACAGCCATTCTAAAAAAGTATTGCATATTCTTTAAAAAACTAAACATGAATTTACTGTACTCCTCAGCTATTGCACACCAGGGTATTCATTTCAGAGAAATGAAAACTTACATTCACACAAAAATCTGTACAAGAATGCTCATAGCAGCTTTATTAGAATAACTAAAAAATTGAAAACAAACCAGACTTCCTTCAGCAGGTGACTGGCCAAATTGTATCCACACCACAGAGTACTACTCAGCAATAAAAGGAAGGATTTATTGATGTATACACCAACTTAGATCTATCTCTAGGGAATTATACTGAGTGAAAACGCCACCGCCAAAATGTGACTTCCTGTACAATTCCATTGACAAAACAGCCTTAAAATGACAAAATACAGAAATAGAGAACAGATTAATGGTTTCCAGAGGCTAGGGATAAAGCTGAGAGAGGGGAGGTGGTTGTGTCATAAAAGGGCAACACATGGCCGGGCGTGGTGGCTCACGCCTGTAATCCCAGCACTTTGGGAGGCCGAGGCGGGCGGATCACGAGGTCAGGAGATCAAGACCATCCTGGCTAACATGGTGAAATCCTGTCTCTACTAAAAATACAAAAAAAATAAAAATAATAATTAGCCAGGCGTGGTGGCGAGTGCCTGTAGTCCCAGCTACTTGGGAGGCTGAGGCAGGAGAATGGCGCAAACTCGGGAGACGGAGCTTGCAGTGAGCCGAGATTGCGCCACTGCACTCCAGCCTGGGCGACAGAGCGAGACTCTGTCTCAAAAAAAAAATAAATAAATAAAAAATAAAAGGGCAACACGAGGCAATGCCTGTGACGATGAAACTGTTCTGAACGTCAACTGTGGTGGTGGACACATGAGTCTATAACGTGATAAGATTGCATACAACTAAACACACACACACACACACACACAGGAATAGATGTAAAACTGATGAAATCTGAATAATAATTTTTGTTTATATTGATGTTAATGTCCTGCTTGTGATATACCATAATTTTATAAAATGTTGCCATTGGGAGAAATGGTAAAATGTACAAGGAATTTTTTTGTATAGGTTCTTACAACTGCATGTGTATCTACACATGGGAAGAATTGGGAAGGGATTGGGAAGCAATCTAGGACCGAAAGTTTCTTTCCTATTTTTGTGCAGTTCACAATTCTCATGGACACATGTAATGGGGAGAATCTCTTCCAATGGTAACTTACGCTTTTTCCTTCTTGAAATTCCATCATTTTTCTATATCGCTTCAGCATGAGTCAACAGAAATCCTGCATCTTTAGGAGTATAATATATATGATAGTGCTTTGGATGTTTTCATGGGCCAGTCCAAGAAGTGCTCAAAATTGCTTTCCATTTTTTCCTATTATTTACAGAAAGTTTCATTTTGTTTTAAGATTATAATAACACTGTCTAATGAATAATAATTTTAACATCCAAAACTCAATTCCAAATATGTGCCAAGATTTGTCAAAATGTAAAGCTCAAATATTTGACACAGTAAGATTTCTGAGCATCGATGTTTAATTTAGGATTAAAACATTTGATTTTATAAAGTACAGTTTTCACTATTCTAGTGAATGAAATTCTCCTTCCATTGAAGAGAACATCATCTTGCCACTTCTTAACTGAAAAAGAGACATGGTAATATAATTTTGCTGTGCCCAAGAAACTGCATATATCGGAAGTTGTTGTAGCAATCAGGGAATAGTCTCTCCCACTACAGTTTTGGATATAGATCATGCAGAAGTTTGAGTCTAGGGTCATTCTGTGTCTTCTTCATCTTCTGTTTTGTTGTTTTTTTTTGTTTTGTTTTTTTTTTGGTAATTAGAGTATAGAACCTATGAGTGGGCCAGTAGTCTAGTTGCCCCTAGGAATACCTATCATTTGAAAGGCACAAGATGCACCTCAGTAATTTTGAATGCCCACAAGAGTGTCCCAAATTACTGCTATTTCCCAGAGCTACATATCAAATAAGAAAGCCCACTGAAAAATTATCTTCATATATTTAAATAAAAACTATAAACCTAGAATAGGAATTATAAAATTTGAATATACTATTGCTTTAGAGCACTGAAAAAAATAGACTGTAAACTTGCTAATAAGTAAGACAAGCTTGATTTTCTAAAGCAAAGAGAACAGTTAACTATAGTTTCACAAACTCGTAATCATTACCTGCTGTGCCAGAATCTAATACAACAGAAATATTCTATTTATAAAATACATAGTCAAGTTTGCATTTACATTTTGGGTCCAATTTACATATTGAAATAATATCTATATTTTGAGTGCTTAGATATAATTACATGAGTGAGCGCTTTAATAATCCTTCATCATTATAAACAAATATGAAATGTTTACATCACTTGAAACTAAAATAAATCTCAACCAAAATGCTATTTGGTAAAAGCTGTAATAATTTTATGAAGTTTTAATAAATATTTTTCATGTAGAATGGCTTTGCATTTCTGAAGGCTGTACTTATTATGTCAAAAATTCAGAAAATATTTCAAGACCCCAAATAAAGACTCCTAGTTAAACACATAAGCCAACAGATCAAGAAAAAATCAATATATATCTAATATATATGATAACTTACAGTAAAACAGATCTAAAGAGAAAATTTCACCAAAAAAATTAACTTGGTTGTACTAAATTTTTAATTTTAAGATGGCTACATTACTAATTTATAATGCCACAATGAAATATACACAAAGCAAAAATAGGTAGACAAGTGAAAAAACAATACTCTGTTAATGCCCACATTTTCAATATGTACTTCATAGAACTGAATTTTGTATTTTATCTAGTAAATGAATTTCTGCTTCCAAAATGTCCCACTTCACATATGTCTCCAGATTTCATAATTAGGACTGTCCCAAAAGATAAGCTAAGTAGTCACATATTTAATATAATGTGAGATCTGATATTGAAAGGCACTACCCTTAAAATAAATCTTCAATCTGCCTCCCAGAGTATCTAAAATTGCATTATTTGCATTATTTTAGGTCTATTTTTGACTTATAGTCATAATGCTTCAAAAATCACTGTTAAAATGCAATTACTAATAAAGGGAATTTTGTATAATATTACTATATCTCTCTAGGTTAGTGTCTACAACTTACACAATTAAGATTGGCCAAAATCTTTGAAATACCACTAAGAGATTACATTTGGACATAAAAATTCATAAAGCAAAACTTTCAGAAATGTGAGGTGCATATGAAATAATCTTAAACATGTTAAAGAGTTTTATATAGCTTTCTTAGCCCTTATAGATAAAATATATAAAGTTAATTTAGAGAATTTAAATATCATATTAGTACATTTTATTTAATATATGGGCATACCTTGGAGATATTGAGGGTTTGGTTCCAGACTGCTGCAATAAAGCAAGTCATACACAGTTTTTTCAGTTTCCTAGTGCATATAAAAGTTATGTTTACACTATACTGTAGTCTATTTGGTGTGCAGTAATATTGTCTATAAAAAAATGGAAATACTTTAATTAAAATGCTACCAATCATCTGAGCTTTCAGCAAGGAGTTGTGATTCTTTTTGCTGGTGGAGAGTCTTTCCTTGATGTTGATGGCTGCTGACTGATTAGAGTGATTAGGGCTTTGTCCTTACCACACTCAAAGCATGGACTCTATTTTTGCTCAGATTAAGAATTAAAATACTGAAAATGTATCAGTAACTTTTATTGGACAGAAAGAGGCACTATGCCATTTAAAAGGAAACAAATCACATAAAACTAAAATCATTTCAAAAACTTCAGTCTGATGTTCATGGTTTCTTCCATAAGGCACACACACTGAAACCAGATTCATCCTGAATCTGTTTTATTCTAAGCAATAGAAGTGTCTTTTGCTTAAGATGATGGGTGTTTCCACCTAAAACATTGGGAAGATCACACTATCAATCAATCAATCAATCCTCGAGGGAATTTTCAGCAGAGACAAATCTAGAAGGAGGTCCTCATAGTGGCACTATCATAACGCCCTGCTGAATAGAGGGTACTACAGGCATGTGCCACCACACTCAGCTAATGAAAAAAAAAATAGAGGGGACTACGGGCATGTGCCACCACACCCAGCTAATGAAAAAAAAATAGCGATTATTGTGTCTCACTTTGTTGTCCAGGCTGGTCTCAAACTACTGATCTCAAGTGGTCCTTCTGTCTCAGCCTCTCAAAACACTGGGATTATAAGCATGTGCCACTGCACCTAGATGGCAGTTTCTCAAAACAAGACAACAGTGAAGTTTGCCACATCGATCAACTTTTCCTTTGAGTAAGATTTTCCCATTGGGTGCAATATGCTGTTGGATAGCATTTTACCCATGGTAGAACTCTTTCAAAATTGGAGTCAATCCTCTTAAACTCTGCTACTGCTTTATCAACTAAGTTTATGTAATATTCTAAATCCTTTTTTGTAATTTTGGCAATGTGCACATTATCTTCACCAGTAGATTCCATCTCAAGAAAACACTTTCCTTGCCATACATAAGAATCAACTCAACCATCCAAGTTTCATCATGAGATAACAATTCAATTCCATCTTCAGGCTCAACTTTTAATTCTAGTTCTCTCCCTATTTCTACCACATCTGAAGTGACTTCCTCCACTCGAGTGCTGAACCCCTCAAAGTCATCCATGAGGGTTGAAACCAATTTCTTTCAAACTCCTGCTGATGTTCATTTTTTTACCTTCTTCCATTGAAATTGGCTGAACTCTCCAACAGAACTGATACTTAGGGATTTTTTGGATAAATATAGAAATTGACTATCCTAGTCTTAAAGCTCAAAGCTTACATTTTTTCTTATCTGGGTTCCTTTCTCAGGAAACCAACCATCATGTCTCTCTTCAAGGAACTGAAACTTACCAGGTCACTGCATTTGGACAGAAACACCAGAACTTCACCTGTCATGATTGCTTAACTGCTCACCTGCTGCCTGTGACCAACTTCTCTTTCCTACCCACCACTAATTTCTGTTTTCCCATACTTACTTACAACTTTTTCCCTGCTATAAAAAGCCCTCCTTTTGATTGGTTGGGGAGACATATTTGAGACTGATCTCCTCTGCTCAGCAACCTGTTATCTCAGTGATTGGCATTTTGTGTGGTGAGCTGTGAGACCCAGATTGAATCTCTGCCATTTCAGTAACTTTATGTATGATGAATGTTCTTAACGGGGTCTAGAATGATGAATCCTTTCCAGAAGATTTTCCATTTACTTTGCCCAGAGCCCTTGGAGGAGTCACTCTCTATGGCAGTATAGCCTTTTGAAATTTAATTCTTGATCTTACAGCCATATGAAATTACTCTTCAATCCATGTGCAGTAGAATAGATGTTGTGCTAGCAATCATAAAAACATCACTGATATCCTTTGACATCCCCATCAGACCTCCCGGGTGACCAGGCGCATTGCCAATGAACAGTAGTATTTTAGAAAGAATCTTTTTTGGAGCAGTAGATCTCAACAGTGAACTTAAAATATTCAGTAAACCAGGCTATAAACAGATGTGCTGTCATCCAGGATTTGTTGTTCCATACATAGAGCACAGGCAAAGTAGATTTATTATAATTTTATGGGCTCTGGGATTTTCAGAATGGCAAATGAGTATGAGCTTCAACTTAAAGTCACCAGCAGCATTAGCTCCTAATAAGAGAGTCAGTCTGTTTTGTAAAGTTTTTAAGCCAAGCATTGACTTTTCTTCTTTAATTTTGAAAGCTTTAGATGGCATCTTCGGACAATAAAATGCTGAAAATCTGTTGTTTTGTGTAGCCACCTTTGTCAATGATCTTAGCTAGATCTTCTGGATAATTTGGTGCAGCTTCAACGTCAGCACTGGCTGCTTCACCTTGCACTTTTATGTTATGAATATAGCTTCTTTATTCAAGCTTCATAAACCAACCTCTGCTAGCTTTAAACTTTTTTTACTGTAGCTTCCTCACCTCTAGACTTTATAGAATTAAAGAGATTTAGAGCCTTGCTAAGGATTAGGCTTTGGTTTAAGGGAATATTGTAGCTGGCTTGATCTTCAACCCAGATCACCAAAACTTTATATTAGCAATATGTCTGTTTTGCTTTCTTATCATTCATGTATTCACTGGTGTAGCATCTTTAATTTCCTGCAATAACTTTTCCTTTGCATTCACAACTTGACTAACTGTTTTGTGCAAGAGGCCTAGCTTTCTTTCACGTATCTGAGCTTTCAACATGCCTTCCTCATGGAGCTTAATTATTTCTAACTTTTGAATTAAAATGAGAGACATGTGACTCTTGCTTTCACTTGAACACATAAAGGCCATTGTAGGGTTATTAACTGGCATGATTTCAATATTGCTATGTCTTAGGGAATAGAGGGACCTGACGAAAGGGAGAGAGATGAGGAAAGAACTGATGAGTGGAACAGTGAGAACATATATATTTGTCAGTTAAGTTCAATACTAACATCAAAGATCTCTGATTATGGATCATCATAACAGATATAATAATAATTAAAAAGTTTGAAATGTTGCAATAATTACCAAAATGTGACACAGAGACATGAAGTAAGCAAGCACATACTGTTAGAAAAGTGGCACTAATAGACTTGCTCAACTCAGGGTTGCCAGAAACCTCAATTTTTAGAAAATGCTATATCTGTGAAATGCAATAAAGTACAATAAAACAAGACATGCCTGTATGTAAAAAAACTCTCTACCCCACAAATAGAGCATTGCAGCATTCTATCAGTAAGCTATTGCTGCCTAACAACCAGGACAAAATTTCAGTGTTATATTAAAATATGCTGTTATTTCTTAGGTTTCTTTAGACCACTTGGGGCCATTGTGCTAATCTCAGCTGTATGGATTTCATACATCTGTTAGGCTGGCAAATTTAGACTGAGCTTGACTGAGCTTGGCAACTTGAAACAGTTAGGTTTCAAACAGTGAGGTCTGTTTCATAAATCTTTCGTTCTCCTTGGACCCACAGACCAGCCAGCACATCTTCTCATGGCAATGGTAGTAGCACAAGCAGCAAATGGGAATACCTGATGGAACTAGCTTGCTGCCATTTCCATTTGATTTCCACTAGCCAAGTCAGACAAGAGTGATTCCAAATGCAAGAGGACTGGCAAGCATACACTACCCACTTTGCCCAAAGCATGTCACACGACCAAGCTCAACACCGATGAAGTAGGAAAGTAAACTCCTCCAAAGGAAGTGAGTTAGAAGTAAGAGGAGTGGATATTTTTGAACATTACTATACTACAAACACTGTTTTAAGCAGATAGAGTGTTCACACACACAGACACACACACACGCACACACAAATAATCATGCACTTGGCATTCAAATGAACCTCAAAAAATGCGTCAAGGGAAAATTTTTACAGGTGAACTTTTCTGACCACAAAGCAATATTACTGGACATGATTCAAAAAATTTATTAAAAATGTAAGTTCTAACAGACTCTATAACTGATTGCCTGTAGTAAGACAGGAAAAGGGACAATCTCGGAGGATCACTAGGTTTCCAGCAAGTTGTTAGGTGGCCAATAATATAATTTGCAGAGATTGAAAAGCTCTTCACCTACAGTTAAACGATACAGATTACTATACAGAGTAACTATCAGATAACTATACAGAAAAACATAACTGAACTGTCTAAAAATATAGTGTACTTCTGGGAAGACTGTGTTGTACTTGTCGTAGGAGAACCTCTACAAGGTTGGTTCAAATGGCAAATTCTGGAGCTATAATTTTCCAGTTTAGGACTGGACACCAGGGGATGTCTACAGTAAAGTGTCACTGGCCCACAGGAAACTAAGCAAAGTGGCTTTTTCATAAAGTTAAATTTACTCAATTTCAAGGACCACATCTTATTATGCAGCTCTGTTTTTCAAGTACTCGGTTGTTAAAATGCCCCCTTTATTTTATAAAATATTTGTAAGTCCAGGGAGCACTATTCCTTTGAACTTGTCAAATTTTATATTTTACTTGTTCCTGAAATCCAAACGTCTGAGAGAATTTGTGAAGGATTTTTATATTTTTTGTTGTTGTTGAGCTCTCTGGCGAGAAAAGAACTGGCTGGTTTTTCTCAGTGTTGGATCTTTGGCATCAGCAGCCTGTACTAGATACCCGGTGATTATTTTTAATAAAAGAAATGATAGAACGCCATGCTGGCAGAGATTGACTGGAAGCTCACCGAATCTGTTTTGCCTTCTCCTAACAAATAGCCATCCTACCTATTCCAGTCTCCCTAGCAAATAAGTGTGGCCTTAGAAAGTGCGAGCAGTAGAATGTGGTTGAAAGTGACGTTTGACACTTTCAAAACTAGTCTTTTAAGTTCTCCCATGCAAGATTCTTTATCTGTCTTTCTCCTTGTGTCTGTTGGCCAGATCTGGTCAATTTATTGTTACACTTTTATTTCTTGATTATAAAGTGGGCAGAGCCATATGAGTCAGTCACTGAATATCCTTGTTCCAGAGAATATTAAGACGTTGACTCTGGTACTGATTGAGAAACTCTCTGGTTGCTAGGACAATGAAATAAGATTTTAGTTTAGATTGAGAGAGACTTACTTGAGGATATATTGAGTATCTCTCAGAGCTGAGACAACGATTACTCTTTCTTCCTCTCCTCAGAACAACAGAGCCTCCTAAGAAAATCACTTTGAAATTCTTCTTAAGGAAGAAAATCTTATGTAGCTTTAAAAATTATGGCGTTACTTGTTAACTTATTTATTGCCTAATAATTGAGGCAAAAATTAATTTCTCTTTTGTCAATGTGCTAGAGGTAGTAGTAAAAATAATTTTACACACTATTTTAAATTAATTATTACAAGTGATATGTCTGCATAACTGAAAATTCTAAATACAAATGACAGCCTAATGATTTCTTATTTCTAGCAGAAGAATTAGACTCAACAAATTGTCCATTCCGCCGAGATGGTGCTGAACAAAGGCATAGTGTTCCTTCAGCAACTTCCCTCTGAGTTTATATAATAGTCATAAGCTTCAAGCACGAATTATTAATAAATTCTGTAGTCGTATGGATTTTACCCAGTGTTAGCTATCTTTTTCTCTCTCTCCCTTTCTTTTTCTTCTGGACATTGAAGATAGTTCCCCATTTTTATATACCATCAAAGTCAATGCAAAGGAAGCATTCATTACAACTCTAACCTGTGAAAATACTGAATATAATTTACCATGTAATATCTCTTCTTCCTCTTTCACTCTTTTGTTTCTATTGTTGGATAGCTATAAAGGTACAGAAATTTGGTTAAATCGTTGCATTCACTTTTCTCTCAAATAACTTACCAACCTGATTTCCATTATCCTTAGGTTGAAAGATTATCTTTGCATTTATCAGACTAAAAATTCTCTCTTACACATTAAGTACAATGAAATGTTGAAAACAATAAAAAATAAATAACACCAGGAAATTACTGGATGATTTTTATAGTCCAATATTCTGAAGTCCAAGACAAAAAAAATAATTTCTGACATACCAGATGATCACCTAATAACGCTGAAAAGAATTGCCTGACATGCCCGGTACTTTTGGATAACTCTTTTGTGGGCATGAAGAATAAAACTATGCCATGGGCCATAATTGAGTAAATGGTCTTCATACAACATTTTTCTAGCCATATCAGAGACTTAGAATGACAATAATAGCTATCATTTATTGAGGGTTTGCTATTTCAAAGTCATCTTTAACTATATGCACTGTAATAATTCCTGATATATAGATGAAAATACATGAGAATAAGTAACATCCTCAAGGTCACAGAGACAGTAAATTGTTTAGCCAGGATTCAAACTCAATTTCTGCTTTTTCCCATACTACCCTGTAGCATAACTGACAAAACCATGCCATGGTAAGGTGGCCGAGGTTCTTCGTTGGAGCAGGGCTGATGTTTATTTGACTGTACATAGACCTCTTTCATAGCAGCATGTGCAAAGTATATTTTTCTTTTAAAAAGCTTCAATTACCCTTTATTGTAGGTTTAAGTCTAACTGGCATGTAAAGGAACCTGCATTTTCATTTTCTATAAACATTTAGGTTTTGATTGAATGTATAGTTTTACTCATTCAGCTGCTACTCTAAGCAGTGGCAGCCCTGAAGCAGAGATCATGAGGCCTCAGCAATCTCCTGGTAAGTTGCTCATTAGCTGTTAACAGGAACCAGAAAGATGGGCAGAGGATTGGGTCGGAGGCATACATAGCTTTAAGTTAGTAGCACAGAATACAATACTTGGAAAAAAATTGAAGATCCCTTTATTCAATTTTCTTATTTGGGGGAGAAAACTCAGTCACTGAAAGGTAATGCACATTTCTCAAGACCACATCATAAGCTAGTGGTACAGTTCAGAGCACTTGACTCCTAGTGAATTTCCATTCTCTATGGAAATATGTACTATACTGATGCTGAGAAAAAGTCTAATTTTTCAACTTGAATTTCATGCTCAGTGTGAGTCATGTGTGCTAGAGAAAAGAGATACCACAACTGTATGTATAATGAGCACAAATAGTATGTGTGGTTTAGTTATTATTTTTATCACAAGTTTTGGCATTTTTTTCATCAATAAATCATGAACGTCTTTGCTGATCATATTTTAGTGCCCAAATCTTAGGAAGTCTTGATATAACATCACTTGCAGACTTGCACAAGAGTTTCTTCTCACAGGATGTTCTGCTTTGTGATGTGGCAATGACGAAGGTGATTTTAATACAGGGATTGGCAGATCGAACCCTCAGTGTGTCAGTGTAATTCTTAATAACACTGTATTTGTGAGGTCTGCATGAGTTTACTTCACCGAACTGATTAAACGAACCAAAACATTTACTTCATATTGTTTTTTATCCCTCAGATAATCCAGATAGAGTTGTGTTAACATTCATATATTGCCTTTTTATCTTCTTTTCTTCAAAGACATACACACAAACTCACACTCACATGTAGCTTTTGAGGATTAATTACAAGGTATGTCAGGTCAAGCAATTGCAAAAGTACACTGTGGGGTGATGAAACATACCTTACATATTATTTTCTGTGCTTTTTCCCACATTCAAATCCTTCTTCTGTCAAACCCCATATCCTTAAAAAGGAAGAAAATTTATTTTACCTTTGCGTACATCCATTAATAAAACAGCTCTCATGATAATTTTTAAATCACCACTTTGTATTCATAAGAAGCACAAAATCTGAAAAACAAAAAGAAAGAAAAACAGAGGATCCAGTGCCATGTATTAAATAGATTTTAGTAGAATTCACTAACATTACTGATCATTTTTCTCTTCCTGTGAGACATAAGAGGGGAAATGTTGAACGGATGAACTGCAGCCAGCAGCAGCCTCTCATGAAATTGTTAGTCAGTGTCAGCGCATGTAACTGACAAAAGCATCTGGATGAAAGATTGAGTAATTATTTTTCCGTGTTAATGGTCCTTTATTTGTGTTTTATGCCTATGTTTGTTAACAGTAATTGCCTCTTCTCTAGTGTTCATTTTTAATGAGTCCCTTCTTAAAAAATGGAGCACTAACTACTCTAGGATTTATTCTCATTTTGTTTGCCATAGTAAGAACAGTGGACAAAATAGGACTTCATTTCCTTAAAGGGAAAGCTAAAACTATGCATCAGTGAGTGTAAGAAGAGAAAAAAGAACAAACTAATACTTTTGGAAGGATGTACGTGGGATTTCGAAAATAGAAAAGCAATCAACGCTCTAGCCTATTTGTGTGTGGAGTCTCATTAATTCAAGGTGATTCAGCCTGATAAATCTATTTCTTTTTTTTTTTTTTTGGCTGTGTCATTGTTAAAATCTTGGTATTAGGGTATCCACAGAAGAGTACAAAATAAGCTGCTTATAGTGCTAAATAGACTGCATTTCTTTATAAAACGCAATATTCAGAATTTTTACCCTTCCACTCTGTTATATTAACATACAATGTTTTAGTAATCTTCGCATCATCACTACTTTATATATATTTTTGTAGGAAATACATACTCAGTATGTATTTATAGAATAAATAACTAACTACTATTAGCTTTTGGACTGAGCAAGGAGAATGATTCCAGCTCCCAAATCAACAGAGCATATTTGACAAAACATGTCTAAAATATAAGCAATTAAATTTATCCTGGGTATTTTTATAACATAGAAAATGCTTATTTGTTTTCTGTACACACATGTTTTAATTTCCTGGGGCTGTTGTAACAAATCCCACAAACCAGTTGGCTTAAAATAACAGGAACTTATTCTTTCAAAATTTTAAACCCAGAAATCTGAAATCAAAATGTTGGCAGAGCCTCTTTGAAGGCTCTAGGGCAGAATCCTTCCTGGCCCTTTCCTAGTTTCTGGTGTTGCTGGCAATCCTGGGTGTTTTTGACTTGCAGCTGCAGCACTCCAATTCCTGCCTCTGTCTTCACACAGCTGCCTTCCCTCTGTATGTGTCCCCCTGCCTCTGTTTTCTCTTATAAGGATACCAGTCTTTGCATTAGGAACAACCCAGTATGACATCATATTAGCTAATTATATCTTCAAAGATCCTCTTTCCAAATAATATATCACATTCTGAGGTTCCTAGTGGACATTAATTTTGAAGGGACAGGCATTATTCAACCTAGTACATCCTGGATGAATTTATATCCTGGCCATATCACTTACTATGAGATGCTGGGCAAGATACTTGATACCTCTAAACATCAGTTCCCTTATATGTAAAAGAAGGACAGTGACGTTACTCTGTAACTCATGGACCTGTAGGGAGGACTACTAGAACTAATATAAGTAAAGCTTTTAGCACAGCTCCTGACTTATCAAGTGTGCTCTGATAAACAACACCTCTGAAATGGATAAAGTAGAGAGTTTAGTAGGATTTTTAATAATAATGTTCCTCAGTTCAGGACAGTGACAAAATGCTAAACCAAAAATTCCTAAACATGGTTTTATGAAAACCTCCCAAACTGTAGAGCAGTTATGCAGAGCTCTGAAAAGATTTCAAAATACCACAAACTATGTAAAATAGTTTTTCATAAAGTTTCCCTTGAGGTAATACATTGTTCTAATAGAATCATACCAAAAGTCTTGTTACATAAATTAACAACAACAACAACAGCAACACCTGAAAAAAATGAGAGTATTGGTGTTGGGGACTGGGGTGAGGAGACAATGTGGTGAACACTGACTTACAGCATTCCAAAGGGTGCAATTTAAAAAGAATGAAACCTGGAAAAAGATTGACTGTACCTTCTTCAAGAAGCACCTTCTAGATACGGTCCTATAATCCGATTTGTGATAAGAATTGGGAGGTATAGAATTGGAGGCTAAGAGCATCTAGTAGATGAGAGAGCAGAATGCACTTTAAATTTCTCAGCAAAGTAACCACAGCAGCAGCAACAACAATAATGATATGGTTTGGCTATGTCTCCACCTAAATCTCATCTTGAATTGTAGCTCCCACAATCTCCACGTGTTGTGGGAGGGACCCAGTGGAAGGTAATTGAATCATGGGGGCATTTATCCCCATGCTGCTTTTCTTGTGATAGTGAGTTCTCACAAGATCTGATGGTTTTATAAGTGACTTTTTTCCCTTTTGCTTGGAATTTTCTCCTTAGTACCACCAAATGAAGAAGGATATGTTTGCTTCCCCTTCCATCATAATTGTAAGTTTCCTAAGGTCTCCCAAGGCATGCTGAAATGTAGGTCAATTAAACCTCTTTCCTTTGTAAACTACCCAGTCTCAAGTATGTCTTTATTAGCAGCATAGGAACAGACTAATACAGTAGATTAGTACCAGTAGAGTGGGGTGCTATTATAAGGATACCCCAAAATGTGGAAACAACTTTGGAACTGGGTGACAGGCAAAGGCTGGAACAGTTAGGAGGACTCAGAAGAAGACAGGAAAATAAAGGAAAGTTTGGAATTTCCTAGAGACTTGGAGGACTCAGAAGACAGGAAGATGTGGAAAGGTTTGGAACCTCCTAGATACTGGTTGAACGGCTTTGACCAAAATGCTAAAAGTTGTATGGACAATAAAGTCTAGGCTGAGGTGCTCTCAGATGGAGATAAGAAACTTGTTGGGAACTAGAGCAAAGGTGACTCTTGTTATGCTTTAGTAAAGAGACTGGTGGCATTGTGCCCCTGCCCTAGAAGCTTGTGGAACTTTGAACTTGAGAGAGATGATTTAGGGTATCTGGCAAAAGAAATTTCTAAGTGGCAAAGCATTCAAAATGAAGCAGAGCACAAAAGTTTGGAAAATTTGTAGCCTGATGATGCAATAGAAAAGAAAAACTCATTTCTTAAGAGAAAGTCAAGCCTGCTGCAGAAATTTGTGTACATAACAAGCAGCTGAATGTTAATTACCAAGACAATGACGAAATGTCCATGTCAGAGACCTTCATGGAAGCCCCCCCCTCCCTTAACAGGACTGGATGCCTAGGAGGAAAAAATGGTTTCTGGGCTGGGCCCAAGGCTCTTCTGCTATGTGCAGCCTAGGGACTTGGTGCTTTGAGCCCAGGCTGCTCCAGCCATGCCTAAAAACTGCCAAAATACAGCTCAGGCCACAGCTTCAGAGGGTGCAAACCTTAAGCCTTGGCAGCTTCCACATGGTGTTGGTCATACAGGTGCACAGAAGTCAAAAATTGAGGTTTGAGAACCTCTGCCTAGATTTCAGGGGATGTATGGAAACACCTAGATATCCAGGCAGAAGTCTGCTGCAGGGGTAGAACTCTCATGGAGAACCTTTGCTAGAGCAGTGCAGAAGGAAAATGTGGGGTTGGTGACCCCACACAGAGTGCCCGCTGGGGCACTGCCTACTGGAGCTGTGAGAAGAGGGTCACGGTCTTCCAGACCCTAGAGTGGTAGATCTAATTACAGCTTGCACCCATTTGCCTGAAAAAGTCACCAGCACTTAACAACAGCCTGTGAAAGCATCCTGGAGCAGGGCTGTACCCTGCAAAGCCATAGGGGCAGAGTTGTCCAAGGCTGTGGGAGCCCACCTCTTGCATCAGTGTGATTGGGATGTGAGAGACAGAGTCAAAGGAGATCATTTTGGAACTTTAAGGTTTAATGACTGCCTCGTTGAATTTCTGACTTGCATGGGGCCTGTAGCCCCTTCATTTTGGCGAATTTCTCCCATTTGGAACAGGTGTATTTACCCAATACCTGTACCTCCATTGTATCTAGGAAGTAACTAACTTACTTTTGGTTTTACAGGCTCATAGGTGAAAGGGACATGCCTTGTCTGAGATGAGACTTTCGACTTGGACTTTTGGATTAATGCTGGAATTAGCTAAGTCTTTGGGGCACTGTTGAAAAGGCATGATTGTGTTTTGAAATGTGAGGACATGAGATTTTGGAGGGACCCCATGGTGGATAATTGAATCATGGTGCCAGTTACTTCCATGCTGCTGTTCTCATGATAGCCAGTAAGTTCTCACAAGATCTGATCGTTTTATAAGGGAATTTCCCCCCTTTTGCTCAGTTCTTCTCCTTGCTGCTGCCATGTGAAGAAGGATGTGTTTGTTTCCCCTTCCACCTTCATTGTAAGTTTCCTGAGGCCTATGGAGCCATGCTGAACTGTGAGTCAATTAAATCTCTTGCCTGAATAAATTACCCAGTCTTGTGTATGTCTTTATTAGCACATGAGAATGAGCTAATTCAGATAATCTCAACAATTTTGTAAGAGATTACTTTGCATACGATTCTAAACATGTTCCAAACACTTCACTTAATCATTATAACCCTCTTAGGGACATACTATTAATTTCCCCATGTTTCCTAAAGATAAAATTGAGGTAAAGGGAAGCAAAATCAGTTGATGATCTGCCAATTAGTGGGTGGTAGAAAAACACATTGGCATTAAGCAGTCTGACACTGTTGCCCATGATTTTAACCTGCAATATTCTTAATTTGTTAGTAAAATAACAATATTTTTGTACTTTCTGGATTGTGGGGGTATCCAGTCACTCCCCTCATTAGTGAGTGTTATAACTAAGGAACAGATGGCATTCACTCAAGTGTACAAGAGGGCCTTAGATAACTGGCTTAAATTCTTCTGTTAACGCCATTTCTGGAATGCTTATTTTGTATCTATTTTGCATCAGGCATTCAGTAAAAACGGTTTTTCTCAGCCTGGTTTTTCAAGATGGCTAAGTGGTTTAGGAGACCACCATGTCTTCCAGATCTACCCCATGACTGAAAACTAGATGGTATTCTCTGCACAGAGACATGCTAAAAGCTAGAAAGCAAGCAAAGTCCTTGAAGTGATGCAAATAACAACAAATTTTTAAAATTATATGTAGGAATTAAAAATTGAACTGGATATCAAATAATCAAATAATCTCGTTGTTTTGAAGATATGAATTGAACATGTGATTGCATATTCTACTTTTATGGGCTGGGTTAAAAAAATGGTCATGACTGTCAGGATTTTTTTTCCTATAGAAATTTTTATGCTTCTTTGTCTCCCTACTTACCTTTAAACATATTGATTGATAAAACCTAAGATGAAACTAATAGTCAGTGTTCAAATAGTTAATATGTTTTGACTCAGACTATATTATGAATCAAAAATAATTTTTAACTGATGAAAGTGACTCATCTGGAATAGTGTGATTTAATAAATGTGTCTCCCTATTTAAGTTAAAATATTTCAGCTAAAATTAGCAGCACATCTTGTTCTTTTACTATGTCTTAGAATGAAATAAATCAGAGGAGAGATAAGTTTTCTTTGTCTGATTTAATTGCTTTTGGGGAGATGGACCAGTGTTAAGCTACCTAACTCCAATGGACAAGCTGTAGAGATAGGAGTGAATGTATCATGAAAGGAAGAAATTAACACTGATGCTGTAAACAACTTGCAGTCCCAAGAATAGCCCAAAAAACATTTTTACCCCTTGCAAGTTCCCCCAGGAATAAACCAAGCAACTAAAAATGGATATCCACCCATCATGTTCTTAATATTAAGTTAATTAACATCCTCATTTTTGCCTGTACCAACCTTTTCTTAGAAAACTATGCTTAGAATAGAAGGATATTATTCTGTGTTATCAAGAGAGAGAGAGAAAATTTGTGATATTTTAATTTGTTTTTTTCCTTTACATCTAATAAGTGGGATTGTATGTGTGTATGTTTAATTGCTTTAATAATTTGAAGAAAAAAGTTATGTTAGAAGAGGTTCTCTGAAAATTCAGTTATCCCAGAAGCAATTGTCTAACCACTTCGATGAGGAAGAGAAAATAAGGAAAATCTTTAATTGAAAAATAGTCACTGAATGCCTTTTA
This sequence comes from Nomascus leucogenys, assembly GCF_006542625.1. Taxonomy (NCBI): domain Eukaryota; kingdom Metazoa; phylum Chordata; class Mammalia; order Primates; family Hylobatidae; genus Nomascus; species Nomascus leucogenys. The sequence goes on from NC_044402.1 coordinate 20,743,586, forward strand.
TGAGCCACTCCCTATTCAGTGTCCTGTGTAGACAAGGATAAAGAAGACTTAGTCTTTGGCCTCAAGGATTCATTCAGAATAAGGAATTGAAGACGTAAGCAAGACATTTATAACAAGCTTGTGTGGTATTAAGTAGCCAGGATGTGATGGAACATGAGATATGGAAGACGAGAGGTTGGAAAAATATATTGGAGCCAACTTCTAGAATGACTTATTATAAAACTAAGATGTTAATGCTCTTTTTTTTGTTTCCTTTTTATAACCAAAAAAGTAACAAAGTCATAAATCTATATGAAAAGATTTACTTTTCTTACATTTCATATATATATTAAATACATGTATATAATTCATATATAAATATATTTCTATACATAGGTTTATATAATATTTATATACAAATAAAGATAAATATATATTTAGAAAAAGAGGATAGAAGAAAGAAATTTTATAAGATTGTGAAATGTAAATTCATTACCCTTGCACATTGATTTACATTTTTTTCACTTTAATGAAAATGATGCATTTCAAATTGTGTTTTTGCTTTTATGCCTTTGGAAGTGTTTTTAGACTTGCCATTTTCTACCATCTTTAACTTTATATTAGGGTTTAAGCAGGAGAATTCTAAGCTGTGAGTGATAATGAGAAATTAGGCCTATGCAAGAGCACTTTGTGGGAATTCTGGGTCTCTGTAACTTACATATGTTTAATCTGTGGTGGAATGAGTCAACAGAGGATGAATTGAAGGCTATGATACGGTCCTGAAACTAGGGCACATATTGGTAGTGTCTTCCTTTAGTAAGCAGCCAGCTCCAGGGATTTTCTTTCCGCAATGCTATTTTAATGTGTAAAACCACCACACAAAACCTGTGCAACAATCACAACCCTGCTAATCTGAATTTTTCCATTCCTCTTGTAATTTTCAGAGTAAGTCCCAAGTTAAGCAAGGTTGGCCAGCCACTGAGCACAATCCCAGGAATAGAGATAGGACAAGGGTACTCTTCTTTCAGTGTGCAACTCAAGAGTGTTGTGCAGAGATTGTTTTGTGTTTTTTAACATTTGTAGAAAAGCAATTGCCTTTCGATTGTGGTTGTGGTCACAATTGAAACTTTGCTGGAAAAAGTTTCATAGCATTTGCATTATATAGCAAAAATGAAAGGTGAGAAGAGGGGCTTAGATCTGTGCTTCTGACAATCTGAGGTGAATAACTAGTTGCTTTCTTTTTTTAAAAGAATCCAATATATCTAGGACCATTACTTTTATAAAATATAATAAAAGTTACTGGAAAAATTAACAAGACATGCAAACCATAAGAATCCAATTTTTATTATCAGTTCAACAGGCATATTTGTTGTCTGTCAAGCTGCTATAAAGGTTCCTACGTGCTTACTCACAATTTCTGTACTTATCTCTCTATATTTCAGAGGAAGGCTCTAGTCATTGGACCACATTTGGAGTAGCACTGGCTTAGAGGATTCTGAAAGCAGTCAGGAAATCCCAGAGCAAATGACACAGTTTTAAAGAAATCTATATATAACACCTTGCTCAGTCAGGGCTACCACTGTTTCTCTGCACTAACACAAGTTGCTTTCTGATTTATCTAAAATAAGAGAATTGTCCTCTAGGCAGTAAGGTAATAGCTGTTGACAGAACTTAGAGGTGAAAAAGTGCTGTGTGTGTGTGTGTGTGTGTGTTTGTGTGCAGAACTATATTGAACAATAGCCCATAGTCTGGGGGATACTGGGATCTGCATGAAATTTTCAAAAGTAACATCAAAATATACATATACCCTGAAATGCTGGCAATTACATCTACTTGTTTCCAAATTCATCTTTGTGAAACCTACAAATATAAAATGGAAGCCATCTTAGGGAATTTCACTGAGTGATACTATTTCATCTTTAGGACGTTTCCTTTCTCTTTCAGCAGCCAGCCTTTCCCATGAAATGCTCTTTCTCTACCTTTTTTAAGTTTATATTTCCTTTTATTAAGTGATGAAGAACAGGCAGATGATCATTTCAACCTCCATCTCCCCTTCCTTCCATAGCAATAAAATCCCTAATTTTATTTTTTTCTGAACAAATGACTGCACATTCCCAATTTTCCTTTGCAGTCACATGTAATCTTGAGACTAATTGTAGACAACATAATGTGAGCAGGTGTCAAGATCAGGTTCTGAGAACCAGGGAATGAGATTTAAAAGACTGATGGAAATAACAATTTGCCTTATTTTCTTCTTTTTTAAAATCGCTACCTAATTTCTAGCTGGTACAAGGAATTCCACACATCTTGGGTTATAATATAGTCCTAGGAGTAGGGATCACATGTGGGTGGAACCAAATGTTAGATGGGTTAAGGATCTCTAACATCTCTGAAATATCGTTTCATATTCCTTTCATTTTAGAGAGATTTCCACTAAAAATTTTTGATCTTGAAAGAAAGTAAACTCCTACCTTGTTTAATCAACTATTCCACAGAACCTAACGTTATCTTAACTTATAAGAGTGATAGTAATGCAAGCATGTTACAAGTACATGTCTGTGCTTTCCAGCATGACAGCCACTAGCCACATGTGGCTTTTCAAATTTAAGTGAACTAAGGATAAATATAATGTAAAATGTACTTTCTGAGATACTCTAGCCACATGTTCTGTGCTCCATAACCCCCTGTGGCTACTTTGTTGGGCACTGAAAAAACTGTAGAACAATTCATTGCAGAAATTTCTATCAAACAGCACTGATCTAGAGGGCAAGGCCTAGGTTAGCCTTCATTGTAACCAAATAGATATACACTAAAAGTTTTTCATTTCTTTATCTTAAAATACCCTGCATATTGAGTTAACTGTATAAATCAAATAAATACATGAAAAGAATAAAATATGTATAATAAATTTGGAAAAAATTAAATGTTTGAAAGATATCACAAGAAATAATATAACTGTTCCTGGAATGGATAGGAACTTATTTCAGGGGTTAATCCAGGACCTGGAATAAACAATTCTGAGCCCTTCCATCCTCCACAATTTTCACGCTGATGAGTTTAGGTGAAAGGGGATTTAAAGGATGCCCACAGGGAAAAGGTAAAGAAGTGGAGATGAAGCACTAAATATATCTTGGTCAACTCTTGGATAGTAAAATAAAGTTGTGAAGGACAAATGCATTCAGTTATCTTTGGTATAATAAGAGACATAAGAACTTACCATATTTACAGTAATGTTTTTTCCTTATCTTTCTTTTTAATTTTCCTTTTATTTCTAGCCATATATCTGATTTCCCACCATAAGAGCTTAGAGCACCTGAACGTTACAACATGGTGGAACTTCCAGAAGTTTTGACTACCACATATGTTCCATTTGCAAGAGTGTAGTATATTTTCACAAAGAGTAAATGTAACATAACAACAAAACACTAAGAAATTATTTAATTTTAAGTCAAAATATAACATGCTGGTGAGGTGGTGGAGTAAAGGGAACACTTATACACTGTTGGTAAGAATGAAAATTAGTTCAACCATTGTGGAAAGCAGTGTAGCTATTCCTCAAAGATCTAAAACAGAACTACCATTCAACCCAGCCATCTCATTACTGGCTATATACCCAAAGGAATATGTATTAGTCCATTTTCCCACTGCTCATAAAGACATACCTGAGACTGGGCAATTTACAAAAGAAAAAAGTTCAATGAACTTACAGTATCACATGGCTGGGGAGGCCTCATAGTCTTGGTGGAAGGTGAAAGGCACCTCTCATGTGGTGGCAGACAAGAGAAGAGAGCTTGTGCAGAGAGACTCCTGTTTTTAAAACCATCATATCTCATGAGACTTATTCACTATTGTGAGAACAGCATGAGAAAGACCTGCTCCTATGATTCAATTACCTCCCATCAAGTCCCTCCCATAACACGTGGGAATTCAAGATGAGACTTGGGTAGGTACACAGACAAACCGTATCATTCCACCCCTTGTCCCTCACAAATCTCATGTCCTTACATTTCAAAACCAGTCATGCCTTCCCAATAGTCTCCCAATGTCTTAACTCATTTCAGCATTAACTCAAAAGTCCACAATCCAACATCTCATCTGAGACAAAGCAAGTCCCTTCCACCTATGAGCCTGTAAAATCAAAAGCAAGTTAGTTACTTCCTGGACACAATGGGGGCACAGGTGTTGGGTAAATATAGCCATTCCAAATGGGAGAAATTGGCCAAAACAAAGGGGCTGCAGGCCCCATGCAAATCCAAAATCCAGCAGGCAGTCAAACCTTAAAACTCCAGAATGATCTCCTTTGACTCCATGTCTCACATCCAAGTCATGCTGATGCAAGAGGTAGGCTCCCACAGCCTTGGGCAGAATATAAATCATTCTACCATAAAGACACATGCAGACATATGTTTGTTGCAGCACTATTCACAATAGCAAAGACATGGAATGAACCTAAATGCACATCAATGACAAATTGGATTAAAAAAATGTGGTATATATCCACCATGGAATACTATGCCGCCATAAAAAAGAAAGAGATCATGAACATAGAGGGAGCTGAAGGCCATCATGTTTAGAAAACTAATGTAGGAAGTGAAAATCAAATGTTCTTACTTATAAGTGGGAATGAAATAATGAGAACACATTGCCAAGACCTGCTTGGTCATGGAGACCCTAAAACAGCCGTGCTAGAGGAATAAAGACACACACACAGAAATATAGCATGTGGAGTGGGAAATCAGGGGTCTCACAGCCTTCAGAGATGACAGCCTCCAACACAGATTTACCCACACATTTATTGACAGCAAGCCAGTGATGAGCATTGTTTCTATAGATTATAGATTAAGTAAAAGTATTCCTTATGGGAAATAAAGGGATTGGCCAAAACAAAGGGATGTTTCTGGATAGTTATCTGCATCAGGAACATGTCCTTAAGGCACAGATCGCTCATACTACTGTTTGTGGTTTAGGAAGGCCTTTAAGCGGTTTTCCGCTCTGGGTGGGCCAGGTGTTCCTTGCCCTGATTCTGGTAAACCCACAACCTTCCAGAGTGGACGTCATGTCCATCACGAGCATGTCACAGTGCTGCAGAGATTTTGTTTATGGCCAGTTTTGGGGTCAGTTTATGGCCAGATTTGGGGGCCTGTTCCCAATAACACATAGTCACAAAGAGGGGAACAATAGACACTAAGGCTTACTTGAAGGTAAAGGCTGGAGGGAGGGAGAGGATCAGAAAAAAATAATTATTGGGTACTAGGCTAAGTACCTGAGTGACAAAATAATTGGTATAAACACTTGTGACATTAATTTACCTATATAACAAACCTGCACTTGTACCCCAAACCTCAAATAAAAAATTTTTTAAAAAGAGAAATTATTTAATTTTTAAAAAGCAATCAGCATGCTACTTTTGTTTGGTTTCTGTTTTTTTTCTCAGAGAAGACATCTTGAATACTGCTCTTTTCTTCGTGTTGAGTAATAGACTTTCTATTCTTAAATATATAAACATATTCCTTTCCATGAGGCCTAAGTTAAAAAAATTAAAAACATTATAGGTTATTTTATTATACAATGAAATTTTGAAAATTGAAGACTTGTATTTAATGAACTAATTTTTCCCACTCTTTCCTTCTTATTACAAGGGCAATGATGCCAAACCTCATTCGTATGGAAATGTGTTTAAAATGCATTAAAATATTATTAGCTATATAGTGGAATTTAGTATGCAGAAAATTCTTACCAAGGTATTTGTGATTCAAGAGTTCAAATTTTTTTTATGCTTCTTCCCTAGTAAAGAGTAATGATTAAATTAGCTGTTCATCCTCTTTGTTGCTATATCTGAGCATTAGCCCACACTAACTTTTAGCCTAGAAAACTATCAGCAATGGAATGGAAATCACAGAATTGGGAAGACTTGAGTTTGACAACTGGCTTCTAGTAAGGGTGGAACATGGTTAAGTGAATTAACCTTCATGAGACTCCATAAAATGAAGTCTGGATTATTTATCTCCTACTGGCATTGTGAAAATGAAGTGAAATATCTTATGGACTAAATCTGGTACACAAGAGTGCAAACACAAAAAGAAACATGAATTGTCATGCAGAGATGGATAGGAGCTGAAGAGGGAAAACATTTACGATCAAAGGCATGTGTTTGAGATTTTTCCTCCTGGTGTGAACTTCTAGCTCAGAATTAATCTGGAGGGTCTTTTGACAAATAGGAGACCTAGAAGAACTTATAAGGGGAAAAAAGAGATTCCATGTGCCACAACACTTTAAAAATTTTGAAATAACCTTTAAAATATTACTTAAAACAAAGTATTGTGGATTTATTTGACTGAGTGATCCTTTCAAGACTTAATACATCTAATAAAATAAAAGTTTATTATTAATAAGAGTTTTATAAAACACGATTTGGAAACACTAATTTACCAGATTCTTATAAATCAAGTTCTAACACTTATTTGAAAGACCGTGCAATTAGAAATTAAAGAGGTGGTAATTTGTTAATTCAAGATACACTTTTCTATATAATTATTCTTATAGCAGGACTTGAGAATATAAGTTTTAAAGGTTTGTTGAGACTACCTCATATACATGTGAGGGATATATTAATTATTCACACCTACACACACATAAAACTATGTGCATATATACATAAACACACACACACACTCTATTAATTCACTATACATACCCTTCTTATTTTCAAAATAATTCAAGGTAGCTCAAACTTGCTTTGCAATGGTTCACTTATCTTCTGCACAATATACTCATTGAAAAATAATAGCTAACGCATTCTAAGAATGTGTTGTAATTGTGCTAAGTGCTCTACATATAAGCTTTCATTTAATCCTCAAAGCAATCCTAGGAGGCAGGTTCATCTGTTCTCTTTTACAGATTTGAAAAGGGGAGCTTCAGAGAGGTTCAATAGCTTGTACAAAACTGAGTGTCTTAGAGGTGACTGATGCAGATACACTCTAAAGTTACCCCTAATGAGTCATACCTTTGCACAACTTTATCTCCTAGAGTATGTGTGGAACCTGTGGCTTGCTTCTAACCAATGGCATATGGCAATAGTGAAAGGGTTTTGCCAATTTAATGCAGGTCTTTAGTAAGTTTATTTTGAGTTAATTAAAAAGGCAGGTTCTCTTGGGTAGGCCCAGTCTAATCAAGTGAAAGCTTTTAAACAAGAGACTGGGGACTTTCCTTTAGCAAGCAGTTTGCCTGCTGAACTTGAAGAAGCAAGCTATGAACTCTGTAGCCACAAAGATTGAACCTGCCAACAACCTAAATGACCTTGGAAGAGGACACCAAGCTTCAGGTGACAATGCAGTTGTCTTATGCTTGATTGCAGCCTTGCGAAATCATGAGCAGAGAATTCAGCTATGCTGTGCCTGGACTCCTGAAATACAGAAGCTGGGAGACAATAAACATATGGTATTTTCCACCACTAAGTTAGTGGTATTTTATTACATAACAGTAGAAGACCAATACAGAGATGAAGATGAGTTTTGAACTCGGGAAGTCTGGCTTTCAAGTTTGCATTCATAGTGACATCCAGCCTTTCAGAGATGCAGCTTGGTATCTGGTATCCTGTAGATACACAGCTGTACAGCCGTGTACTCTGTGGTCCAGGTGTGATATGGTTTGGGTCTTTGTCCCCACCCAAATCTTATGTTGAATTCATCATGTTGAAATCTCATGTTGAATCTAACATTTCACGAGTGTTGGAGATGGGGCCTGGTGGGAGGAGATGGGACCTGGTGGATCAGTGGGTGGGGTTTCTAATGGTTTAGCACCATCTCTCAAGGGCTGTTTCATGATAGAGTTCTCACGAGATCTGGTTGTTTGAAAGTGTGTACCACCCCTCCCTTTGCTCTCTCCTCCTCCTGCTCCAGCCATATAGAACATGCCAGCTTCCCCTACATCTTCCACCATGATTGTAAGTTTCCTGAGGCCTCCCCAACCATGCTTCCTGTGCAGCCTGTGGGACAATGAGCCAATTAAACCTCTTTACAAATTACCCAGTTTCGGGGAGTTCTTTATAGCGATGTGAGAACAGACTAACACAAGGTGTCTATGAGGTTAGGAATGACAAAAAGGCTAGTTGTTTTCCTCTACTTCATATTTAGAAATATTTAGTGTAATTGGTGGATAGGATCAGATATAGATTGGAAGTAGCAACATTTATTTTTTGAAAGTGGTACTATCCTTATTTGAATGACCTTAGAAAGTTCACATGTTGCCCTGTGCCTCAGTTTTCTTTGTGACATTGGGAAGAATTTATTCAATTTTCAACTTGAAAAGAAATCTATTGATTGTACCACACAATGATGACTGTAAAAAATATTTTTTCTCTAAAGATAAGCATTTATAAAATATTAGCTCACACATCTAAAATACATTTCAAAACTCATTTAATGAGGGCCTACTCAGTACCGAGTGTTATTAATCTTCACAGATTCCTTAAAAATTGATTTCTCCTCTCTCCTTTAACAAGCTGGAATGAAAGTTAGTGAGTTGTATGACTTGCCTCTCTGACCATAAGACAAAAGCAAAGAGGTCCTGATTTATTGGGCTGTTAGATAAAATCTGGTTTCTTCTGGATCTTTAAATCTGTATTCATAAGCTGCACATATTCAATATGTTAAGGAACAAAGAAAAATGTCAGATGATTTCAATTTGTGTTTTTGTATTCTACTAGATGATTCCATTTCAAGTGCAACTATCAGAAAAAACAAGGCAGTGGGTATTTGTGTTTATTCTTGGTTCTCATTTAGGGAGCTGTGTTTTTAAATGAAACATAATTTTAAATTTATCTCTTCAATCCTCCTCTCCTTATAAATGTATTGCTGCATCTACTAAGAATTTAGGAACATGAATCCTCTTTTGTCAGCCTTCCTTTCTAAGCATACATTGCAAAGAACTGCTAATTTCATTTTCTTTCTGTTTAGTTTCATTTCTTCCTTCTTAGGATTTCTGTTTAAAAAAGCTTTTAGCAGTCTTAGCTCGCATATGGTGCATATGCTTGTGAAACAGGCAAACCAGCTTGAGTAAAACATGAATAAAAATAAACCACACAGAACCAAACTACAAACTTTTTGGGAGGTCCTCAGTCGTGTTGCTTTTTTTTTTTTTTTTTTTTTTTTTTTTTTTTTTGCATATGTCAATAATTCCTGTTTGGAACCAGGAATGGAATCCTCTGAAATACCCAAATACATTAAGAAAGATGACATTGTTCCCTAGATCAAAGAATTAAATGAGATCTATGAGTTCTGAAAAGTTCTTCATCTTATGAGATTTGCAGGCTCTTTTCCTGAACAAAACCTTCAGCAAAAGATGAAAATTACCGGATATACTTACTTTAGGATGAACTTGACAACTTCTTTTTGACATTATTTTATAAAAAGACAGACACTAAACATACCAGGCCACAGAGTTAAGAGTAAAGCCTCCAAACCCAAATATTTAAAACCTAGCTACTCAAGAAGCCACAGAAATAAAGTGTAGTTTTCTAGTGAAATCCCTTTGGCATTATCTTCCTGCTGAATGTTTTCAAAACACACTGAGCAGTCTATATCCCTAAGGATTGCTTTTCTCTAGTTGATTTATATGTTTACACATGTTTAACTACTCATTGTATTGTCTGTTAAAGAGAAAATTCATACCAGGCACATGGGTCTGGGTCCAGGTGGCTTACCAGACTGGTTCAAGATGTGGGTGTGGGGCTTTAGTGTCTGGATGGTATTTCAGCCTGTGTTTAAAGAGAGAGGAAAATGAACAAAAGAAAGGAGAGAATTTATGCTGAGTGACTTCCCTGCTATAAACTTGCCAATGCAGTTTTGGAGGTCTGACAACATCTTTGCTCTTTGCTGCTTGGATAAAAATCAATCAGCAAGCCAATGGAAGAATATTAGGTATGTACAAAGCAGATAGGAAACAGAGCAACTGGAGCTTGTTGTCTGTTTACAACTTTGATGGTGTGATAAGACAAGAATTTAATAACACAAAAGTTATCCACATGAGTGTAAGAACACCTAAAGCTGAGTAATTTATAAAGAAAATAAATTATGTCTTACTGTTTTGGAGGATGGGAAGTTCAAAGTTGAGAGGTGCATCTTGACAGCCTTCTTGCTGGTGCAAGCTGTCTGCAAAGTCTCAAGGTAATGCCAGGCAGCACACGGTGAGGAAACTGAGCATACTAATGTGCCAATTCAGGTCGCTGCTCCTCTTCCTATAAAGCCACTATTTTCTCTCTCGTGCTAACCTATTAATTGATTACCCCGTTAATTCATGAAAGGATTAGCTCATTCATGAGGACAGAAACCTCACCACCTAATTGCTTCTTGAAGGCTCCACCTCTCAACACTGCCACATTGGGGATGAAATTTCAACATGAGTTTTTGAGGTGATATTTAAAGCATAGCAATGAGAGATGTCGCCTGGTTAACTATTGCTTTACAATTATGGGCATGAAAGAGCCTTCAAAGAGGAAATGGGATACTACCTGTCAGTGAAGGGGCTTTCAATTTAAGAGGATAAGGGGCAAGGAAGTCATGCCAAGGCCCGAGAACAGTGCAAATAATTGGAGGAAAATACAAGTTGCATGCTGAGTGTGGCAGGATGACAACTATCACTTGAATTCTGGTTGATCTAGTACAGGAAATGCAAACTCAGATTCCTCATGGGTTGAACAGGTAATGGAAATGAGAAGAGCAAGCTGCGGAGTATGCTTTATCATTTTTAAAAAATTTTGCTTATTTTTAAAGAAGGTGAAATATTCTTCACTTCCACAAGAAAAACACCTCTTCCCTTTTCTATCTCTCCTTCCCTCCTCTTTGCAACATAGGGTCACAGTATTATTTCTCCCTTAAAACAAACAAAGAAACAAAGCCAAAAGCAGCAGGGCAGACATGTAGATAAACTATAATTGATACTCGACCTCCCATCATGCGGCAATATTAAGCACAAGGAACCAGCCTGCCTGGGCTTTCTCTGTCTACGGGAGCATGGCTGCTAGTGTTTTTGAAACACTGCAAGCCAAACAATGCACATCTATAGGCAAAATGCCCTCATCAGCCACCAGAGCGCAACTTCTGATGTAGAAGAGAAGGGTGCCTTATGATTGCAAAGATAAGAACTTCTAGAAAGTTCAAGGAATTAGACTTCAGGTTCAGTATGTGGTTCAAGATCCAGGCTCCTACACAGAGCCCAGATTTGATTCATTTGGTAAATGCTAAATCCATTCCATTTGCATAGCATGTTCTCTAAAGCATTTTCAGTTGGAACTGATTCTGTATTTGAGAGTGAAAGAAGAATGTATTCTGGCAAGCTGATGTTTCCGTCTGCGTGGAGCTGCCTTTCCAAGGAGTTGACAAACACCCATCTTGGCCCTTCAGCATTTTTCTATGTGCTGAATGGGCTTCAGGAGCATAGATCACTTTTATTGCAGCATAAAATATGTTTGATAATAAAATTTTAAGCTCTATTTATTGGGCTACACATACAAAACTATTACTTTCTTGGCTAACACCCATACCTTATCTAATGGGAAAGATAAAGAGTGATTTCAGTAAGAAACTTTAAAGAGCATTTGACACTTGGAGGAAAAGAGTAATCAAATCACCTAATATTTATTTTCTCCTGTGTGCCTGGCATTATAATATTGATTGATACTGCCTTCTACCCATCTCATACATAAGCATGTTGTCTCTTAGTGTGTGTGGTGAGCTTTAAATAATTGTTTCCTTGGCGTTAGAGAAACAGATTTTACTGCCTGAGTAGAAAATATCTGATAATTGCAGGAGATTTCAGAAGGACGGTGAAAGGAGAAAATAAAAAAAACCTTTTGATATTGCAACATTTGAAGCTGACTGATGATTACTAGATAATTTATGAGCAATTGGTCTCATTTAAATAAAGATCTGGCAAATGGGGAGTATATTTTAATGCTAGATGGGAGGTAAAATGCATATAATGCCTCATCATTTTCAATATATTTTTACCTTCACTAGATTATTTGATATATGAAACAACACTGAGCACCCTGGTGAGAAAGTGATGTGTGTGCGTGTGTGTGTGTGTGTGTGTCTGTGTCTGTGTGTGGGTACAAAGAGGGATTCAGGAATTATTATCTCCATCTCACAAATGGGGTCATTTAGCTGAGTTTGAATGATGAATGTGCAATTCAAAAGCTAGTTAGTAGCAGAACTGAGCCTCCTGACTTCCCAGTTATTTTTATCACATTAATACATATTTGTGCTTCTCCAGTATTCATTAGCTGCATGTTGCATTGTGTCATTATGTATCTGCCACTGGTTTACATGGAATTATACACATTCCCTTGCCAATCTAAAATGATTTTTGCAGACTAATACCCTTGTCAAAGTGATGGGTTCAAGAAATACAGAAACAATGAAGTGAAGCCTAAGGTTTTTGTTTTTTGATTGTAGTGGGAGACATATTCTCTCTCATTCAGAAAATGAGAAATGAGAGAGCATCTGTTTCTGGTAGCTATTTGCAGCCATCTTGAAGCCACACATGGTCTGCTTTGCAATGAAACTGTACCCTTACAGGCTGAAAAAAATATTGCCACTGAGAACAACAGGCTAAGTACATATGTAAACCGGATCAAGCTTTGCATGGCCTTTTTTTTCCTTTTTAATTCAATATGTTTAGAAGGGAAATTAATTCTTTTTTAACATAAGCCAATTTGGGTTGTGGTTTCTATTATTCATGATCAAAATAACCCTAAGTGTTGCACAAAAGCTACATCTGCAGAAACCAAATTTCACACCCTTGCTTTGTTTAGAGAAAACCTTTAGACTGAATAAGAGATATCTGCAACCATTCTGGGTAACTTTAGTTAGGAAATTCCCAAATATTTTTGAAACGTCCATGCAGAAAGAAGAACCACATGCACGTGAAAGTGTTTCTGGGCCCAGCGCGGTGGCTCATGCTTGTAATTCCAGCATTTTGGGAGGCCGAGGCCGGTGGATCACCTGAGGTCAGGAGTTTGAGACCAGCCTGGCCAACATGGTGAAACCCCATCTCTACTAAAAATACAAAAAATTAGCCGGGTGTGGTGGTGGGTGCCTGTAATCCCAGCTACTCAGGAGGCTGAGGCAAGAGAATCACTTGAACCTGGGAGGCGGAGGTTGCAGTGAGTTGAGATTGCACCACTGCATTCCAGCCTGGTGACAGAGCAAGACTCTCTAAAAAAAATAGGGTTTCTCAATTCTAGGTTAAAGAAGTACTTTGGGTTCATGTATCAGATTGTGTGGAACATCAAATTGGAGAGGGAGATATTTTCTTTGCTTCTTCTCATAGCCAGCACTAGTCTCACTCCAGGAGTCTGAGCTTTGTCAGCAATGAGACTCAGTGCCCTTGGCACAGACACTGGCTTACTATGTGGCTTCATATGTCAGGGCAAAGGTGAGCCTCTTACAAGTGACTTTGAGTGCAGGTGCCATCAGTGCAAGGAGGTGGTGGGGGGTGCTGGAAGTTGAATGTAAATTACATTAAAACTTTGACATGGGAGAAGTAGACATATTTGTTTGTGAGCATTAATTTTTTTTTGGTGAGTTTTTTATGGGGGGTTGTCAAGAACTGTGAAGGACCTGAGATGTTACCTTGCTTGCAAGCTAAGCAGTTAGTATAGCACAGATTTTTGAATGCTTGCAGAAGTCATTAGACTGCAGGGTAAAAGACAAAGGAGTTTATTACTAAGAGCAAAACAGTCATGAGCACCAATTCACCTTGCTGCCAAATCCCATGAGGACAATGTAGAGGAGTCTACAGAGACACCACCCACACAATGGGTTAGCATCATATATGAGTAATTCTGACCTTAGGGGACCCAAGTATTTTATATAGAGCAGTAAACACAACTGCCTTCTGCCCTGGAGGTACATAGTACTTCTATCATGTAAGGCTGTTTGGTACCCAAACATCCCTGGCATTTTAGTCCAAAGCAAAAAAGAAGTTAGTGTCTTTGATGGTTAATTTTAAGTGCCAACTTGACTGGATCAAAAATACCTGAGAACTGGTAAAGTATTATTCCTGGGTGTGTCTGTGAGGGCATTTCTGGAAGATATTGGCCTATGAATTGGTGGACTTAGTATGAAAGATCAGCCCTCAGTTTGGGGGCACTATCCAATCAGCGGGGGCCCTGGAGAGAATAAAAAGCAGAGGAAAGGCAAATTTGCTCTTTCTTCTGAAGCTGGTTCACCCTTCTTCTCCTGCCCATGGATATTAGGACTCCAGATTCTCTAGTCTTTGGACTCCAGGACTTGCACCAGCAATTGCCCAGATGTCTTGGGCCTTTGGCCTCAGACTGAGAGTTACACCATTGGTTTCCTTGGTTGTGAGGCTTTTGGAGTTGGACTTAACCATGTCACTGGATTCCCTGGGTCCCCAGCTTACAGACGGCTTATGATGGGACTCTTTAACCTCCATAATCACATGAGCCAATTCCTCTAATAAATCTCCTTTATTATCTATCTGTCTATCTATCTATCTATCTATCTATCTATCTATCTATCCATCCATCCATCTTATTGGTTCTGTGTCTTTGAAGAATCTTGACTAATACAGTGTCTCTGCCTGATATATATGTAGAATTTCACGGGGAGACTCATAGAGCACTGTCTCCCAGAAGGACATCACAGTATTGTTTGGGAATCCCACATTGAATTTGGTGGATATTAAATTCTTACAGTATGCACATTAATAAATAACATGCTCATTATAACTCAAAGTATAAAATAAATATTTATGAGTCCATACTGATATAAATGAATGAGTAAATTTATATATGGAGGAAAGGAAACAAATCTCCCATAGAGAAGAATTCCAAATAATTTATGTAAATACTCTGTCTTCAAAGAGGGGGAGAGTAATTCTGTTTTCTGTAAGTGTGGGCTAAACACAGTGACTTCCTTTCAAAGTATACAAAAATTAGGGTGGGGTAGGAGAAGAAAAGAAAATTTACAGTGGAGAAAAAGGACAAACCCTACATACTTCAGGTGATAAAGCCCAACAACAGTCATATCATATTGATAGTATGAATTCTGAATATGATATGATGGCAATAGCACTTTACCTCTGAGGTCTTTCTCCAGATAACCCATAACCTCAGCCTTATCATGAGAAAAAGTCCAATGTGGAGTATTGTACAAAATACTTGCTACTACTCCTCAAAATACTCAAAGCCCTTAATGTGGTTTGGCTCTGTGTCCTCACCCAAATCTCATGTCAAATTGTAATTCCCATGTGTCGGAGGAGGGGCCTGGTGGGAGGTGACTGAATCATGGGGCAGACATCCCCCCTTGCTGTTCTCTTGATAGTGAGTGAGTTCTCATGAGAACTAGTTGTTTGAAAAGTGTGTAGCATGTCCCCCTTCACTCTCTCTCTCTCTCCTGCTGCCAGGAGAAGGTGCTTGCTTCTCCTTCACCCTTCTACCACAATAGTAAGTTTCCTGAGGCCTCCCCAGCCATACCTCCTGTACAGCCTACAGAACTGTGAGTCAAACCTCTTTTCTTTATAAACTACTCAGTCTCAGGTAGTTCTTTATAACAATGTGAGAACAGACTAATATAGTCCTCAAAAACAACAACAAAAAAGTCAATGAAATTGCCATAGCCAAGAAGAACATAAGTAGACATGACTACTAAATATAATCTGATATTTTGGCTGAGAACCTGGAACAGAAAAAATACATTAGGTTAGAGTTAAGAAAATCTTAAGAAAAAAAGATGCTCCTTGACTTTCAATGGGTTATATTCTGATAAACCCATCTTTGTTGAAAATGTTGTAAGTCTAAAATGTATTTAATACATCTAATCTACCAAACACCTTAGCTTAGCTTAGCCTACCTTAAATATGCTCACAACACCTACGTTAGCTTACTATTAGGCAAAATCATCTCATACAAAGCCTATTTCATAATGGATTTGTGAATATCTCATGTAATTTTTTAAATACCGTACTGAAAGTAAAAAATAGAATGGTTGTATAGGTACTCAAATAGAATGGTTATATATAGGTACTCAAAGTATGATTTGTAATTTTTTAAATACCGTACTGAAAGTGAAAAATAGAATGGTTATATAGGTACTCAAATAGAATGGTTATATATAGGTACTCAAAGTATGATTTATCCTGAATGTGAATCACTTTTGCACCATGATAAAGTGAAAAACATCTAAGTCAAACCATAGCAAGTCAGGAACCATCCACATTAAAGTTTGTTAATGCATTAATATTATTTATTAATTGTAGCAAATGTATTATAATAAAATGTTAATCATGTGGGAAAATGGATGCAGACTATATGGCAACTCTCTGTAGTAGTTGCTCAATTTTTCTAAAAATCTAAAACTTCTGAAAAATGAAATATACTGAAAAATAATGAGCCTTCCAATGTCTCAGCAATATTTCTAGGTATATAATAAATAGAAATATGTACATATATTCATATAATAAATGAGCAGTAATGTTTATAGCATTACTGTTCTTAAAAGCTCCAAATGGGAAATAATCCTAAAATCTTTAAATTGTATAATGAATATATATGTACTGTAGTATAGTTACAGTGAAACTATGCACCAATAAGAATGAATAGACTACGGCTACACACAACAACATAGATAAACCTAACAAACTATGCAAAGAAAACTTCTTTTAAAAGTGCATACTATGATTTTATTTATATAAAATCGAAACTACTACAACTAACCTGTAGCATTATAAGACAGGAGAGCGTGCTTATCCTTGGGGGGAGGTGACTGGGTCAGGACATAGGGGTCTTGTGTCTTCAAGTGCTGGTAACGTTCCCTTCTTTGATCTGGGTGTTGGGTTACACGAGTGTTCACTTTATGAATTTCAATACAAGTTTGTTTTAAAAAAATGTTTGTGCCTCTAATTCCAGCACTTCGGGAGGCCGAGGCGGGTAGATCACAAGGTCAGGAGATCGAGACCATCCTGGCTAACATGGTGAAACCCCATCTCTATTAAAAATACAAAAAATTAGCTGGGCGTGGTGGTGGTGGGCGCCTGTAGTCCCAGCTAGTCTGGAGGCTGAGGCAGGAGAATGGTGTGAACCCGGGAGGCAGAGCTTGCAGTGAGCAGAGATCGCGCCACTGCACTCCAGCCTGGGCAACAGAGCGAGACTCCATCTCAAAAAAAAAAAAGTTTGCATAACATTTACAGGATGTTGAAGCATTGTTACACCCAGTACATGATGAATACTGCAGTATTTATAAATGCCCTGGCATGAGATGCTTTTAGACCAGGTGTCCCTAACCCTCAGGCCACAGACCTATTGGGAACTGTTAGCAACTGGGCCTCATAGCATAAGATGAGTGGTGGGCAAGCGTAAGAAGTTTTATCTGTATTTACGGCAGCTCCCCATCACTCGCATTACCACCTGAACTCTACCTCCTGTTAGATCAGTAATGGCATTAGATCTCATAGAAGTGCAAACCCTATTGTTAACTGTGCATGTGAGGGATCTAGGTTATGTGCTCCTTATGAGATTTAATGCTACTGTCACTGTCTCTCATCACCCTTAGATGAGACTGTATTAGTCTGTTCTCATGCTGCTAATAAAGACATACCCAAGACTGGGTAATTTATAAAGGAAAGAGATTTATTTAATTGACTCGCAGTTCAGCATGGATGGGGAGGCCTCAGGAAACTTACAGTCATGGTGGAAGGGGAAACAAATACGTCCTTCTTTGCATGGCAGCAGCAAAAAGAAGTGCAGAGCAAAGGTGGGAAAAAGCCCCTTATAATGCCATCAGATTTTGT
This sequence comes from Nomascus leucogenys, assembly GCF_006542625.1. Lineage (NCBI taxonomy): Eukaryota > Metazoa > Chordata > Mammalia > Primates > Hylobatidae > Nomascus > Nomascus leucogenys. Next base: position 20,761,376 of record NC_044402.1, read on the forward strand.
AAGAACTCACTCACTATCACAATAACAGCATGGAGGTAGCTGCCCCCATGATTCAGTTACCTCCCACCAGGTCCCTCCCATGACACGTTTGGATTATGGGAACTATAGTTCAGGAAAAGATTTGGGCGGGGACACAGCCAAACAATATCAGGCACCATCTAGTTGCAGGTAAACAAGCTCAGGGCTCCCACCGATTCCACATTGTGTTGAGTTGTATAATTATTTCACTATATATTACAATGTAATAATAATAGAAATTGAATGCACAATAAATGTAATGTGCTTGAATCATCCTGAAACATTCCCCTTGCCCCTCTGGTCTGTGGAAAAATTGTCTTCCATGAAACTGGTCCCTGGTGCCAAGAAGGTTGGGTACCACCGTTTTAGACAACTAAGTTCTCCAATGACATTTTATAAAAAGGTCACAGATGAAGAAAATAAAACACAAACAAAAGAAGGTAAGCCTTGGCAATAACCTGGGGAGTGTTACTGTGTTTTTGGAATTGAAATCCTATTTTTAGCTTTAATTCTCTAAAATAAGGGGTGGAATATGAAAGCAAATAGAATAACAGAAAGAAGTGACAAATAATTATAGTTATTGATACAGGGTTGAATAAGCTTAGAGAGTGAATGAATATGTCATGTCTTCCTTACAAGAGAAAAATAACAGCATAGGAGTATCTCCTCTCAAAAATGTAAGAAGATCCCCTTGTAACGACAACCAACTGGTATATTGCCATCAATCAATCCATGTGCCTTTCTTTTTAGCATACTTGTAATAAGAGAACAAGTATTTATTCAGAGAGGCAGTATGAAACATAAACTTTAAGGCAAGATTGCCTGAAAGATTGCCTTAAATCCTGGCCCCATTACTTAGCAGCTGTGTGGCCTTGGGCATGTGCCTCACTTCTTCCTAAAGAACTAATAATACTTTTTCAATAATATGTTTATGAGGATTAAATGTAAGCTGTTTTTATATTAGCTATGATCATATATCAAGTCCTGCAAATTAATTCATTAAATCATAGAACAAACATACAAGGAAGTCATTTTTACCTCTATCTTATAACAGAAGAAACTGAGACGTAGAGTCCTTAAGTGATTTGACTAAGGTCACTAAGCTTTTAAATAGTGGAACAGAATTTCAAATTCAAATGCATACCCTTCCCCTTCCCAGGCTCCCCAACCCACCCCAAATGCTTTCATCCACTAAATTACATTCTTTCATTCAGGATATAAATCAGTCTGTCATTTTAAAGATCTCTGAGACGATCATTAGGTTGTTCTTTTGAGAACATATCTCCTATTATTTTTGAGAGGTCGTACATGTTAGCTCATTTAATTCCTTATTCAGGTAAATGAAATCTATTATTTTTCATCTTCTCCTCATTGTAGTGATGAGAACCAATGATCATTATCTACAATATAAAAGGCTTTTGGTTATGTGAAAAGCAGTATTAATTTTAGAGAAGATAACAAACTAAGTCTAAAATTTCACATATACAAGAGCAAATTAAAGGGCCTTTGGCCATACAATCTCATTCCCCATGAATGGTCTCTGACATCTCTGCATCTCATTTTATAAATCTTCCAAATAATTAGTCACCTTATTATATTTACCCAAGGATAATCTTGAAGAGACACAAATTGCATATTTATAAAATACATTCTGACTATTGGATGAATTAGCTTTGACAGTGTAGTGCCTTTTTGCCTGCATCTTTTTATTCTAGTTGCAACAGACATATGAAACTTTAAGAAGTATGCTGAAATTTGGATTTTAGTTTTACTTGCTGGTTTTGACAAAAAAAAATCAACAAGCAAGCAAACAAACAAACAAAAATGAAACAAACAAGAAACCTCTTGTGCCTTTCATTTAAGGAAAAAAGAGAGGTTGAAATTACAAAATGCCATGATCAAAGTCAATTTTTAAATTTCCACAAGCTCAGATTTTGACACAATAATTTTACAGAAAAATCACTCAAATGCATGAATTTGCATTGTTATATGTTTAGAGCTAATCAAGAAAAATTTAGTTTTTTTTATTTTGCACTTATATATAGTAAATTCCATAAATTTATATCAATATACCATAGTTTTTTTTGTTGTTGTTAATTTACCTTATAAGATGACTCACATTTCTATCATTATGTTGATAGTACAATATGAAATTAACCTTAACTACTGACCCCTTGTTTCAAAATGTTTATACTACTGTTGTTATTTAAATATTAAAGGTCTGGATGTTTGTAATAAATCCTGAATATCTCCAGTCAGGAGGGGTGCTTGGTACTGCTACATGGAAAGTAGTTCAAGACTCAGCCTACTAACAACGCAGGCTCTCAGATGGAACCCTTATACTTAGGAGTAGTGGAGAATCAGAGGCATACCTAGTCTTAACAAAAACTGCAAAACAGCTTAGAGTCAGTTCTGACCTTGAGCAAATTAAGATTATCTGCCCTTATTCCAACTGATCTACAAGAAATAAAATGAATCCTCATAGAAAAAGGTAATAACATTCTGAGGTTCTATAAGTTACCATATGTAATATTTGACATTCAATAAAAAATTACTAGGAATATAAAAGATAAGGCCAAGAGGAAAATAAAAAGACCGATGACCTAGTTATTGGAGTTATCAAATACAGACTTTAAAATAACTTAATTAATATCTTCAAGAAAATAAATACACAATGGATAGGTTTTCCCTAGAGAATTAAAACCAGTGAAAGAGAATCATATTGAATGTCTAAATCTAAAAGAATTATAGTGATTAACATTCAAAATTTAATACATGAGTTGAACGATAACTTTCAGATATTATTAGACAAACAGAAGATGAGGCAGTTGAATATTTACAGCCTGAAGCATAGAGAGCAGAAAAGGTAATAGCTATGTAAAAGGACACAATAGATAATAGGGGATTAGTAAAAATATATGTAATATATTTGTACTTACTGTGCCAGATGTGTAGGAGAGAAAAAATGAGAGGCAGAAGCAATATTTGAAAAAGAAAAAGAATTTTCCAAAACTAAAGACATTAACTTGAAAATTTATTAATTTATAAATTTTGTTTTAAAATCCAACCAGATTAAACATGAAAATATTCACATCCAAAGGCATTAGAGAAATACTGCTGACTTCCAATATCAAATAACCATTGGAAGAAAAGATTGATTTATTGCCTCAAATCAGTACCAATCTGACACCTAACATTTCAATAGAAACAGTAAAGAGTAGAAGAAAGTAGAATTAATCTTATTAGTCAGTGGGATTATCATTATTATTAATCTCTAAGATGATACAATAAAATAATTTTAAAGTGGCAACAAAATAAATACATTTTTAGATGTAAAAAAAGAATTTGTTATCAGTGTACTTACACTAATGCAAATACTAAAATTTTTTTAATCAGGCAAATAAAAATGATCTGAGATGGAAAAATAGTAAGGCATGAGGGAATAAAAAGCAATGATCAAGGTAAATGTGTGAGCATATATAAATATCCCTATACAGGACAGCAATAGCAGAATAATAACATTAGTAATAATTATAATAATTATGAGGTGGTTAAGGAGGATGTCTTATAAACTATATATTGTGTGCATTTGTGTGTGGAAATTAATAAACTGATGTTAATGTGCACATGGAAATGAAAAGGGCCCAAATGACCGATATAATCTTAAAGAATAACAACATTGAAAGACTTTTCAGATATTGAGACTTACTATAGTGCCATGGAAATGAAGAACTTGTGGTATTGGATCAAAGAGATACATAGATCAATGGAAAAAGAATAGGGTCAAGAAACAGATTCAGATGCATATAATCACCTGATTTATGAAAAAGGCTCTACTGATGTGCTCCAGGGAAGGGATTTTTTTTTTTCTTTTAAATAAACAGGACTGAATCAATCAGAAAATTAGAAGTGCATGTGGGAAAAAGTGAATCTTGACCTTTAATTTATGCTAAAGGAAGAAAACTCTTGACTGCTACTTTGTACTTAAGAAGAAAACATAAGAGAACATCCTCATGACTCTGCGTAGCAAACATTTCTTAAATAGGACATTGAGAAGTACCAACCATGAAGAAATAGTGATAAGCATGGACTACATTACAACGAAGAACTCCTGCTTATCAAAACATACTGTTATGACAATAAAAATCAGGCATTGGGGAAGCTGTTATACATGTATCCTACAAGGACTTCTACCTAAAATATATAAAGAACTTCTACTTATTAATAAACAGATAGCCAACTGCCTCCCCTCACCATAAAAATAAGTTAAATATCTTAAAGACATTTACAAAAGATGATACATAAATGCCAACAGCCATATGAAAAAAAACTCAATATCATTATCATCAAAGGAATGCAAATTAAATTCACAATGAAATATCGCCACACAACCCACAGAAGAGCTTAAAAGAGAAAAGATTGACCAGACCAAGTCTTCACAGAAGGTGGATAACTAGAACTTTCATAAACCGTTGTTGGCCTGTCATTTAGTAAAAACACTTTGGAAAGTTGGCAGAATCTTCTAAAGCTAAAAATACATATGTTCACTTTTCTACTATTTCCATTCCTAATTATATACTCAAAACTGCAAACATATGATTAACCAACGTCATGCATAAGAAGGTTCATGGTAGCATTATTTGTAATAGCCTCCCACTGAAAGCTACTCAAAATGACCACTAACAGTCAAATGGATAAATACGTTCTGGTATATTCCTGCAATGAAATGTTGGCATATTCCTGCAATATTTAACAGTGACAGCGAACACCCTAACTGCTACACAAGAGAAATAAATGAATTTCACAAATACAATATCGAACAAAGGAAACAATATACAAAAGATGACATACAGTATTATTTTGTTTGTACAAAGGTAAAAATAGCTAAAATGATCTATAAATTTAGAAGTAAGGATAGTGATTACCATAAATGTGGTCACTGGGAGGAAACATCAAGAATCCTTCCAGCATGCAGGTAATGTTTTCTTTCTTGACCCTGGTGGGGTTACATAGTGTCTGTTAATTTGGTGATAGGAAGAGTTGTGTAACGTTCTACATGTATGTTAAATTTCAATCAAAAGCTTGTTCAAAAAATTGTATTCAATTATTTGCCATTGAATCCCTTGCAGTAGACTTCATATTTCTGCCAGTTTCAGTTATCAAAGAGGGGAAAGTGTGTGTCTTAAGATCAAATAATGACAAACAAGTTTAGAAATGAGGACTCTGTGAGTGAGAATCCGTTTGAGGCAGTGAACGGTGCTAATTGCTCCTTGGAGCCTTAGGAAACATAAAGGCCACTGAAAAGGCTGTAATTAATGTGACAGGAGTCCCACTGGTGGAAGGATTAGGGCACCAGCCAGGAGAGCTCAGAGATGCCACTCAAGCTTTCTTCCAGATGCCAGTTTCCCTAGACATTTACAGGAAGCAGAGGACGGCGGGAAGGGAGTCACTTTCTTTACCAAGGAGACTATCTCTGTGGAAATCTTAGCACAGGGCCTTCCGTGCCCTTGATTGCTGACAATAAATGAGCTTGTCCTGACACACACGCTTTGCCATCTGCAAGTATGCCTCAAGCACTCTTATAAGTAACAGACTCAGACAGATAGAAAGCTGAGGGTCATTTCACCAGCCTCACTAGATGGACTGCCATCTTGGTTGGGAACATGGCAGCAATTTAACGGATGCGCAGAAACAAAAACGTAATTACCACTGTTAGAATTTGTCCTGACATATGGTTAACACTCCCATTCTTGTGCAAAGTGACAGAGGAGAATGTTTCTTGCTCCAGACAGGAGAGGGAAACTGGCCAATGTTTTAGAAAACCTAGAATAGATAAGCCTTTACCACCAACGTAGGCAGGCTCAAATCTGGATGAATCCATTCACTATATTTATCATAATTCTTTGTTTTCTCATCCTCACAAGCAGATCTTGTCTTTCTTTTCTTTGAGGTGAAGCAGCATGCTGAATTAGGATGAATTAATAGACTAAAACAAAATATAACAAACGCCTGGTTTCAACCCCATACTGACTCCCTAATTTGAATCATGATTTTTTCACCTACAAAATGACAAAAATAATTTCATCTACAAAAGATGATATATAAATGAATTCATCTTATAACGCTTGTGAGTACAAATGAGATAGTAAATATGGAAACATCTTTAAACTGTAAATAACTATTGAAACACTAGTAATTAATAACACATAAAAGCTGACTTCTTAATTCATATCTACTTAAGATCTGATTGCTCTTTTCATCTTGGATACTAGATATCTGTGAAAAGTCCTATACTCTAAAGAAAAAAATAATTCTGATAGATTTCTCATATTACTTCAGGACACCCTTTCTTGAATTTGTCACCCAGCACTTTTTATGGTTATCTGGTACATAAGTAATTCTCAGTAGATTTTAGGTGTCAGTATTTGTTGAATGAAGGTCTAAATTAAATATTAAACTTTTTTATTAGATAGTGGTTTGTTGGGCTGTAATATTAAAAAAGAAAATTGAAATTAAATATCAACTTTGGAAATAAGTGCCATGGGAAATTAGGTTCATGGAATACATTTTACCTGTTCATAGGCTTGAATGTATTGATTGAGTTATTGCCGAGACTCTATATTTTTTGAAGGTTCTGTGTTTTATCAAATAGAAAAAATTTTTTTCTGATGAAGGTTATTACATGATTATAAAGTAATTATTTTTGTATTCAACTATTATGGGGAATTGGATGAATTTTGAAATTACAGTATTAAATTAAAATTACTTTAAAATTATAGTATTGTTTTATTGTGCTTTAACATGATTGTGACAATGAATCTATCTTACTACTACTTTCCTATTTTGCTTTTCTTAAGTATGAAATGACCCTGCTCCCCACCCACTACTGAAAGACAAATTCTAGCAATCTAGCTAAGTGATAAAATTTGAAGCCCAGGAACAGAAAAGTTCTGTGTTAGTTGAAAAAAAGTTAAAAAATAACCATTTCTAGAGTTATTAGCACCATAAATCTATCAGTTCAGAGAATTTGGCTGACATCTGACCTTGGCTTATGATTAAATGCTGTCCAAGTCACAAGAACCCTTCCCTCCTTCCTTCCTTTCATCTTTTCCTAATAATCCAGTATATGTGTATTGATTATATTGATATTATTCATTTGACCATCCAGTCTCACTCCCTACCCTTCTCCATCCTGTACTGTGTTCCTGGAAGTAGTATTTTTTTTTTCATTTATTCACTCATTTAATCATTATGGGTGTTGTCACCTGGATTTCCTGTCTTCTAGTTTGCAGTTGGGAATGGTCAATGGAAAGCCCTGGTAGTAAACTGAAAAGTGGGAGGAGAGTGAAGTAATAAAGTTGGGGATATTGTCCCATGTCCACAACTTGCTGTGTCATAGGTTGGCATGGACTGTGTTTCTAGTCAATGATGACCAGGGTACCTCTTAGTTACCCATCCTGTAGCGCCATCATTCTGTCAGGGTTTCAATGATCACTCCTCTTTTCTCATTCAAACCTGGATTTGGTAACAGTTCCCAGCTCTTGTTAATTCTGGAATGCTGTACAAGTATTTTTAAGAAATTATTTTATTATACATATTTTCCTCTATAATACCAAATAAGCATACCATCTCATTCCTCTTGAAACTCTAACCTATCAGAGTGATACATCAAGCATTATGGGAGATGAAGAATATGGAAAAGAATAGGAATTAAGAGACTTCCCTAGGTAACTTGCAACTCATACATAAAATGTCGAGGAAAAGTGCTGTGAGTATTATTGAACTCAAATAGATTAGGAGTTCAGAGAAAGGAGCGTTAATGAATCCAGGAATCAACAACAACAAAAAAACTTTATCCTTCAGATCTCAGAATAATAATCTTTTCTCAAGAAAATCTTTCCTGACCTTTAAATGAGAAATCCACACATTCTCATGACACAGATCATTTGTAATTTCTAGCAGCAGTTGAGACTTTACATGTGTCTATTTGATTATTCAATTGGCATTTGTTTTACCATTGGATAATAAGCTCTTTGAAGGTAGAGACTATGTTTGCTTTTTTTTGGTAAAATTCTAACTTTAGCACCTAGCACCACACATAGGACATAGCAGGCACACAATATTTTACTTGTTGATTAAATGAGTGAATGGATTTAAAAAATAAAACAGACATGGCAAACCATTTTAGCAACTGTAAACTGGGTTTAATGACTGTTTATCATATATCCCGAATATATGTGCACACTGTAACATTAAATATCTCTTTGGGAATCTTCCTCCAAAGAAACAGAGAAAGATATATCTTTTCTATGAAGTTCTTCTAAGGAGCAGACCGATCAATATTTAGTGACTTTTGGTCCTTATCCAAAACATAATTACAGAATCATTAAATGATAAGACTTTCAGGTCAAATGTTGAGTCACATGATTGATTTCACTGTGGAGTCCTAATGCCAACAATAGATCTTTGCTTTAGCTGATGACAAGTGACATTCTCTAGGGATGATTCAGTTTTACACACTTGCTGCCAGAAGCTCGAGCTCCCTGGGGATGTGGTTGTTTATGGTCTAAACACGCAATGATTCTCAAATGTTTGTGCATCAGAATCACCTGTTGGGTTGTTAAACGCAAATTGCTTGTCCTCCCCTCTGGAGTGCCTGATTCAGTAGATCCAGGGTTGGAGGGTGCAGTAAGAATTGGCATTCCTAATATGCTCCCATGTTATGCTACTGGTGCCACTGGTCTGGGGACTAAAATATGAGAAACACTGCATTTAAGGATGCTTTTATTTCCAGACCTCCAAAGTTTATATTTCTGTACAAATCCTGTCACTACTAATAATTTTTCTTTTTCACAGTTTCTATATTTTTACCTTAATCTGCTATTTCTACCTTGAATGTTCAAGTTCAGCAAACATTTATCGCAAGGCTACTATATGGTGGCACCATTCTAGGAGCTAGAGATTCATTAACTAATAAAGCAAGCAAATACAAGAAAAAATTTCCTGGCCAGGCGCGGTGGCTCACGCCTATAATCCCGGCACTTTGGGAGGCCGAGGTGGGTGGATCACAAGGTCAGGAGATCGAGACCATCCTGGCTAACACGGTGAAAACCTGTCTCTACTAAAAATACAAAAAAATTAGCCGGGTGAGGTGGCGGCCGCCTGTAGTCCCAGCTGCTTGGGAGGCTGAGGCAGGAGAATGGCATGAACCTGGGAGGCGGAGTTTGCAGTGAGCCGAGATGGCGCCACAGCACTCCAGCCTGAGCAACACAGTGAGACTCCATCTCAAAAAAAAAAAAAAAAGAAAAAATTCCCTGCCCTCATACAGGTTATATGTAGTGTTTATAGTCAGAAATGTTAAACATATGTTTCGTGCTTAATTTGAAAAGCATTCCCAAGAAAGATATTGTAGTTATAGCAATCTTATTCCACACAATAAATTTAATTTCAACTAATGTTTATTAGAAAAAGAGGACAGGTCACAGGTTCCAAGATGGTCAAATAGGAACAGCTCCAGTCTACAGCTCCCAGCGTGAGTGATGGAGAAGATGGGTGATTTCTGCATTTCCAACTGAGGTACCGGGTTCATCTCACTGAGGCTTGTTGGACAGTAGGTGCAGCCCATGGAGTGTGAGCTGAAGCAGGGCGGGGCATCACCTCACCCAGGAAGCAGAAGGGGTCAGGGAATTCTCTTTCCCAGCTAAGGGAAGCCATGACAGACAGTACCTGGAAAATCTGGACACTCCCACTCTAATACTGCGTTTTTCCAATGGTCTTAGCAAACGGCACACCAGGAGATTATATCCCATGCCTGGCTGGGAGGATCCCATGCCCATGGAGCCTAGCTCACTGCTAGCACAGCAGTCTGAGATTGAACTGCAAGGCGGCAGTGAGGCTGGGGGAGGGACGTCCGCCATTGCTACAGCTTGACTAGGTAAACAAAGTGGCTGGGAAGCTTGAACTGGGTGGAGCCCACTGCAGCTCAAGCAGGCCTGGCTGCCTCTGTAGACTCCACCTCTGGGGAGCATAGCTGAACAAAAGTCAGCAGAAGCTTCTGCAGGCTTAAACGTCCCTGTCTGACAGCATTGAAAAGAGTAGTGGTTTTCCCAGCATGGAGTTTGAGATCTGAGAATGGAAAGACTGCCTCCTCAAGTGGGTC